>NC_089508.1:186729351-187329351 GCF_036850995.1 Saccopteryx leptura
AGGCAATGTGGCTCTGTATATTCCATTTATTTCAACATTTTATTATAAAAATTTCAAGCATACAGAGGTGTCTAATCCATTTTTGCAGGCTTGATGCCTGGAGGTGCAAATAAATCTTTGATGATTGATGAATGAATAAATGAGAGAAAATGTGCATGAATAATCCTCCCAATCAGCTAGCTTATTTGACATTCTCTTGTTGCAGTTTTACTTATTTTGATGAGTGTTACTTTTTTGGAGGAGGAAGGGGGAGGTTACATTCTTCTAGAATTTCTGGGAGGGGTTTTTGAAACTATACACATAGCCCTCCACCCCATTCTGATATGCTTGCTCTCAGTTTATTGCAAGTTGCCATTTTTACTGGTAACTCCAGTGGATTGTCGGGGTTCCTCTCTGCCCACTGTCACCCTCTTATACTCCCCAGGGTGCTGACCTGTATGAGAGCATCACCTGCACTCCCTATGGGTTGGGCATGTGGGGAACTACCATATTTCCCCATGTATAAGACACACCCTTTTCCGAAAAATTTGGGGCCTAAAAACTGGGTGCATCTTATACAGTGGTTGTAAATATTTTTTATTTGCATTTCCCGTTTGAGGAGTTATATAAATTTTATGATGAATAAAACGAGTTCAATAACTCTATGTAATACGTTTTTGTTTTTTTTTTCAAAATTTGGGCCCCCAAATTGAGGTACCTCTTATATATGGGAGTGTCTTATACATGGGGAAATATGGTAGCTCAGAGAGCTGGAGGAGAGGCCAGGCCTTCCTCCACAAGGACAGCAGTTCCGCAGCGGTTGCCTTCCTCTACTGGAGGCCACAGTTCCAGTGTCGCAGCGACCACTTCCACCCCCTTCTCTCTTACAGGGTAGGACTAGGAACAGCTTCCACTGTTGCTAAACCTGGGGCAGTCCCCACCCCTTAGTGATTCCTTAACCCTGACTCACTTTTCTAAATAGTCCCTTTACTGAACTTCCTTCAGTTACTCCTTTGAGTTGTGTGGGCTGTTTTCTACCAGAGACCCTGAACCTGACACATGACTGCCCTGAACCAGTGGAGGCAGCTCTCTGAGGAGTGGGTGAACAGGGAAGGAGGGAGAAACCATGAAAACTCTGGTTCAAATTAAGCCTGTGATCTCCATTCAATCCTCCTGGGAGAGAGAATAACCCATGTAAGTGAATGCTAGGTCTCTGGTTATAAAGCTGGACAGATGAGAAACAGGGGTGAGGGGCCATGTGGTCAGCGGTATGGCCCACACTGGCACCACAGAGTGCACTTGGCCCATTTTCCAGAAGTGTAAGTGGCATCTGGCTTAATTTAGAACTCAAACAACCATTTTGAAGGAACTTCGTATATGCCTAAAGAAGATACAACTCACAGCTGCTAATAATCCAATTAGGAAGACAAGATTAAGAAAGAGGAAAGAAGAGAGAAAAAAATATATATATAGTATAAAATTAAATACTAATTGATGTGGGTCAGATAGTAAGGGCTCTGAAAATTCTAATGAGGGAGAAATCACTTTACCCTGGAATGGAAGGGCTGAATAATAATAGCATTTGACATTTGAAGAACAGATTTGATGTTATCAGTGGGAAGGAACAGGGCCTGTGCATTGAGGGAAGCAGAAGCAAGGAGGCAGACATAGAATGCGTTCGGAGGTGGGAGAAGACGTTGGGAGCATGAGTTATAAGGGAGTTTGAGGCATACTTCCATTGGTCTGAAAGCAAACTTGAGAAAAAGAGCTTCGATGCCTGATGTTTCCTTGCACGGAACTTGGCCACCTTGCTTTAGAACCTGGAGGGCTCTCTGCAGAGGCCATGGCTCTAACCTTGAGAGATGATACAGAATGCAGTTCCCAGAAGGGAACCAGAAATGTGCCCAAGACCTACCGCGCCCTGGTCTAAGAGGAGGCCAGATGATCTGGGGAGCTCTTGTTTCTCTAAACTGGTACGTCAAGATGGCGACTCAGCCAGATGTGGGGTGAGGCTCCTGGTCCTCAGTGCCAAGCTGCTGACTTGAGCGGCCTGGCGGACAGGTGAGTGCAGCCACGGGCCTCTCCAAACTGTTCAGTGAAGACTTGTCTCATACAAGAGCAAAGCAAGATCTGTCACTGGGGAAATGGCTCTCCAATCTGAGGAGTATTAATCACCTAATTAACCGGAACACCTGCTCATAAAACTCATCTCACCCAGGGAACCAAATTAAACAAAGCATGAGGATGTGCTGTGCAGACTTGGCGGTGGCATCTGCATCCTTGGCTGGCCTCCTTGGCACTGGGGCTCACAAAACTCTCTAGCCAGGTGTTGGGCTTGACAGAAACTTCAGAATACCGGCCTTCTTTAGCTAGCTGTGGTTAGTGCAAACTCAGACAATCTCCTCTTGCCCCTGATGTGCTTGGGTATATTCTGATTGTTTTGCATACATTAACTCTTTAATCCTCACAACTAAATGAAGTCCCCTATTATGGCAGAAGTTGGCTGAAAGCTCACAGATCCACTTTCTTCTTCCTGGATACACAGGAAGACTACATTTCCCAGACTCCCTTGCATTAGGTTGTGGCCATGTACCTCATTTTGACCAATAAAGTATGTGCAGAAATGATGCAGATGACTTTCAGACTTGGTTTTACATAATCAGACAAGCCTTCTCTCTTTGTTGGCTGGACAAATGGGGGTGGGGGGTATCCAGTGAAGGATCCCAAAGTGCCTTGAGATAAAGTCACAGAAAGGAAGACACCAACATCCCTGAATCACCACATAGAAGTCAGTGGCAAACAGTCTGTAACATCAGAGAAACCTAAACTCCCCACTGAGATTTGGGGGGTGTTTATTATAGCCATTAGCATTAATTACCCAGGCTGATATACCAGTGTAATCTTGGAAGTTATGTTCCCCCTAATCACAAAGGATCAATCCTAGGGAAAGCTACTATCTATGTGGTATGACTTTAGAAACAATAGAGAATTCCCCTCTCCCCAAAATAATACCTTTTCCTATTGGTTAATTGAGAAAATACTTTTAATTAATAACTCTCATTATCTTCTCTGTATTTCTTGTTTATTCATTCAACATATATTTACTTCCTAGATGTAGGTAGTGTTATACATGTTATAGGGAAGCCAAAGTAAACATGATTGCTACTCTCATGGAGTTGCGTATGTGCGACTGATGTAGAATAAACAACTAAACAAAAAAGTAAATATGTAATTACTAATTCTAAAGTGTTTGGAAGGGAATTAATAGTGATGTGATAAAGACTAACTGAGTCTGGCAATGTTTCCAAAAAGTCATTAAGGGAAAAGACGCAAAATATAAGAAGAAGCTGGCTATGATATAATGGAGTTGGTAGGTCACCATTCCAAAAGACAAAACAGCATGTGCAAAGGCCCTGGAGTAGGAGTGAGCTAGTTGGGAACATAAAGAACGTAGGGCATGGAGGATGGATCCTGGAACAGGAGAGATACCTATTATGGGAAGGTCCAAATTATTTCTCTATCACTGTTGTAAAGGAGACAATGAGTGACAGTGAGTGATACTACTCCTTTGATTTGTGTATGAAGAGAAGCCTAAATTTTTTGGATTAATCTCATCTGACATAGAGAGTATTGCAGTTCCAGGGCTTTTTGCATACAGGGGGATGATAAACTAATTAGAGGATTTGTATGAGAGCTATCTTCTATAGGCAGCATCCTGTTTTCCCACAGCTTTTAAGTTTTTCAATGTGGCTAGGGTTTAAGGGGTGGAGGTGATGAAGACCACTGGGGTAGGAAGTGATTACTCTATCCTGGGTCAGGCACACACATATTAGCTCAATAATTAATTTAGGTCAAACTTTTGGAAAGAGAGAAAGAAATGAGACCTCAAAAACTACTTGGCAAAACGTTCCTCTTATTCAAGCCCCTGACCACCTTCAGACATCTTCTTTTAACTGCAACAGGGCCCATCTCTAGGTAATGCTTTTTCTTGATGACTGCCAGTAGAGAAATTCTGGTTACAGGTTGCTAATTAGCCACCCTTTTGACCACCTACTTATATCCAAATCATGGTAGACATCACTAATCAAGCACAGTTTTCAACACAGAGCTCCTAGGGGGCTTCTCAGTCATTCTCATTGTTCTGCTGAGGCAGCTTCCAGCAAGTGATTACACTGACAGATAAGTTCAAAAGCATTTGCCATCCCTGTCCCAGCTGTGCTTGTTTGGCTTGTGTTTTCATTCTTCCCTTCTACAGATAAAAGCATAGACAGAGGCGGCGGATAAATTGCAAAGGTGTCATTTAGTGACCAGTGTGCTTTGAAATTTCTCTACCCTATCCATGGATCTCCACAGCTGCTATTTAGATCCACCAGCCCCAGATATTAAGGCAGCATACTCAGCAACCAGAATTTTATGCATCTAGTTCTCTGTTTATAAAACTGTGGATCTGCCTGACCAGGCGGTGGCGCAGTGGGTAGAGCGACGGACTGGGATGCAGAGGACCCAGGTTCGAGACTCCGAGGTCACTAGCTTGAGCGCAGGCTCATCTGGTTTGAGCAAAGCTCACCAGCTTGGACCCAAGGTCGCTGGTTTGAGCAAGGGGTTATTCGGTCCGCTATAGCCCCACGTCAAGGCACATATGAGAAAGCAATCAATGAACAACTAAGGTGTCACAACGAAAAACTAATGACTGATGCTTCTCATCTCTCTGTGTTCCTGTCTGTCTGTCCCTCTCTCTGACTCTCTCTCTCTGTCTCTGTAAAAGAAAGAAAGAAAGAATGGAAGGAAGGAAGGAAGGGAGGAAGGGAGGAAGGGAGGAAGGGAGGGAGGGAGAGAGGGAGGGAGGGAGGAAGGAAGCTGTAGATCCCCAGAAAGAAGATGCCTACTGAGAAGGGCTCCTGGTGGCTCAACTGGGCTTAAATTTTTAAAAAAACAGAGTAAAAACAGAGCCTAGCAGCTCCTTCTAAACAGGGGTTTTCATGCAAACAACACTTCAGGGAGAAGCCTGCACTGAGCTGCCTGCCTCCTGCATAGAGCTGCCTTTCTACACTGTGTTTCTGCCATCTGAGCCAGTCCTTGGGGAACTCCTGGAACTCTGTTTCAATCAATAGGACTGAGGTTTCCACATCCAATTGAAGCTGCCCAGCTATAGCCCCATCAGCATCTTCACTGACCAATCAGGACAGTGCCTTTTGGACCAATTAAACTGCAAGGATTTTGAGTCCTCATCTGCATGATGATGAACCAATCAGAGGCCAGTGGCGTGGCGTGGCGTGGTGGGGCGTGGCGTGGTGGGGCGTGGCGGGGCGTGGCGGGGCGTGGCGGGGCGTGGCGGGGCGTGGCGTGGCGTGGCGGGGCGTGGCGTGGCGCGGGGGAGTGGGGGGGGGCAAGGACTTCTGTCTATATGAGCTGGCTCACCTCTGGCTCTGAGAGTGCGGTTTCCCTTTCTACCAAAGACTGAAGATAGTGTTTCCCTGGCTGGAGCTAAGACATCAAAGATGTGGCACCAGAGCAGGACAGAGCTGCATAGCTGAAAAAGGGCCTGGCCCCAGAGCTTCCTAGCCCTGGAGACACCTCATAGCTGAGTTGTTGCACCGCTGAACTGTTTGCACTGAATAGTTTCTTTATTCATCGCACCCCAAATCAGGGTTCCTGTTGGCATTTAATTGGCGCCAATGACCATTCATTGACAAAGCAAAAATGTGGATGATAATTTCACTGTATGCAAGAAGGATACAATATAGAGCAGCAGTTCTCAACCCCAGATACATACTGGAAACCCTGGGGAGCTTTTATGCTATACAATTCCCAAACACCATGCTATACTAATTAATTTCACGTCTACATATACATCCTAAAAAACTCAGCAACCCCAGATCTAGTGTACACATGTAAAAAAGGATGCTAATTATAATTAGCATTGCAAGCAAAGGAAAATTATTGGGAAAACCTAAATGTCTATCAAAATAGTGGATAAATAAATTGTGGTTATACATACAGTGGAAAACACGCAGCTGTTTATATGTCCTTTATTGACACATTCATATGAATAAAGTAATTAGAAAATCAATAGAAATGTAAACACTAAATTCTGGACAGTAGCCACCTATGGGGAAGAAGGAAGGGCAAAGGGATAAGAAGCTTCAGCTCTGATGTTTTCTTTCTTTATAAAATTGTTAAACAAGTATGGCTGAATACTAATGTCTAGCAAAGATAATGGGTCAGTTCAAGAGTGATTTTATATTATTTTTTTCAACTTTTATATATGCTAAACTATTTCAAATAAAAATCATTTTCTCTGCCATGTTTTTAATATTTAAAGGATCTATCAATTTCTTTTTTTGAAATAATGTTTTTTCAAATTTCCAAAATACTACTCTATATTTCTGTAAATGATTTTTTCAATATTCAAAGTGTAATATTTCATATAGTCACCATCATATAGTTCCATTATTTCAAACTTTTGGAGGGTTAATTCCATTTTTTAATGTCTGCTGTTCTCTTCATAGTGGATTGCTTCCCTATGCGGTTTTACTTTTTGTATGTAATCTTCTTTACAATAATCAAGTGAGATGTATGAAACATCATTAGCACAGTGCTCCCTAACTGGTAGTCAATACTTGGTCATTAAACAGTAGATAGTTGTACTATGAAGTCATTAATTATGTTCCAATATGCTCAAATACATTCAACATAATAAATTTTAATAGTATATTTGAAGCAATATAAATGCCCAATATAAATTGTTGTGTAAACTATAGTACATTCATTCACATAAATGTACACATTAAAATGAAACCATTGAAATAGTGGTTTTGAAGGTTAATGTCATAGAAAACATAGTGTTAAATAAAAGAAATGATATGTAATATCAGAGGTATATGGGGTATCTAATTATGAGGAGACTGGAATAAAAATTGGCATTAAAAAAAACCACCACGGAGTTCTTTGCTATCTTTGCAATTTTTTGTTCTAATTCTTATGATTTAAAAAATTAAGATATCAAATAGAGTTCATACTTTTCTAGGTAGCATCCAAAGAAAAAAGTACCACATAATTCATATTATCAGATATAACACTGTACATTTATGTAGTTTCCCATTTGAGGCAATTATGAATAAGGCTGTTGGAACGTTCTTGCACATTTCTCGTTTACATATCTCTGACCTCCTGTTGGGTATATCTAGGAGTAGAATTACTAGGTTATAGGAAAGATTTGTTTTCTCTTGATGCTGTGACTAAATGGCATAAACTTAATGGCTTAAGATAAGAAAAATTTAATAACTTACAGATCAGAAGTCCAACATGAATATCGAGTGGGTGAAGAGCAAGGTGTGGGCAGGGTTGCGTTTCTTTCTGGAGCTTCTAGAAGATAATTCATTTCCTTGCCCTTTCCAGCTTCTAGAGGCACCTACTTTCCTTGGCTCATGCCTACCTTCTTCCAGTAACTTTGATCTGAATTCCACTTACTTTTTCATCTGGTTCTCTCTTCTGATTCCTTCTTCCACTTTTTTTTTTTCTGAAGTGAGAAGCAGGAAGGCAGAGAGACAGACTCCTGCATGTGCTCGACCAAGATTCACCTGAATGCCCACTAGTGGGCAATGCTCTGCCCATCTGGGGTGTTGCTCCATTGCAACCGGAGCCATTCTAGCACCTGAGGCAGAGGCCATAGAGCCATCCTCAGTGCCCCGGGGCCATCTTTGCTCCAATGGAGCCTTGGCTGCAGGAGGTTAAGAGAGAGATAGAGAGAAAGGAGAGGTAGAAGGGTGAAGAAGCAGATGGGTGCTTTTCCTATGTGCCCTGGCCAGGAATCAAACTCATGACTTCCACATACCGGGCCAATGCTCTACCACTGAGCCAACAGGCCAGGGCCTCCTTTCTTCCACTTTTAAAGGCCCTTGTGATTACATTGGGCACACACAGATAAATCTCCTTATTTTAAGGTCAGGTGATTTGATTTGCAATCTCAGTTTCATCTGCAAACTTAATTCTTCTTCACCATGTAACCTAACGTATTCACAGATTCTGAAGATTAGGCCATGGGCATCTTTGGAGAGCCATTATTCTGCCTATCACAAAGGATATGCTTATGTTCAGCTTTACTTTAATGTGTGATACCTTTCCAAAGTGTATACCTCTATACATTCTACAACAGTGGAGTAAGGGTCAAATTGCTTAATATCTTTGCCAATGCTTATTTTTTTCACTTTATTCATTTTGATGGCATTATACTGATATCTCACAGATGTTTTCATTTCTGTCTCCCTAATGACAAATGATGTTGAGTATCTTTTCTATTGTTAACTAAATTTTGGAAAGCTGCTTTTTTTAAGAACTGATTTGTCCATTTTTCTACTGGGTTTTTGTCTTTATTATTAAGTTGTAGGAGTTCCTTAGATATTATGGGTAGCAATCCTTTGTGAGGTGTATGTACTATAAATATCTTCTCTTAATCTGGCCTGCAATTTTACTTTCAGAGTGGTGCCTTTTAACAAATAGAAGTACTTAATTCTAACATAGTCAAATGGTCTTTTATTGTTAGTATTTTATAGTTATTCTATTTAAGACATATTTGCTTTTTTCATGTTTTCATTTAGAATCTCTATTTTTTTATATTTAGACCTATACTACACCTGGGATTTTTGTATAATGTGAGGTATAAATCAAATTTTAATTTTCTCATATTGCTATCAAATTGATAAAAAATTAATTTATTGGAAAAACACTTCACCTCCTACTTCATTTCAGTGTCACCTCTGTCATAAAATGAGTAAACATATTTGTGTATGTGTCCTTTATTGACTTTTTAATTTAAAATGCGATGTTTTTAATATTTAAAGGATCTATCAATTTCTTTTTTTGAAATAATGTTTTTTCAAATTTCCAAAATACTACTCTATATTTCTGTAAGTGATTTTTTCAATATTCAAAGTGTAATATTTCATATAGTCACCATCATATAGTTCCATTATTTCAAACTTTTGGAGGGTTAATTCCATTTTTTAATGTCTGCTGTTCTCTTCATAGTGGATTGCTTCCCTATGCGGTTTTACTTTTTGTATGCAATCTTCTTTACAATGAGCAGTGTGTGTGTGTGTGTGTGTGTGTGTGTGTGTGTGTGTGTGTGTATAGAATCACATACAGCATAAGTTTTGGCCTAACACAATATCTAATCACTAGGGTGTACACCTGAAACTAATATAATAATGTATATTAACTGTAATTGAAAAAAAACTATTTAACAATAAAAATAATGTTTTAAGTCTATTGTTCTTTCATGCAAAGTCTGGAGCTGCCTTCTAAGCAGTTATCCAGCAACCCAGCTATTTCAACCTAGTGGCTAACCTATCTCAGGATGCAGCTGCCACTGTCACTGAGGAATGAAAAAGGAAGGACAGGAGAGCTCGTGCCTTTTTTTCTGTGCTTTAGTCCAGAAGTGACCTATGTCACTTCCACTTACAGTCCATTGCCTAGAAATAAGTCACATGGCCCTACATGCAACTGGCCTGGAAATAGTAGGGGAGTATATGAGTATTTGATAAGCAGTAAATGTTTCTGCTTTTTAATCACAAATATTCTTTTTCCCCTTTCTTCCTGATTGTAGAAAACATTCAGGCCCTCCCTTTCCTTCAAGGGAAGCAACACAAAGATAGAATTAGTCACTTCATCTAGTTCAGATTCCATCCGATTCCAGACATGGTTGGCCTTTTGAGGACTTTGAGCCAAAAAAGACAAAGATCTTCCCTTCTCCTCAACACAGTGATAGAATTTCAGTGAGCACATCTATCCATTCAGAAAGGGTGAAAAGGGAGATATACAACAGTTATCTGTCTGTAGCAATTCTGAAATGGCACTGGGCAGACACTGTGAGGGTTCACTTGAATGGGAATGGAAATTTCTTGATTATTAATTAGTTTCTATAGCCATATTCTTTAATATCAAGTTCTTGGAAGGTTCGTTCTTCAGTTAGTGGTGTCTGTTTCTTCTCCCTCATGATTGACTGATTTCTGTCTTCTTGGGTACTTTGTAACTTCTGTTTGTGAGCTGATCATCAGTATGGATTTATGTGTGCATGAGTGTTGTAGTCAGTCGTATGAAAGTGTTTCTCCCAACTGCTCCAGGGAATTCACCAGCCCTGGACTGCTTCTTTCAAACATCAGTTTCTCAGTTGGGGATTTTCATGTCATAAGTAGTTTAAATTTAGACTCACATGCACCCAAACACAAGCTTTGGGATATGATTTCTCATGGGAAATTTCTGACTTCTCTGAGCCACAGGGCATTCAGTTAAAGATTTTCTTGTCCTTTTCCCAATCTTACTGCCCAATTCTCTTTCCCAGAGGTAATCGGTATTCTAGAGATGGTCTGCATCCTTCCCATTTGTGTATTTTTACTTTAACTTTGAACCCCTAAAATAGTATATAGTATTGAAATACATACTTTTTAAAATTTATGTTCAATATTCAGAGTGGAACAAAAGTAGGTTTATAGTTGTGAGTACATGGAACAGAGTTTATTCTTATATTATTATTAATTATTGCATTATTTTCCAAATGAGTAACTGTAAGCCTACTTTTGCCTTACCCAGTATATGTTAAAATTTATACAAATGGCATCATATTTGTGGTTATTCAATACTGCAATTTGCTATTTTCCCCCAATAAACATATATTCATAATTTAAATATGTTGATAAGTACAGATCAAGCTCATTCATTTTAATTGCTCTATAGTATTCTACTGTAAAAAAAAAAAATCCCTCAAAAACTCAACATGTTAAAATTTTTCTATGAATTGAAATGTAGGTTGTTTTCAATTATTCACTATTACAAATTACTGCCACATGAATGTTCTTTGTATATACATTTGTGGAAGTGTATTTGGGCCTTATAATTGTCATGGATCTATTTGGTCATAGGATTTGGACATCTTTAACTTTATTAAATATGGGCAAATTACAACCCTAAGTGGTTGTGCCAATTTACATTTAGAAGTTTTTTGAGAGACAATACGGTGTTGGCTTTTCAAAATCCAGGTCAAACTTGGTTTTGTCAGATCTTTTTCTCATATGCTAGATAGAAAATGTTACCTCATTGTGGTTTTAATTTGCAGTTATAAGATTATTATATAAGGTTGAGATTTTTTTTTCTATGATTATTGACTTCTCAGGTTTCTTCTGTGAATTTTTCATTTTTCTATTATAAATTAAGGGTCCCATTATCGATTTGTGAGAAAGTTTTATATACGTTATTTTGGATATCATCTTTTGTCAGCTCTGAATGGTCAGTATTTTCTTCCAATGTGTGGCGTGGAAGCTTTTCTTGAAGTCCTAAGGAATCCTTACTTGATTGGGGTTTTATGGAGTGTGTTGCTAAAATGTATTGTTTCTCCTTTTACACCTTGCTCTAGTGTGGCACAGAACATGGGACATTTCCGTGTTCCTGTGGGACCCATGCACGTATTGTTCTTACTGCTGGATTGATTGCCTCACTGAGTTGTGTAACTGGGACCCCTGCCTGTCAGTAGGACCCGGGGCTCACTGGTGACTTTAGACCTGGAGTGATATTTATATTAATATATTATGGGTAATATATTACAATTATATTACCCATACACACTGTCTCTTGGTGGCTATTTAAAGAGCCTTTGCTGGCATTGTTCACAGTGGCCAAGATATGGAAACAACCAAAAACCCCTTCAGTAGATGACTGGATAAAAAATATGTGGTACATATATACTATGGAATACTACTCAGCCATAAGAAATGATGACAATGGATCATTTACAACAACATGGATGGACCTTGATAACATTATATTGAGTGAAATAAGTAAATCAGAAAAAACTAAGAACTATATGATTCCATACATAGGGGGGACATAAAAATGAGAATCAAAGACATGGACAAGAGTATGATGGTTACCGGGGGTGGGGGGAGAGGGAGGGGCACAAAGAAAACCAGATAGAAGGTGACAGAAGACAATTTGACTTTTGGTGATGGGTATGCAACATAATTAAGTGTCAAAATACCCTGGAGATGTTTTCTCTGAACATATGTACCCTGGTTTATTAATGTCACCCCATTAAAATTAATAAAAACAACAACACGGAATTGAAAAAAAAAACAGAGCCTTTGCTGTACATCTCCAGGCAAGGGCCACCTTCTCTTGAAAGCTTGTTCTCTCTGTGACCAGTTAACATGTGTGCAATACAGGAACCGACAATATAAGATGCTGTTCTAGGCTCAAAGAGGCATCCCTGAGCAGCAAGAGGACCCCAGACACCGGGTAGAGGGCCAGGAGAAAGGGCACTGAGAACACGAGTCCCCCCAGAGCCTACTTCCTTCCTCCCAGCTGAGCCCACGCAGAACCCGCAGTCTCCCTGGGCCTGTCAGTCGGACACCACCCCCGGCCCCAGCCACCGTGCCTGCTCAGCGTTCCCGCAGATGGATATCATTTTCCAGAATGCAGTTCAGAAAACGGTATTTTTTTTCTGCCATGATAACATTCCCATAATTAGTGGGGGGGGGGGGGGGGGAGAGCCAGGAACTGATATTTTTACAAGGTCACGCTTCATTTTTTCCGGCTAGATGCAGCCTAAGGAAAAGGGTTAGAGGTTTTCTAAGAAGCCAGTGGGAACTCTCGGGGCTGAGTGTCTGGTGGGGTCCGTGCCTTGGGAGTTAGGTGAGTCTTTTGCAGAGTCTCCTTAAGTGGGAGAGTATAAAATCGGGCAGAGAAACAGACAGTTTGACATGTAGCCAGTTGGCGAAGATTTGTCAGATCAATGAAGCCAATTCTGAGTGTTCCCCCCAAGGGCTTTCTAGCATCCTGGGACACTTAGCTGAACAATCTATTAAGAATATTTTCCCAAGTCATTTGTGTTAGATTATAGGCTATAAACTGCTTATTGTTGCCTGTCCACCATAAATATAAAGCAATCATTTTTAACGCAAGCAGCTGTTGGCCTGGCTTCTGCAAGATGCTTAGCCCAGGGACTCATGTTCTGCTGTTTTCTCCTTCATCAAGTGCATTTCTGATTGTTTTTCTGCTCCACTGCATACCACACACATGGTGGTGGTGGTGGGGTATAAATTTTCCTGGCTGAGCTTTGTTTGGACAAGGGTTTCTATAAATATCCAAAAGGAATTGAAGGTACAGAGGGACAATTTAAGTTATACGAAATCTGGCGACTCAAGCCCCCATCACAAACTCTGTTTTCTTAAAATGACCTTGGAAGCACCAACCCATTTATTTCTACCCTCCAGTGATAAGACTTAGGAGTTTGGAGAGCCACCATGCAGGACCTGTGGTCATGGAAAGTCACAGACAACAACAGAACTGCAGCACCCAGTGGGAATAAAGACTTCACACCCTCCCCCCCCACTGCTCTCCAGTCTCTTGTTGAACCCTTCAATAACTGAACCCAAACAGAAGACAGAAAGCCAAAGGAATCCACTTGGGTCAGCTGCCCTGCTCCCCCTCCCCCATACACCAGGAATAAAGGAGTGCAGAGAGGGGCGCAAATGGAGAATAACCAGCACGGAAGGTTTTTAGCCTGGAAGTAGCATAATCTGATTTGTATTAAAAATAGATTATTCTGACTCCCCTGCAGCAGACCCATGACCAAGATTAAGAGAGGGTGGGCCTCGCCTGACTAGGCGCTGGTGCAGTGGATAGAGGGTCAGCCTGGGATACTGAGGAACCAGGTTTGAAACCCGGAGGTCACTGGCTTTAGTGCGGGCTCATCCAGCTCGAGAGCTGGATAAGCTCAGGGATCAGATCATAGACATGACCCCCTGGTCACTGGCTTGAAGCCCAAGGTCGCTGGCTTGAGCCCAAGGTTGCTGGCTTGACTCCAAGGTCACTGGCTTGACTCCAAGGTCACTGGCTCAGCTGGAGCCTCCCATCAAGGCAGGTATGAGAAAGCAATCAACGAACAACCACGTGGTAGGTGCTGCAACTATTGAATCGATGCTTTTCATCTTTCTCCCTTCCTGTCTGTCTGTCCTTCTCTCCCTCTTTTAAGAAAGAGAGTGGGAGAGCCTTAAAGAGGCAGCTATGGTAACTAAAGGAGCAGTGATACATGGTAGCCTAAGCCAGAGTTCTGTGAATTGATGGGGGAGAAGTGGACCAATTTAGGGATTGCTAACATAGCAGACCTTGGCCAAGACTAGAAGAAAGTCCACAGCCTTCAAATCACAGCCATCCATTGCTGTGAGATAACTAGGGCTCAGAAAAGGGTCTTCCCCCATAGCCTCCACCCTCTCTCCCACGCCGCCTCCGTCAATAGGCTCTGCCAGGATTAGTCCCCGCTCCTTCCCTTTTATTCTCCAGGAAAAATGCCTCCCTTCTTAAGGCCCCTAAGGGTGCCCAGAACCTTGACTCCGTCTTCCTGACTGTAGTTTTCTCAACTCCATGCCCTCCTTGGCAGGGAGACCTGAACATTAGCAGCGCTGTCGAGTTTACACCTTGCGCTCACCTCAATGGCTGCTGGATCAGGATAAGCAAGGGGTTCTGGGAAAGCAAAGTGGGACCTCTTTTTACATTTCTAATAGCGAACAATTATTGAGTGCTTACCCTCTGTCGGACAACATTTAAATCCCAGAACCACATATGGAGGCATATATATATATATAGTACCACCCTTTTACAAAGGAGCCAGCTGAGGCTCAGACAGGTTAGACAATTTGCCCAAGGTCTACAGCTGGTAGGAGGCAAAGCCCAGACTAAGACCCAGGTCTTCCTGCCTCTAAACATCTATGGTCTTAACCATAACTCGATACCGCCTCCCACCTACTTGGCACAGCACTATGGAGGCTCTCTGGTTTGGGGCATTGGGATTGGGAGAGAGAGTTGCCATGCTACAAGTAGCCCAAGACGCATGGAAAGGCCACCTGTCAACATTCCAGGTTCAGCCTCAGCTGAGCTCTAAGCCAAGAGCTGACAATAAGTGCCACACGTGGGAGTGAGCTGTGTTGGACATTCAGGCCAGTCGAGCCTTCAGATGACTATAGCCCCAGCCACTATCTGACTATAACTACATGTAAGAAGGCCAAGCTAAAACCACCTGGATGAGCCCAACTTAGGAACTGTGAGAGATATTAAGAGTTTTAATATAAGGGTAGTTTGTCATATATTCATGGACAGTCAGAACGTAAGGTAAGGTCACTGACCTCGTGGAAACAGTACCTGGACAAATGGATCATGAGCATACTACACACTCCCTCTCCCATGCAGCTGTCAATAAGGAGCCCCTCTCCCGGAAGCTGTCCCTCCTCGGAACAAATGGGGACCCCTCCGGTGCTCAAGCCCAGCCCCCCTCTTCGTCCGCAGGGGTTTCCTTTCCCGTGACGGGCTCAGTGTACAGGTGAGAGGCCAGCTGGGGAGGATGAGGAGCACCTCGGATCACAACTCCCTGCTTCGCACTCCTCCCCAGCTCTGGCCGCCCAGGCTCCGCACCAGGGTGGAGTGAAGGTGCGAAACAGGCTCTCGGAGCCGCAGGACGCAGACGCAGACGAGGAGCAGGCACACCAGGGGTGAAGCAGAGGACAATGTGGGCTTGGCAGGAGCCCTTTGATCCCAGAAGGGGAAATAAAGAAAGCCACCCATACGTTATCCTAGCTCAGGACTGAGGTTTCTTAACCTCAGCACTGTTGACATCGACATTTTTGGAACCGTTACTTCTTCCTTGTGGAAATTGTTCTGTGCCTTATAGAATGTTGAGCGGCATCTTTGACCTTGACACACCAGATGTCAGTAGTACTTACCCCCACCAACACTTGTGACAACCAAAAACGTCTCCAGATACAGCCAAAGGTTCTGGGGTGGCGGGAGTGGGGGGGAGGTGGAACTCCGGAGCCCTGGTAGAAACTCATTACCTGCTTCCTTCTTTCTCTGCTCTGAAGGCTCTTCCCCTGCAATGCCGAGGAAAGCCGCGACTTCCGGCCACCGCTGTCCTTCACCCTTCCAGCTGCGTGGCCAGCACAGCTCGCCCTCATCCGGGTCCACCTGGCTTCCCTCCCCCTCGTCTCCCCCCAGCCAGATGGCACTGAAGCTCCCCAGAGGGCAGCTCACAGACAGGATCTGGCTTCCAGGATGAGCCCGCTCCATATCCCAGGCTATGGATGATGCAGGCCAGGCTAATGGGAGGGCTGTGGGCAGCTGTCCACAGCGCCCATCAACGGGGGCTGGTGAAATGCCACTGGGCTACAACCAGGGTAGGGAGCCAGGGAACCGAGGTCTCCACAGGACTGCTGACCAAACTGATGAGACAGAGACTGGTTTCGCCGCCATTAACCTCCCTACTCCTGCCAGCTTATCTCTGGTGATGTTTTTGTGGCGAGTACGTGCAGTTTACACGATGTGATTAGGCCTCGCCGCTAACTTTGAGACGGGCCCTCTGAGAGTTCCCGTAACAGCCCAGCCGGCTGAAATTCTGAAACTGAAAAATTCACAATGCTGTCTGTGTTCTTTTCTGGGGGTGATTTATTAGAATGTCTACATTTAAAGAGTTTAATATGCCTCTCAAAAAAGTTGTCTAGTTCAGAAAAATCACATGTAATATGTACATGAAAAAATAAATTTTTATGGTGAACATAAAATACCTGGATTATTTTTTCTATTCCTACTAAGTATTGAACAGACACCTAAAGAATAATCATGTAAGAAGGTCCCAGACTATTCACCTGACATGTCCACATTTCAGTCTGGTCGGGATGCACAAAGAGTGGTGAGGGGAGGTGAGCGGGCAGAAGCTCAGAGAAAATGCACTGTAAATCTTTTCTCTTTGTTCCCATTTATTTCCACATAAAAGCAGGGCAAAGTGAATCTTCAGAGTAACCTTAATGTGGAAATAAAGTAGAAACAAAACAAAAAGCAGTCTGAAATTTAAGCCGGGGAATGGGGAGGAGCCGATCATCTATTTGACTTGCGTTTGGGGAAGACTAGAAGCTACAGGCATAGGTAAGAGCCTCAGATCGTTTTTGGCTCCGTTAGGAGATCCAACTCCTCCTGCTCCAGTGCCTACTTCCCTGATTCTCGGGCCGTCCGCTCTCTCCTGCACCCCGAGCAAGAAAGTACTCCCCAGCGGGTGGGCGTGAAGAAGTCTCCCTACTGCATGTTTCCCGTGTGCAATCTCAAGGCCACCGGATTGCTGCTCCCAGCCCTGCAGGAGGCGCAGGGCGAGATGGGATTCGGCATGCAAGAGCTCTACCGAGGAAACTTATGCCAGGGGAACAGGGCAGGGATCAGAGGAGGCTAGCAGAGCTATCAGACCACAGTGTAGGTGTGACCTGTGAAGGAGAGAGGGAAGAACGGAGAGCTGGGTTGATGACCCAGTACTGTCCAGGGCTCAACTCACACCTCAAATGAGAGCTGGGACTGATTCTAGGCTTCTGACTCCTGAGTTACCAATGTCTACCAGGTCAGCTAGAGTGTGCTAGTTTAGAAAGCAAGCACCATTGGCCGCACTTTACTTAAGAGAAAATGTAATTCAGGTTCTAAACAACCAGTTTTCAATTAGACTTTGGAGATGCAGAAATGCCAGCACAGGGGATTATCAACAACAAAGACTTTTCGCTCTTATGATGGTGTTGCCATCACAGCAGAGAATACCTAAGAGTAGAACTGCTATGTAGCTGAGAAAATGCAATGAGTTGTTTTCAGAAATATTAATTGAGTGCCTATGTGTTGTCAGGAATTGTCCCAGATGTTAGAACAAGAGGTAGACATATTTGGAGTTGTTTAAGAATATGAGGGTAGAAGACACAGTGAGATAGATTTAGATTTGTAATAATAAAGCATAGCTTAATGGTTTTCAATTATTCTGTGACACATCACCTTCCATTAGGCTTCTCAGCCTTTTGCTCATATGGCTGTTGTCTCATGGATCACACTGTATTCCAGCTAGTTGTTTTTGAATCTGTCTCCCCCTGATAGTTTGCAAAATCCCCAAGGAGTGGGAACATGTGTATTAATTCACTGCTTATATATTTACTCAGCAACAGTTGTTTTGAATGCTTTGTCTATGCCTGCCGTTGGCATCTGGGGAGGCCAAGATAAATAAGACACAATACCTGTCCTCTAGGACTCACAGTGAATTAGGGAGAAAGATGAGGAGAAAGACAGTCCCGAACATATTGTTGAGGTATTTACTGAGAAACAGGAGCATCAGGGGGGAATATGGAACTCTGCTGAGGGGGTGACAGTGAAGGAATTTATCACAGAATTAATGACCCTTGAGCTGCATCAGGAAGGACAAATAGAAGTTACCCAGGGTTTTATACCTAGTTTCTAGCACAAAACAAGCCCTCAGTTCATCTCTGCAAAATGAATGAATGAATAAATAAATAAATGAATGCGTCAACATAGCGTAACGGAGAGTATTTATTTTCCTGTTCGGCATCTGTTGCCCTTGGTTCTGTTAACAAACCTCACCCCCAGCCCCAGAAGTAGACCCGTGTTCCTGGCAGTGCTAATCAGATAATGAGCAGATCCCAGCCAGTGACTGGCTCGGGGGTGTGGACGTGCTTGAACTTCATCCTGGAAGACTCCTCTCAGGACTTGGTTGAGCAGTGTGAGGAGAGAAGCTCTCTTCCTGTTGGCCTGAGGCAGTGAGGATGTCAGCCAGGGGCACCTGGGGACTCCTTGGTTGAAAGACATCTGCTGTGAGGGTGGAGTTACATAGAGGAAGCAGGACTAAGAGGTGGAGAGAGAGAAACTGGGTCCTGACGACATTATTTTAGCTCCTGATTCCAGCAATATGAAAAGGGAGTGTTTTCCTTTTCTGTTCTTTGCGTGACCATTAAATTATCTATTTGGTGGGTGAGGTGGGGTTTAAGCCAGTTTAAGTTAGTTTTTCTATTACTTGCAACCAGTCGTGTGTTGACGAATAGAGATAAATAGCTATCTAGAGTATGAGTTGCTTTGCAAAGCATTGAGTTCCCCGCTTGCAGAATGGTTCCTGGAAAATCAAGGTAAGCCGATTAGAGAAGTGACTACTGTGTACTCGGGAACCTGAAGTTCCTCTCAGCCCGCAGACTGAAGCGGAGAGGACACGCGGAGGAGAGAAAGGCAGGGTGGAGGGAGAGAATCTGAACCATGAGATCAACCCGACTGCCCAGCCCGCTCTCAATAAAGGTTTGACTAGTTTAGCCTAAGTATCATTTCAGAACAACTCTTTACTTTCTGCGTTGCTTATTTTTTTTCTTGTGAGTGACAAAACTGACCCAAACCAGAAAAGAGCAGACACACTAAAAATGTGTTAAAAAGAACGAACAAGTGCGTGCGCAGGTTGGTTGGTTGAGAGAGAGAGACACGGCCTGATGCATGGACGCTGAGAAGGGCTTTCCCATTTCCTCTCTTCCCTAAGTGCACCGTCTAAGGGAGGAATGCGATCAAAGCCCACAGTCCTTCCTGCTTCTCAGCAAACGCAGGCATCCTCACCACGGTGCCCACCTTGGCAGGGACCCGAGGAGAAGGTGCCACGGGCCCTGCCCCTGGGGGGTTGAGTCCAGTGGCTGAGCAATCTGCAACACATCTGGGGCAGGAGAGCAAACGTCTAGTGGGCCGAAGCCTAGAACCAGAGAAGATGCGTTTTATGAAGAAGAGCTACAAATAGATGGCCAACACCAGAAGACAAGAGTGTCTCCTGACTGTTTAGAAACCACTGGACTCTGGTTTCATTTATAAAGATGACATGTTCCACAGAACCAGTTTTCCCCGTTACCGGAGACCAAAGCACCAACATATTCCAGGCACATGTGGAAGGGAACTGGGATGTGGGTTCAGGGCTCCAACCTCTTTAATGAATTCATTCTGGCTCTGAGTCAGGACACATGCAGAGTGTTTGTGTATCTGCTACTCTCAATAACTAGGGCAGACAGAGATGCATCGCCTTCCTCTCTATTTCTAGGCTTTCTCGCCGCCCTATCAGTTTCATCTTTCTCCTTTTTTTGCTTGCCTGACGCCCTCACCTTTTTATTCCCTCTTAGCAGAAAGAACACTCCCACTAAGTGAAGAGGCATGGATTCTGGTTCAGGCTTTGACAGTAACAGGATATCCAACAGTAGGCACCTCATTCAATCTCTCTGGACTCCAGTTTCCTCATCTGTTAAATGGGTTCAGATGAGTGTTTACCCCATTCATATTCCCCCAAATATAAAGAACTGGGGTGCATGTATGAATATTAAAGACTCTGAGATATATTGTAGGCAAGAATCACATTTAACTTTGTTTGCCAAGCATAGCTCAAACTCATTTGAGAACACAAAATCATTTAAAAAAAATAGCACCTAGATAAATCTCATACAGGTTGAAAAATGCTGCTTGGGTCCAATTCTTAGATTGGTTTTCTAAACCTTCTTGTTGCCATCCTTCTATTTAGAGAGGTTGGGAACAGATCTACGGTATATTTTTCAGAATTCCTTGCAGCTAGGGTTCTGCATTTTTTATTGCATTCTACCAGATGTACTCATGTAGAACAGGAAAGATATTTTAACTTTTGTCCAATCCTGATGGATACAATGACCTATCAGATCTCTAAAGACTAGTGCAACTCAATGGGACTTTTATATTTTTTCTCTTGGCCACACCTTCTCTTAAGCAAATAAATTATTTAGATATAGTGGGACTAGTTCATTTCTTCTCTTCTGAGTTTTAATAAATCCCAAAAAAGAGACCATGACAAATCAGAAAAGCATAAATGCTAACTGGGATTACCTTGCTCTGAAGTTTCCATCATCTTTTACAGTTTATTCTGATTTAGTAGGACAAACTTCGCCTTCCCGGGCTCTTGGAGCAATTGCATTAAGAGAGAGAGAGTTGTTGCCTGACCAGTGGTGGTGCAGTGGATAGAGCATCAACCTGGGACACTGAGGACCCAGGTTTGAAACCTGGAGGCCAGCTGGAGTGTGAGTTCATAGACATGACCCCCTGGTCACTGGCTTGAGCCCAAGGTTGCTGGATTGAGTGAGGGATCACTGGCTCAGCTGAAGCACCCTGGTCAAGGCAAGTATAAGAAGCAATCAATGAACAACTAAAGTGATGCTACTACAAGTTGACGCTTCTCATCTCTCTCCCTTCCTCTCTCTCTTTCTCTCTCGCTAAAAAAAAAAAATAATAATAATAAAAATAAAGAATTGTTAAGAAGTTGAGACTGTCACCATGATGTCCCATGGATCCTCTGGCAGCCATGATGAGACTCAATTGAACTGAGCACACGAAGATCGTTGCCCCGCCCCACCAGCATCCTCTGTCGTTAATTTTATAGATAGGTATAACTGTATTTCTCAATACATTCCAAGAGCATCTTAAATGCTGCTCCAGTTTAAAAAGACAGCTCTGGGAGGGCAGAGCCCCAGCTTTGGTTCCCCAGTGAGTCAGTCAGCAACCTTAGGGAAACAGTCACCACATCCCTCAGATCCTTTAGGTCTAAAGTCAACAAAGCACCATTCTCTCTGGCTGCCAGTCCTTTATGACAAGGAAACTGCAATGCACTGAGTTCTAAAGAGTGAGCTTTTAAAGTGCTTGTCGGTTTCTACAGAGGCTGATCCTGACCTTGACTCCTTGAAGGTTAAACATTGCAAGTTAGAGTTACCAAAACATGGGATGCAAGAAACCTTTGGGTGGCTGGTCCTTTAATGAAATTGTGAAGTGGTTAAAACTTGTCTTTTTCGTCTGATCAGTCGGTGGTGCCGTGGATAGAGCGTCGGACTAGGATGTGGAGGACCCAGGTTCGAAACCCCGAGGTCGCCAGCTTGAGCGTGGGCTCATCTGATTTGAGTAAGGGTCACCAGCTTGAGCCCAAGGTCGCTGGCTCGAGCAAGGGGTAACTCAGTCTGCTGTAGCCTTCCGGTCAAGGCACATATGAGAAATCAATCAATGAACAACTAAGGAGCCACAACGAAGAATTGATGTTTCTCATCTCTCTACCTTCCTGTCTGTCTGTCCCTATCTGTCCCTCTCTCTGACTCTCTCTGTCTCTTCCACAACAAACAAACAAACAAAAACTTGACTTTTTCTATGTCCAAATGAGAAAAATTCAGTTTTGTAACTTGCAGCTCCAGAAACCTTAGTATTCCTCACTCTCCTCGCCCCCTAGAATTGTGCAGTGTTTTAGCTCTGTCCTTCTCTGGGCAAAGAAAACTAGACAGCTGATTTATCCTAGGGCTGTGGTCTTAACCCTGGCTGCCCGTCAGCACCGGACAGCTTTGGAGAGCAGAGATGCCAGGGCCCCACAGCTAGAAACCCAGTTCGGTTGGTCTTGGATGGGGCCCAGGGATCCTAACTAGTCCAAAGTTCCCACAGGTTGAGAACCATTGGGGCATTGTTACCTGAAACGCCTCTATAGGGAGAACACTGGAAGACGTTCCCGAGATGAACTAATCTCGTTGCACATCTACTCAGAATTTCCATAAAGCAGGTTGTGGCTGTTTACTTTCACTTGCAAGCGCCCAGGTAGCCAGGTGGGAAGTGTGGCCCTTGCCATAAATAAGGAGCTCATAAAACCCTGCGATAATGCCAAGGTTAGCTCAGTATGGAGCCTCTACCTAGTAGCTGGTTTCCTGGTCCAGCAATCCTGTGCCCCTTCTGCCTGCTGGCTTCATTGTGCTCAGTTATCCCACCCTGGAACCTGGTTTTCACCCGCTGCCTGCTGTCCTGTTCTTCATCTAACCTTCCAGGACTACTGACCCGACAGCGTCAAATACTGAGGAGCATATGGGCTTTCTGTTCGATCTTGTTCAAGTAGAAACATCCCCACTCAGACACCTTGGGACGGTCATTCTGAGCCTTTCCTTTTTGCATCAGTAAAGTACAGATGATGCCGTCGCCCTGTTCTATCAGTTTAGGGTTTGACACATATTAAATACTCAACAGTTGTGAGGTCGCTTTCTCCCCAAACTCATTGTTTACCTTGTACTTATTTCCACCTATTGTTTATGACTAGTAATCCAAAAGATTTATAAAGACAGGATTTGGAGTATCAATAGGAAGACTTTTTTTAGGGACAGTAAGACATTCGTGTTGCAATTGAAATTATAGACTACCGGTGGTCCCCACTAACTCTACCTTTGTTCCCTCCATAACGGGTATGACCAACGCATTCAGGACAGTGAGAGGGCAGGGGAAATGAGCTGATTCTGTGGCAGGAGTGACCTGAAGAACCCTCTGACAGTCACTTGTGGGAGGCTGAAAAATAAACCCAGACAAGACCTGGAAGGGGCAGACCACCAGATGTCTAACTAGGAAGCATAAATCCTGGCTGGAGTCTATTTCAAACCACAGAATCTGAATTTGGGAAAGAAGGCATTAAAAGCAATAAATTACCCCAAATAGCAAATTCACGATTCAGCTGCTTCAAACTGCAACAACTTAGGCACTTACAAAGGAGAAATATTCCAGATGGAAAAGTAGAAGGATGAATTATAGAGAAGGAAGTGGCTAATATCCTGTGCAGGACTTTGAAGCAATGCAAAGAGAGTACCTTTCTTGAAGGAGCATACTGGGGAAGCTAACGTCTCTAAGAGACAAAACGGGGTACCATTCAATCAGTGTCATCTGACCCCACTGGCCAGCACGGGGTGCTCAGGCTCAGGTTTGATTACAAATTGCCTTCTGTCTTCCAAACAATTTGGAACAAATGGCTCAGGTAGCCTCAGGAAGAGGTTTGGAGTGACCACTGAATGCGTACAGGACTTTGATTTGATGTGGCCCATCTGGCTTCATAGCTTAATTCAGGTTTCCATGGACCTAGGTATGACTTCAAATTGTTTCTGGTCCTCTTTCAACTTCTCCCTGTTTTTAGATGAGGTCATTTCGGCCCTGGAAACAAGGGGATTGAATCTGAACAGGTGAACTGAAGGCAGTTCAAGGATCTTGGCTTCATCCTGGTCAAAGAGAATTTAGTTCCAACTTCTTAAAATATAGCCCTCAGACTATGAGGTCTGACTGCATACTTCAGCATCATCAGGGGGATCACTGGAAATAAAGCACCCCCAATGTACCAGATCAGAGCCTGTGTTTTAACATGATCTACAGGTGTTCCATGTACATGTTAAGATTTGAGGGACAATGTTCCCCCCATGAAGGTCTTTGTGTCCTTCAGAAAGAACACGGCTCATTGACATTGTCTAATCTTTTCAATAATACTACACCTCATGGAGTTGACAACTTCCTAATGGCATTGCCAAGGCCTTAAACTTTGGTCTTTAGCTGGATCCATAAACAAAGGTCCATCCAGTGCTCCATCTCAGCCTAAATTACTCTGTTCGTTGCTTCTCCTCCTTTTCTCATGAATTAATTCATCCCAACTGGAGGAAAGTCGTGGTATAAAAGAAAGTAACCTAAAACCCTCTGCTGGTTTTCCATCACACTCAAAGTAATTTAAGATTCCTTGTTGCAGTCTTACCAGACCCTCACCCTCTGGTACCTGACTACGTCTTAGGGTTCATTTCTTGCCCTCTTTAACTCTCTGCTCCAGCCTCTCTAGAGTTTTAATTTTTGAACGCACCAAGTTCATTCTCACCTCTGAGCATTTTTTAAAGTATTGTTTCCTCTTAGAATATCATTTCTTTTTTCATATCTTTCCATTGCTGACTTCTTATAATTTACGTCTCAGCACAAATACTGTTTTCCTAGAAAGACCAACACTACCACCCAATCTGAAAAGCCAACTCAGTTCATACATCTCTAACCATCATCTTGGGTGGTTTTCTTCATTGCATTTGATATTACTTGATAATTTCTTGTTAATATTTACTGATTTATTTCTCCTCCTTTACCACATGTGATATAACCTTTACAGGAGCAGAGAACAGGTTCATCCTACTGATTGCTGTATCCCAAGTGCCTAGAACAATGCCTGACATTACTGATTTCAAGTGAATGATGTCACTTGGGTAACAGTATTGGCTTTTGGTTATCTGTGCGCTCCTGCTTTTCCTACTGTGACCGCTACCCTATGTCCATGGATAACTCTAAGGGTTTAGAGGGCAGAGCTTGAGTTAACTATGGTTTAGGTCTGGTTTAGGTCCCATAGGATTGATACAGTTCATTCTGTGGTCACTTCAGAGATGCATAATATTTCAATTCAGTACAGTTCTGTGAACCCTTATTGACTACATGTACAAGACGCTGTGAAATACAAAGGCAAAGTATAAACACAAAGACGGAGGCGTTCCAGAAAGACAGAATGGCATGTGTAAAGGCACAGAAGCAGAAAGGGGTGCTGGGGAACTGAAAATAACTTGGCAGTGCCAGAATGCGAAGCGCACAGTTCAGGCAAGCAGAAGGAAACACGGCTGGGGAAGGGGCCAGGGAGCTGGTAATAAAACTTCTCCTTGAGGTGTTAGGTCTACTTTATGTTTGAGGTCAGCTGCCAATATCTCTAACCCTTTTTTACTCCAAAAGGGCCAACAATGAGTCTAGCCGAGAGCATGTTGTAACCTCTAGCCCTCCTCTGTGCTCCCCTCGGGCACCGTGAGCACCGTACCCAGCAGTCTCCAGAGCCCCCACATGCTGGACCTATTAGGCAGTGCATACTCCACTGCCTGAGTCATTTCCCCCTCTGTCAATGGTGGCAGAACCCAGAGGAACTCTCCACTAATTGAATTTGAGATGACTCACTCTAGACCAGGGACTTGAAACTTGAAAACCTGAGGAACAATATGTCGGTAGTAAGAGTCCTGGTTCCGATTGTCCAGCTTGTTGTCTGGGGAGCCAGTGAGAGCGAGGGGAGAGAACAGGGCTATCTGGGAGGAGGACATTTAGAGCAGGAACTTCCGTTTTTCTCAGAGAGTTGGAAAGGCAACAGCACTCCCTGCATGTCGTTGCTTGTTTGAACTTCAGCTAGTTGCCAAGAGCTGAAAAATGACACACAAACGTGTTTTGTTTGGCACACCTTGTTTTGTTGACAGTATTTGATGCATTATTTAAAAATAAAGAGCTTTCACATTGAATTCTAGATTTCTGGGTTCTCTCAGAGATTTGAAAGACCTGGCAATAACCCACTGTGAAGAGTAGGTGCCCTTTATGTAGGCTGTGTGCTCCCCAGGTTTCCATGGTTCACACCCAGACTTTTACGTTTTGGTGCCCTTGCACTTACACCCAGAATGCTTCATTGGTTTATGGTGCTTTTTGGCCCCTGTAGGCATTGAAGTTTGCAACCCCTATTCTGATGCCATTATTAAGAGGATAAACACTCGTCACATTTTCAGTAACAGAAGAAAGGACCCTAAAACATTGTCTTTTGGGAAAATTTCACCAGCTCAATGTTAAGAAATCTATTAGAAAATAATATAATAAGAAGGCACGAAAATGACCCTTCTCCATCCCCTACTTCTTTCCTGGCAGAATACAGGTACTTACACTTGAGGCTGGCTTTATATTTTCTTTATTGTCTTACATTTCTAATCATAATGCATCATGGTTTGTATTTAACTAATGGCCAATAAATGGGGTGGGGGGGAAATGGAGTGGCTTTGCCGGTCTAGGAGTTATACATCTGGTATCCTCACCCAGGATATGACATGTTTTGCAATTTCCTGCATCTATTCATGCTTTAAGTGCTCTCTTTCCTTCCATTTGTACTCATCTGTCTGTTCTTCCAAGAAATGTTCCATGACTCTCACAAGCTGGAAACATTAGCTTTCTCTTCTCTACTTAAAATTAGTACTTGTTTGCTTTGTTATGTAGCTTTATGAATTTGTGTTTCTTTCATGGGAAAAATAATGTCTACTTCATAAGATCAGTATGAACATTATGCTTAAACCTGGTGAAAATAATCATTGCCAATATATACATCACTTACTGTATCAAGAAACCTTTTAAGTGCTTTGTATATATTGACTTATTTAATCTTTGCGACATCACTATAAGGAAGGTACTGATGTTATAATAAAATCGAGGCAAAAAGAGGTTAATTAACTTGCTCCAGGTCACCAGCTAATAAGTTCTAAAGATAGCCTTCGAACCTCAGTAGTTGGACCTAGAGTGTATGACCTTAACCATTAGTAATACTGCCTCTCTTCTAAAGAGAGGTCCATATATGGGAGTAACCTTTGTGTTCAAGATTGCAAACTGTCTTCCATTATCTATTCTTACCAGTGCTGTTTTGTATTTTTAGTCACATGCAGCAAGATTAAACCCTACTTGCTTTTGAAGCATAAGATGATAGCTGAAGAGAAAGGTGGGAGGAGAAGTCTCAAATAACAGAAATAAAACTTCAGAAGTGAGATCTTCTTTCTTTCTCTTCTCTTTTTTAGGCTAGAGAGTCTCAGGCAGGGAACACTTTTGAAAAATAGCTTTATCATCAGATCCCTTCTGAGAGCTCTTTGTATTGCAGAAAGTACCATAGACCCAGCATAGATGCAAAACATCCCTGAAGCCAAGCAAGGACTTGGAACTTTCCGAAGGCACATGGCATCGGTTTTCCATTTCATCATTTTCAGATATGGATATAGTCCCAAATCTATTACTAATTAACCCGTATAAGCTGGTACAGACTCTCTCATATTTGTCCTTAGTTTCTCCATCTGTAAAATGAAAGACTGGAAGAGCCCATGAACGGCAAGCAGATTTGCTTTTGTAGGCCAGACACAATTGAGTAGTTGTATTTGCCTGGAGAACTTGAAGCCACAAGTAGTGCTTGACCAGCACTGTCTGCCCCCGGAAAGAAGTGTGTGTCAACTATTCCTGAGAATTTGCCTTCCTGGATTAGATGATTCTCTAAGCTCCTACACAATTTTATGTTCATGTAAAAATAACTATAAGGGGAAAAGAGAACAACAGAACAAGAGATATTAATAAGACTTTTTAAAAAGGACGTGCGGAAACAAAGTCTGCCTATAGAATTATTATTTACATGGGAAGTGCTAAAAAGCAGGATTGATATTGCAGGAAATCAAATCAGTAATGTGGTGGACAAACGGAAGAGTAACGCAGAGGAAAAGAACAGAATGGGGTGAGGGAGAGAAGGAGTTGGCTGCGATTATACAAATGCAACATGAGGGATCTCTGTCTTGACTGTGGTGGTGGAAAGTGGGCCAACATAAGTAATAAAATTAGATGTAACTAAGTACACAAACACACTTACACATACATACACATACCCAAGTCAGTACAAGTAAACCTGGGGAAATCTGAATAAGACTGGTTGATTTTATAAATGCCAGTATCTTATGTATGATGCGATACTATATTTTTGCAAGATATCACCACAGGAGAAAACTGAACAATGGGTACAAAGGACCTGTCTGTGTTCATTCTTACGAGTGCATTGTAGATCATCTACAATGATCTCAAAGAGTTAATTCACAAAAAAGAACAAAGCTATAAAGACATTAAGGGAGGATTACAGACGAGAGAATACAGAGCCAATATATAGATATGAAATGTAACTAAAAGCAATGATCGAAGGTAAAAGTAGATTAAAATGTTCCTACGCTTTAAAAAAAATGCCTATATGCATGGATTTAAAAGACTCACCAAAATCTGAGGCTAATGAAAGAAAAGAAATTGATTCTTAAACACATTGTCACAAATTTTATCATGAGGCTTACCACAGCCAGATGAAGTAGCTAGGAACAGTTTAGAGGCCACAGTGGCAACTCTAGGTCAGTGGCATTGAGGGTCCCTCCTCCCCCACACCTTGTTTTAGGTGGTCCCTTCCCAATGGAGTGGTACAGACCTGAAAATTCTTTCGAGTCACAGATACCGCATTAGAAATATCTGCACTAAGAGAGAGAATGGATAAACTTCCCTACCATTCTGAATGGTTCCCTAGCATTCATCCACAATTTCTTGAAAAACGTGAAGACAACTTTTACAGTTATTATTTATAGGTGTATCTGGGTACAAAGCAAATTCAGTCATCATTGCCCTTCCCCTCTGAAACATTTCTTTAACCTTAATGCCACGCATTCGCTTAATGGACATCTATGAACACATGACAGGAAGAAAGCACTAGGAATGTATAAAAATACTGAATCAGGCATGACCCCTAGCCCAAACAACCCATTAGAATTGAGCATGTAACACTAAAAATAAAAGCTATGATTTTTTTTAATGATTTCAGTAATTTCATGAAAGGCAGCATTGGGATTCTACTTTATGTTTGTGTGACCCAATAACTACCATTTTTTTTCAAAATGAAGGTCAAATCATGCAGCCACCACGAGGTCTTCTACAAACATGTGCTTATTCACCATGCATTCACTCATTCACTCAGCAACAAATATTCATTGACATCACCAATGTACCAGGCTCTAGGCTAGGTTCTGAGATACAGTGATGAGGAAAACAGACAGGAAACCATCCTCAAAGAGCTTGAAGTCTACGGGGGGAAACTAGTCTGACTCAAATGATCAACTATAGAACTACAAGTGACCATGGCAAGGGCTATAAAGAAAATTTCTTGATTACGTTTTGAGAGCTTATAAGAAACCTATTTGACCTACTCAGGAAATTACTGAAGTTTTTCTCCAAAGAAGCGATATTTGTAAAGAAATCAGAGGAACTAAGAGCTACCTGGTTGAAGAACAGACGGAACACACTCCAGGAAGAAGAAAGAGCAGGAGGCAAATTCCTTCAGTGGGAAGAGGCACGGCAATATGATTGATCACTAAGAGGGCGAGACTGTGGAGAGAGTCAGGAAGTGTGATGCCAGACCAGGATAGAAACTTAGGAAGGGCCAGGACATGCCAAGCTCTGTGACCCACATAAGAAGTTTTGCCTTCATCCTAAGAGTAGGAGGAAGCCATTGGAAGGATTTTAAAAGGGAGTGCTAGAGACATGACGAGTTTGAATTTTCAATCAATTGGTTGTTTTTTTGGGGGTTTTTTTTGGCCTTTTATAGTCAAACCGTTAGGGTGAACTTCTTAATTGCATTGCTTATTGTGACATCAAATGACAAAATATCATCTTCCTAACTAGAGGGGAGATATTTTGAAAGTTGGAGCTACTTCTTCAACCACATTTGATTGGATTTAAGGCACCCAAATAAAATGTTTACCGCTGCATTCCACTAAAAAAGAAAAAAAAATGCTGACAATTAGATAAGTCATTGATTATAAATAGCATCTCTATTCCAAAAAATTTTTAAATGTGAGATAATGTGCATCTTTAACTTGATGAAATAATATACTTCCTTTGACTCTCTTACAGTGCATAGTACATTACTGAGTTGGTCACGAATGGGGTGGGATAATGCTAGACATCAAATGAGGAAACTGAGTTTGCAACTGGTTCTTCCGTGTACCCGAACAAGCATGGCCTTTTGGGGTCCAGTCCACGCCTCTGTAAAATGACCATATGAGTCTTGAGGTTCCTCCCAGAACCTCATCTTTTCTGTGCAACTGATGCCTGTCAACAGCTGCAGGAAGATGACTTTGAGGCTTTCCTCTGCTGGAATCAGTCTCTGGCAGGAGGCTGTTGGACCCGCCCATACTTCTCCAGGTAGAAGGCAGTAGTGAGTCTGCCCGGAAGCCACAGACCTGAATTAGATACAAAAACTGAAGATTCAAGGAATGTAGTGACCAAGGACAGTTTTCTATAGGCACCATCACCATGTCAACCAAACGATGAGAGCAGCACATGAGCTGTGTTATGAGTTGAATTGTGTTACCCCAGAGATCAAGAAAAAAAATCTTATATTTATGATTTAAAAAATTAAACCTCATGAGTATGGCGTGGCTCAACAGCAGCGACTATAAAAACAACTTCATGACTTAAGTTGATGACAAGCTCAATATGAATTAATAATGCAGCAGTCTACCACATAACCTTGGCTGCATTCAAAGAAACTGAGCATCACACACAAGGAAGATGCTGGTCGCAAAGTGTTCTGGGCTGGTCAATTTGTACCTGGGGTTGCACATTTCAATCTAAATGTCTTGGTTTGAGTAGAACCTTAGCAAACTGAAGAGCATCTGGGAAACATTTCCAGGATGGTGAAAGGTATTCAAAATCTTATGCAAGAAATGCCTTGGAAATACTGGGGAAATCTACAATAGAGAAAAAACAACAACACAGCAACAACTCATGGGAGACATTATAATGAAGAATTCACCAGGAAGAAAGACTTGACTTAGGCTGTAGAGATCCAAAAAGTGGACAAAAGACCTTTTAAGGGAGATATCTCTCAGGGCCAATAGTTAGAAGAGAATGATAATGAAGTCTGCCACTGACCAAGTACAGAGCTAATATGTATCTTATATAATTTATTCCTCACAAAAAAACCTTTATGGTAGTAAAAACTACTACCTCCATTTTACAGGTAAAAAGAAATCAAGCTTAGAAAAATTGAAATAATTTGCCCAAGTTCCTAAAATTACTAAGTTCCTGAGCAGAAACGCATCGTTACAACCCTATGCTGTATCAGGGGTCCCCAAACTACAGCCCGCAGGCCGCATGCGGCCCCCTGAGGCCATTTATCTGGCCCCCCGCCGCACTTCCGGAAGGGGCACCTCTTTCATTGGTGGTCAGTGAGAGGAGCACTGTATGTGGCGGCCCTCCAACAGTCTGAGAGACAGTGAATTGGCCCCCTGTGTAAAAAGTTTGGGGATCCCTGCTAGGTGTTACTTTAGTTACCAAAGAACCGGAGTTACCAAGTTTGCTAGCAGCCAATGGTGACTACGTGAGGGAACTGGCGTAAAGAGCACTGAATTCGTGCTAGAACCTGGGTAATACATTCTACAAGCACCATTTATTTTAATGCAACAATAGTTTGTGACAGGTACTGTTATTCCCCTCTTCCAGATAAGGAAATAGAGGCAGAGAAAGATAAAGCAACTCACTCAACATTATAAGTAACTGAGATAGGATTAAAAGCCAAGTCTGTGAACAATGCTGCAATGAACATGGGCGACATGTGTCTTTACGTATCAATGTTTCTGAGTTTTGGGGGTATATACCCAGTAGAGGGATTGCTGGGTCATAAGGTAGTTCTATTTTCAGTTTTTTGAGGAACCACCATACTTTCTTCCATAATGGTTGCACTACTTTACAGTCCCACCAACAGTGAATGAGGGTTCCTTTTTCTCCACAGCCTCTCCAGCATTTGCTATTACCTGTCTTGTTGATAATAGCTAATCTAACAGGTGTGAGGTGGTATCGCATTGTAGTTTTGATTTGCATTTCTCTAATAACTAATGAAGATGAGTATCTCTTCATATATCTGTTGGCCATCTGTATTTCTTCCTGGGAGAAGTATCTGTTCATGTCCTCTTCCCATTTTTTTATTGGATTGTTTGTTTGTTTGTTGTTGAGCTTTATAAGTTCTTTGTAAATTTTGGATATTAGGCCCTTATCTGAGGTGTTGTTTGAAAACAAAAAACCCTTCAATAGAAGACTGGATAAAGAAGATGTGGCACATATACACCATGGAATACTACTCAGCCATAAGAAATGATGACATCGGATCATTTACAACAAAATGGTGGGATCTTGATAACATTATACGGAGTGAAATTAGTAAATCAGAAAAAACCAAGAACTACATGATTCCATACTTTGGTGGGACATAAAAACGAGACTAAGAGACATGGACAAGAGTGTGGTGGTTACCGAGGGTGGGGGGGAGGGGGGCACGGGAGGGAAGGAGGAGAGGGGGAGGGGGGGAGGGGCACAAAGAAAACTAGATAAAAGGTGACGGAGGACAATCTGACTTTGGGTGATGGGTATGCAACATAAGTGAATGACAAGATAATCTGGACATGTTTTCTTTGAATATATGTACCCTGATTTATTGATGTCACCCCATTAACATTAATAAAAATTTATATATATAAAAAAAAGGCCAAGTCTGTGTGACATGACCACTGTGTATGCTGTCTCTCCCAGAGAAGAAAGAACTTCCTAGGAACTAAAGCTCCCCAAATATCCTTGAAGGCAGTCAGCTCTTCACCCCTGAAGTGGACCCTCTGTGAGGGCAGCACCGTAGACTGAGAGTCCTGGAAACTCCAAGCCTTCGTGATTCTGTTCAGTTCACCTTTCACGTTCATTCTTCACAGGGCGTGCTAAGTGCCAAGTCGGTGCTCAGTGCGTTGTTGTTGACTCGAATGGAATGAAGCCCGCTCTCTAGAAGGGCAGCCCTCAGTGCATTGCTGTGGAAGCTGTGGCTTTGCAAGTGAATTTTCCAGCTATTTGCGTCAAGGCTGAATTAGAGGGAGGCGGGCTCCCCGGCTCAGCTAGCAATTAGAGTCTAACCCACAGATTCATGCACTGGACCGGCCAGTTGCGTGGGAAGGGGGGGAGGGAAGGAGGCACTTTCAAGGGGCACTGGGATAAAGTAGGGGAGTTGTGGGCAGCAGCCCTGGGAGCTGTGGTCACAGGAACAGCCTGGACAGCTGGTCTCGGTCTTGATTTGGATTAAGATGTTTATTCTGCTCTGCCTCCCAGGCCTCTCCCTTCCTGCCCAAAGGGCTGTCCACTCAAGTGACTGAAGAGGTGATTTATTGGATACAGACTCTCAGACCCAGCTGAGGAAGAACTGTTCTCGGACTAAGATTCATCTCGAGGGTGAAAGATACCCTCCTAGTGGTACTGTAGAAAAACCCCTCCCCTCACTCACACCTAGTTTTAAGGTCATAAACCACAAAATAAAAATCATCTGACTTTAATACATGCCATGCTAAGCTTTTGCCAGAGTACAGGTTTAACTGGCACATAACCCAAGTCTTGACTTGGGGCTTCCCTGGGAGCAAATGTTCTCAGAGGAACACGCATAGTTTATTCAGGTGGTTTTTGGAGGGAGGACAAAAAGTCCTCTTGCTCCATGTTCACCTCACTAGTTTGTCAGAAGCACCCAAATCATTGCTTCCTTGGGTTAAAGCAATGGTTTTCAATTTTGTCTCAAGACCTATTAATTTTCTTAAAAGTAATGGAGGATCCCAAAGAGCTTTTACGAGATTTATACCTTTCAGTATGTATCATATTTGAAATTAACATTTAAAAGACAATTAATATTTAAAAATAACAATGTACCTACCATTAATTGTTAACAAAAATTTTTTCCTGAAAAACATATTTTCCAAACAAAAATATTTGGTGGGAAGACTGTCATTGTTTCACATTTTTTAAAATCTCTTTAATGTCTGGCTTAATAGAAGGCAGCTGGATTCTAATATCTGCTTCTGCTTTCAATCTGTTGTGATCTGTCGTCTGGGTTGAAGGTTATGAAGAAAATCCCACCTCACACAGACCGTAATCAGGAAAGGGAGGAGTATTCCAAGAGCCCTTTTACATAGCTGTGGTGATTCCTTTCTTACTACACCAAAACAGGTTAGTTAGTGTTGGACCTGACCTCATATCAATGAACTTTTCAAACTCTATTACATTAAAATCTATTGATCTGTCCCGAACTTTGAATAGACATTTTACTCTTATGTGGTTTTCTAACATCATACATTAATCATTTGGAAAACATTGATTCACTGAGTCATACAGATCTTCCAAATGTTGATACATCTCATTATACAATATATATAAAAAAAACCTCACATGTGTTAATATCACCACCGATCTTATCAGAAAAATCTTTAAGTCTTGCAAACCTGTCAAACTCACAGTGGCAGATACAAATTTTTCAAAATTCTCATTTTCACTTGAAAGCTCGGGTTTTATCATTGACATCACATACTGTCAGTTGTTGTCTTTGACACGACAGACTTGCTTTGTTCATTTTTTGAGAAAATGTCTGCAAATACTCAGGTCGGAATATAACCAGTTTGTTTCCCAGTCATTTTTTCAAGGGAAAACGGTGTTCCAGGCGGAACTGGCTGGTTCGGTCCGCAGCGCAACAACTGGCAGGCGCTTTTTCTTGACAATACGGTACGCAGCACAAGTTTTATATGTGTTTTTTTTTCCCCCCCATTTCATCACAGAAAACACTTAAAACATATCGACTCAAGGGTTCAGATTTTGATAAAATTAACAATAGCGCTCCTTCATAAACATTCTTAAGAAGATGGCCTTTTTGTTTTGCCTGCGAGAGCACGGTGCAGAAGGACGTCATGACAGCTGAGCGTCACCGCCTTGACTTGTTCTGAGCACCAGCATTACGTCCACAGTTGCTTTTGCTCCACCAGTGCAAATGTTAACTCGGGGAGAACGGCCCTTAACATCTTATTATTATTATGAAAATAGTTTTGATTTTGCAGACCTCCTGAAAGGTTCTTAGAGACCCCAGAGGCCTGTGGATTGCGCTTGGAGAGCTGATGGGCTAAAGCGTTGAAAGATCTTATTAAAATGCAAATGTCATCTGGGAGCGATGGGTAAAAAATACACTCTTGGCAGTCAGTCACTGTCAGTTCTGTGCGGAGGCCAGAGAGCTCAGCAAATATGACCCTCAACTTTAGGAGTCAGATAAATCTGGGATAGAATAGCAGATCCCACACTTTCTGCCTTTGAAAGTCATGTAATTTTTAGGGTCTTGGCTTTTTTTTTTTTAATCTGAAATGGAAATAATCCTAAACCCTTAAACTTTCTATAAGGATTTAATATGACAAGTACCCAATGCATAGTATATATATGCACAATAAATGTTAACTGGTTTTATAATTTATGCTCTATAACCTAGAAAAAACAGGATAAAATATGGCTAAGATTATATAGGTGTGGAGAATAGGAGACTTCCTAGAGGCCACAGGGTAGAAAATTCCTGAGTATCAAACAAGATTAGCCATCTGGATGCACAGAGAAGGATGAAGAAGAAACCAAAGACAACCTTCACTTTTTCATTCATCCATTCAACAAATGTATACGAGGACCACCTCATGTATACCAGGCCCCAGTTTTGTGCAAGAAAAGCCGCAGGGTAATGACAACAACTGGTAGAGTGGGCAGGATGTGGGATTCAAGCCAGGAAGTCTGGCTTTTGGTCCCAGTTTTATACTAGCTGTCTCACCTAGAGCATGCCCCTTAGATCCTCTGAAATTTGGTTTCCATATTTGCAAAATGAGGGACATAATAAATGCTTCACTGGGATGTTTCAAAGAACAAATGTGAAAATGTGGTTAAAGCAATCTTTCATTATTTTGGTGCCTGTAGTTCTTGAAGTGACTCACCTTGTAATGTCTTGAATAGTAGCATCACATGGAGGAAGAAACTTCTCTATCCTTGATTTCTTTGACTCTAGATTGGGATAAAAAATACTTGCCTACTTTGACTGGTCCTAGCATATATAGCATCAATATAATTAGTGTGTGCACATGTTAGGTGCACAACAAATAGCTATGATTTTGTGGTGAAATAGATATTCTTGCCGTGGAAGTTGGCACACAATAAACCAAGAAAATAAATGATAGAGCAGAACTTTTTGCATAATACCAAATCACAAAGTACATCAGCAAGGATTTAACATTGATAGAATACAAGGTCTAATTATCATTAGAGACTCATTCTATGGCAAAATGATGGTGAGGGCATCTTTTTGCCTTCCCCCTTCCATTCTCAAGATCTAGCCTCCTACCTTTAAGCAGTCTATGGAAACAAGAATGCTTATATATATGATAAATTGTGCTGATCTGAGCAAATGATTAGACAGAACCTTGGTGGAGGATAAGAGAGTAAAGTGTGGGGAAAACAAAGGAATTAAAAGGCTTAAGAAAGTGTTGGAGCAGAGGGACAAAGTAGCACCCCAGAAGGGACATGAAGTGTCTCTGCTGACACTGGGGGATGCTACATGCAGTATTATTGTTACTACCCAGGCCTGTTCAGTGAGCTGAGAAATGGAGAGAAAAAGCATAGAGAAGTCTTCTCTACTCTCTACCTCCAAACAGAATGTGTTCAAGACAGGAAGTACCGCCAAACTCGAAGACTGAATGAACATTCGCCTGCAGTTCTCATGGGAGTTAGACACTTTATCAGTTAATCCACTTGGTTGTGGAATGTATTTGATGATATTTTAAAACAAATATTCACAAAGTACTTACTAAATACAAGAAAGTATTATAAGTACTTCACACATATTAATTCTTTTAATACCAATGAGTTAGAGTGCCTATTTTATAGATAGAGAAACTGTGGCAAAGTAAGGGGCAGATTCTCAGGACAGAGGCAAGCTCCAGAGTTCAGGCTCCTGATTCCATAGCTTTTCTGTTATAAAAGGAGTAAATCGCACTGCAATTATTTTCACGGTGCTAACACTATTCAATGATGTGATGATGATAAAGAAGAACAAGGTGCCCATTGTCAAGGTAATCCTTACACTACAGGGTAAACCTTGCAGACTCTAAGCAATATGACTACTATTCCTATTCTGTAAAGTGAAAAGAAGTGTGTTTTAACTCCCAGTTTAACCTGCTGAAGAACCATCAGAAGTCTGCACCAGGTCAGCTTGGTGGAATAGGAAAGTGAGAGAAAAGCCGGAGAGCTTATTAATATTGCCTTCCCCTATCCAGTCTGTATCCTGGACCCCTCACCCTTCTCCGAACTTCCTGCAGTATTGAGCGAGGCTTGCAAAGTTGCTGCTACTGAAGCCCATAGCAACGCATGGAACCTCAGCCTCAGGAACCATCCATCTCCTATGTGAAAAGAAATCGCTGGAGGATCATAGGAAGAGAGATGTGGATTACATTCCTCAGGGGCTGCTCCGCATGACATGGATTTTTGGAGGAGATCTGAAACTACTGTTCACGTGATCCTGTGAAACCAAAAACCTCGAGAAACCCTCTTTACCATGCTTGCCTCTCAAAGCACTCTCTCGTCCAAGAACACCATCCAGGCTCCAGACGCCCAGACAGTGAAGCGGCCTGCTCACCTGGCCGGGCCGATGGGCTTACAAAGGGAGAAACAACCCAAGAGTTGAACCAGGCTGCCTCTCTCCAACCAAACTAGGACAGCTTCCTAATTCTGACTGCAAGTTAGAATCACTAGAGGCACATTTAAAAATATACCTGGAACCTGGCCAGGCGGTGGTACAGTAGATAGAGTGTTGGCCTGGGATGCTGAGGACTCAGGTTCAAAACCCCAAGGTCCCTGGCTTGAGCGTGGGCTTATCCATCCGGCTTGAGCGCAGGCTTATCCGGCTTGAGCATGGGGTCACCGACTTGAATATAGGATTATAGACATGACTCCATGGTCTCTGGCTTGAGCCCAAATGTCGCTAGCTTGAACCCCAAGGTCAATGGCTTGAGTCCAAGGTTGCTGGCTTGAGCAAGGGGTCACTCGCTCTGCTGGAACGCCCCCTGACCCCGGTCAAGGCACATATGAGAAAGCAATCAATGAACAACTAAGGTACCACAACAAAGAATCGATGTTTCTCATCTCTCTCTATTTCTACCCATCTGTCCCTGTCTGTCCCTCTTGCTCGCTCTCTCTCTCTCTCTTGCTTGGTAACACACACACACACACACACACACACACACACACACACTCACCTGGAGCCCAGATTTCACCATAGTCCAATTCAATCAGACTTCCTGTAGGGAGGGCCTGTGCATCATTCTTGTACGAAAGCTCTCCATGTGCTTCCTTTATGACACCAGGGTTGGCTGTCACTGACATGGAAGTTTAAATTTTATTCTGCACATCCAGGACTTTTCCTGTGGCTTCCTGGTCTTGAAAGAAGACTTCCTAATATAAGAGGAAGTGTCATTACAGTAGCATTAAAAGAATCCAGGCTTTGGGTTCTGTATTCGATTTCTAGTTGAAATAGTAATGAACAATGTACTATTTAAGGCAGTATATTTCTAAGGCTAAGCAGCACAACAGAGAAATTAGAATGAAGTTTATGTTGAAGGAAAAGGAGCCTGGAGTTGACTACAGGTTCTTCCAGTCACTAACTATGTGACCTTTTATCTAGATTTCTTCATCTGTAGAATGGGCGTATTAATACCTGTGGTTTGAGATTATAAATTCTATAAGTAAAAATAGCTGGGCACATGGTAGCTATTATAAGAACGTTAGAGTCTCTTATATGTTCTCCCCTACCACAACCTAACATCAAGCCAAACCAAACCTGTAAGGGCTAAGATTTCTTAGAAGAACCTGGGGGTAGTCAGAAACTGTATCTGAAAAGTTTTGTAGAACACTGTAATTACTGTAGATGATTATGCAAATTTATGCAGAATAGTGGCAGTACAATTTATAGCTTGGGAAGCCCACTCTCGTTGCTGTGTGAAGAAAAGGCTGGAGATGGATAAGAATGGAAGCAAGGGGACCAGTTAGGAGGCTATCGTAGTAGCTCTGGAGATAGATGAGTGGGGTTTAAAGCACAGAAGTTGCAGGAAGGATAAAGAGACATAGTCTAACGAGATAATTGTGAAGGTAGCAGGGAGAGGCCTTGGAGATTCGTTGGACGAGGGAGGTCAGAGGAAAAAGGGAACTTTGCATGTCTCCCAGATTTCCGATTGGACTTCTGGGAAAAAGACGGGCCCATTTGCCAAGACAAAAGAAGGTTGGAGAAGGATTTTGGAGAACAGTTGAAAGCTGAGTTCTGGTCATGTGAACTTCAAGATTCATGTGAATCATTCAAGTTGGGAGACATGTAGAAAGGTATATGGGTATGAAACTCCAAAGAGAGGGCTGAGCAGGTGATATATACTGGAGAATCACCTTCTTAGAAAGGGTGTGAACTCATGGGAATGGCTAAGCTCACTTAGGTGAGAATACAAAGTGAAAATAGGAGGAAAGAAAAGAGATCCAGAATGGATCCCTACAGAACACTAAAAGAAACCTGCTATGTTTCATTCAAGAGTATAAATTTCTCGGGGCTAGGAATATGCTTTATTCACTTCTGGGTTCCTAGTGCCTGACACATAGTGGGTGCTTACTAAATGCTGAATGAATAGATGAGTCAGCAAATCAATGAAGTAGGTGATGTCCCAAGAAGTGTCTCTGATTCTGATATTTTAGGTTGTGAGTATCCGTGTGTGTGTGTGTGTGTGTGTGTGTGTGTGTGTGTGTGCAGGGCACACTCAGCCCCTGAGGAAACATGGGACGCTTAATCGTCCAGAGAATTCTCACTGCTGTAATGCCAGGGCTCTCACTGTCATTTGCCTGAGGAAGCTGTTTGATGTTCAGGCCTCCACACAAACAAGTATTTAAGGCATTAAGAAGAACAAAAATGGTTTAGTTTAATTACATGCTTTCAATGCATTGGTTCTTTTAATGAGGTTCATCTCCTGAGACACTTTAATCAAGATGCAAAATAATCCTCTATGAAAGGGACTGACATTTCCACAGAGACCTAGATGGGGCCAGTTCATCTCTGATAGCTGTCAACCCCTGCATCTCCCTGGTAACCTCTTCATGCCCCCTCTGAGCCATTGCCTTCCTTTCCTTTACAATTCAGTGAACTCTCCCATTACTTCTTATGCAGCTCTGGCTCCCACGAGTAAAAGGCAGAGAAGCAATTCCTCTCCTAGGCTCCCGTTTAAAAAAATGACCAGCCACCTGGTTTAGATTTGCCAGTAATGGTATGTTACAGACCCAAAAGGAGGCTGTTCAGGCACCCTGAAAAAGAAAATTGAAAAGAGGAATGTTCCAACTGGTCTCTTTTCTCCCACCTCCCTGGGTGGGAGGGGTAGGAGAACAATGAAGTGGTCGTGACCACTGGCTCTCAAGCCAGCCAGAGTTGGCAGCTCGTCCTACTGCTCTTTAGCTGTGTCCCCTTGAGTACATTGCTCCATCACTCTATCTCTCAGCTTCCCCATCGATAAAATTAGAAGAATTAAGTGATCTGTAGTCTAGGGTTTTAGGAAGAAGGAAATTAAAAAATAGATAGGATGTATTTAGCACAGTACCTGGCCCGATATAAGTACTTAGAAAACGGACACTACTATCCGTGTAACTGAAAGAATTTCAGGTTCTTTTGTTCTTCAAGCCATCAACTATGAATACATCAGCTTAGCATTCTAGGGAAGTCCAAGACTCTCTAGAGAAATGATCACTGCTGGAGCAAAGTTGGGGCTTTCCCGAGTTGTTGTTATCACTCTACATCTCTCTGATCGCTTTCTTATGCTGTTAGGAGTCCAAGTCACATCTTGACATCCACAAGCAATCAGACGCAGATTAAAAAGCATGCAAGCGGCATTAATGGAACCTTCCCCAGGTACATACAGATTAAGAAAACATGTTCATCACTGAGAATGAGAGTCATGTGCCCAGGGCATCTGCATCCCATCCCTGGTACAGAATATAACAACTGATGATTCTACTGGTACCTACATATGTAAATTCACTCTCTAGCTGGCTGAAACACCTTGAGGGAGAAGAAATAACTGACACCATGTTATTCATGTCTGGCATTTATAATACATGCAGGCCCTATCTGCGCAACATCCCGGAACTCTATTCGGTACAGTTTTTACATTACTAAAGCTATTTTCTCAGACCTCATTATATTCCTTCTGGGAGCTCTATTCCAAGAGAGATATTAACAAGTAAAGCTTGTTTCATGATGATATCTAGAAGAGAGAAGAAGGGTTGAAGTCATGTCAAGAGTATAGAGCAGGAAGATAATTTTTGTTGTTTAGGAAAATATTTTCGATGAATAGCTTTGGTGTGAAAGTTAAGACCTGTGGACAAAGCTTGGAAGGAAAGAGCTCTGAGTAAGTAATGAGCAGGAATTTGAACTTTGTTAGAAAAAAAAAATGAGGCCCTGGCCGGTTGGCTCAGCGGTAGAGTGTTGGCCTTGCGTGCGGGGGACCCGGGTTTGATTCCTGGCCAGGGCACATAGGAGAAGCGCCCATTTGCTTCTCCACCCCCACCCCTCCTTCCTCTCTGTCTCTCTCTTCCCCTCCCGCAGCCAAGGCTCCATTGGAGCAAAGATGGCCTGGGCGCTGGGGATGGCTTCTTGGCCTCTGCCCCAGGCGCTAGAGTGGCTCTGGTAGCGGCAGAGCAATGTCCCGGAGGGGCAGAGCATCGCCCCCTGGTGGGCAGAGCGTCGCCCCCTGGTGGGTGTGCCGGGTGGATCCCGGTCGGGCGCATGCGGAAATCTGTCTGACTGTCTCTCCCCGTTTCCAGCTTCAGAAAAAAGAAAAAAAAAAAAGAGAAAAAAAAAAAAAGGAAAGAAAAATGAGTAGGAAGGAAGAAGAATAATGAAGAGAGGAAGTTAGTGCAATATGTGAGAAGACAATCTGAGCAAAAGAGGAACGGATAATAAATTCCTATTGGCAGACTGAGTAAGAGATTTGAAGGACTATAACATGAAATGTTTATTTTCCTATTGTGTTTAGAAGTAGAAATTGCCTCTATCACTACCATCTGTAAAATCTGCCATGCACCCACATGTGTGGGGTTTAAGGGTTCAAGAAGATGAGCTTAATGTGAAGATCATGGTTGGGTAGAAAGTTGAGAAGATCCAAGTCAAAGGAATATCACTGAGACAGATTTCTGTGGAATTAAAAACCTAAAAGCTAGAGGTCACCTTAAGAACATAAATCCCCAGGAATTCACAGAAACCTTGGGCTGGGCCTTGGATTTTCCCCAGGATGTGGGATTGAAAGCTCTTGCCAATTTTATTTAAATCTCAAAAACCAAACTGTCCTGAATTGACATCTAGTTTTTATGAGGAATGATGGAAGTTACTGGGCACATCTGGGTTGGTTTGGAAGACACCAAGTGGATCGATGAGCTGCAGTACAATATCTGATGAAAGACTCAGGCAGACAAAGCGAAACAAAACTAAAGAAGTTTTATTATCAGAGTTGATTCCATAAATTTATTGAATATTTGCCATAGTACAAAAAAAAAAAGAATTTTCTAAGTATAAGAGTATTTTCAATAACAGAGTGCACTGCCTTGTAAAAATGGCAAATTAGTTGCCCTCTCTCTTTAGAAGTTCCTGTAAAACAGGGTTTCTTTAATGAGCCAGATTGGAAGAGGTGACTTTTAAAGTCCCTTTTAATGTTAAGATTTATGAGCTTCCATTTTAACAAATACTGGGCACCTATAGTGTACCTGGCACCATGTTAGGCACTGAGGTATTATAATGATCAAAGCAACCCACCCAAGGAAAAAGCAGTCTAGTGGAATTCCACAACATGTACAATTCTAAGAAATGGCTTTGCCTATGTGAGGCAACTAACAATATTGAGTGCCTAACACATGCCAGGCATATTACATATATAATTAATTACCTTATCCAATCATCCCATCAAAGCCAATTACTATTTATCATTTTGCAGGTGGAAAATATAAAGTTAGAAAGGTTAGTGAAAGCTCAATATGTGACTCTCGATAATTAATTAAACTTTATTTGCATACATTTCTTCGTGGGTATAATGATAGCATCCAGGGCTTAGAGTTCTTGTGATGATCCTAGTCCGTTAAAACATGTGAAGTGCTTAGCAATCCATGCGCGTGGTTATAATTCTATTACTGTCACTATTGCACAGCTTTCAGTAGTAGATGTGAAAGTGGAACCCAGGTCTGTGACTTTCAGAATGCCTTGACCTCCCATAGAATGGGGCAGGATGAACGGTGAAGAGGGCTTGGTACATTTTTGTCCCCTTGAACAGAAAAACTAAAGCCGTAGAGCCACTCAATATGATAGGATGGGGGTCTGGATCTCCAAACTGATACCATCTCATTTCAAGTGTCACTCAATGTGGCAGTTGCTCCTGCCGAATGGAAACTCTCAGCAGAAATATGTCAGAGGGAGAAATTAAATCCCCTCAGGCTTCATGACCTTTTGTTCATATCATATTTTGAGAAATTAATGCACCGTGTTGGTTCTCCTACAGGCCGTGTAATAATAGGGAGTGTTAAGTATAGACAATCTAGAAAGGCCAATGAGATTTATAGTCCAACAATATTATAGAATAGAAGACACAAGATAAAAAATACTAATTAGCCCTGGCGGGAGAGCTCAGTTGGTTAGAGCATCATCCCAAAACAAAGAGCTTTCTGGTTCAATCCCGGTCAGGGCACATACAGGAACAGATTGATGTTACTGTCCCTCTCTCTTTCTCTCACTTTCTCTCTCTAATGTCAATAAAATAAACATTAAGAAAATACTAATTAATATCCCTTCCACAATCAATGGATAATTGGTTGAAATGTTTGAGACGCAGAAATAAATTCTAACCATTCTCTAATGATTTTGCTCATTCTCTTCTGGTTGTCTTAGCCACAGAAGTAAACCTGGAGTGGGAAAATGTTTTGTTTTCATTTATATACTTTGAACTTCTCAATGATGTACTAATTATATAATTATTTCCCAAAAGATTTAATAATCGCCACATAGGTATAACAATCAGTAAGACATAGTATATATTTACCTATGCCATAATAATAATAATAATAATAATAATAATAATAATAGGGCCCTGGCCGGTTTGCTCAGTGGTAGAGCATCGGCCTGGCATACAGGAGTCTCGGGTTCTATTCCCGGCCAGGGCACACAGGAGAGGTGCCCATCTGCTTCTCCATCCCTCCTCTCCTTCCTCTCTGTCTCTCTCTTCCCTTCCTGCAGCCAAGGCTCCATTTGGAGCAATGTTGGCCTGAGCTCTGAGGATGGCTCTATGGACTCTGCCTCAGGCGCTAGAATGGCTCTGGTTGCAACAGAGCGATGCCCCAGATGGGCAGAGCATTGCCCCCTGGTGGGCATGCCAGGTGGATCCCAGTCGGGCACATGCGGGAGTCTGTCTGACTGCCTCCCCATTTCCAACTTCAGAAAAATTTTAAAAATAACAATAATAATAATAGCTACTTTTAATTAAGAGGTCAATATATGTCATATACTTTTCTACTATATATATATATCAGTTGGGTCTCACAGTAATATTTATGAACTCTATTTTACAGATGAAGAAATCAAGTATTGGATAATGGTAGATTAGGTCATTCAGGTTAACCTTCCTGCTGAAGACAATCTTAAAGATTATATAAAATGTAAAACACCTTTCTATAAAAGTATCACTGAGCAATAAAGTGAGAGTGAAAATATGAGGCGAAGCTGTGGGAGAAGACAAACATGCAGGAAAGCGGGCCTACACTTGGTTGGCCTTTTCTGCCAGAAGACATACTTACTGTACAGTAGAAGTGAATGAGAGCCTGAGAAACACTGTTCACAGCATCATACAGGTTTAAGGGGACAAAAGTTGAAATACAGGGCTTAACAAACTTAAAGGTCCTCAGAAAGCATGCTACACTAAGGACTGACACCTGAAAGAACTAGATCCTAGAACCAATGATGAAATCACACTGATATGGAATACTTTTAAGCCAAGTGGATGGCCCACAAAAATTTCAAACGTTAAAATTGGATGCAGAAGATCCTAGGTTGCTAGTTTCCTCAGGAACCTGGAAATATCAAATGACAATTTTCTCTGGACAAAGATAAGAGCATTATAGTTATTAAATTATTTTTACAAATTAATTTTCATATACAGTAGCAAGGACACAGTCAACAATAACTAGGCCAAATGGAAACAAAACAATATAAAATATAATAGATTACAAATGCCCTAACCAGTGGAGATTCTAGGCATAGCTTCTGAAAAACAATTAGCATACTATTCCCGTAGCTACAAAAGTTGAATTTAATATTTTCGGCAAACTACTAAAAATTATTAAAGCTAGTTTTTTCAGATTTGGAAAATAACTCGAAATCCTAGAATTAAGAAAAGCACTCATTGGTTAGATTCAACAGTTTATTCCATTGAACTGAAAAGAGCATAAGGAAACTGGAAGAGAGGGCAGAGGAAACTATTCAGAAAAAATATCACGGGGAGAAAACTACTTAAAGTAGTAGAATAAGTAGGATCCCAGAGGATACAATGAAGAGGTCTAACATCTCTGCAACTGAAGAACCGGGGGAGTTGGGAGGAGAAGAGACAAAATAGGGAAGAGGGGATTATGATTGAAAATGGTCCAAAACTGATGAAATTACTGATTCACAGAAATAAGACAACCTAATAAATCCTAAGCATAATATAAAAATAAATCCACAACTAAACACATTATATTGAACTTTTTAAAAAGAAAATGTTCTTTAAAGTAGCCAAAGGAAATGCAGTAACTTTCAAAGGAATAACAATAAGAGTGTCAAATGGCTTTCAGCATCAACAGTAGCAGTAGAAGTCAGAAGACAGTGGAATGGCAGCCTTTTGTTGGCTATAAGAAAACAATTTCCATGATAGAAATCTATATCCAGCAAAAATATTCTTAAAAATCAAAGTGAGAGAGGAATTCTGGGAAGATAACTGCGGGGGTGACAATGGGAGTTTTTCCCTCTCTCTGAATCACTCCACAAAAAATACACAGAGCAACTAAGATTGAAAAACTAAGAGAGCAAGGATATCTACAACAAAAATCAAAGTTAAGGCATCCCCACCTACCCACACATAAATGATTCAGACGAACTACTCAACATGTATGGTGTTGGTATGTATGTGAAAGACAGCAGAGGGAAGCAGCAGAGCTATTGAATGTCCTATAATAAGAACCATAAAATCTCCCAGAGTTGGACTTGTGTAAAGTGCACAAGTTCAATTTGAGATTGAGGAGCTTAAACTCGGAAGGATTTTTCACATCACAATTTACAGTTGAAAGCAAGAGATCTGTAGTAAGGTTTAAATGGCTGGAGCAGTTGGAGCTGTACAAATTCTCAAAGCTATCCATTTTTAATTTCCATCCAGAATGAAACCTTCCACTGGAAAGAAATGGCTGCAAAAAGAATTAAAATCTAGTCGGACAGGGTTAATAAGGACAAACAAAAGAGAAGAACCAAATAAAAATGGAGAAGGGGGGAAGCCAGCAGTTCTCACAAAACAATGCATCTATCTATATATGTTTTAAACATTTTACAAAAACAACAGGAGGAGTTCTTGAGTAGCAAAGCAAGAAAAACTATTCAACCAGACCAGATAGTGGTGCAGTGATAGAGCATCGAATAGAGCATCGAACTGAGGACCCAGGTTCGAAATTCTGAGGTCATCGTCTTAGCACGGGGTTGCTGTCTTCAGCGTGGGATCGTAAACATGATCCATGGTCACTGGTTTGAGCCATAGGTCACTGGCTTGAAGATCAAGGTCACTGGCTTTGAGCAAGGGGTCACTCACTCTCCTGTAGCCCACCCCCTGTGGTCAAGGCACATATGAGAAAGCAATGAACAACTAAGAAGCTGCAATGAAGAATTGATGCTTCTCATCTCTCTCCCATCCTGTCTGTCTGTCCCTATCTGTTTCTCTCTCCGTGTCTCCCTGTCTCTGTCAAAAAAAGAAAAAGAAAATAAAACTATTCAGCCTCCTTCCTAAAGGTTTAATAGCACATTGCATTAAGTAAATATGAGAAAAAAAGATAAAAAAGAGCAGAATCACATCCCTACAGAAACAGATGATACTACATCAGGAAGACATGTCCACAAAGGCTACCACTCACATAACATATCAAACCAAGCAAAAAGAGATTAAGAGAATCAACAAAGATATCAAAGAATAGCATACAGTAGTCCCTCCCACCCCATCTGCAATTTTACCTTCTATGGTTTCAGTTACCTGTGGCCAATGGTAGTCTGAAAATATTATATAGAAAATTCCAGAAATAAATCATAAATTTGAAGTTGTCCCAGGTTTTTAGTGTGATGAAATCTTGTGCCAACCTGCTGTGTCCCACCCAGGATATGATTCATGTCTTTGTTTAGGGTATCCACACTTGATGCCTGCCCATCAGTTAATTGCTTAGTAGCTATCTTGGTTATCATGAGGGGGAGAGGAGAGAGAAAGAGAGAGAGAGAGAGACCACATTCACAAAACTTCTATTGCAGCATATTGTTTTAATTGTTCTATTTTGTTATTAATCGCATATTGTGCCTTATTTATAAATCAAACTTTATCATACGTATGTGTATATAGGAAAAAATGGATTTGGTACTACCCATGGTTTCAGGCATGCACTGGCGGCCTCGGAACATATCTCGTAAAACATAGATCCTATGAATGAAAGGAAGCCACTGTCCATCAGAAATTTAAAAACTCAGAAATGAAATGATGAAATTCTCAAAGGAATGAGAAAGAAAAGCAAAATAAAGTATTTCAGAAATAAAGACTAAACTAGAAGAAACATAGGAATAAACAAAATAAATAATGCCTTAAGGGAAATAGAAGGTGAAAAGGAAAAAATCAAATTGAAGTGAAGAGACTAAAATTATTTGAGAGCAAATAAAAGGTAGAGAAGGTAGACAAAGATCCATGAGTGTATAATAGGAGTATCTACAGGAAAAAAGTGTATCAGAGCAATGAAAAAAATTAAACTATAATTCAAGAAAACTTTGTGGAAATTGAAAAAAAAACAACTGAAATTTATATTAAAAGGCACCATACTTAGCTGGGTAAATCAAACCAGAACAACCAATACCAAAGATATTCTAGAAAAACAATAAAATTTTATAGAAATAGAAAAATTCCTTTGGTTGGCAACATATAATTACCAAGTAAAAACTTATTTAAAAAATTATATTATTATCTGCCTTTTTAATATTTAAAATTTTTTCACTCTTCAGTGGAAGGTTTCATTCTGGAAGAAAATTAAAATTGATGTAACATATTTAAAATTCCCATAGAGGAGAATGTAAGCTGGTTATTTAGTCATTCAAATTATCTTTCAAGGATAAAGGCCAAAATAAGCCAGGGACATATAAGTATATTATTCACATTAGCACTGTTAGAAGAAAATACTAGATGTGAGGCATCCAGACAACAAAATGAGTTGTCTGACATATGAGAGTTATTGGCAAAATACATTTACACTTGATCAATAACTGCTGTCATCAGAAAAACAAATGTGCCTCTTGATGAAAGGACTTAATACCGTGTCTGAATAGTCTTAACAAATAATTGAATCCGCATGCAATAAATCCTTTAACTACCAATTTGTGAGAAATGAACGGAGAGAGGAACATGGTAAGTGACACTCCAGAGATGTTATCAGCAAAACTAAATTTATGGGGAAATTCTACAGGAGAAATAATGGTAGCCTCAAAAAAGAAAAAAACTATAGCTTAAAATAATTAAAAATCTTATTAAGTGATTACCATGTATAAACTTTACTAGGATCCCAGTTAAAACAAACTGGAAAAAAAATAAAGATTAAAAGAGTTATTTTCAGACCAAGAAAGACTGATAGAATTTGCTTCCAGTGGATTGGCACTAAAGGAAATACTAAATGATGTTCTTTAGACAGAAGAAAATTCGGTGCAAGAAGGAAGAAGGAACAATTAAAATGGTAAATATGAGAAATAATCTAAATCAAATGACTAAGCAAATTAAAATAACAAGGTTGATATAAAAAATCAATTACATTTCTAAATTCAAGTGGTAATTTGAAAATAAATTTTATAAAATGACACCATTCACATTAGATGGAAAAAATCATATTCCTAAGAATGAATCTAACAAAATCTATGCAAAACCTCCTCATAGAATAGTATAAATTAAGAGAGAAAACTTTAAAGTCCTAAATAGGCAGGGATATATCTTGATTGTGAATTAGAAGACTCATTATTTCAAGTGTTCTTTACTCTTCAGATTGATTTTTTCCTTAAAAAAAAAAAGCCAAAATCTTTCCTGTGGAATTTTTCAATATGATTTAAAACTATAAATAGAAATGTGAAGGGACAGGAATAGAAAAAACAACTTAATGGAGGTAAACAAAATAGGGAGACTTGCTCTATTGGATATCGAGATTTATTATAAAGTTACAGTAAGTAGGTAATGTTTTCTTAGTACCAGGAAGACGTGTAGAACAATGACTCATAATAGAAGCAGATCTACAAAATGCACAAACATTTGATTTTTCCTAAAAGTGTTATTGTATAGAAGAAGTAGGAAAAGGATGACCTTTGCAATAAATAATGCTGGGATGGTTGGATATGATGATGGGAAAAAGTGAATTTGAACCCTTCCTTAACACCATAAACAAAATATCAGTCTAGGTGGACTATAGAACTAAAAATAAAAAGCAAACAGTTGCATTTTAGATTATAATAGAGATTATGACTTCAGTTTGAAAGAAAAATTCTTAAATGTGACAAAAAAGCAGCAGGTTGGTATATATGACAACAGTAAAATTAAGAATTTCATTTTCTCAAGATGTACCAGTAAGAAAGTGGAAAGGAATTCCACAGAGTGTGTATAGATATTGATAAAACATATAACCCACAAAACGCTCATATTAGGGGCATATAAAGAACCTAACAAATCAATAAAAATAAGACAGACAATTCAGCAAATAATAGGCAAAGAAAGAAAAGTGAAAAGAGAAAGAGAGAGAGAGAGAGACAAGAGACTCTAACAGGTTCTTTGCAAAAGAAAAGAATCCAAAATGTCCTTATCTTTTCATAAGGAAAGGTACACAACCCAGCAATAATCAAGGAAAGGCAAGTTAAAAGCAAAGGGAATGTCATCACACACCTAGCAGGATGGCTAACACTTCAAAAGATGGACAATATGAAGTGTTAGCAAATATGGAAATTCTTATACTCCAGTGATAGAATTATAAACTGGCACAGTTTGAAAACACTTTTGCATTATTTACTAAAATTGAAGATAATGCATGCCATGTTCTAGAAATTCCAAAGTGCATGCACATGTGTCCCAGAAGACATGCATAAGGAGGCTTACAGCAGCAGTACTTGTCATGGCCACAAACTGGGAATAGCCCACTTAGCCATCACAAGTAGAATGGTTACATAAGCAACCTGTGGTGATATGATAGTTGTACAGTGAAACACTACACAGGAATGAAAACGAGTGACTCACAGCTCCACACAGGGTGACTGAATCACACAAACATAGTATCGAGGTAAAGATGCCACGTACAAAAGAATATATACTGCAGATTTCCCATCTAAGTTTCCATTTAAGCCAGAAAAAACGAACTACAGTACTTCAAGGTTTTTAGGTGGTAAAACTAAAATAATAATAACAATAGTAATATATTATTTTTTTTTGTCTTAGAAGATATCATCTCATAATTCAGAATAATAGTTACATTTAGCTGAGAGAAATGAAGTGCGACGGGGAAAAGGGCACAGAGTGGGCTTCTAAGATCCTCATAAACTTGTATATTATGCCCTGATCTGTGTGACCTGGTGTATTCACTTTTATAAGAATTCATTAAGCTGCATAGTTATAGTTTAAACATTTTCTCTGTGTATCTATTTCACATTATACAGTTGTAAAAGAGGTTTAAAATGAAGGTAGGAAAACAAGGTTCAGTGATTTTAATTGCGGTTTCTGAGGTGATACACCCATCTCTTCTCAAGACAGCCCTGGTCTCCCTGACCCCAAAGCCTGTGCTCTCAAACACTGTATACATGTGATCAGCTGGTAGAGAACATCAGCTGTATTTATCATACAAGAAAGTGATATGAAAACGAGAGGTAGAAAGAGAATCAAACCAAGGAAGAGAGCATGTCCAGCCAGAGTATTAAAGCAGCGTCACTGAGGTGACGTAACCTGCAATAAATTCAGAAGCTCGGGACATTTAGGACTCTAAAAGCTTTCAGGCCCCGATGGATGTGGTCACCCTGACCTGCGAGGGCAGGCACGGTGCTAATGCCGCATCTGGTAATCCTCTCCAGCCCTCTGTGCAATGCGGGTAAGTCTCGGTTTTGCAAAAAGGGGCTTGAAGACCCGAGAACCCAGGTTCTTCACAAACAGGAAATCAAAGCTGCCAGGAAGAAACTTTGAAGGATTCGCAGTCACAAAATCGTTCTCATTAAACAACAGCTTAATGAGTTAAATGAATGAGCCCATATGGATTGAATTGCTTCAGCAAATGTGCAGATGGGCTCGAAGAAGGAAAACATGAGAACAACCATGTCTAGAAAATGGAGCGAACCTTGTGGGACTAGAGCCTAATTCCATTTAAGTGGAGGAGACGGAGAGCTTAATTCTATCTAAAAACAAATCTAGGTGCCCCCTGCCCGGCTCCCTTCCCTCCCCCACTGTGGGTCTCATCCCCACTGTCAGCCTGCCTGACCCCCAACGCTAAACCTCACGTTCCTTCACAGGAGCCAGAAGCTCCTGCGTCTTCCATCTGGCACGCGGAGAAGTGACTCATGGTAATAAATACCAAGAAGAAAGGAGCACTTCATGAATAGAAGGGAGAGTGGGATGGGCAGGAAGCACCCAATTCTCCTTTCCACAAAGTAAATCAATAAGGAGATGCCAACCACCAATCAGCGCTGGGCTTCCTTTCCCCACTCCCTGTCACAAGCTCCGTTGTCTTCACTGCATCTGACAGCGTGACAAGGCAGTCAGTCACTAGTTCCTGTCTCTCTGAACAGGCAGAGGCGTGGAGAAACTTCCAGAAACTTCCCTGATACGTCCCCTGTGAAAAGGAACACCATCTAGAAGTTGTACAGTGCAGCTGGATCGGAGGGTTCCATCTTGATTCTCTTCTCGCCCCCATACCTCTGGGCACGCCTGGGCCTGCTTATCTCTTTAGCAGCCTCTGAAGTTCTTTTCAAATCCTAGAGCGTTTAAGAAGGGCCAGCTCTGCCAGCTTCTCTGACAGTGGTGCCGACACGACCTGGACCCAGCGCCCACTCTCAGGAAGCAGTCTAGCAGGAGAGATGGACACACTACTGCATGAATGCCATTTAGAGGGATTGGTATTCCAGTGGAGAAAAGGAAAAGGTACTGGGGGATGGATAGCTTCTACCTCCGAGAGCAGCAGAGCTATCCTAGAAGAGAGGGCATTTGAACTGAATTTTGAAGGATGTTTTAGTGTCTACAAAAAAGAAAAAAAGAAGTCTTCACAGTAGAAGAGTGAATCCAGACAGAGAATATCGCGAGGCTATCAGGTACTAATGTTATATAAGGTCTACCGGAAAGTTCTGTCCGTTTCTATCACAACAAGTTTCAACACATAAGCACATGTTTATTTGGCGCATGTGTGCCTCTCTATTTTTATCACTTAATGTATACATACTGACGTAGCAAATTAACTAAAACAAAGTTGATTCACGTTAGTCTTATGTGTGAAGCCATAGCGTACCCATGGCTACTGATAAAGTTCATTTACGCCACTGTAAGTTTTACGAATTTCAACAAGGAAGAAATGCTACAGAAGCATGTCTGTCGCATCCACCATATTCCCTGGGCTTATCACCCTCCGACTATCACTTGTTTTTGTCCTTACAAAATTTTTTGAAGGGCAAAAAATTCAAAAATGAAGAAGATATCAAACAAGCACTGGTTCGATTTTTCGCATCAAAAGATAAAACATTTTTCAAAAATGGGATACACAAATTGCCCTCACGCTGGCAAGAAATCATTAATAATAATGGCTATTATATTATTTAATAAAGTTTATTGATGGTAAGAAAAATTTGTATTTTGTTTTAATTCAAAAATGGACAGAACTTTCTGGTAGACCTTTATATTAATATTCATCCTAATTCAAATCCCAATTCCAAATGGTATTGTTAATCCTAATACTAATATTCCATTTATTGAGGATTACTATGAGATTGTTGTTGTATGTAGCTCTTTAATTGCTTTATTTAAATCCTATAATACTCTGACAAAGTAGAAATTATTATCATCATTCCCATTTACAGAAAAGCAACTGTGGTTGGCTATTTCATACTGCTGGTACTTGCAGAAACCTGAATTGTGAAGCACACATCTGGCCATTAAGTTACCTGTCTTTTGGGATGTGGACATCCTAACCAAGAATAGAGGTAAGAATCATAAGAAGATAATCCACCTTGCAGAGTCCTTCCTGATAGGACACCAGAGGTGTTAAAGAGATATTGTGAATGACTCTTTAAATAGTCATCTCCACTCATGAAGAAATTCCTCCTTGTAGGAAAGAACCAAAGACAGGTATATAAAATCATGCTGTGTATGATAGAGTGAACGGAAATAGGTTTATGCAATCCTAGAAAACTAGACCTCAAGGATCAATGGCAGCTGAGATGCGGCTTTACAAAGCAGACAGAAATCTTCTTTAGTTTTTAAAAATAACTAGAAAGATACCGAAGAAGTGGTCTAGGTAAACTCTTGGATAAAAAGTGATGTGTTTGGGATATAGAGTTGTTATCAAGAACATCCATTTCTACCTGGGTTCCAGGTGGCCACATCCCTAGCTGCCTCTCCTTTAGCCATGAAAAAATAAGAGTCTACAGAAGGAAGACATCAGAGAGTTCCATAGGAGAATGCTGTGTCTTCAATTTAAAATATTTATACACACTCACTTGATAACACTTAATAACCAGACAACAACAGTGATAATATTAGCCATCGCTTACTGGGAGCTGACAACATACAGAGCGCAGCCTAACTTAGCTCAGTGTCCCTCCCTTTGATCCCATGAGACTGTTTTACAAGGTCTCACAGAAAATATAATTAGAGAAAAGGGGGTTCAAGCCCTGGGCTCCTGGACTCCAAATCCAACTCTTCACCTGGTTGTTAATGGAAAGTGTTAGAACAGAAAGTGTATCCTGGAAATAATCAACAGCCTCTGCCTATAGGGATTCCAGGAAGCTGAGCCAGGAGTCAATAAAGACCTTACATAGAGGCTAACCGCATCTGTCACTTTGTTGGTGTCAGCACAAAGAGCATTTACTCTGCAGTCCACGGGGGAATTTGAGTGGAATTCCTCATAGGACTCCCAACTCATCTCCAAAGCATCTCAGAGCAATGGGAGTCTCTCCAGAGTGCTCTGCGTGTCTGAGATCTTACAAAGGTATGAGCTAATCTAAACACACAAAGCCTACACTTGAGCACAGTCGGGAGATGCTCACAACTTTGTCGTTAGGCAGGAAGCAGCCAGAACCACTCATGGAACTGTTTTGAAGGAAGAGGTGCTTGTGCTCGGTTCCTCCGGCCCCGGCCCCGGGCCCACCTCCAGAAGGGGAGTGAAGACAAGGCCAGGTGGGCCTCAGAGGAGACAGGACTTTATATTAGAATGAATAGAGGGCTCTGCTATGTAGGGTAATCTCCCGCTGCTCCCAAAGGCCTTAGAAACAGGCTACAACTCCTGCGCTCCCCTGAATCACTCAAACCTCCATGGCTTCGGATGGTAGCACTTTCTCTGCATGGCTAGACCTCTATCATGGGATATTTGCATCAATCAACAGCTCAGGCTATTCGTTAAACTGCTAGAGTTCAAATCCCAGCTCAGCCATTTACTGTGCTACTCAGGACAAACTGCTTAATACTTCTGTGCTTCAGTTTCCTCATGTGTAAAATGGGGATAATAAAAGTACATACTTTGTAGGGCTGTTATGAGGACTAAATTACATAAAACATATAAAGTACTTACATCAACATCTGGCACATGCCACACTTGATCAATGTGAGCTCCCATTCTTTCTTATCACTTGTTATGGTCACCTCTGTTTCCCATTGATCTGTGAATACCATCAGAATATAGTTCCTATCTTCTATTACTGTATCATCACCTGGCATAACATTCAGCATATCACAGACACTCAATAAAGTCTGTTAAAGAGGATTTTATTAATTAATCCACCCATTCTTATTGAATGATAATACTACTAAATTTATTCAAGAGGTGTATAAGGATTAGAAACATGGTAGCAACTCAGGACAAGATACATTCATTTCCCTTCACTCCCACACCACACGGGGACTTGACTATGAAGGAAGCTTCCACCTTAAAACATCAGAAAAGTCATACCATTGCCAACTTCTAGTCAATGCAGAAGAAGGTTTTGATTCTAGCAGATTGTTTCTATATAGAAGAAATCCTCTTTGTAAATCTCTCCTGTTTCATAAAATATAAACGTCTCCCTTTTCCAAAGTATGTGTGTCCCTTCCCTTCACGCCCCTCTCCACCTCTTGCCTAGGAGTGAGGACTGGTTTCCTTGATTTGTGAGATGGAAACAAGCATGCTGGGCGCCTTCTCTGGGACTGTCTTCAGAGTACAAGCATTCTCTGCTCCCGCAGCCCCAGGGAAGGCAGCCTCACCTGAGCACCGTTTCCTCGCTGTGCATCTGGGTAGGCACATAAGTCCACTTTGAAGTGGAATGGGAGGACCCCGTTCTCAACAGGTAATAACGTTGAAGTCTTGATTCTTCTCTGTCCTCTGTATTTCTTTCCCAAGTCATTCCCAAATCAAGGGGAGAGATAAAAGAGGGACTTCTTTAAAACACATTCCCAATCAAGTTCTTATAGTTTATAAAATTTACAGTTAAAAGCAAGGTGCTTCCCCTACTCAGGTTGTTCCCAACATATGTAAATGTTTTTCAGTAACTTAATTGAGTATTAGCTATCAAATTAAAATTATGAGAGGAAAAAAATTGTTTCTCCACTGTAAAAAACAAACAAACAAAAAGTTAATGTGTTCACAATTCAGTAACCCAAGGGTGATGGTTGGGAGAAAAGAGAGGAATTCTAGAGTTTCAACTGTAAGAAACGTCAGATTTTTAAAATGGCTCTCCTTTGAAAAGTAATTAGTAACTTAATTTACAAAATCAGTTCTCTTCTAATACTGACTTTTATACGAAGGTTATCTTATCAGTTAGGGCCCCAAAGACCCTCTTGCTGAAGAGGGTTTATTAATGAAGGAACAAATTGCAAAGCTGTGGGTGAAGTGCAGGGTAGTACCCCCATGCCCAAGTCTCCTTTTCATCTTCCATTCCCTCTCTTTGGGGACAGATCTGGTAAACAGTGATAGAAAACATGGCTTAATCTACTTCCGCCTTTCATAGCTAGGGCTAGGTCTGTTGAGCAGACCGTGAACTCAACTCCACAATTAGTGTGGCCGGGGATAACCAGCCTGCCTAGAAAGAGCTAGACCCTCTGAGAGCAGCGTGAGGAGGCTGAAAGAGAAGGAAAACCATGCCTAAGGTCTGGTAATGGGCATTCTTCCACTAGCAGGAGGCCCAGTAAATGTGATTTGTTCTACCAGTCGAGTCAGCGGCACTTCCTTGGGAAGGATAGAGGATGTGTGTGGACCTGGGGAGAGGACTCGACTTTCTTCCCTTCTGGACTCAGGCAGAACTGCAGAGGGAGAGGAGTGAAGTTCCCCTCCCAATCAAAGGCCTCTCCTCGGTGTAGGATGCCCCAAGGAAGCCTACTTCTTTAGGTCATTTAAGAATGACCAAATCTGGAAAGGGTCATTCACCAAACTTAGAACTGACCCTGGGTTGTGTGTAAGCAAGGAAGATATATCTGTATTATAAAGATGTATCTGCACCTACATTGCTGGACAGAGCAAGTCCTGGTGGACAGAGCCACGTTCTCATTCCCTATACTCAAAGGGACACAGGATAGGGACCATGGAAATGTGCAGAAAGAACTTTGATTCTATATCCCCCTGCTATTACAGTGGGATATAGCCCCCTTCGGAGACAACTTGCCTACCCATCTCAGACGCATGTCACGTTAAAATCTCTAGGGAAATGACATCATAATTTCATGTGAAAACTCCTCAGGGTCCTGATAGAAAGTTCTTCCGGTTGTCCTCCTAGTGATAATGGAAATGCATTTCCTTTCTACGGGTCGTAGGACAGATTTTATTAAGTCATTCCTCAGCTTTGATTTCTGTCACTAGGTAACCACAATCCAGTGGGATTTTCTCATATCTTGCCTGTCAGTAATTAATCAACTTCTCTTGAAAGCGCCAAAGAGCTCTGATAAGGTTCAACGATGATATCCAGAGTCGATCTTGTCTAATGTCAGCTCTAATGTTTGCCTAGTCTCCTTTGAAGTACAAGGAACTATTCCTACTGAAATGTGTGTGTCTGAGTAAGTTTTTCACACTAGGAAAAACAAACTAGAAATCCATGTTGCAAACTAATTGTTCGTCCTGCTATCCTATCCACGACTTGCTAATTTGTTGAACCATCAAAGACTATCACCAACTTGGGCCTTCCAGTCTCATGATGATCTATCACTTAGATGAAACCTCATGGCATTTTGGTTTTTGCAGACAAATACTGAATCACTGCTATGCATCCAGGCATCAGCATCACAATCCAAAACTGACACCTTGTATCTGATATCAGAAATGAGCCTCTGAAAAGCCAGGAATATGCAGAATTGTAAACCAGAATTAACTTTCCCTATGTATTGTCAATCACATTTGAAAGATCCTCAATTTTTGATTCACTGTGGCCAGCCTTGGGTTTATCTCCAAATTCTCACCCCATCCCATCCCTAGACAACTAGCTAATTTTATGGACAACAGCAAGAGTAACAATCCAAACTTTTTACAGAACTGGTGATGGCTTCTAGTTAAGAGATTATCTTCATAAAGGAAACTCTTCAGGCATAACGGATGGAAATGGGAATCTCCTATGACAGGGTTCTGATACTTTTACATTTTACTGGGTAGTAGAATGGCTCAAAATACTTTAGAAATTGATGGGATTGTCGTCATTGTAGTTTGCTAAGTTAGGGCATTAAATTTTTTTTTTTTTTAATAAATACCATTTAGAATCATCATTACTTCATTACAGGAAAAACATTGGAATACCACAATGCAAGAAAGCTATGTTCTCACAATAAATTAAGAAACAGTTGGCAGTAGTGCACTGATTTTAAAATAGATATTTAAAAACCTTTTTAAGTGTTAAAGAATTGCAGGATACATTTTAATTTGTGGTGTTATTTTGCATGTAATTTATTTTGGCACAAGTTTGGTCAAGTTAGGAATAGACATTCACCAGAGGAACAGAAATTTGAGCTCAAACATTTTATTTTTGTTTTTTATCATGGACCTTGTTTAAAAACCCAGGTTGACAGAGGCAAGTGGACCTCAGTGAAAACAATACACCTAATAACACCATTTCATTTAATCAGGACTGTTGTAGGTTGAACTGCGTCATTAAATGAGATAGGTTGGAGTCCTAATTTCCGGTATTTGTGAAGGTGACCTTATTTGGAAATAGTCTTTGCAGATGTACACAAGTTTAGAGGAGGTCATGCTGGAGGAGGGTGGGCCCTTGTCCAGTGGCTAACAGGGGTCTCAAAATCAACTCAGCATGTGGGCCGCAGAGCAAGATAACAGCCGTTCGGCGGGCCACACTAGGTCTACAAAAGGCAACTGTTATGCAACACTTTTCTTGAACTTCGTGGATTAGTCTGCGGGCCGCACAAAATTGTTCGGCGGGCCGCATGCGGCCCGCAGGCCGCGAGTTTGAGACCCCTGGGCTAGTAGCTTCACAAGAGAAAGGCAAAGGGCACACAGAGACACACGCAGAGGGAAGGTGACCACGTGAAGATGAAGGCATAGCAAGGACTGGCCAGTATTGCCCGGAATCACCAGAAAGCTAGGAAGAAGCAAGGGAAGATTTTCCCCCGGAGGCCTCAGAAGGAAGATGCCCTATCAATGCCTGAATTTTGTACTCTTGGTCTCCGGGACGGTGAAACAATACAGTTCTGTTGTTTTCGGCCACCCTGTTTGTGGTCCTAAGTTCCGGAAGCCTTAGGAAGCTAGTACAGAGGATACCTGGGTGAAAAAAAAAATCAAAGAAAAACAGTTCCTCTTCTCATTGTTGGCTCTGCCTTCTTGCTACATGGCCAAGAAAAGAGCAGGGGAGGTGACTGGGGGTTGGGGCATCAGAGGTTGTAGGAGAGTGTGTCCAACTCAGCAGGTCCCCATGTGGGAGCAGCAGTCCTAAAGGCCCCGGTCCTCACAAGGAATAGCACGAGTTTTATGCAAAAGGACTGCCACACCTCTTGTGCCAAATCAGCAGTGGTCATCAGCGTTTTCCCAGTTGATTAAAAAACATTTCTATAAAGCAACCATGACAAAGAAGCAGGAACACTGTGCAACTGGACATTCTTCGCTTTGTATAATAGGTTTTCTTAATGCAGAGATAACCCCATCAACCAGAAATGCTCTTCTGGCAGCCGAAGCCCAAATGGCCAATCCTGAAGGGAAACCTCGGGGGCCTTTTGCCTTCTGAGTAGAGAATTATTTTCCTCTGCCTTCCAGACTCTTCAGATAAGTCCATTAACCCAGAGCTTCCTGCAGGGCTCAGCTGTCCCCAGTGGCGAGGGGGCAATGATCTATAGGGAAACAACTACCCAGGCCACTCGAAGCACTTAAACAAACCTAGGGAAGCAGCTCTCAAACCAAACACAAGTGTCCCCATCTGTGTTTGCCCTCCTCCACTCTTGTTTGCAAGCCTAGGGAAGGCGCTGTCTTCCCAATGGCTCCTGGGTTATGAAATGTACTTAAATGCCTGCTTCAAAAACCCTCATCCACCCCTCTCCAATTTGACAATTGTTTAAGCATTATTGCTTGAATGGATGCAGATGTTCGGCTCATCTCTTGTTGGAAGGAGTGTTTCTTTAGAAGAAGGAAGAAAGATGACTTTTCTCCCCTTCTTTCTCTCCCTTTTTTTTTCAAACACATATTTTATCTTTATGTTTGTATCAAGGACTGCCAAGAGATGCATCTGGTCCCCAAATCAAGAATCTTACACTCCTCCTCCCAAATCACAGCTTTCCAAATGCCTTTCTTCGTGATCTTTGCCCAAACAAGCTGCAGGCGGAGCTTACTGGTCAGATAACCCACACCCCATGAGAAAAAGGAGACACACTCTCGTTATGGCCAGGAAGAATGGCGCCAATGGCATTTTCATGTCACCCAGCCTCTTACCTTTTTGTGTGTAACTCATTTTCTGATTAATATTCTCAGCAGCTAGAACAAATGCCAGTTTAATTAAATTTCCACACCATCCCCCCTTTATCCAATTAGTGGGTTCACTGGCTCCTCAACAACCTTCAGCATCTGCGTTTTCAGTGAATGCTCAGTTGCTTCTGGCCTCGCCAAAAAAAATCTGTTACATATTAAGTTATAATAAGATATAGGCAATTATAGTAGCAGCAGGACAAATAGATTTGTATGGTTCATTACAAGGGCTTTCTGGGACATACGTCGCGTAAATAGCCAGTTTCTGGGGCAGGACATATTTTGGAGGAAAAATATATGAAAAAGAGGGAGTGAGAGGAGAGAAAGAGACCATTATCAGTTACTCTAAGAAAAAAAAAAAACGTGAGACATCCATCCCACAGCTCAGCAGCTCTCTGCTATGAAGACGAGCAACATTCCAACACATGATCCAAATACAGAAGTGAAAAATTAAAGGACTTTTCATGGAAAATGAGTGGCAACCTGTTTTTCATTTTAGAAGGAAAGAAGAGTGTCACTGTTACGGCATTGGAATAGAGCACATCAGCAAGGGAAATGAACTGACACTAGAGGACCATCTGATGTGGGACGAGCTACGGGCTACACACACTGCACCTGTTATTCCATTCAAAATTCATGACAACACTGGGGGTATTAGGGTAAGAAACTGAAATGACAATGTCACAGAGTCCACCTGAATAGCTATTGTTTTACAAAGTTAAAAGATGAGAGGCTCAAGGAGTGATAACTGCTCAAGGTCACCCAGGTGTGTCTGGCTCCAAGGCTTGCTTCCCGGACACTGCGCCAGGCAAAGAGGGCTGGGGTCAGTGTATTAATGAAGTAGATGAGGAGCCTCCTGCTCGTCCCTGTGTTATAAGCACCAGTGAAGTTCCTCTCTTAGGTTAATTAATATATTAATAGATGTGACAGTGAACATCACTCAATACATATTAGGTTATATTTGTCAGCAGATTTTGATAACAGAGTAAAGAAACACTAGTCTATTTGAAGTGGGGAAAAAGGTTCCATGAAGGAGTGAAATGTGCCAAAAGGAATAATGGAGGAAAGAAAATAGGCTGGTTGAAAGCTCAGTTTTGTCTAATAGACTCTGAGATATTTATTTATTTATTTATTTTATTTTATTTTTTTTTTTTTTACAGAATCAGAGAGAGAGAGAGAGAGGGATAGATAGGGACAGACAGAGAGGAAGAGAGAGAGATAAGAAGCATCAATCATCAGTTCTTCATTGTGACACCTTAGTTGTTTGTTGATTGCTCTCTCATATGTGCCTTGACTGTAGGCCTTCAGCAGACCGAGTACCCCTTACTTGAGCCAGCGACCTTCGGTCCAAGCTGGTGAGCTTTGCTCAAACCAGATGAGCCCACGTTCAAGCTGGCGACCTGGGGTCTCGAACCTGGGTCCTCTGTGTCCCAGTCCAACGCTCTATCCACTGCACCACCGCCTTGTCAGGCAGGCTCTGAAATTGACTGACCTAATGCCAACTCTCTACCTCAAGGATTTTAAAATATCCCAGACTGGGAAATGTACTATCATCCTCTTCTTTACTATAGTTAAGAAAATTGCTACCTTCTTAGAGCTGCACCTGGAGAGAACCTTGAGAAATCTCTAAACTATCAGCATTGTTGTTTTCACCTTAACTTCAAGGAAGGTGGTTCTCCAGCATGCTTTCCATATGGGGAACTATTTTTTAACCAATACCACTCTGCAGAATCCATTTTATGATTCCCAGGATAAATTCAAGGCACTTTGCCTAATTCTTCAGCCCAGATTGGAAAGCAGGGTTGAAAAATCCCATATAAGTAAATACTCCGTGAGTTTATTAGGGTTGAAGTCACCGAATCCAGAATATTATCAAGCTCCCCTGAGAGCCTATAGCAGCATGTGAAAATGGCTTTAGCGAGATGTGCCAATATGCTGACCTCTTTCCCTTTGAGAAAGAAGCGAAGGTGGGAACGGAAGATTCTGAGCCAACGCTGGCCACTTGGATAGGAAGAAAGATGGGCTGAGTGAAACCTGCCTACCAACTTAAAGTGAGGGTCAGCTGAACCTGCAGATGTCGTCAGCAGCCAACCAAGCAGTAAAAACCTGTTGGCTAAGTTGTGAGAAAGTGGTCAGTGTTTATTGTCTGAATGGGGCCTAGTGATGTCAATATGGGCCCACCTGCTACATTTTGTACTGTGTGTCCACGTCTGTTGGCCTCCCAGGGAAGCATCTGCTACAGTGTGGAGTGCTAGATTTGGGGTTTTGGGTAATGAGTTTGGTCTGTATGTACTTATTTTTAATCAACACATTTCTGAAGTCTCCATTTCCTCACCTCTGAACTGAGGGGTCCGGAATCCATGACCACTTACTCTTTTCAAGCAGGCCCAAGTTAAACGCTGGAATTCCTAGAGGCTGTCCCGACCCCTGGCCTTATGAGAGGGAAAATCTGGGCTGCTACGTGTAGTGCCACTGGGCCCCACCCAAATCCGGCCAGAAAACTGCCAGGACAAGAGTGGAGCAAGCAGTGCGTAGGCTGTCCTGGGAAATTTTGGACTAAACAAGATGTGCCATCAAGAATTTGGAATCTGTAAATTGAATGTTTAAGCCAGTAAGAGGAGAGAGAGAAACGTGAAAGGGTGTCACAGAAAAAAAAAAGTCTAGAGGTTTGGGGCAGTAAAGTCAGGACAGATCATGAGCAAATGAAAGTGATAAGGGAGCAGAAACTATGAGTAAGCAAATAAATGGTCCTGTGGTATCTGGTCTCCTAAGATTGTCTTCCCAATCAACCACTCATCTTGATATTCACGCTCTTTTGTAGTCTTTTCCCCTTAAATCTGGCCTGACTCTGTAACTAGTCAAATGTAGTGAAGGTGACAGACGTGATTTTCTTTTTTTTTAATAATTTTATTTTTAATGGGGCGACATCAATAAATCAGGATACATATATCCAAAGATAACAACTCCAGGTTATCTTGTCGTTCACTTATGTTGCATACCCATCACCCAAAGTCAGATTGTTCTCTGTCACCTTCTATCTAGTTTTCTTTGTGCCCCTCCCCCTCCCTCTTTCCCTCTCCCTTCTCCCCCCCCCCCCCCCCCCCCCCCGTAACCACCACACTCTTATCAATGTCTCTTAGTTTCACTTTTATGTCCCACCTACGTATGGAATAATGCAGTTCCTGGTTTTTTCTGATTTATTTCACTTCGTATAATGTTATCAAGATCCCACCATTTTGCTATAAATGATCCGATGTCATCATTTCTTATGGCTGAGTAGTATTCCATAGTGTATATGTGCCACATCTTCTTTATCCAGTCATCTATTGATGGGCTTTTTGGTTGTTTCCATGTCCTGGCCACTGTGAACAATGCTGCAATGAACATGGGGCTGCATGTGTCTTTACGTATCAATGTTTCTGAGTTTTGGGGGTATATACCCAGTAGAGGGATTGCTGGGTCATAAGGTAATTCTATTTTCAGTTTTTTGAGGAACCACCATACTTTCTTCCATAATGGTTATACTACTTTACATTCCCACCAACAGTGTATGAGGGTTCCTTTTTCTCCACAGCCTCTCCAACATTTGTTATTACCTGTCTTGTTAATAATAGCTAATCTAACAGGTGTGAGGTGGTATCTCATTGCAGTTTTGATTTGCATTTCTCTAATAACTAACGAAGATGAGCATCTTTTCATATATCTGTTGGCCATTTGTATTTCTTCCTGGGAGAAGTGTCTGTTCATGTCCTCTTTCCATTTTTTTATTGGATTGTTTGTTTGTTTGTTGTTGAGTTTTATGAGTTCTTTGTATATTTTGGATATTAGGCCCTTATCTGAGCTGTTGTTTGAAAATATCATTTCCCATTTAGTTGGCTGTCTGTTTATTTTCTTATCAGTTTCTCTTGCTGAGAAAAAACTTCTTAGGACAGACGTGATTTTCAAGGATAGGCCATAGAAGCCTTGCAGCTTCCACCCGAGTCTCTCAGAATGCCAGCTCTCGGGATGCTTTTATTTAGAACCTAGATGTCATGTGAAGAGAATCCACACAGGATGGCCACATATAGTTATTCGAGTCAATAGCCATAGCATGAGCAGCTAATATCATCTGCTGGCTGTGTGTGAGTTAACCATTTTGGAAGTCTAAACCAGCTGAACTTTTAGATCATTTCTAGTTGCCATACGAGTGCAACTAAGCGAAACCCCCAGGTGAGAACTGTAGATTATTGTCAACTCACAGAACTGAGAGACAATGGTCATTATCCTTTTGAGCAGCTAAGTTTTAGCATGGTTTATTGCATAGCAACGGATAACCAGAACAGGCCCAAAGACAAGGAAGCAGGTGGACAGGGAGAAGTACAATCTCCAAGAGATATCGGTTCCTAGAGCTGCCTTGGGGTCCAAGATTTTTAGTCCTCAATAGAGCCACATCTATTTTAAAAATACCATTCTTTTAATTGAAGCAAGTTGAAGAGATTTCCTTTCCAAATAATCTAAACAAACTAAAATCCAACTGGAAAAAAGATTAAAATAGTGACAGTCTAGGACAGAGGATTCCAAAAGCTAGTTAGTCCATGGATAAACAGGCTAACGAGGTTTTCACAACCCTGTAATGTCGTGAGAAATAGAAAGATAATGCGAGAATTTTTGTTCATGAACCTAAATTTATTCCAATTAATGAAGGCAGCCTGCGAAGTGATCTAACCATAGAGTCTCAAATGTGAAGCGGGAGAGAAGCAAATTCCCACCACCCAAGCATTCATCATCAAATTCTTGGTCCTGAAGAGATGGACACACCTGTGTCTTGCCTCTCGTCCTTCTACCTCTCTTCTTTTCCCCAAAGGCCCCAGGACAGAAAAGGTGCGAATTGCTTTTACTCCCCTTCCGGGTCAACCAGCGCTTCTCTTAGGGAGAGTTGGTTTCCAACTTCTCGCTTTCTCTATGCCATGTCCTTCATCTTCCCTACTCCAGACCCACGGGTAAGCATCGATGGTAGACAATATAAGAGGGCTAAAGGAAGTACAGGCATTTGGGGGATAGGGGAGGGTTCATATCTATTGTCATATTTATTAAAAAGAAGCCTTCAATATGAAACAGGTAGAAAAATCTATTACTGCTCAGTGCCCTTGGCCTTGCTCTAAACCCAACTACTTAACCTATATTTGAGTAAAAATAAGTAAACATAAAATCTTTTCAACAACATGCCTTCTCCTCTCCCACCCTCCCAATGCCTGGTGGGATCTTAGATACCATAACTCAGATAGTTTGAGGACTTCTGCTGGGAGTCATGTTACTTTTCTACGGAGTGAAAAGGAAAACCCTTCCCCAGGCTCCACCTCACCCAAGGTTACAGAGAAGCAGTGTGTGAACAGGGACTGGGACACACAGCATGCCCTACCAGCCTATTTTTTAGGTAGGCGATGATCAAAGCCTGGGAAGACAGCCAGGTGATTCTCATTTGCATCATGAAAGTCACCTGTCCAGCTCTGTGCCAGAAAAAAAAAAAAAAGAACGAGATCCAAAGCTGGGAGGGTAGCTGGAGGCAGGGAGGAAATAAAATATTGATTTAATGAGATGCATAATAATTCTCCTCTATCCACAGTTTAGTAATGAAAGTGGGGTGGGAGGTGATAGTTATTCATGCTCATACCATGAGCTCACATCATGGCTCCCATTTGCCCCGCCAGATGGGTCTCATACAGCTTTGCCCAGAAGAGGGAAGACAGCAGGGAAAGGAAGACTGAGAAATGTACAACCAGACAGTTTCCCAAGCACCGCTACCAACGCTGGGGAGAGGTTCTGTAAGGAGGTATGGTAGGCCTTGAATTCTTTCAGTCCCGGTTCAAAAATGATAGGCAGAAGCTCAAAATCTAAAACGCACGCACGCACGCACGCATGCACGCACGCACACAAAAATCATCTGTTGTCCTCAGAAAGAGGTGGGGGTAAGGGGTGTTCTCTGCAGGCCCCAGTCTCTCTCTCCCAGTCACGGAAGAGGCCACAGAAGGAAGACCAGTGGGAAATAGCTGTTCCGACTTCAGGCATCTCTGTGGCTGAAATGCTCTGAAGTTCACCAGACTTGAGCTGGGCTCCGGTAAAATGGGGTTAGGGAGTCGATGAGAGTAAAGAGGATTGTGTCAAGCTTGGTGGCTAGCTGAGATATTAAAATAGCATATAAAATGCGGAGAATGGACATGTTTTCTGGCTGGGAAGGTGACGGGGGCAAGAGATATATTGATTGTGAGGCCCTTGGGGAGTTCTCCATCTGAAGCTCCGGCGGAGGATGCCGTCACTGACCCTCCTCGAGGCCGGGCCCCCGGGGGAGCTGTGGCTCACCACAGAAGCAGCTCCAGTTTCTGGGTAAGAACAGCCAAGGCCTCTTTGGCCCTGGCTGCGGAGTGTGGGCGTGTGAGGGAAGATTTAAGGATTAAGTGGTGAAAATGTTAAGTGAACACCCGCTCTTTATTCATTGTCTCTAGATCCTAAAATATTTCAGCTTTTTTTTTTTTACCGCTATACCCAGAACAGCTTCTGTATTTGTTCCTTATATTGCTAAAAATAAAATGAAAAGTTGCATTAAAAAAAAAAAAAAAAAAAGGAAACAGCTGGCCCCACTCCCCGTGACAGGTACCCTGGTGTCATCTGCAGTCTGGTCTCCGGTTGGATCGCCCCGCTTGAATGAATGTCCCATCGTTCTGCACCTTTGTCGTACGTAGGAGCGTGTCTCTTCCCAGGTGGCTTCTCCACCTCCTCTATAGGAAATATACTAACTAACACCAAGAGCAGGGAATCTTAGAATTCTGGATTCAAATTCGACTCCATATTAATGCTTGAGTGACTTTGGGCCAGTCACTGACTCTGAGTCTCAGCTTCCTTACTTAGGGTAAGGGTAAGGATGAACACAGATAACAGATCCGTAGCTAGCTCTGTGCCGATCACATCATAAGTGCTCGTAGAGAGCTGCTGTTCTCCGGCCAGCTCTCAACGTGCAGCTCTGGTGAGATAAGCCCCGAGAATCTCCAAGGACTGGGGCTCACTTCTGCACAAGCAAGGCTCTGGACTGTTGCCAGAAAGCTGCATTCGGCAAAGCTTACTTCCACCCGCAGACGCTGAGGAATACGCACCCCCACTTCAGATCACACAGTATCGGTGAGGTAACGCACTGCCCCAGGGTGTCTGACTCCCCTCTGACAGAGTCGTGGCAGAGGCCGGAGGATGAAATTTGCCTCGTCTAGGGTCCATGTGAATCCAGGTAGAGGAGGGGAAAGTCTCCAAAGATCTCTGTCCCTGTCTCTGGATCCAATAAATCCTATCTTCACTAACGCAGCAGCCTGGTGATTCTCAAGCTCAGTTACTCCTAACACCTTTCATCTGGGCCCAAATGTCTTTTCTTTTTCTTGTTTTTTTTTCTTCAAGAACCCACCCAAAACATCTGGATCCCTGAATGTAAAGCGGATATCTTGGATGGTAGAATCTCACTAAGGATAGTGGGAAGAAAGTGCTCTTGAGAAACAATGAAAATTGTCTATTATCCGGACACTCTATGCGCTTATACTTGCAGTGGCCTTAGAAATACAGGGTGGACTTTTACAATGGGCAGGACAAGGCAAGTAAGAGAAGTGGAGTTTACACTATTCAGGGCATCTGTCCAGAAGCCCAAGTTCAGCAAGGGAAAGAGCTGGAATCTTCATCCTGTGAAGCCAGGCAAGAAGAGAGATTCAGTATGAGATATTACTTCTCTGTTGGAGGGATTTTCATGAGTACTGCTGCTAAGACCCCTCTATTGGATAACAGATCCACCCAACATTTTCAGCACGCCACCAGCCTCTGGACCACACAACATCTGGACCACAAAAAGATTCATTCCTTCCTCCCTCCCTCCCTCCCTCCCTCCCTCCCTCCTTCCTTCCCTCCTTCCCTCCTTCCGTCCTCCCTCCCTTCTTCCTTCCCCTTCCTCCTCTAATATTTATTGCAAGTCTAGAATCCAAGTCTAGGCATTGTTACAAGTCCCGAAGATACTGTTAAAAAGATAGCCAACCATTCCCACCTTTGAGAAGCTTACATTCCAGTGAGGCATTTGTCGCCTGTCTAAAGCAGAATATATATACCACATTGAGATCCAGGGTCAGAATCCACAAACCCAACGCCTGCAGAGGCCAGATGGGCCATAGCTGAGTAGTGTGATCTCGCTGCAAGGCAATAGGGACTAATGAGCACTGTGGAGACTGGAGATGTCCCACTCCATCTAAAGGCGAGAGTTGCTATTTGGTTCCAGAACATTGCTTCCGCACAACAATGTAATTCCATTGCTTCTAGATCTGGTTTGTCACTAGCATCTAGAAGACTAGATTTCTGTGAAATTCTCCAAATTCTAACACCTGGAACAAACTGAACTAAACTCACCTGATGACCAGGCCCTGTCTGAAAGCCATCTGCCTGTGACTCCTGCTCCTGATGCCCAGGGTGGATGGGAGGGAATGGAGGAGTGCTGTAAATCAACTACCAAACCTGGAGTTGGAAGATGGGAATGGAGGAGAGCTGTAAATCAACTACCAAACCTGGAGTCGGAAGACACGGTCCACTCCAGCTTCTCCACCTCCTCCCAGTGTAGGGAAGGTTGTTTTTAAAGACAGGTCGCTTCAACTCCTTGAGTCTCAGTTTTGCCATCCATAAAAGAGGAATCAAATCATAAAATGGTTATATTGAGCCATAAATAATAAGTGTGTAGGACTCATGCCTGGTACATAATAATAGTACAATATATGTTAACTGTTACAACTCTCAGGGTCCTGACAGTAAATATATACACATTCAAAATTTTTATATGAAGGAGTCTAACTGTTCTACTTACAGAGGAGTAGGCGGGGTTTGGGGGGGGGGGGATTATAACTGCCGATGAAGGACTCCGACTGGAAATACCGGAAAGCCACGGCCATCCCTGGCCTGCGGGGGCGAGGGAATAAACAGACTCTGAATCGGACTCGGTGAGAGGCAGAGCTGTGGAGGAGGGGCACCGGCAGGAGCCACGCAGCGAGGCAGGAGGGAGCAGGAGAGAACACACCCCTCCCAGCCTCTCCTTCTAATTTCCTGGGGTTGCATCCCATTGGCCACACTAGGCTAGGAGTTTCCTGGGGCTGCATCCCATTGGCCAAACTAGGCTAGGAGTTTCCTGGGGCTGCATCCCATTGGCCAAACTAGGCTAGGAGTTTCCTGGGGCTGCATCCCATTGGCCAAACTAGGCTAGGAGTTTCCTGGGGCTGTATCCCATTGGCCACACTAGGCTAGGAGCCATGAGGCAAGAGCAAGTGGTCGGTGTCCCAGGACACAGGCAAGGGTAGGAAAGAGGGGGGCATCGGTCAACGGGTCTGAAGGAAGACACAGTCACCCTTTACTTCTTCCTGCTGAGTAGGCACCAACCCTTTCCCAATCTCTGCACCCTAGGGGTAAAGAGTCAGGTGGAACCATCTCCACTCTACCGCAGAAAGGTTCATAACTTTGACCTTGTCAAGCAAACCAAGAAGCGTTCAAAGGGCGATTTCCTGGGAAAAGCTATGGTATCTGCCCTGGGTTCCCCTCGAAAGGTCCAGGCTGGGTGCAAGGCTCAGCGACTATGATGAGCAGAGCTAAAACCCCAGGTGTTCTGAACTGTTAATGGTCAAGCCCCCTCTTCTTTACAGGTCCCTAGGATGGGAGGTTTGCCCAAAGAGATGGAGCAAAGGAAAATGCTGAGAGGAAGGCAGGGAGAGGTGGGAAGCAGGTTGCTTGGCTCCTGTTGCCTCTTTAGACCGGGAGTGGGCGATTGTGTAGGAAAGGAGGTGATTATGTAGAAAAGGAGGAGATTAGGAGAAGCCCAACTTCAAGCAATGCTTTTTAAAAATATCGGTTAGCATATGATAGGCTGCAAGTAACTGAAGAGTCATGTAATTAAACAAGCCCAGAGGTAGAGCAGTGATCAGGTGCAGCTGGGGCAGATGGTGGATCTCATGGCTGAAGCAATCTCAGCCATAACAGTATTTAGAAGAAAGGAGGGTTAGCTTCCGGTACCACAGATAGAAAAGAACGCACTTTTCCAGATGCAACCAGCATATTTCTCATCACATTTCATGAGCCCAAACTGAGTCATTCATCTATTCTTAAATCAATTTCTATGTCCAAGCAAATACCACATGATGACTGGCTTTGAGCTGGGTTATGAGAAACAATTTCTACATCAATGAGGTGGGTGGGATTTTTTTTTGATTGACAGTTTTCTCAATTTTCTGTCAGCTGTTGTAACACTAGTACCACTTAGATGTCTAAGACAAAAGGTAATTCATTACATACAACAGATGTTTGAGTGCATTAAGACGTAGTTCTGGTAAAACCCACAGAAAACAACTCTCAAATTTTAGCGTCTTTTAAAAACAAAGGTTGCCCCTGGCCAGTTACCTCATTTGATTAGAGTGTTGTCAAAATACATCAAGATTGTGGGTTTGATCCCCAGTCAGGGCATATTCAAGAATCAATCGATGCAATGAATGCATAAATAATTAGAACAACAAACCTAAGTTTCTCTCCCCCCCCCCCCCTTTTTCTCTCTCTAAAATCAATCAATAAAAAATGTTTAGAAGAAAAACGAAGGTTTATTTTCCATTCGTGCACGGTATCCAGTGAGGACGGGCGGGGAGCTTTGCTGCTCCTCCCTCAGAGTTCCAGGAAGACAGGGCCTCTGCCATCCGGGATATGTCCGGTTGCTGTGGCGAGGGCGGGCAAACAGTGGTTTCCATTCCACCTCATAAGCTTCCACCTGGAAGTGACATGTCGATTCCACTTGCATTTAGGTGACCAATGCAAGTCCCACGGTCACTGCTCATTTTAAGACAATAGGGAAGTGCAATTTGACATTAGGCCAGAAAGGAGGAGAATTATTAAAAAAAAAAAAAAAGATTGTTAGCCACCCTAGTAAGTTCCCCATGCCATGGGCAAGAGCTCGGTGAGAGGGACACACGCTGCATCCTGGTGGTGGCACAAACCGGCACGGGTTCTAGAGAGCAGGTGGAAACAGGTGTTAAGGCCCCAAAGAGAATTTCATTCTCTTCTTCTTGTTATCTTCTTTTAGGAAGCAGAAAGTCAGATAAGATTATGGACAAAATCTATGTTGAAGCCCTGCATATACAAATAAAAACAAAACAAAACAACTATAATGTCCAACAGCAGAGTAATATTAAATAGATAAACCCAAGTATAGTTATCTAATAGATAAATCTATAGCATTTGAAAACGTTGCTTTTGAAGAGTGCTTAATGAATGGAAAATGCTCACAATAAGTAAAATTTAAGTGAAGGATAATAAATTATACTGTACACAATTATATCAAAATAAAGTACCAAGAAGAAAGACAAAGGAAATACACAAAAACATTAACGATGGCTCTCTCTATGTGAATGCTATAGTCTTCTTTGTTTCTCTGTATTTCTTTAGTTATCTGTGAAGATAAGTATTTTTAAATAATCAGGAAAAATATTATTAAAAACATACATGTGGATATTCACTACAGCAATTTTTATGATAGCAGAAATTGAAAATATCTAAACTCCATCAATAGGGAGTTAGTTAAATGAATTATAGTCGTCAAGTAATAGACTATGATAAAGCACTTAAAAATTAAGCTCTATTTAATCTGCTATGGAACATTTGCTAAGATATATTAAGAAAAAAGCAAGATGCAGAGAATTTGGTGTAGTATACTGCTATTTGCATAAACATGCACACACACACACACACACACACATTTCTGAAAAGAATGCAGGAAGAACAGGAAAGAGTGGTTGCCTTAGGGTAGGGAAAGCTAGGACACTGGAAAGCTGTTTTATAGCCATAAAAGAGAGACTCTCAACTCTAAATTCTTTTCATTATTTTATTTATTTTAAACTGTGCGTGCACGTTATTTGAGTTATGTTTTACAAACAAATAATAAACAAATAAATATATCAGATCTCGGCTCTAGCACACTCATCATAACTACTGGTTACCTTTCTGCCCTTTCTCTGTTTTTAGATCATTTCACTCAAAGCCTCCGTCCCAGACTGAGCCATAGCTACGGCTTAACAAGGCTCAGGAATTGAGGATAAATTGCATTGATCTTTCTGCAATTCTGAGCATGAATAACAGAGGTTCCCCACGACGGCCAGACTCCAGCACAAGGAACACCAGTCATCCTTCCCAGGGGTTTGTTTGCTAAAAACACAAAGGCTTCCACTTGGCTGGTATTGAACATTTCCTGTATACAGTTGACATCTTGAGCCCAGGCCTTTGTGTCTGTCCAGGGCCATTTAATTCTTGGGAGTTAGTTATATCCATGGATACTGAGCTGAACCAATTCCTGTGGACAACTCTCTGAAGAAAGAGAGGGTCAAACTTTCCGAAGAAAGAGAGGCTCCAATGCCGATGCGGAAAATTTCTCTCTCAGCTAGCTCCCCAGGGCAAGGCTTTAGAAAACGTATTCTTCTGGTTCTATGTAACAGTCCCATGCAGAAAAGATTTTGCTCCGTAACTTTATTCTGAAACTGGGCTTTCTTGTTCTCTACGCAGAACTTCTGCCTCTCAGGCCTTTTCCCGGTACCTCCAGTGGCAAACTTCCCACCTCTGCTGGGAATGGACTGTGACAATTGTTACTCATACATGCAGCAACCCCCCAGCCAGGCACCAGGCATATAATAGAAAACAGAACCAAAGAGTTCTCCTGGAGTTTCCATTCAAGCAGACACACAAAAATAATAATCAAGATTTTAAGAGTAAAATATAACGTATGACACAAATGCTCTTACGGCACATAAAGCAAGGATGTGAATGGGAAGTGCCAGAGACAGGCCTCACTCAGACGTGAAGCTTGAGTGAAGAAACAAAGGTACCAGAGAGCGAGCCACGTGGATACCGGGGAAGTGTGTTTCACGGGAAGTGGCTGAGTTTCACCCCCGGATTCAGAAGAAGGCAGAAGTCGAGCCATCTGAAACGCAGGAATGTTGTTTTACAATCTCTATAATAAAATGCTTTAAAAATTATGTCCAAGATCTGAACAGTTATAAGAAATAATCTAAATGTCCAACAGCGGTTATACCATGGGACAGCCAGGAAGTGGATTATGATCTAATCACTATTGGACCATGAATTTAAAAGAATATTTAATAAGGTGGGAAAACACGCTCAAAATAAAATGTCCAGTGGTAAAAGCAGAGTGCAAAATTATATTCTGGCTTGTCTTATTCACGGTGATAAACTGGTTTAGCACCTCAAACAGTACATGATAGGTAAGTAAAAAATAATACACCCATTGATTAAATTAATTGTAGGATTTAAGTATGGTGGAAAAAACACTAGAAGACACATTAAGTCATTAATGGTGGCTGGACTCCAGTGATGGAATTCTTGACAATTCTCTGTGGTTTACAAATTGCCTATGTTGAAGAAAGGGTTACTTATTTTTTTAAATGGATTTGAACCATAAGATTGCATCTAAGACCCTCTGCTATGGACACATTTGGCTGCCTTTGCCCAATATTAGTGGCTACAAAAGAATCAAAGATTTCTTCACCTAATCTGAAGCTTCTTCCATCATGACCTTCTTAGGGAAGCATTATCTAAGAAATTCAGTTTATTGAATGCATATTTGGGGGCCAGAAATTGTGCTCTTCCTTTTATATTGTGTTCTCAGCTTTGGCTGCACGTGGAAGCTGTACTGCAGACCAATTAGGTTATATTTTTTGAGGTGGAACCAAGGCATCAGTATTTTTTAAAGCACCCACATTATTCCAATCTGCAGTTAGAATTGAAAATGACTGTTTTATGCATGTCTAATGTTATTCTCCAAGGTAGGTATTTCAATCCCCAATGTGTAGACAGGGAACTAAGGTTCAAAGGTGTGAAGGTCAGCTAGCCCAAGGCCATAAGCTAGGAAGTAGGAGAGCAGGTAACTGCACTGCAGACCTGATGGCAATCACTTCACCCAATGTTTTTACTTGAAGCAGTTGATATGCAGCAAGCTAACAGAAAGAGATACAGAGAAGAGATTGGTGGATATCAGAGGAGAAAGGAAGGGTCTGGAGTAGACAAAATGGGGGAAGGGAGTCAATTGTATGGAGACAGATGGTAACTAGACTTATCACAGTGAACACTTTGTGCTATATACAAATATCGAATTATTATGCTGCACACGTGAAAAAGAATGTATATACTGATTTTGTCTCAATAAGTTTAAAACCAAAAGAACTTCAGATAGAGTTCTATCTCCTTCCATGTTGGTGAGATGGAGGTGCTTCCTTCTCATGTCAATACCTGGCCGCTAGAAGTGCAGGACCCACCCTCCCCTCAAGGATGCCTGAAGATTCTGGGTCATTTAAAGAAGGTTGTCTGTATGGGGTGGCCCATTATATGATTATTGGGGACCATCTGGCTGATAGTTGGTCATCCTCACTGGTTGGCAGTGACAAAGGTAAGTGGGTGCTACCTTAGCTGACACTTGGTTTTGTTGATGATTGGTTTCTGCTGTGTTCATTACTCTCACACTGTCAGATCATCCTTCTCTTCTCTCAGCCCGATAGCCATTTTTTTCTAGTTACATGGTAGAAAAGCTGATCTGCACATATTCACTGAAATCTTCCTTCTGTCTCACCTTCTGGGAATTGTGAGCATGGGACTGTGCTCTTTGCCTTTTGGTTACACAGTTGGGTTAGTCATACCTTGTGTCAGGAACAGGTAGAGGGGGGGTGGGTCTTCAGGAACATACTCTTCTTGCCTTATTGATTCAAGAGCAGGGCAAACATGGAGGGGAAACCAAGATGACTGATAGACTAACATCTCCCTATGACAAAGACAACAGGCCACCACTCCTCAGTGTGGGCTTTAAAATGCTCCTTTTTGTTCCTGGGTGAATGTATGTGAAAGGGAACTTGGTGTTACTGATATTACTGCAGCTATTATATCTCAGCTCTAGTCTACCTATATTAAAGCTTAAAAGAAATCTCCTGGCCAGAAGCCTGGACCTCTAACAATTGATTTCCTTTTCAAGCAGGCCAAAGAATTCCCTTGGGGGGCTGCATAAACCACCAAACACTATGGGCTGGATGGAGCTGGCACAAATGCAAAAGGTCACCTTGGACTCAGCTGAGCTGGTGAATGCCAATGAGCTGGGGCTCCCTGAAACCTCAGCTTCTGCGTATGGGACAGCTAACTGCAGCATTCCGTCGGGCCCAGGCCTCCACCTCTGCACCTCAAGTTGACCCACGTAGAAGGATTCACCTCACTGAGGGACCCCTTCAGGATTGTTCACATGGGAACCAGTCCAACCAAGGTTCTCAACCAGCTGAAAGCTCTGTCCAGGCCCTCTTGTAAGCTAGCTTTTTTTTTTTTTCGCCCTGCACATAACCATTTACAGATTGGGTAGTCCCCTCCCTGACATGAGAAAAACAATAACAGGAGGTTCATGAAATTGCAGAATCATGGAACACACCTCTCTGTGCCCTTTCTGCAGGCACGCCCTCTCGGCTCGATGCAGGAGCCCAGTTCTTCACTGTTCCCAGGGCTTTTTGCCCAGAAGTGAACTTCAAAGAACTAGGAAAATAAAGATCCCCACGTCAACAGGTCTACAGAATATCCTGAGAATCTCATTGGAATGGCAGACCCAACACTCCCTGAACATTAACCTCTCCACCCCAGTTCCGCCTTGGCCTAAGTCATCTGAGAACTTGCTCTTGTACTAAACCACACCTTCCTGGGAAAGGTTCTGTTCCTGGTTAGGGATCAGTATCCCTTTGGAAGGCTGTAGTGGACTTCTTACACTCAAATCCAGGTTTCAGCACTTACTATAATAATTAAGGCCTGTTCTTGAATTTCCCTGGGCCCCAGGGTCCTCATCGGTAGAATAGACGTTATAATAATATGTACGTACCTCATAGGGTGTTGTGTGGATTAATTGTTAATCCATGTAAATTGCTTAGAACAGAGTTTGGCACATCGTGCTCAATAAATGTACTTATTTTATTTATTTATTTATTTATTTTTTTGTATTTTTCTGAAGCTGGAAACGGGGAGACACAGTCAGACAGACTCCCGCATGTGCCCGACCGGGATCCACCCGGCACACCCACCAGGGGCGACGCTCTGCCCACTAGGGGGCGATGCTCTGCCCCTCCGGGGCATCGCTCTGCCGCGACCAGAGCCACTCTAGCACCTGGGGCAGAGGCCAAGGAGCCATCCCCAGTGCCCAGGCCATCTTTGCTCCAATGGGGCCTTGGCTGCGGGAGGGGAAGAGAGAGACAGAGAGGAAGGAAGGGGGGTGGAGAAGCAAATGGGTGCTTCTCCTATGTGCCCTGGCCGGGAATCGAACCCGGGTCCCCCGCACGCCAGGCCGACACTCTACAGCTGAGCCAACCGGCCAGGGCCAATGTACTTATTTTATTCGCTAAAAGTAGGCTTTCATCAAGAGTGGTACTTAGGCAGAAGGGGACAGACAAGAAGGTGGGAAAGAACACAGAAAAAGAAAACCTGGGTGGTACTGCCATCGAAATGCCATCTTGAAACTGTGCTCCTGATACCTCTTGCAGACAGGGGCATAGGCCCGGGTAGAGACAGAGACACGGAGATGGGGCCCCAGCAGAAAGGGGAGATAGCACTGACAGGGTGCTAAGGGACATATGAGTGACAAAAACAACACTTGGCAGTTTTTAGGGGTTAAACTGGCATTAAAATTATAAACATAATGCATGCTTCTGGGAAAATTTGAAAGAATACAAACAAAAGGTTTAACCAATATATCTACCCATTGACCATTCTGATGTACTTACTTCCAATCTTTTTTTCCATGCAGAACTTTATATATATATATATATATATATATATATATATATATATATATATATATATATATAAAATATTTTGTTCTACTCTATATCCAATTTTAACAATATTTGGGTCATAATTTAAACTACTTCTCCCCAGTTAATACAGAGTGAGCACTTTCCCCTCATTAAATATGCCTTTTAATGACTACAGTATATTCCATCATATGGATTCATTTATCCAATTCACTATAAACATTTAAGCTGTTTTCAATTTTTTTATTATTATAAATTATGCAGCAATGAGCATCCATGCACATAAATCTTTATGTGCATGTCTGGTAACTTCCTTAGATAAATTCCTGGAAGTGGAATTACTGGATCAAGAGTCATACTCATTTTGAATAACCTTGATACACATTGTCCTCTTTCTTGCTATAAATGTATACACACAGGAATGGCACAATCATGATTCAAGACCCCTTTCTTCCTCTACTTTCTTGCCTTGGCTGAAGATTTCCCCATCTTTGAATATTCAGCCCAAGCATCAGCTCCCCCAGGAAGCCTTCCAACCTTTCCAGACTGATTTAGATGCCCCTTTTCTAGATTCTTATAGCCCTTGTTCTTCACTCTAATATAGCATTTAGTATACTAACTTATAATTACGGGTTTACCAGTGTTTCTACCTGGCTAGACTAGAAACACCTCAAGGGTAGAATAATCTCTATAGTCGTGGTACCTGGCACACAACAGATACTCAATAGCTTGATGGAATCAATGAAAAACACACAGCTGAGTGGGCTGGTGATCCGTAGGAAAAGCCACCCTGTTATCCCATTCAGTACATCCTACAAGTTGCTATCAATTTGGTACTGCTGCCCAGTTCTGTGACCAGCACAGATATGTTAGAGAAGCAGTTTGCTGTCCCAGAAAGAATGAGCACTTCTGAGTCACACATACCCAAGTCAAAATCTCTGATTTGTCACTACTACATTCAGGACTCTGGAAAAGTCATTTCACCTCTCTGAATCTCAGTTTTCTCATCTGAACGGGGGATACTTGTGGTAAGCAGAATCAAAGCCCCCAAATATATCCACACTCTAATCCCAGAACATGTGAATATGTTATTTTACATGGCAAAAGGGACTTTGAGGATATCCTTTAGAACCGGGGTCCCCAAGCTACGGCCTGCAGGCCGCATCCGGCCCCCGCCGCACTTCCGGAAGGGGCACCTCTTTCATTGGTGGTCAGTGAGAGGAGCACATTGACCATCTCATTAGCCAAAAGCAGGCTCATAGTTCCCAATGAAATACTGGTCAGTTTGTTGATTTAAATTTACTTGTTCTTTATTTTAAATATTGTATTTGTTCCCATTTTGTTTTTTTACTTTAAAGTAAGATATGTGCAGTGTGCATAGGGATTTGCTCATAGTTTTTTTTATAGTCCAGCCCTCCAACTGAGGGACAGTGAACTGATCCCCTGTGTAAAAAGTTTGGGAACCCCTGCTTTAGAACAAGGACCTCGAGAAGAGATTATCCTACCTTATCCAGGTGGGTCAATCTAATCATACAAATCCTTAAAAGCAGAGAATCTTTCTTGGCTATTGTCTGAGGCAGAATGTTGTCAATGGAAGCGTGTCAGAGAGATGTAACATTAGAAAAACTTGACCCACTGTTGTTGACTTTGAAGATGAAGGAAGGGGCCATAAGCCTAGAAACTGTAAGTGATCAGAAAACAGATTTTTCCCTAGAGCCTCCAAAAAGCAATGCATCCCTGTTGGCAAATTGATTTTAGCCCAGTGAGACTCATGTTGGACTTGGTAGTTATAGAACTTAAAGATAAATTTGTCTTGTTTTAAGTTACTAAGTTTTGTGGCACTTTGTTACAGCAGCTACAGGAAACTCATACAACTTTATACAATTGTTACGCGTTTCAAAAGAGAAGAAGTACTTGCCACCTAGGAGGCCTGCCACACAGGCTCCTTCATGGTCCTTCAAAAGAGGCAGGAGATCAATATTGAAAACAAATATAGTATAATGAAGTAAGCAAATGATTCAATAAACAATAGTCCCTTAACTAGAGGTGATAGATGTGTGCTTGCCTCTGTTCCCCACCGTCCTTTTCTCACCATTTCACTGAATCAGCAGCAACTAACTGGCACGAGCTCCTCTCCCTAAGTTCAGCCAAAGGTCAGGGTGGCAATCGCAGGATAGACTCCACCCCACCCCACCCCACCCCCGTCCGGTAACAGGCCTTCTCCCCTCACCCCACCGACAGCAGGCTCCCTGATGTGTTTCTTAGGCCTTGGAGCACACACGGGCCAGTCCAATTTTGAGTTCAAAATTTGTTACTGCCATTTCCTGGTTGTGTGACCTTGGGCAAGCATTACACCTCTTAGAGTCCTACATTTCCTTTTGAGATGAAGGGTAAATCCTACTTTATATGGTTGGAAAAGGGTAAACCCTACTTTATACAGAGCAGGAAAAGAGATATATTTGCAAATCGCTTAACAATGCCTCTCATATAGAAGTTGCTAATAAATAGATTAATTTATCTAAAAATAGAAAAGAACTAAAAATAAATATGCATGTACATACAATAAGCCATATAACTTACATATAAATATAATTCATATAATATATTATTATATAAAATATAGATACATATATAAACACATATATACAAATATACATACATAAACATATATGTACAGGCATACACACACACACATATACCAAGAAGATCTAGGACTTGTATTCAAATCTTTCACATCCCAGCGGGAACAAGACAGGCAAAACAGGCAATTATAAGACAATATGGTGAGTGTTAAAACAGAAAGATGTACTCAGTACTATCGGTTCTGAGAGGAGAGGCATCCGATCCAGTTCATGGGGTCAAGGAAGGCTTCCAGGTAAAGTCACTTCTAAACTAAACCCTTCAGGATTAAAAGAAATTGGGCGGGTCGAATATAGAGAAAATAAATATACACAGATGGAATAGCATGTACAAAGGCCTAATGCAAAGGAGAACAAAAAAAATCAAGAAATGAACATAATTTAATATCACAGAGTTGGATAGGAGAGGAAGTATAGAGAAATTACTAATGGATATAATTGTTATATATGGTATGACTATTATTACTAGGTGTGTCAGACAAAAGAAATCTTTGCATTAGTACATAGCCTATTTCCCTCCCCCACCTGCTAAGGAGAACTCTGGTTACCACCCAGAGTTCTGGGACTGAATGGGAAGATTGGGGTAACCAGTGGAGCAGAGAAGTGAACACGGTGGAGAGTAATTTGCCAGAAGAGGAGAATAAAGGGAGAGAATGATTGGTGATGAGGGGCAGAACTGCTCCAGTTTTGTGTTTTCGTGAGAAGCTGTGGTAAAGCTTTAAATTAGTTTCAATTTTTCTAACTATTAGTTATTTGAATTTGATTCCATGCCAAGAGAGGACTTTGCAAGGACTGGTTTTTATATAGCTTTCACATAAATATATAAATGAGAACCTTCTCCAGCCAGACTATTTTATTTATATTTCCTTCAAAACACCTATCTCTAACGCTGTACTTACGCTGTGCGCCCCACCTGGAATGCTCTCCCTACCTCTCTAAGTCCCTCCCACTCTTCAAGGCCGAGCCTATGCTCCGTGAAAGCTGTCCCAGAACAGAGGAATGCTCCTTTGATGAATTTAATTCATTTGTTAGCTAAATTGTAGCCTTTAGTGATTATCTTCTGGAAAACCTTCACAAACACATCAAAGGAAGATGTAGAAGAAAATGCATCACATGCCTGAAAACCACTGCCCTGGAGGAATAATTACTACACACAGTCCCTTCCAATCCATAATTATGGGTAGCGATAATCAATACGACTGCAACCATGGTAGGAATTTTGATTTCATCTTTTCACCTTCTGCATTACAATGTTAGTTGCCATTTCCTAGAGGTAGAGTGCACGTCCCCTCTACTTTTCTGGCTTTTATATAGCATGGGGCCGTATAAAGTTGTAATTGTAATCTATAGTAGAAAACAGTATCTCAAATAGATAAATTGCTCAATAGATGTTACTTATTTCTTTGAGTAGCTTAAAGGTCCCTAGAAAAGAGATGTATCATATTTTAAAAAATCTTCCCAATAACTTAACATAGGCCATCACTTCAAACACCTCCAGGAGCCAAGCAGACGTTGTAAAGGAATAAATCAGGCTGGGTGTAGGATGGCACGGGCAGGCTCAGTCATGAGCTGCAGCAGTTATCACTAGCTTGCAGGAGCCAATATTCTATTGTTAGGTCATTTGTGAGTCAGTTGAAACAAAGCTTTTATTAACTTATCACTACATAAATTATATTAAAAATAAAGATAATAAATTGTCCAAGGTCATCACTTCCTAACTATTTTACTAAATGTGGTTTTTATCTATGCTTTTGAGGTTGTTTATATCTGCATGACAGAAATGCAATACTGTGTGTCTGTGCATCTCTTCCCAATTCCGCCTTCAGTGATGTCGAGTTGGTAGATTGAAACTGACTGTGGTGGGAGTTTAGATATTACAGAAATTGGCAAATCCTGAATATCAGGAGTAGGCTTATTGTTTTGTTGATTTTTTTAGACTGAAGAGAGTGATGACAAAGTTTCATTAATGCTAAAACTTAAAATTGTGTTATGACTATAGTCATTACATACTGAATAATACAAAACATTGAGGAAATCGTTTTTTAGTATTCAAAACTAGTATGTGATTCAGCAAAGAAGTCACTCATGTCACTAAAGAACAAGTAAAGTTCTTCAATGCTAGATAAAATATAGGATACCTAATTATATTTGAATTTCAAATCAACAAGGACAATTTTAGCACAAGTATATCTCAAATATTTTTCTGAACATACTTATACTAATTTCATTTGTTGTTTATCTGAAATTTTAATTTAACTGAGCCATCTGTATTTTTATGTGTTAAATCTGGCAACCCTAGACATATGTCTTTATAGCTTCTCTTTCATCTTACTTGTTAACATAAACAAAAATAACCAACATTCGCTTTAGAACTATACTTGTCAGTTGCAACCATAGGTGGGCTAAGGATAAAAATGATAAAAATCAATAAAATACTCCTGTGAATATCAATTGGCTGTATGAAATTTATAATAAAGAACATTGTATATTTTATTATTTATAACTTATATGCAACATATCCTTCATATCAGTAAGATTTATGATAAACTTATGAGTATACATACATACACACATTTTATTAATTTTTAGAGAGCTGGTCACTAGGTATTCATCAACAAACCACTGGAGACATTGAAATGGTGATAAACCACCCCCTGAAGACACATACAGATTCAGCTTTTAAAACTGTCCTTTCAAACAAAACTTCTTCACCCCGCCCTCCTTCAATTGCCATTTTGCAGTGTCAGGCCTAAGACAAGTTCAGAGCCCAATGGAACAATAAGAACAGATTTCACACTGCTGAGAATTCAATCATCTCTAAATCATCTAAACACAAACAACTGAAATAAGTTGTCTCCCCACTTACGGCTGTGTTTAAAAAAGAACAAAAGAACAAAAGCAGAACATTCCTCCCTTCCCCCTCCATCCTCATTGTGAGCCCCATCCAGCCATCTGAATCAATACTGCACACCACGCCCATCTCCACCCGACTGCCCACTCAATCTGGGGAGGCGTCTCTGGGTGCCATCAGGCTCCAACAAACAAAACTCCTAACTGGAAGCAGCTAGCACTCTCATTCTTGCCAGCGTGGTGTTCTTCTCTCGGGAAGACTGACGCAGTTGGCAAGCCTGCCTGCTTATCTTCTGCTGCTCTTCTCTCTGACTGGGGGCCACCTGGACCTTCCTTAGGGAAGTCTTGGAACCCAAGAGGCCCCCGGAATGAAGATTACCTCTGAATCAACAGGGTTAAAACACATGAGAGCAGAAAGCATGTCAATGAGGCGACATCTTTAGACTGTGTCATCCCCAGAGAGGCAGATTGGCAAGGGCAGAAAGGAAGAGAGGTTGGGCCTCTAATCCAGATGCCTGTTAAGAGCCAGGAGCCAGACAGCCCGGGTTCTACATTCCACAGCTTAGCTCCGCCCCCTCTTGGTTCTCCTGCCATACACTTGCTTTGTGTTAGTAACAAGAGACTCAACAAACTTCAGAGCAATAAATACTCCATTGCTTTTATTTTTATGCTCTCCCTCTCTTTCTCTCTCCTCCGCCCTTTCATTCTCCTTTCCTCCCTCCCTCTCTTTTCAATGAGCAAAGACACAACAGGAAAATAAAACAAAGAATAGAATCTCTTATATGAATGTAATTATTGTAGTAAACACTTGACATATTCCCAACTTTAAATCTATGCCGGCCTTACGCCAGCATTTTCCAAAGGATGCTCAAACTAATGTTTATGTATATTTTATGGGAAAATGGAAGAAAAATTCCATAGTCAAGAAGTTTAGGATATTGTAGGTTTAAAAAGTTTTGATTAGATGTCTTTACAGAAGGACTTCTCAGAGCAGTCCTTAAATATGCAGATGCCCTTTGGGAATCTATTCACTAACATTCGCCACATTTTCCAAATTTATTTGAGTTAGAAACCTCCTCTTTATGTAGTATCTTACAGTACCAGTGTAGAAAGGAGACTTTGAAAAATTCTTAGACTCCAACTCTTTTCAAAAGCTTCTCATTGGTCAACAATAGACTGATGTTGACATTTCCATGACTTTTTCACCTGCTCTTTCCCTCGTCTTCAACTATGAAAGGGTTTCTTTTTCTGCAAGGCCCTTTGGGTGCTCTCGGAGGCCCTAGGGCAATTCCTTTTTCTCCTGTTTTGCTCAAACAAGACTTGCTCAGTGCCACTGTCATCATCATTACCACAAGCTCCTGGAAGGCAGTGGGGCATGGTGGGGAGGGCCTGAGCTAGAAGCCACGTGGCCTGGAGTCAGGGTCTAGCGCCAAGGATCTTAATCAGGCGACTTGACCTTTTAGAGGCTCAGTTTCTTTTCATGTAAAGTGGGAATAATAATATTCTGTAACAGACGTATGGGAGAGATCTCATGAAATGGTTTCATAAAAGCACTTTGTCATCATGAAGTGAAACTGAAAAATTATCATCAGCCCCATTTTTCCTAAATTCCTCTCATTTATAAGAATCACCGAGGGCACCTATTAAAAAAAGAGATAAATGTGAAGAGCCTATTTTCACGGGTGGGAACTAAAATCTGTGATTTTTAACAAGCATCCCAAGTGGCTTTTTTTACCATCATGGAAGTTAGGAGAGGCTCAATTATCTGAAAGAAATGAGGAGCGAACTGTGAATTTAACAGCCGAAGCTACAGACAAGAAGGAGGCGTTAGGTTGGGGGTGAGAGAGGTGAAGCAAAACACTACAGAGCTCCCCCTACAGTAACATCAGTACATCCCTTCACTGGGCAAAGTGAGGCTGGGCACGCTCTTTTATGGTCATTTTTGTAGTATACATTCCAAAAATATTTATTACTAAATACCCCACTGGTCAGGATTTACCCAAAGTATCCATGGTTACTTCTTTATTTGAATTTTGGATCTTTTTTAAAAAAATCAATTAACGCCTATCATCATAAACATAGATGCTCATTCAAGAAATCAGTCTCACTCACTGCTTTTCTGATCAAAGGCTTGCTGGCATGAGAGAATATATAAACATACACAAACACGCATCTCTCCACTGTCTGGTGCCACATTTGGCATGTATAACCCTTTCTGTAACTGTTGAAGTGTTCATGAAAGACAAAGAAAAAAATGTGAGCCCATCTCTGAAATAATCTCTGTGTATGGGTGTGCATTCTTCATGCTGCCTGCATCCAGGAGCTGAGATTAGTTAAAGATTTTATATCTCTGGTGGAGGAGCAAGGGAATAAAAACGATATTTGCTTTATTAAAAAATAAAATAAACACCCCAAGCAAAAACTCATTATTTCTAGAAAATCCTCTATCATGTCCAACCACCAAGGGAGCCTCTACTGCAACTGATTTCTTGAAAAAGTCCCAATCAAAGCCGGGAAGATCTTGTAGCCGTTAGACTGTAATCTCTATGAATCACCAATTTGTTTTCATGACTTTCCCTGCATTCCTTCTATACTCTGTAGTTTATTTGGTTCGGTGTTTGCAGCAGCGGCTTCGCCAAGCCCCAGAGAGTAGAAGCCATCCAAGCGGGGAGCGTGTGTTCTCTGCTCCACAAGATGCTTGCCTGAGGAACAAGGAAGGTGTGCATCGGACTTCTCTCCCATCCCGTTCTTTCCCTGAGTGGTTACGGGGACAGGTGAGAAACAGCCAGACCTAAACTCTCACGGAATAAGCCCAGGAGTCTGGTCAAGGATGCTATGAGCATTAGGACCCCTTTCTTTCCTATTACTCAGAGTGCATCTTGCAGAGACTGAGGCCTTTAAGGAAAAAAAAAAAAAAAAAGAACTGCAGTTGTAACCAGTTGGCAGTGGCCACATTGTGGCTTTGTGCAATAAATAGTTTACTTTAACTTAGCTCCAGCTTACCCAGTCTCTCCCTTCTCCACTCCTATACACAAACAATCCACTTCTCATTTACAAATATTACGCATCTGCATGTGTAACCACACTCTTTCTTGTTAAATAGATATTTATTTCTCTTTCTGCCCAGCATGGGGAACTGGTTTTGAAGTCAGTTAGCCAGATCAGCCTCTTTCCTTGTCCTAAGGAGACTGGTATTTCTGGATCTATCTTGGCAGTGACTGCAGGGTGGGTATCTGATTTATTCATCCAGCCATCCACTCATTAATCCAGTCCTCCATTTATTCATTGAGTAAATATTATTAAATGTCTATTCTGTGGTGCACAGGCATTGGGGTAGGCGTGTACAATGGTAAATACATAGAGTCCTCGCCTGCTGGAAATGTACTGTCTAATGGGACTTACATTAAACTAATGGTTATACATATTTAAACTTTTTAATTCTACCAAGGCATCAAGGAGAATAAAGGGAGCTATGAAAGTTAATCAAAAGGGAACTAAGGGCCCTGGCCGGTCGGCCTGGTGTGCGGGGGACCCGGGTTCGATTCCCGGCCAGGGCACATAGGAGAAGCGCACATTTGCTTCTCCACCCCCCTTCCTTCCTCTCTGTCTCTCTCTTCCCCTCCCGCAGCCGAGGCTCCATTGGAGCAAAGATGGCCCCAGCGCTGGGGATGGCTCCTTGGCCTCTGCCCCAGGCACTAGAGTGGCTCTGGTCGCGGCAGAGCGAGGCCCCGGAGGGGCAGAGCATCGCCCCCTGGTGGGCGAGCCAGGTGGATCCTGGTCGGGCGCATGCGGGAGTCTGTCTGACTGTCTCTCCCCGTTTCCAGCTTCAGAAAAATACAAAAAAAAAAAAAAAAAAAAAAAAAAAAAATTAAAAGGGAACTAAGAACCATATTTTGTGTGATTCCATTTATAAGGAATGTTTGGAGTAAGCAAGCTGGACAGAGAGAGAAAGTAGTTTAGTGTTTGCATCGGGCTGAGGGGTAGCGCCTGGGGGGGCTGGGGGGGCACTAAAGGGAGCGGGGTTTCTTTGTAGGTAATAAAAATGTTCTGAAATGGCTTGTGGTGATGGATATATGACTCTATTTATATTCAAAGCCTTGAATCCTTCTCTTTCCATTCACTGCTACTTTCTTTGGAGGTATATTCATTTGCAGGGATTATGTCCACCTATAGTGGCTGTTGTAGTCTACCAGCCCAGCAAACCAAGGACAGTGAGGGCCTTGACCTTCTAGCTCCAGCCAAAGTCCTCAGTAAGCTTTAATTGACTTGCCTTATAACTGGTACACCTACTTTTTCGTTATTCATTGGTTGGGAGAACATGGTCCCAGAATGGATACACTGACCCCAGGAGGTGAAGTCAGCTCCAGGAGAACCTCATGCTCGGTGGATAAAGAGATGGTCCTGTTACCACACGCAGAGAGGCTGGGCAGGCAAAAGCAGCAGCTGCCCATATCAGGGGGATCGGTTGCCTAATACATCCTTGGAATAAGAGTTTCGTCTTGAGGATGCACAGCTGTTCAGGACGTAGACTCACTACATCTCAATTGTTACAGAGTCTCTAATTGCTGAATCATTCAAAGTGTCACACAGAAAGCCTGCAGAATTTGAAACTCTGGATTCTCCTAGTTAAATTCTTTTTCTTTTTTTTTTATCCCCCCCCCCCAAAGGGACAGAGAGAGAGTCAGAGAGAGGGATAGACAGGGACAGACAGACAGGAATGGAGAGAGATGAGAAGCATCAATCATCAGTTTTTTGTTGCGACACCTTAGTTGTTAATTGGTTGTTTTCTCATATGTGCCTTGACCATAGGCCTTCAGTAGACCGAGTAACCCCTTGCTCGAGCCAGCGACCTTACATCCAAGCTGGTGAGCTTTTTGCTCAAACCAGATGAGCCCACACTCAAGCTGGTGACCTTGGGGTCTCAAACCTGGGTCTTCTGCATCCCAGTCTGATGCTCTAACCACTGCACCACCGCCTGGTCAGGCTCTACTAGTTAAATCTTTAAAAATATGTCATTAGCTATGGAGTAAGATTTTAAAAACAGTTAACAAATGTGCAGATTGACTGATGTAAATGTATTTACTTTATATAAATAATTCTAATTTGCATTGTCGGTTTGGTTTTCTCCTTTTTTGCAGGTTGGGAGCAGTGTTGGCAAGGTTGCGATTTTCATTCTGGTTGATTTGGTTCCTGCACGCATATATCAGTGTCTGTGAGTCCTAAAGTTCCAAGTGGTATGTAAAAATGAGTGGTCAAACAAAACTGAGACTCATGGACATAGATAAAAGTGCAGTGGTTACCAGGGGAAGGGGAAGAGAGGAGAAGAAGGGGGTGAGGGGAAGGGGAGAGGCTTAAAGAGAAACAAAATCTAGGGTGACAGAGGATGATTTGACTTTGGGTGATGGGTATACGGCATAATCGACTGTCCAAATGATGTGGAAACGTTTTCTCTAAGTCTGTGTACTCTGGTTGACCAATGTCACCCTGTTAAATTTAATTGTCTAAATAAAATAAAATAAAATAAAATAAAATAAAATAAAAAAGAGTAGTCAAGTAACTCACATCTTGGGATATTTCTGCTAACAAATGTAGAGGAATTATAGGCCACACAGTTATCTGCTAATTGCTGTTACAGGAAATCTGCTTTGCTTGCAGGACAATATCATCACACCATGAGGACAAATGCCTGCCTGAAGAGCCTCGCTGCCCTCTCACATGCAAACATCATGAACAGATCCCAGCGCTCTTCCCCAGTTACCCGAGGTGAACTCAGATCCCTCCCCAACACCATGCTTCATGGAACCACCAATAAAATGTAGCGGTTGGAAACCAGGGTGAGCTGTGTGAGCTGGGAAGGGTTATTTAATCTTACTAAGCCTTAGTTAACTTGCTCATACATATAAATGTACTTGTGCTTGACAAGAGGTAGTGATGATGATGATGACGATGATGATGACGACGACGACTGCTTTCAGATTCTATCTAAATAGAACTGCCTCAAAAGTTTCTCTCCATAGGTTAGTGGAACCTCCAAAGGGTTTCCTATGGACAAGATGAGAACATCCAGATGAAAAGCTGCACCCTCTGTAAGAAGCCGTGGAGAGGGAGCTATTGTCCATTCTATCCTGCAGTGCCCTTTGTACAATGACTCATGTGATGGATGCCTAAGTTTAGTTCCAGGAAAAAAGTTTGTCTCTACAGAAAAATGTGTATGCTTTTCATTGTCAGAAAACCAAAACTAACTAACCCAACATGCTTGCACTTTGTCTTCGTTGCCAGAAGCACGTGCCAAAAGCGTACTACCCGAGTTATAATCAGCCCAAATCAGGTACCCCAAACATCAACTCTTTTTGATCCTTCAGATAGTCCCAGTTTTCTTTTATCTTTAAATAGTTTGTTTTATAGTAATCGCATGTGCAAGTGTCTTTAATCCCTCTAGAAGAGTTGATCACCTGACCTTTTAAGGTCTCTTTCAACTATAAAATTTCATGAAATCCTCAATAAAATTAAATCATTATAGTAAAAATGATTAGTTCCAAAAAGGATCAATGGCCTTTGGCATCCCAGTTAACAAAAGAGAGATGAAGCGATTTAGAATGTATTGAGAACCTACTATAGGTTAGGAGTCTACAGCTATAACTAGTGTTCTTGGGGTCACCAGCCTGTGGATACAAATGTGACCGTGTTGCCATCTATAGCCATTTCTGCAGCTTGGTGACCCCACCATCCCTGCATAGCAACAGGGCTTCAGAGTTCTCCCAAATGATTCCTGAGACTCACTACAGGTGTCTTAGGAATATCCCATAACCTCAAGTTGCTGCTGTCATGAATATCAGAGGTTGGCTTGTCCTCATTCTTACCCACCCTGACTGTGCCTCTTGTAGGCTCTGACCTACCTAGGGTGACATTCTCTGGAAAAATCCCAAATTTGTAAACTCTTTGGGGTGTCAATATATCCTTTCCTCTTGGTTATTTTCCATGTATCAATAAAAAAATAACATTTTCCCATCCCTATAGTATGTGTGACATCATCCAGAAAAAGAGTATCAAGGGAGAAGACAATTATTCTTAGATCCAAGCCTTAAGGAGCTTCAGCTCAAGCTAGTGTAGAGGAATAAAAAGGAGACATAGGAGAGGGAATCAGAAAGCTAGAAACGAAATGCAAGAGGGTATGGTGTTGCAAACCCTGTGTATTTCGCAAAGGAGGACCAACCCTGACTACACGCGATATCAAACCTTCACAGCAACTGGAGGCAGATACTATCGCTCCCGTTGTATTGAAGAAGAATCTAGGCCCAGACAGGTTAATTTTATTTGTCCAAGATCACAAAGCTAGTTAGTGTCAGAGCTGAAGCGCAAAGCCAAGTCTGTTATCCTCTCCCCATGACACACCTGTGTGAAATGGATTGCAGAACACGCCTTTCCTGTTCCTCTCATTCGGTCATCTCTATTTCCTGAACCTACAATAGACCATTTCTATTATAATGTTTCCAAAGTCAACTTCTCTGTCTGACCAATGCCAAGGACAGCAACTGGTGGTTTAAAAATCAGACTCCCCATCTCTTATTTGGGCCACAGCAGCAAGAGGTCAGGACTCTCAGGGCAGACTTAGAACTGAGATAGCGTCTGGAGGGTTTGCTTTTTAGTGTTATTATTTTCCATGATAATGCTAGTAGATGCAAATATACTTCATAAAAATTATAAGCCACACATATAGGGGATTGTTGGCTCTTTCGGCACATAAGAAAAGAATGGGTCTTTGAGGATTTTATATTTGCTTATTCTAGCTATAAGCCAACATCAAGAGATGAAGAAACTCTACAATAGGACTCTCTCTTCACTGAGAGAAGTCTCTCTCCATCTATACCACCTGTGTGATGGACTTTCTTAGAGGTGTAGTAGGATGGGATGAATTAAAGAGGCTAGAAATATTCTGAGAGTTAGGAGAAAACTGTTTTTCGAAGGAGAAGCGTCTTTTCTGAATATTGTGCTAGGCTCTGGTCTTCTGGTAGTGTAACCCCCTTGACCCCTTAGAGAAAAGCCAACGGTCTCTCTGAACTCCCGGGAACGCGCCCGAGGGGCCCACGCCAGGCTGGCGCTCGAGCACGCGCTCTTCCCAGACCCCTTACGAGGAAACGTAGACCGAGGCAGATTATGCTGCCTGGAAACTGTTTCCCCAAATCATAGAATTTTTTTTTTTTTTTTTGTATTTTTCTGAAGCTAGAAACGGGGAGAGACAGACAGACTCCCGCATGCGCCCGACCGGGATCCACCCAGCACGCCCACCAGGGGCGACGCTCTGCCCACCAGGGGGCGATGCTCTGCCCCTCCGGGGCGTCGCTCTGCCGCGACCAGAGCCACTCTAGTGCCTGGGGCAGAGGCCAAGGAGCCATCCCCAGCGCCCGGGCCATCTTTGCTCCAATGGAGCCTTGGCTGCGGGAGGGGAAGAGAGAGACAGAGAGGAAGGAAGGGGGGGGGGTGGAGAAGCATATGGGCGCTTCTCCTATGTGCCCTGGGCGGGAATCGAACCCGGGTCCCCCGCACGCCAGGCCGACGCTCTACCGCTGAGCCAACCGGCCAGGGCCAGATAGAATTTTAGAGGCTGAGAACACCCTGAAGAACTAGCCAGTGTTTCTAATATTTTTTTTTTTTTTAAGCTATGGACCCTTTTGTGTATAGGTAAACACAACAACTTGAAAAAGAATATTATCTTGGCATTTGATATCTTAAGCCCTCTTAGAGAGAAAGCTATCATTGTTTGGAAAATAAGTCAGTAAACATACTTGGGACATGACATCAGCAGGAGCCGGCACCTCAGAGGAGAAAGAAGACAAAGTACTCTGGGTTAGCATAGAGGAGGGTCAGGAACACATGGTTTATTTTGTTCCTGAATGGAAGCAAAAGAGGTTAAGTGAGGAGGAAAAGAATGGGGAAGAAAATAAGAGAAATCAGAAATTAAAAATAATAGCATATATATATATATATATATATATGCATATATGTAAATATACGTACACACCCAGGGGTGGACAAAAGTAGGTTTGCCATTGTGAGTATGTAAAACAAATAATTAATGCGATAATTAATAAAAAAATAATAATACAAGAATAAACTGTTTTGAGTATTCACAACTGTAAACCTACGTATGCCCACCCTGTATAAGCATTGTTCTAATTGTGTCACTTATACTAACTCATTTCACCCTCATACCAATCCTGTAACTAAATATTATTATAGACTCCATTCTAAATGTGAGAAACCGAGGCACAGAAAGGCTAAGTAATTCACCCACCCCAGACCTTACAACTAGCAAATATGGAGTAGGCAGGGAGTCAGTAAAATTGCATCTTAAACACAATAACGTCCGTTATTCCATATGAAGTTAATTTGCCTTGCTGCATAATAAAAGCTTTTCTGCATTCCCAAACCTGCCCCCCCTACCCACAGTGTCTTCTGTGAAGTCTACAAATATTTGGGTGATGGAGTTCGTTTGGAATTACGGAATTCAGAGAAAGGGCCAAGTCCCCGTCCAAGTGCAGTGCAACCTCAAGGGGTCACGCAGCAGCGTGACAGAGCGAGCCGGGTGGAGGAGGCCGTGAAAACGCACGCCCTGCTTCCAGGGATTCCCGGGATCTTGGGCAGGGTTCTGAAGTTGGGAACTGGGGGATTTTAGACAACTTAATCTGGATCTCAGCAGGCAAGGAAGTCCCAAATGCTCTCTGGGAACACAGGGCGAAACAGCACTCCCCCAGTTAAATCAGGGTGGGGGCAGTGCCCTGCCAGGATGGCCTCCCTCTTGCCCCAACAGTAGTCCCTAAATCACCAAGCAGACCATCAGATTCCACAGATTTAGGACTTTCCTCTAACTGACAAACACACTGGGAGAAGGGCGCTGTACCCTACGATGCTGCAAACGGCATTTTATTTCATTTTTCCCTGACCAGTGTTTTGAAAACTAAGTCATTGATATTTAACATGAGGGGATTTTGCATTTCAAAGGTCAGGATTTCCTGCTTGTCTTGGAATCCAGAACCTGGGTTGTCTTCCAGCAGAACCACACCTCAGAGAAGGTGGGTCTCACTGCCGCTGTGCGTGGGGCATGAAACGTCCAGAGCGACAGGGTGCCCACTCTGCCTGCTTCACCCACTCACCCCCTCATCAAGAGCTGAATCTGAAGCTCCTGATAAAGCAGAGACAACGGAGTTAGTGTCGGCACAGACTTGAACCTAAAGCCCTGGCTTCCCTTTTCAGGGCTTCCCTTACTGCACCATGAAGATCAGATTCCTGAACCAAAGCTCTTCTTACCAATGTGCCCTGGCATCCAGTACAGTGTCCGACACATCAGAAGAATGCAATATGTTTGGTTTGTTTTTTGTTGTTGTTTTTTACAGAGACAGAGAGAGAGTCAGAGAGAGGGATAGACAGGGACAGACAGACAGAAACGGAGAGATGAGAAGCATCAATCATTAGTTTTTCGTTGCGTTACAACACCTTAGTTGTTCATTGATTGCTTTCTCATGTGTCTTGACCGTGGGCTTTCAGCAGACCGAGTAACCCCTTGCTCGAGCCAGCGACCTTGGGCTCAAGCCGGTGAGCTTTTGTTCAAACCGTATGAGCCCACGCTCAAGCTGGCGACCTCGGGTCTCGAACCTGGGTCCTCCGCATCCCAGTCCGACGCTCTATCCACAGCGCCACCACCTGCTCAGGTCTCAATATGTATTTTTTAACTAATGGATAGACCAGGGGTCCCCAAACTACGCCCCGCGGGCCACATGCGGCCCCCTGAGGCCATTTATTCGGCCCCCCGCCGCACTTCTGGAAGGGCACCTCTTTCATTGGTGGTCAGTGAGAGGAGCATAGTTCCCATTGAAATATTGGTCAGTTTGTTGATTTAAATTTACTTGTTCTTTATTTTAAATATTGTATTTGTTCCCGTTTTGTTTTTTTACTTTAAAATAAGATATGTGCAGTGTGCATAGGAATTTGTTCATAGTTTTTTTTATAGTCCGGCCCTCCAACAGTCTGAGGGACAGTGAACTGGCCCCCTGTGTAAAAAGTTTGGGGACCCCTAGGGTAAACGAATGGACGGATGAGAGCTCATAGTGTCCAGTGAGCAGAAGAAGGTCATCCCCCAATATTTCCCTCCTCCCCCTACCATCACCAAACACCTTCCCAGAGAGAGCCACTGTCTCTACTTACTCTGCCTCTTTAGGAAGAACCTCCCAGATGGCACTGTTTTATGACTGAAGCTCTGCACCTGGGGGAAACATATGCACCACCTCTTCTATGCACCACCTGTTTCAGCCGATTCCCAGGGTCATGCTTCTCAGACTGGAGACCGGAGGAGGAAAAGCCAATGCAAAGCGGAAGCAAGGGCATGGACAACATAGAGGGTCTTCAAGAGACAGGTGGGGCCCAAGGAACCGGAGGCTGAGTCATCCTGATCAACCCCAGGTCCCAAGGAACAACACTGTGCAGCTTCGCTGTTGGCCGGACGGTATTTGAAGCCTTAATTATTATTCTGTTGCATCCTCGCAGTCTCATAGCCACACTGTTCAAGTGCTTTCAAATGTTTGGGAAGTCCGTCGTGTTCAAGTTTATCCTCTTCCTGTTTGGTTGACAAGAACTATTTGTAAACGGAGCACCCTGCCAGTTGCCAGCATTTATTTGCAGTTGTATCACAAATGTTTTTGAAACTTGTGTTTATCTATAATCTGACACATCAATAGGACTTTTGCTCTTGGCCCGAGCTCCTGCCAAAGCAAATGGTTATGTGTTGAAGTTGCTTTCATCAGACCTTCACAGACCTAATGGCTGACTCTTGCATCTCCCTTGCATCAGGGTCACCCAAACTGATGTGGAGAAAGCAATTGAACACATATGTGACAGGTTGGAGAGCCCAAGTAAGAGACAAGGCAGTGGGGGTGGGGGGGCAAGCTCAGCTTGGACTAATGTTTTAAATAAAGGTCTGTTTTCAGAGAGCTGGCTCTGACACTCACAAAGGCAATTTGGCAGAAGACCTAGTTACTCTCTCATCCACCTCTGTTCTGATTATGATGATTGTACTTTGCTCTGTTGCTAAACTCAGAGGAAGATGTGTCGGCACCCGAAGGCATATGTTTCACTCGGCTTGCTTACCCACCATTTCAGTTAAGCCCTGGGAAATCCTATCTTGGCGGCTTTGTGGAAAAAGCTCTCTGTTGGAAAGATGAATGCTTTTCGTGATGAATTTTGAAAGTCAGAGCCCTGCATAGCTGGAAGGAGACCCTCAGAGATGATCTAGTACAAACTCCAGCTTATCTAATTCATGTATTCTTTCAGCAAATATTTACCAAGCCTCCTTCCATATGCCAGGCCTCAGGCAACATGATGGGGAAACCCTGGGAACAAAAGGGACAGGGCTCCTTTTTTTAATGGAGCAAGTAAACAAACTGCATCATTTCAGGGAGTGTCCATTTCTATAAGACAGAACTGCAATGATGGGATCAAGAGTGATTGGAAGAGTGGTCTTCCTCAACAGAGAGACCTTGAGAGAAGGCAATATTAGGCCTGAGGTGAAGTGGAAAGAGCCTCGCCCAGCAGAGATACTTGGGAAGGCAGACAGAGGAAGGAGCAAGTGCAAAGGCCCCGAAACAGAACAAGTCTCGCTTGCTGGGAAATAGAGAGCCATGAAACTCGGGCTCACAGGGGACGGTGGGGAGGAGCAGCACCAGGTCAGGCAGCGCCTTGCGGCAATGAAGAGACAAAAACAATAACAGGACTGACTGAGTGTTTGTCATACAGCATGTGCTAACACAGGTGTCCCACCCCGATTCAGAACTTTTTCACCCAGCACACGTTATCCCTAAAATAAAAGCCACCATCCTTTCCCTCATTCTTTTTTCCCCAGCAGATCTGTGCTCTCGGTAGGAGACACAGGGTACGGGAAAATATGTCTCAGCACAACACAGCGAGATTAACCAGGAGTATGAATGACGCTTTCATAATGATAACCGCCCTGGATCAAAATGATCTCTCAGCCTGAACTGTTTTATGTGCTTGTCTCTTCATATGCTTTTCAATATTTTTCATCCCCTATGATTCAGGGCAGTAGAGGAAGAAGATTCCGATATCCAGCCTTTCCCTAAATTCACCCACTTGTGAATCGCCTTCAGAGCCTGTGCCGTATCTGTCCCACCTCTGACACTTTTTATGTAATATTGTTGTTTAAGCAGACTTATTATTTTATACTTCTTTCTACCTGCCCTAATGACATCCATTAACTTATGAACATGATGTGCTATTTTTCATTTTATTACACACAGAATAAATATAATTCTAAAGTTCAAAACTTTCGTTTAATAGCGCTTGCCGGAAGTTGTGCTGGGTGACTCATTGAGTGAGTGTTGAGTGAAGATGAAGGCCTAAGACAATGGTTCTCAAAGTGTGCGCCAGGGTGCACTGGTGCGCCCTAGAAGATTTCCAGGTGCGCCCTATGGTATTCCAGAGAAATGTGTGCCTGTTGGGGACCAAAAAACCAACAGGGTTTTTGGAGTTTAGATTTTTGGGGGACAGAGGCATGGGGAATTGGCTGTAAATTGACAGTCTGCCCAACCCCCCACCTCAGTTGCCAGATTAGGTTGCAAAAGGCTGTTAAACTGTGGTGCTGGATTGTTTACACTAACCCCCATGTTCCCCGGAAAAACTGGAGGCAAGTTTCTTCTATCCTTTGTTTGGTGTAAAGTTAAGATTTGCTAATGGCCTCACTTTGCCCTATAAATAAAGCAAGATGTGGTTTTTGGGCATGCTTTGTTCTTTCCAGCAACAATTACAGGGCCCTCCCAACCCCGTATTTTCTTAATTCTGCACATTTTCTTAATTTCGCACCATTCCCACTCGGGACCTGGAATTACTAGCTGTGCTAGTTCATGGCATGTGCCCAGATATAAAAATAAATACAATTACTCTATTATACCATTTCATTACAAAAATACTGCTCTTTTTGTTCACACATCATTATTATATTATAATTAACACATCATTATATTATTTTTAGATAAATACACCCAAATAAAATGGATAGATTTCTCAAAAAGAAGCGTGATAGTGAAGAATCTGATTCTGGAAGTGAGCAAAAGTTAAGTGTAAATAAAACAAGACTTGAAGGCTGACAGGCAGAATTTAATTTATAGCATTTTCCATCATTTAACACTGAACAATACGATTGGATTAGAAACCCATTCATGGAAGCTTCAAGTGATTTTGATTTAACATTAACAGAAGAAGAAGAACTGGCAGCTATATCCACTGATCGTGGATTGATGATTAAACATAAGGAATTGTCTCTCGAAGCCTTTTGGATTTCTATAAAAGAAGAATATGTGGCAATATCTAAAAAAGCTTTGAACATTTTACTACAATTTTTAACATCCTATTTAGGTGAATTAGGATTTTCTATCCTCAACACAGTTAAGAGTAAAAAGAGAGGAATTCTTCAATGTATTAACGAGGAAATGAGAGTTTGCCTTTCAAATATACACCCAAACATTGAAGAAATTGCTAGAACACATCAGACTCATATTTCTCATAAACACAAGAATGAAAAAACTTAACACATTCATGCCAGGACTTGTCGAATTTACTAAATCTTACTAAGACTGTATCTATATATTTAAAAAGGTAACTATTTTTGTCGGGTTTTTTTCTTTTTAACCCCTCTTTTTTACAAATTCTAAAAAGCATAACTCAAAAAATATAACATAAAAATGTTTTTTAATGTCAGAATAAATTTAATTTTGTTGTAATTATTTTGTTTAATTACCATAAAAGCATGCTTGGACTTTATATTTTTTTCTTTAATATTTGACTTAATTATTATAACATATTTCTCAGAAATTTGTATATAGTGCACCTACAATTATTTGTAGGATTTTAAATGTGCCCGACTTCAAAAAGTTTGAGAACCACTGACCTAAGATACACTACTATAGTCTTTGTAAACACTGTATGCTCAGACAACACTACATTCATTATAAATACTTTTTCTCTTCAATAATAAATTAACCTTAGCTTATTGTAACTTTACACCTTTATAAACTCTTTAATTTCTTTAACTTTTTGATGCTGCTAATAACTCTTAGCTTAAAACACAAACACATTGTATAGCTGTACAAAAATATTTTTTTCTTTAAAAGCTAATTCTATAAGCTTTTCCCTATTTACTTTTTTTTTTCATTTTTTTACTTTTAAAACTTGTTTGTTAAAGACCAACACAAACATACACATTAGACTAGGCCTACACAAGGTCAGGATCATCAGTGTCACTGTCTTTCTCCTCCACATCTCGGCCCACTGGAAAGTTTTCAGATGAATGCAGCTGTCATCTCTTATGATAACAGTGCCGCCTTCCAGAAACACCTCCTGGAGGACCTGCCTGTGGCTATTCTGAGAAAATGCTCTTCTTTTCAGAAGTACGTCCATAATGGTGTACTTGGTTTGTTTCTTTTTCGTCATCGATTTGCTTAATGCACCATGAACATTCCTCCTGTTAATGTAAACTTTTCGGTGTTGGGATCCATGTTTTTAGACTTTTTAAGGAGGATGTTGAGCATGTTAAGGTCAGCGCAAGCTTCTGCTAAAACCTTCGTTGTGGTCTGTTTTCTTCTTCTGTAGCTTCCTTTTCCCTTGTATCTTTTTCAGCTATGCCTTCCTGTTCCAGTTCCAACACCTCCCCATTAGTCATTTCCTCAGAAACCACTTCTAGGAGCTCCTCAATGCCGTCCTCATTCACACCCAGATTAAAGGTGTTTATCATCTAAACCACAGTCTTGTTGATTTTTGCAACCTCTTCATCCTTGACAGATCCTTTTTTGGAGTCATGGACAAACCTCTTGAGTGTGTTCTTGCAGATCCATTCATACATTCCTTGGTGACGTCACCCCAAGCCAAAGCAAAGTTAAAGATGGAGTCATAGATGGTGCAATCCTTCCAGAATGGTATTGTCTGCTTTTCCAGCTGCAGCAATAGTTTGGGCAAATGTCCTCTTCAGGTAGAAGACCTTAAAAGCTACTAAAACTTCTTGATCCCTTGATGTAATCCCAGAAGTGGTACATGGAGGAGAAACACACTCTGATATTGGGATGAGAATTACCAATAAGAGAAGGATGTTCAGGAGCATTATCAACAATAAGCAAAATGAAGAAAGGCATGCTATTCTCCAAACAGTAGTTCTCCATTTCGCTGGAGTAATAATTCAGGAGGGCATCTTGAAAGAGGAGCCGGGTCATACATGACTTCATATTGCTCTCGTAGGACATTCAGTGTGTGCTTATTGGCCTGCTTGAACGTCCTGGATTCTTACAGTACCAGATCACAATGGATTTCCACTTGTAGCCTGCAACATTGCCCCTAAGCAGGACTGTCCGTCTGTCCTTGAAAGCTTAGAAACCTGACATTGACTTGACCACGTTCTGGATGAAAGTCCTCTTAGGCATCCATTTCCAGAACTGAGAGTTCCCATCCATCCTGTATGATTTGCTCTGGCAAGTAATTTTCCTGCACAACCAGTTTATCGAGAGTTTCCAAAAATTCTCCAGCTTCACATCAACACTTGCAAACTCACCACTCACTTTAACACTATTTGATGAGTAACAGCTCTTGAATCATTTAAACCACCTAGAACTAGCAGTAAAGGCAACATCATAGCTGGGTCCAGTCTTTTCATTCAACGTCACAAAACTTTTTGTTTGGGCCATGACCATCATGGTGCTGAGAGAAATCAGCTTCTGTGTCTTCAATCCAGGTCATTAGAAGTTTCTCCAAGTCTCATAAAGGCCCTTTTCAAACTTTTGTTAGCCTCGTGGCCTTCAATGAGGCAGATCCTCTAACAGCTTCTATCACTTTGTTCTTGTTCTTCAAGGTCTTGTAGCTACGATGTAACGGGACATGCGTGACTGGAGAGCAATAATCATCACTGATATTTCACCTTCATGATCCTTAATCATGTTTAGTTTTGATTCCAGGTCAATCATGGCCTCTTTCTGACAACATTAGCCGTGGAATTTGTATGCTTAAGAGCCATGATGAGCAAAACAACATACGATTAAATCAATGGCAAGAAAAAAATGATGCAAGCAAGAGACACAGTAAACATAAGATGTACTACTCGGTGGCTGGTGTAACACGGCATATTGTTTTACAAAACACTCTTTTTTATATATAAATAGAAAGAGTATACTGTAAAATAACAATAAAAAGTATAAGTATAGCAAATACATAAACCAGCACCATAGTCATTTACTATCATGAAGTATTATCTATTATACATAATTGTATGTGCTATACTTTTTTATGACTGGCAGCACCATACGTTTGTTGATGCCAATATCACCACAAGCATGTGAATAATGCATTGTATTATGATGTTACAATATCACCAGGCAATAGGAACCTTTCATCTCCATTATAAATTATGGAACCACCATCATATACGTGATCCCTTGTTGACTGAAACATTATGTGGCACATAGTTGTATTTCATTCCTTATATGGCTATTATATTGTATGGATATACCACAATTATGTATCCATTCATCTTCTGATGGACGTTTGAGTTGCTTCCACTTTGGGATTTAAAAAAATGCTGCTATTAATATTTTCATAAAAGTCTTTGTGTGGACATATGTTTTCATTTCTCTCGGGCATATCAGGAGAAATGAAACTATTGAGTCATGGTGACTCTGTGTTTAACTTTTCAAGGAATTGCCAAATCTTTCCCACAGCGGCTGTACAATGTCACAGTCCTACTGGCAAAGTACGATGATCCGATTTTTCCACATCCTCACCCATACCTGGTCACTGCCCTGGAGTGGTATCTCGTGATTTTGATTTGCATTTCCATAACAGCTAATGATGTTGAGCATATTTCCACATGTTTGTTGACCATTTTTACATCTCCTTTGAAAAAAGTGACAATTCAAACGCTTGGCCCATGTTTAACTGGATTATTTGTCTTTTTATTATATCTGAGTTGGAGGAGTTCTTTACATCTTTTAGACTCAAGTCCTTTTATCAGATACATGATTTGCACGTAACTTTCCCATTCTGGTGGTTCCCCTTTCCCGTTCTTGGTGGTGTCCTCTGAAGCACAAAAGACTTTCGTTTTGATGCAGTCCAGTGTAGCAATTTTTACTTGCGTCCCGTGTGCTTTTGGTGTTATACCTATTAAGAATTTGCCTAACCTAGAGTCAAAAAGCTTTACTCCTATATTTTCTTGTAAGAGTTTTATAGTTTTAGCTCTTATATTTAAGTCTATGATCCTCTTGAATTAATTTTTGCATGTGTTATGAGCTAGGAGCCTTAATTCATCTTTTGCATATAAATATACAAAAGACTGAATAACTGTCTATTCAGTTCTACCAGCATCATTTGTTGAAAAGGTTGTTCTTTTCCCATTGAATGGTCTTGGCAGCTTTGTCAAAAATAAGCTGACTATAAAGATGAGAGTTTACTTATGGATTCTTAATTCTGTTACATTAGCTGTATGTCTATCCTATGACAGTTACCACATGGTCCAGATTATTGTAGATTCATGATAAGTTTTGTAATTGAAAGTGTGAGTCTCCCAACTTTGTTCTTTTTCAAGATTGTTTTGGTTTTTCCGGTTCATTCTCTTGCACTTTTATAAAAGTTTTAGGTTTAACTTGACAATTTCTGGGGGGAAAAAGCCAGTTGTAATTTTGATACCAGTAACATTGAATATTTAGATCAATTTGAGGGGTATTAACATCTTTTTTTTTTTTTTTGTAGTTTTCTAAAGTGAAAAGTGGGGGGAGGCAGACAGACAGACTCCCACATGCACCAAACCAGGATCCACCCGGCATGCCCAGCAGGGGGCAATGCTCTGCCCATCTGGGGTGTTGCTCCGTTGTGGCCAGAGCCATTCTAGCGCCTGAGGCGAAGGTCATGAAAGCATCCTCAGCACCTGGGCCAACCTTGGCTGTGGGAGGGAAAGAGAGAGATAGAGAGAAAGGAGAGGGGGAAAGGTGGAGAAGCAGATGGGTGCTTCTCCTGTGTGCCTTGACCAGGAATCAAACCCAGGACTTCTACATGCTAGGCTGACACTCTATCCCTGAGCCAATCGGCCAGGGCCGAGTATTGACATCTTAAGTCTTCCAAACCATGAAAATACAATAGAATGATCTTTCATTTAGTTTTGCCTTCTTTAGTTTCTTTCAATAATGTTTTATACTTTTCAGTGTGCATAGTTCAATTCTTCTTTTGTTAAGATTATTCTTTTATTTATTTATTTATTTATTTTTCTGAAGCTGGAAACGGGGAGAGACAGTCAGACAGACTCCCACATGCACCCGACCGGGATCCACCCGGCACGCCCACCAGAGGCGATGCTCTGCCCACCAGGGGGCGATGCTCTGCCCCTCTGGGGCGTCGCTCTGCTGCAACCAGAGCCACTCTAGCGCCTGGGGCAGAGGCCAAGGAGCCATCCCCAGCGCCTGGGCCATCTTTGCTCCAATGGAGCCTTGGCTGCGGGAGGGGAAGAGAGAGACAGAGAGGAAGGAGGGGGTGGGGGTGGAGAAGCAAATGGGCACTTCTCATATGTGCCCTGGCCGGGAATCGAACCCGGGTCCCCCGCACGCCAGGCCAATGCTCTACCGCTGAGCCAACCGGCCAGGGCTGTTAAGATTATTCTTAAGAATTTTATTCTTTTTGGTGCTACTGCAAATGAAATGACATTTTTAAATTTCATTTTCAATGTCATTAGTAGTATATAAAAGTACAACTAATTTTTGTATACAGAGTGAATATTTATAATTGTTTATGTAAAAATAATATAATTAATAAATAATACACAAATGAAACTGTTTTGTGTGCTCAGAACTATAAAATCACTATAAACTCACTTTTGCCCCACCCTGTATTGATCTCATATCTACAATCCTGCTAATCTCATTTATTAGTTCTAATAGGACATGTGTGTGCCCCCCCTCCTTTTTTTTTTTTTTTTTTTTTTTTTTTTTGCCTAATTGCACTGACCAGAATCTCTAAAACAGTGTTGAATAAAAGTGAAAGGAGTGGAGGTCTTTTTCTTATGCTTGACTTAGAGGTAAAGTTTTAAATCCTTCACTATAAAGTATAATGTTAGAAGTATCTATTTGCTAGATGTCTTTCATCAGGTTGAGGAAGTTGCCTTTGATTTTTTCTTTGTTAAGTATTTTTATTATGAACTTGGTAATATTTTGTCATTGCCTTCTGAGTCAATGGTATTATCATGTTTTTTTTTATTATTTATTCTATTAATATGATATGTTACATTGATTGATTTTCCTATGTTAAACCAACTTTGCATTCTTGGGATGAGCCCCACTTGTCATGGTATATAATACTTTAAATATGTTGTTGGTTTTAGTTTTCTAGAATTTTATTGGAAATTTTTGTATTTAAATTTATGAGGTATATTGGTCTGTGGTTTTCTTGGGATGTCTTTGTCTGGTTTTGGTATTAGAGTAACACTGGCTTCATAGCACATGTTAGTAAATATTTCCTCCTCTTCTATGTTTTGGAAGAGTTTGCAAATTATTTGTATTCCTTTTTAGACATTTGGTAGAATTCAACAGTGAAGTCATTTACACCTGGACTTTTCTTTAATGGAAATATGTCTTATTAATAACTCATTGTGTTTATTTCTTTAGGTCTATTCAGATTATCTGTTTCTTCCTGAGTCAATTTTGGTAGTTTATGGCTTTCTAGGAATTTGTCCATTTTACCAATGTTATCGAACTTGTTGGCATACAATTGTTTGTACTATTCTCTTACATTACTTTTTATCTCTTTAACTTTGATAGTGATGTCCCCTTTTTCTTTCCTGCGTTTAGAAATTTGAGTCTTGTTTTTTCTTGATAAATCTGGCTAAAAGTTTGTCAATTTTATTGATCTTTTAAAAGAATCAAGTTTTGGTTTTATAGATTTTCTCTATTTTTTTAGTTATTTTTTCATTAACTTTCACTCTCATCTGAACTATTTTCTTCCTTTTGCTAGTTTTGCATTTACTTTGCTCTTCTTTTTCTAGTTTCTTACAGTGGAAGTTTAGGCTTTTGATTTAAGGTCTGTTTGGTGACTTTCCAGCACTAATTTGATAAAGTCTGTATTCTTTCTTGTGTGGGCTGCTGAAGTCTCTGCTTGGTTAGCTTAATGTTTAATGATTAGACAGAGAGTTTCTTAAAAGTCTTGAACTAATAGTTTTCTTAGCCTTCACCAAGCGGTTCTCTGTGTTTGCTGAGGCATGATTTCAACACTCTATGAGTGTTGAATATACCTCATAAATTTAAATACAAAAATTGAAACTCTAGTTGACAACTCCTCCTTAGACTTCACTTTCTGATGGCGCAGATCCTCAAGGTCAGATCCTCAATCCTACATGGTTAGGATCTTCTCATGTATTTCCTGAACATGTGCTCTGCCCTTCATATATGTGTGGCTTCCTAAATTCCCAAGTATATGCCAACAACTTTGCAAATTTTCCTATGGACATCTCATTTTCCAATTTTCCTTTAAAGTTCTTTGGTTGTTGGTTTCCTGTTAGCCTCAATTTATATTGCTACAATAGGTGACTGTGATGTTAAACAATTGCCACTGATTGTTTCTGACAAATTCCCTAGGGATAGGGCTGTTTGCAAAGAGCAGAGCTCTGTATCAGCCAAATAAAGACAAGAACTAAGATTGGAGCTCTTTATATTTTTTGATTTTTTTTAAAAGTCAGGTTTACTGGGCTTATTCATATAGAATGAAATTCACCCCTTATTAAGTATACAGATTGATAAGTTTTGACAATGCTTACATTCATAAAACCAATATCACAATCAAGTTACAAAAAAATTTCTATCACCCCCAAAACTTCCCTTTTGCTCCTTTGCAGCAAATTCCCTCCCCTAAAAAATACTGTTTCTTTTTCTTTTCTTCTAGTTTTCCCTTTCTATGATGCCATATATAGAATCGTATAGTAGGAATGTACAGTTTTAAAGGTGCATTCCCATTGCCTTGTGAAGAATGAATTGGAGAAGGCCAAGAGAAGAAGCAGTGAGAACAGTTAGAAAGTTATTATCCTGGTCCAGGTGAAAAATGATAAGAACTGAGGTACACTGATAACAATGAAGTTAACAAATTCAAAGTAATAGAGGATGATGGACATGACAACCTCACAGTTGACTCCTAATTATCTGTGTGGTTGTGGCCTTTACTGAGCTAGAGCTACTGATGGAGAAAAAAAAAAGTCAAGATTCTATAACTTAATCACACTGGAAACCTTATAGGGTAAGAAAAAAAAATCATGCTTTCTATAGCAAGCTATCAGAACTTCCACACTTTAAAATGTAAACTCATTCATCCTTTCTCATGGGCACTCAGAGTTTCCTACACAAATACCCATTTCTGCATGCACTCAAGAAAATGCCACTATCAGGCAGCTCTACCATGGATTGTATATCTGTGGGCAGAGTCCTAAGTAGAGCTTTCATCTTATCCCCTTGTACTGACAGGCTGAACAGGAGACACTTTGCTTTGCCAGTCTTCCACTTAAGAGAGAACCTAATTAGATCATCTTCTGGCTTTGATCAGAGAGGGTCTTCGGAAAGTTTAACAGGTCAAAATGAACTTGATTGCCAGACAGAGACCAGTGTGCCAAAAATAAAGCATTAACCAAAGCCAAGAAAGCAGTGTTGGCTGAGGCATGGCTTGGTATGGGGCTCTAGGTATTTCAAACAGCCGGGTTTGATGGAAGCAATTAGGAACAGCAGTAATTGCCTGTCAGGCAACATTGCCATTTGCTGAGGACAAAGCTGATACATTTAGACACAAAGACTGCCGGGCCTCCATTGTAGCCTTTCACTTTTGGAGATTGTCTTCTGGTTTCCATTATGATGAAGCTCAAGCTGCCGACCCATTAAAATGTCAAGGTGGGAGAGAAAGGAGATCTTGAACTGAGTCTTTCAAGGCTATTGCCATGGTTGGTTTTATTTATGGAGTAGGGTTCTTGTACACACTCATTTTACCTTTTCTTCCCTTTATGTGATGAAAGAACTGGGTCCCTTAGCCCCATCATCAGGGAGCTAAGGAGCCAATTCTTGTTTTCTCCATGTCCGGGCTACCATAAGGTCCTACTCTACCATCTTCTCTTCCTCCACAAAGCAGGAAGAGGGAGTTTAGGTGCTTTAGGAGGACTTTTCCGCACAATGCCCTCAACCAGTGACACTCAACCCTTCATTGGGTTTTAAATGAACATATCCACAAGTAGATATGTTACAGAAATCTGGGGTTTCCCTCCCTCTTTCTTTGTTTAGAAATGCCTCATTTGCCCTGGCCGGTTGGCTCAGCGGTAGAGCGTTGGCCTGGCGTGCGGGGGATCCGGGTTTGATTCCCAGCCAGGGCACATAGGAGAAGCGCCCATTTGCTTCTCCATCCCCCCCCCCCTCTTCCTCTCTGTCTCTCTCTTCCCCTCCCGCAGCCAAGGCTCCATTGGAGCAAAGATGGCCCGGGCGCTGGGGATGGCTCCTTGGCCTCTGCCCCAGGCGCTAGAGTGGCTCTGGTCACGGCAGAGCGACGCCCCAGAGGGGCAGAGCATCGCCCCCTGGTGGGCAGAGCGTCGCCCCCTGGTGGGCGTGCCGGGTGGATCCTGGTCAGGCGCATGCGGGAGTCTGTCTGACTGTCTCTCCCTGTTTCCAGCTTCAGAAAAGAAAAAAAAAAAAAAAAAAGAAAGAAATGCCTCATTACACGTAGTTGTTCCTGCATCAAATGATTTTATCTCAAATTCAGGGTCAAGTAAAGAAAGAAGGATGGCCATCCTCAGGGCTAGGGAGCATTGTGTAATACATGTAATGTATCTGTAGGGAAATATAAATTTGCCAGTAGGATAGGCTCCTGGGTCCCTTACAGAATAGTGGGGGGGGGGGGGGGGAAGTCCAGGCTTTTTCAGGCTATTCACAGCCACAGAAGCATCATATCATATAATGGGTCTCATCATATTATTTCTCTTTAATAAGCTGTGTATTCTAGAGCATGATTTTAACTTTGTTCTGTTTAGAACTGTATACATAGGTAGTATGAGACTACTTTGCACATAGCAAGCTCTTGGCAAATATCAATATTTGTCCATTAAACTTTTTGAACTTCAACATATTGATCAGAAATATGAGGAATCTATTTAGTTTCCTAAGGTTTTCATAACAAGGTACCACAAACTAGGTGGCTTAAAACAATAAAAAAAACTTATTCTCTCACATTTCTGGAGGATAGAAGTCCAATACCAGGGTGTCAGCAGGGCCATGTGCCCTCTGAAATCTGGAGTGGAGACTCCTTCTCTGCCTCTTCCTTGCGTCTGGTGGAGGCCGTCAGTGCTTGGCAGTCCCTGGCTTGCAGCTGTATCTCTCCAGTCTCTGTCTCTGTTACCTGTGTTCTGTCTGTGTGTTCTTCTCTCCTCTCCTTATAAGGACATCAATCAAACTGTACTAAGGGTCACCTACTCCAGTCTGATCTCATCTGAACTAACTAGACCTGCAATGACCGTATTCCCCAAGAAGTTCACCTTTTGAGATAACAGGGGTTAAGACTTCAATATAACCTTTTGGGGGATGCAATCCAACCCCCCAGTTTCAATTGTTTAGTCCACCTTATCATTTGTTATGAGGACTCAGTAATGTCTTTAGACATAATGTCTTTGTGAAAAACGTCTTTAGAAATGACAGATTACTATTCCCATGACCTGTGTTTCTTTCTCTTATGACTTACTGTGAGAATGTAGCAATATTTCACAAAACTTAAATTACCAACATTAATAGTTATTAAGACTTCATACTTCATTAATTCCATTAATATACATTATCCCACTTTAGCCTGTGAGCTGGCGATGGCAAGAACTATATATTATCCCCATTCTAGAGGTAAAAACACCGAGAATGAGATATTAAATTAAATAACGCAACAAAAGGCATACAGGGTGTCAGCCTACTGGCTGTAATGCCGTTAGGTCATTGTAATGCTATGATGACAATTTCTCCTTAGCTCTTCTATTATCTCATCATTAGGTGGCCTGTGGCAGAGAATCAGACTTTATCTCCTGATCCACTGTGACTTGCTAGTGCCGTGAAACTCTTGTTCATTTGGACCTAACTCCCTAGTTTGTGGTGCTGGAAATGCAAGGTGGGATAATAGACAAGGGGGCAATAAAAAAAAATAAGGATAAGGAGTAATTACAATGAGTAGGTGAACTTGCAACTCGGCCAACAAGGCATGAATTAAGTATGCTGTATAGGATAATTAGCAGTCATTTAGTGCAGGAAAATTGCTGCCAGATGTTCAAAACCTAAGACTAAAGGGTTGATCTGTAAGTGGTTATCTGAACAGGCAGACAGACAGCTCCAAACTGAAGCTGTGCCCCAGGGCATAGAGGCTGAGTTTTATTGTCCAGAGGCGGTCTTGCCCTGAGATGAATCCATTATGCTCATTAATTACCGTTACACAAATCTATTGGCCTGGCCAAAAGCTGATAAAAAAAAACAAAACACTAGATCATGGATCTGTGGGCAATCAGACCAACAAAGGGGTAAACAGGAATGTCAGAGACCAGAAACCTGGATCTCAGTATTGATCTCCCACTTTCTTCTTTGTAGTCCAGTCAACAAATACAATCCTATCCATAGTCAATGCTTATTTCCTCAGTGAATCCCCTTGCATACCTCTTACTAGATTAGCATAAGCACTATCAGATAGTCTGATATCTATCTTCAGTTTTGTACCCAAATACTGCTGAGTTACCTAGGAAACTTCAGAGCAATAATAAAAAACATAGGCAGAAACAAGATGACCCTGAAAAGTCTTATCACACCTGAAAGTGAGGGCACTGTTAATGGCTATTAGAATCAAGTCAGAAAATCAAGTTCATCTCAAAGAGGCTTTCTGATGACTAAAGCAGGGCAGCTAGAGCATTGACATGACCAATATCATACCAAAGGATTAAAACACTTCATACATGTTAAAATGTGTGAGTTCATAAGATACTCAGTGTCATCTTTGGAGCTTGCTGGAGAACCAACACATTATACCAAAAACTGGTAAATAAAGGAATCAAGCAGTTAACCTGATCTCTTTGAGGACCTATACCTCAGATAACAAACCAGTGATGAAAGTTTTTCCTCATCAAAGGGTTTCCAGTAGTAAATGAAGAAATGATATTCTCCTTTTGCAAACTCCTAACTAAATAATGAATCTAGGTAAAGACAAATAATGGTCACTAACAACAACAAGAGATCATGGGATGTTGAGTTAGTTCCTCCTGATGAAAGTACATATCACCACCTATAAAGGACCCCTGTAAAAGTCCTACCGACAAGCCTCTAGATCTAGCTACCAATTTACAGAAAACTGAAAGAGCAAAGAAATAGTCAAACGATCCTATAGAAATGCAATCAGAGATATCTAGAATGTGGGTAATTCCACAGGGAAAATTATTTGGTTTTTACAACAAATAAATTACAGGGTAAAAAAAATGGGAATGGAAGGAGAACTGTGATTGACTGAATTGTTAGCCTCCATTATTCAGCCCTTTCTATATCCATACCCAGGGGACAGCCCACTGTAAAAGGAGTGTACTTCCCTGCCCTTGACCCTGGGCTTGGCAATGAAAATTGCTTAAAGAATAGAATGGAGCAAAAGTGTTAGTGCAAAGGCCCTAAGAGGTCCCTAGGGTTTTCACTCAACCTCTTGTACTCCTGTCTTGTCTTGGGAAGAGCTTCCCTTGGGTAGCTGTTCATCCTTCAATATGGAAAGTAAGCAGCTCAATGGCAATAATAATGTATTAAAGACAGAAAGCCATACCAAATCTTCTAGCCAAGACATACAACCCCAAGAAAGGGAGAGCATCCTTCCTATTCCACTCACCCCTATGGTCTGCCACTACCATCAGAACACTATAAATTAATTTTAGTTTTTATTTTTTAGTATCTTAAATATCAAAAAGAGTAAAATACAACAACTGGCTCCTATGACAAAATCCTTAACTTTTGAGGCAACAGAAAAACAAAATGTGTTACCACCAACCTCATTTTAAAATATTTCTGTGGAAAGTTTCTAGATAGAGATCTGAGCATATAAATGGATAGAGATAAATGTTTCTTATAATGTCTCTTGCAAAAAGAATGACTGCTTTTCAAACTTGAGATAATAATTCAGGTCCCCAGTCTGGGTTCCCTTCCTGTAAGAAGTCCTAAGGAAGCATGCTGGTCCATGTCATTAATTTGGTAGGACCTTGGGAATCAAATTTCAGAGTCGGGGGTGAAGGTCAAATACACTTTCAACAAAAAGGCAGAAGATGATGTTGAATCTTTTCACTTTTAAGAACAAAATTTATTGTGGGAGGTTTTCAGCTTGGATCAAGGCAAGGAACTTGTAAAAAGAATCTCTGCTGTAGGTTTGCATTTTTTGCCAGAGGAAAACAATTGGGAAAAACCCTAAAAGAATAGGACCATGCTCAACTCTCAGCATAGCTCATAAACTCAAGCCATCAACCCAAGAGCCAGAACCACTTCAATTAGCAGTCAATCCAGAAAGTGCAAGTATGTAATGATCTCTTCTTCCATGTCAGGGATTTCAGAACTTATAAACTGTGGAAAGCCATAATTTCCAAAAAGGGATATGGCAATATTTTCAGTTCCACATTCTCTTCTAGAACCTTGTCACTCCTTATTAAGAGGTGAACTCTAATTTTTCTCCTCTTGAAAGTGGGCAAGACTTTGTGACTACTTTGAACTCAATGCAGTGGAAGTGACACTGTGTGACTTCCAAGGCTGTTATAAAAGACACCATACTGTGAGGAATCCCAATCAAGTCCATGTGGAGAGATCATTTGGTGAGGCCCATGTGGAGAGGAACAGAGACCTCAGGCCAATAACCAGTATCCACCACTGGAATGTGAGAGAATAGGCCTTCAGATCATTCAACCCTCAAGCTCAAGTCTGCCAGCTGAGACCCAAGACATCCAGGAGCAGAGAAGTGCTGTGTCTGAATTCCCAACCTACTGAATCTATAAGAAATAGAGAATCAATATATAAACTCAGGGGCCAAGAGTCCCAGTGCTCTGAAATCCCTCTGTTTGCTTCTCACCATAGTCATATTGGCCTTAACAATATGTGAATAAAATGACCAGAAGAGTTAGTGGTTGAAGAAGATTGTGGTTGAACTTTCAAGGATTTCGAGGCCATGCTTTGGTTGGTGAAATGTCACGTCTTGAGAAGAAAATAATTAAGGGGACATAAATTGAGATAGTCAAGTCTGCAATGGCAGCAGAGAATCCAGGTCACACAGCGTAGAAAGAGCCTCCTAAGAAAAGGATACACAACAGTAGAATGAGAGAAGAGAGAAGGGAAAAAAGAACCAGACGCTCTCCTGAGAAGAGCCTGTAAGCAATCTAATGAAGAGTTTAAAATTCTAACCACCAGAGGTTCAGAACCCCAAGGAGAATAAAAACAACTCAAAAATAAGTTGTTTTTCTCAAGGACGCTCATGCACCCAAAACTTACACTTATATTAACTCAGTTTAAATTCACAACTCTATGAGATATTTACCATTTTATCACCTTTTCCTTCTTTTATTTTTATTATAAAGACACTTTTGTTGTGATTTTTTTTTAAATTTAGGAGTCTTAGATTAAAAATTAAGATTCCCCTTTTATGCACTTATCTAACTCCATTTTTCTCCCCATCTCAAAAATGCCTAATATAGCATCTCAAGAGTACCTACTGGCATAATACATCCTTGTAGATGTGCCACTGGTGTGCCACACCTTTCAAGAGCTTTTTCTGTGTGCATGTGTATGTGTGTAAATATATGTATTATATACAGGTGTGAGTATATATACATACATATATAAAATATCTATATACGGTTGACCATTGAACAACACCGGCTTGAAGTGCATGGGTTCACTTATATGTAGATTATTTTTCAGTAAATACACAATTGACCATCTAAATCCCTAGGTTTCCACATCTGTGCACTTAACCAACCTTGGATTAAAAACAGTTCAATTAAAATGTGGGAATCTGTGGATGTTGAGTGCCAACTGTATGCATTGTTCTACAGCATTGTATATGAGACAAGCATCCTCAGATTTTGGTATAAGCAGGGGTCCTGGAACCAATCCCCTGCAGATATCAAGGGATGATTGTAATTAAGATTTTTGAGGAGCCTGATCAGGTGGTGGGGCAGTCGAGAGAGCGTCAGACTGGAACGCGGAGGACCCATGTTCGAAACCCTGAGGTCGCCAGCTTGAGCGTGGGCTCATCTGGTTTGAGCAAGGCTCACCAGCTTGAGCCCAAGGTCGCTGGCTTGAGCAAGGGCTCACTCGCTCTGCTGTGGCCCCCCAGTCAAGGCACATATGAGAAAGCAATCAATGAACAATTAAGGAGTCGCAACAAAGAATGGATGTTCTCATCTCTCTCCCTTCCTGTCTGTCCCTATCTGTCCCTCTCTCTGTCTCTGTCACACACACAAAAAAAAAGATTTTGGGGAGTCAAACATTATATATGGATTTTCAACTGTGGGGGGGGGTCAGTACCTCTAACCCCCATGTTGTTCAAGAGTCAATTGTATAACCATATCTATACATCCATTTAAACATCATAAATGTGATCATACTATCTTGTATCCCACCTTTGCTTTCACATTTAAAAATATATTGTGGACAGTTCTCTCATATCAGCACATACAGTGCTGTCTCTTTGCTTTGAAAAGTTTGAAAGGTTTAGGTGTTCTACAATTTGGATACACTATGATTATTTTAGTTTTCCCTCACTGATGGACCTAATTTTAGAAATTACATACAATAGTAAAACAGGTATTTTTTACTGTATCGCTGGACACATGGGAGTGCTTCTGTGGTACCAATTCCTAAAAATACTATTTCTGGGTCAAGGGCACGTGCATTTGAAATTTTGTATTATCCTTATGTTTAAGATAATAGCACCTATTGAGAGAGATTACAAAATTTGTCCACTGTCACAAAAATGAAGAGGGGGAGAAGCAAGATTCAAACCTAAGTTAATCGATTCCAAGTCCTCGTGTTTTCCACGGTGTCACGCTGTCTCAGAAGAGCTAGGCTGACTCAGAGCCAATGCCCATTAGATGGAGCCCCATATTTTCTTGAACCCCTGCCCACTCCTCAAGAAACAGGGAGGAAAAATAGAGCCTAATCATTTTCTACGTGACTTTTAAGCAAAGTGATTCACTTTGTATTAGTCAGGGTATCCTAACTGCTATATATATATATATAAATATATATAAATAGACTCCCTAAATCTCAGTGGAAAACACAATAAAGGTTTATTTCTTATTTGTGTTACAGTTCAAAACAGAATGGTGGTGGAGGGTGCTCTGCTCCTGCAGTCCCTCAGAGACCCAGCCCCTCCCACAGAGCTGGGTCCGGTTCTGGGGCAATCAGAAGGGCACCCTTCCACAGAGCTGGGTCCGGTTCTGGGGCAATCAGAAGGGCACCCTCCCACAGAGCTGGGTCCGGTTCTGGGGCAATCAGAAGGGCACCCTCCCACAGAGCTGGGTCTGGTTCTGGGGCAATCAGAAGGGCACCCTCCCACAGAACTGGGTCCGGTTCTGGGGCAATCAGAAGGGCACCCTCCCACAGAGCTGGGTCTGGTTCTGGGGCAATCAGAAGGGCACCTTCCCACAGAGCTGGGTCCGGTTCTGGGGCAATCAGAAGGGCACCTTCCCACAGAGCTGGGTCTGGTTCTGGGGCAATCAGAAGGGCACCTTCCCACAGAGCTGGGTCCGGTTCTGGGGCAATCAGAAGGGCACCCTCCCACAGAGCTGGGCCCGGTTCTGGGGCAATCAGAAGGGCATGGACCCCTTTCTTAAGCACCTTGGCCAGGAGCTGCCACGTCACTTCTGCTTATATTTCATTGGCCGAACTTAGCTGTATGTCTGAGAAAAGTATTTATATAAGAAAAGTTGGGTATTAACGTCTAGCTATGAACCCAAGAGGAGAAGAAAACGTGGTTTAGATGAACATATAGCACTGTCTCTGCTACAGTAGGAATTAGAAAATAGAAAGGACAGTGCGATGATTAGTTTTATGTCAACCTGCCGGTGCCGTGGGGTGCCTAGATACATTGTCTCTGGGTGTGTCTGTGAAGGTGTTTCTGGATGAGATTAGCATTGGAATCAGTGAGCTCAGTGAAGCAGACTGCCCTCTCCACTGTGAGTGGGCATCATCCGATCCCTTGAGGGCCTGAGTGGAACAGACGATGGAAGAAGGAAGGATTGGCCCCTTTTTCCCTCCTGCTTGTTTGCCTGAGGGGTATCAGTCTTCTGCTCTTGGAACCACCCAGCCTCCACAATCGCCTCATATTTTTTCTCTCGGTCTCTGTCTCTCTCTCTGTATATATGTGTGTATGTGTTTATATATACAGTATATATGTATGTGTGTATATATATGGTATATGTGTGTGTGAATATATATATGTGTGTGTGAATATATGTATGTATATATTGGTATATTTCAAAATGAATATAAAGAAATAAAATATCCCTAGCGTGCGGAGGACCCGGGTTCGATTCCCGGCCAGGGCACACAGGAGAAGCGCCCATTTGCTTCTCCACCCCTCCGCCGCGCTTTCCCTCTCTGTCTCTCTCTTCCCCTCCCGCAGCCAAGGCTTCATTGGAGCAAAGATGGCCCGGGCGCTGGGGATGGCTCTGTGGCCTCTGCCCCAGGCGCTAGAGTGGCTCTGGTCGCAACATGGCGACGCCCAGGATGGGCAGAGCATCGCCCCCTGGAGGGCAGAGCGTCGCCCCTGGTGGGCGTGCCGGGTGGATCCCGGTCGGGCGCATGCGGGAGTCTGTCTGACTGTCTCTCCCTGTTTCCAGCTTCAGAAAAATGAAAAAAAAAAAAAAGAAAAAGAAATAAAATATCCCCTAATTTTTGTGAGCAGTATATAATATATATATAGTGTATGTATATATAGTATGTATATATATAGTGTATGTATCTATACATATATGTATAGATAAATTATTTGCCCAGTTCACGTGGCTAGCAAGTGGTAGGGCAGGGTTCAGACTAATCAGATGTCATGCTTCCTGGTATTTCCTTAGGCGGGCGGGTTTTTAAATCTCAAATCAGATACTTTCATCTTGGGAGGGACCAACAACAAACAACACTCCTTGTTATTACCAAAAACAATTTTAAATTAAGCTTTTTTCATATAAATGCATTTAAAAAAATTTCCATGAATGTTCTTTATTGCATCCTGGCCTTGACACCAGACATAATTAATTATCTCTCTGGATCCCCTACTATTCTTTGTGGCAGCTACAAATTCCTCCCAAGAAAGAAAACCTTCAAGTCTTGCCCTAAGAGGAAGGCTGGGGAGGAAAGGGAGTGGTCTTGTTCCTGTTTGAATCAACTGTTTACTTAACCCTATGGCTGAATTACAAACAGGGTTTTTTTTTAAGGCTAATAAGAGAATTGAACTGGTTCAATATAATGACTTAGAAGGGAGAAGGCCAGAGTCTGAGCAGGGCTCCAGTGTGCAGGAATGTATCCATCTTCTCATGACTGGGCTGTTCTTTCACACTGTGTTAAAGGTAGCGAGGAGCAGGAGGAGGAGGGAGTGTGGTGGAGGAGGGGAAGGAGGGGAGAGTGGGTAAAGCAAAGGAGGAGGAGGAGGAGAAGGAGACAGCTCCAGGCATATCGCCCAGCTCCTTAGAGACAATAAAGATAAGATTCATGTTTGCTATGCTTGGGGAAGAAGTAAGCTTGATACTCATCTGATAGTCTGAGCTAAGAAAGTATGAAAATAGTTATACACTGAAAACACTGAAAAACTTGTAAACTGATTGGTAAGCATCTTTTGCTCCCAGCCTGCCAAGTGCTCTACCATCACAACAGGTGCTTGGTCTGCCTCCTATGATCAAGACCTCCACACCACTCAGCCACGAAGGGTGTCTCCTAATCCTGAGAGGTTCTCCAGTGACCTGTTCCATCAACAGGGTGGTTTTGCCGGATATTCCTGTCCTACAGGTTCTTAAATATATTGACTATCACACCTGGGCAGAAGTCCCTCCTCTGCAGCCTAGTCATGAGGCTGCCTTTATCTCAAGGCTTCCTGACTTTGCTCACCTCTGACTATCCCTGGCTGAACATCGAAGGTCTGAGAATATCAGCCCCCAGTTCAGTTTGGAGGCTACAGGTCAATTTGCCTTTGGCCACCCGCTCAAGACAAACAAAGCTAGAGGGACTGCGTGCCATTTCAAAGCTGGGAATGGGAGGAATGGCCAGCCTGAGAAAACAGAGAACGGGGCAGAATCTGTCAAGTTTCCAGGGGGAGAGGAAACACCAGAGGTCTTCCTGTTCACACGACGGAAATTCATAGGATGACTCTGTCTTCGGGGTGCTGTACAGTTTCCATGATGTCACACAGTTTGCAAATCCCTTCCACACACGCCCTCTCACCTGATCCTTGTGACAAATATTTTGGTAGGCAGAGCAGGGATGTCCCCTTTTACAGACAAGAAAATGTCAGTCCAGAGAAGAGATGTAACTTGCCAAGGTCCGTGAACTAAAATTTAAATTTTGGCACATAGATGCCAAGTGTATATAGCTCATGGTGCTTTGTTAGCAATATGCGGGGACTCTCATAAGTTCCCAGGAAAAGTGATCAACTTGGGTCTGAAATCAATCAAAATCTCGGGCTTTTTATGCATATTACTAATCTCAGTTTTATTTGTCCTCAATCTTTCATGTGTCCTTGATGTGAGGACATAAGAGAACACATCAGTGCCTACATTTTAAAATGAGGACTTATCACTTTCTGGCCTTTTGGGTAAGATCGAGTGTAAAATGAGGACGTGAGAGCTCAATGATATTCAGCAATTGACAGAGTCATGCACATGTTGGAGGACAGCAGAGCTAGGCTGGGGTGCCAACGTTCTGAATCCCTGTGCAAGGCTTGTCACCACCCTGGACCATCTACTCCTCACACATCTCATGTCCTTCCAAGGAAGGAAAGAGACATTTTGGGCAAGAAAATAATGACTCATCAGCTGCTGACTCCCCATCATGAGGAGAGTGGGAATGCAGATCATCCGCAGCCTGAAACAAGTATTTAAAGTTAAAAAGAGTTTATCATTGGTGAATATATTCTTTGGGTGGAAAATTTACCTCTCTCATCATGTTTTCTTTTGCTTCCAATAAGAAGTAAAAGCAAAGGCTTAAAGAAGTGAGTATTTACTACTTCCACTGTATTATCTCATTTAACCATGATAATATGGTTTTTATGTAAAAGTACTATTATCCACTTCATATAAGTGAGGAAATGGTTCCGAGTCTTTTCTCAGTTTTACAGGCTGGAAATTGCCCTCCCAAATGCTCATGAACTTGGTACGGAGATGCCCCTTTCACATGCTGCAGCTTTGCCATTTGGAGGGAAGAGTGCAAATTCTGGCTCCATTCCTCAGAATCTGTGATCCAGAACCAGTTATTATTTTGCTCCCTGACACTCAGTTTCCTCATTTCTAAAATATAGATAACATACCCCCTTCACAAGAAGGTTATGAGGATTAATAGCAAGAGCTATCCTTCGTTGAGTGTTTACTGCATTCTAGGAGCTGTTCTACTCCATTTCCATCTGTTAGCTCACTAACGACTCTGAACATCTCCATGGGACTGGGTACTACTTTTTACCCCAGCCCTCAGGTGAGAAATCTGAAGCCTATAGCATTTAAGACACACATCCAAGCTAGTAGCCGGAAGAGCTAGTATTTGAAGTCAAGGTGTCTGTCTGCACAGACCACACACATATGTGCTCAATAAACAATGTCTGTTCCAATATCATTAGGGCTGGTAGCTGAAGTGAAGCTGGGATGGGCAATTCACTGGGACCAACCCACAAAACAGCTTAAATTGCCCACCTGAGGTACACAAATGGGGGAGGGAGACAATGAGTCCTCCTGGACACACAGGTAATGTGAGAAACAACAGGCTTTAAATGGTCTGATGGAGGCCTCAGAGAGAGAGAGAGAGGGGAGGCCACCCACTTCGTCTCCTAGTCCAATAGGATCCCACACCATCTGTGGAAGGTTTGGGGCTCCTATGCCATTCGTCTCTTCCACAGGCTCATATGGGAGAATGATCTCAAGGGAAACAGCATGGGTTCTAGAAACAACCTAAGCATCTGTTATTAAAGAACAAAATATTTTTCATAAACAGATTCAATGTTACATGGACACACCTAGTCTCTATCTCCACACACATACATATACGCACGTACCAGCATGCACACAATTTTCACAATTTTTCTTCTCTCTTCCCTGTACTTTGCAAACACTATTTCAGCAGCTGGCAAGCTGTTCACCATCCTCCCACTCAGCTGAATGCCAGTTGTCAACCTAGCCTCTCATAATGGTTTCAGCTTCCAAGAGACAGATTGACTCAAAATGCCAACCACTCTTATGCCAGGGGAGGACTAGGACTCATCCAGCAGGGAGGGACAAAGGAGATGTCAGCCAGAACCATTGTCCCTGGAAAACTGTAGGCCTGTAGCCTCTAAAAATTACCAACCTATCAGGGAGTATGTCATGAGCAAGAGGGTATTCACTATTGTCTCTGGACAAAACCTGACTTAAAAGTTAAATGTTTGAGACAAACCATGCATTTCATGTTCCTTGTCTGCGTCTTGTTTTTCCTCACTAAACAGTGCATCACAGGTAGCTCACTTTGTCCTAATCTTACTCATGCTTTAGCAAGAAACACCAGAGACCCAAGAAGGGTAGAGTCTGAAAATCTGAGAGCTCTCTGACTTACTTTGCAGTCTCCTGTTGCCTGTCAAGCTTGCCTTTAATATACTCACGATAATTTTCTGTGGAAATGTCTGTGCTATGATTTCTTCATTTAGGAATAGACCTGGACCCGACTATGGCAATAGAAGTGGATGGGTGACCAGGTTGGGCCAATCATAGCTTCTCCTCACGTGGGCACAGAAGTTAGTCTAAGGGCTAAGCACATGACCCAAGCCAATCAATCAGAATCCTTTCCCTGGAGTTTCCAAACCAGAGCTGGGACTGAGAAGAGCTCCTTCTTAGATGGTTGCAGTAGTTTAAGGGCACGAGCCAAGCACTGCCTACAGCCACAGCTCCAATCCACTGAAGAGAGCTGCTCCAGGGAAAATGGAAAGATATTTAAGCTGAGAGGCCAGTTTCTGTGGTGTTTCCTAATTCTCCACTTCCTGGTTTTGTGAGCTAATAAGCCTCTCTTCTTCTTCTTCTCCTTTTCCTTCTTCTTCTCCCTGTCCTTCTCTTCCTCCTCTACTTCCTCCACCTCTTCCTCCTTCTTCTTCTCTTCCTTCTTTCTTCTTCCTTCTTCTTTCTTCTTCCTCCTTCTTCCTCTTCCTCTTCTTGCCCCAACCCCACCCCCTCCTTCTTCTTCTTCTATTCTTTTCTTCTTTTTTTTTTTTTAAAATAAGGCAGACCATTTCATTGGTTTCTGGTTTTTAACTAAAATAATGGCCACGGTTTGAAATATGGTGGGGCGGGAGAAGGAGGTAAAAAGTCATCTTGCCTCCCAAAGCTTGTAACAATGTAGTAGCTAAAGATGAGCAGAGTTTCTGTCTCAGTTAAGACAATGTGATGCTAAGATGCCCCCCCCAAAAAAATCAGTTAAAATTGTCTTTAATAATAAAGGGAATTTATTGACGCGTGCCGCTGTAAAGTCCAGAAGTGGCCCTCACATACAGACAGCAAAGTTCGATCTCAGAGCTCAGACCCTGTCCCCTGGACACAGCTCAGACCCTCTGCATCTCTCCTTTCTATGCCTCCTGTGGTGTCAGCTCTGTTCTGGACTCCATTCAGACAACGGGCACAATCCTTCTATGGCCGGCTGACTCCCACCTCAACTGTGTCACCTGCAGCCATATTTACTTTTAAAGATAAACTAAAAAGTTAAAGTATGATACAAATGTGAATTATGCTTCTATTTTTATAAAATAATTCCCAAATCATCCACATGTGTATGTTCAGATGTGTGTACATGACTGTAACAAGCATGAACATGCAAAAGAGGGTACATATTAGGTAGTTAAAACTATTGACATGGGGTGGGCCAGTAGAGACAAAGGAAGGATGGTCAAAGATTTAAGGGGAAGAGTGTCCTTCATAACAGCATTGGCAGCGTGTATTAGTTGCATATGCTTTTCGAGCTTGTAAAGGTCACCCACTGACCTCAGCTGGTGACCCTTTTATCATCTTCAAGGACAGCAATGACTGGTCGAGTCTTTCTCACATCACTTTGACACTGATTCTTCTGACCCCGACTTCCATATTGAAGAACCCTCGTGACTACACTGGGCCCTCCTGAATAATCCATGATAATCTCCCCATTTGACATCAGTTGACTAGCAACCTTAATTCTGTCTGCTACCTTCATTCCCCTTTGCCATATAATGTAACATATTCACAGGTTCTGGGAATTAGGACATGGGCACCTTTGAGGGCTTTGCCTACCACAAGTTATAATCCTATTTATAAAAATGTGGATGCATATATACAGCAAAATGATGAATCAAAGATAGTCATCAAAATGATAGTAGTTATAATAGGCAGTAAAAGTCAGTTCTCCACTTTTTTCTTCAAATTTTTAGATAGCATCTAATGTTTTTGAGTATTTGTAAATCTATGCACAGAAAAAAGCAACAAAGCTAGTTTTGTTGGTAAAAATGATCAGTTTTAGTAGGATGTGCGACCTAAACTCCCTTGAATATCAGGAGTGCTGGGCCTTGAAAAGGGAAGTTTGGCCTCAGAGGAATTTTGTACCTACTACACCCCAATCCCCATCAAATCACCTTCGCTACACAATGGGTGATACTGAGCCAAGGCAATAAAACGGCTCCCATCAGCTCAGAATCCAATTAGAGAACTTCAAAGTCAGAGAGATGATACAGACTGATAGATGTGCAGAAATCCACTTTGCAGTGGCTCTGCATGGAGGTAGGGAGGATGGGGCATGAAAGCAACTCTGAAGGTCTAGGAATATACATCTCAAAGCAAGCCATTCTCCTCCCTCCTTTCCCCTCAGCCCAGTCCAAAATGTCCTCTAATCTTCAGCACCCTCCATCTGTCCCTTTCCATGTCCGTGGTCACTCTCACATACATCCCTTTTAAGTCCTCCATTGCTCGGTCCCGGAAAATCGGCACACCCTCCAAGAGCACCCCACTACCACCACTGAGTCTTTTTTTTTTTTTTTTTTGTATTTTTGGAAACGGGGAGAGACAGTCAGACAGACTCCCGCATGCGCCCGACCGGGATCCACCTGGCACGCCCACCAGGGGCGACGCTCTGCCCACCAGGGGGCGATGCTCTGCCCCTCCGGGGCGTCGCTCTGCAGCGACCAGAGCCACTCTAGCGCCTGGGGAAGAGACCAAGGAGCCATCCCCAGCGCCCGGGCCATCTTTGCTCCAATGGAGCTGCGGGAGGGGAAGAGAGAGACAGAGAGGAAGGGGGGGGGGGGGTGGAGAAGCAAATGGGCGCTTCTACCACCACTGAGTCTTGCTCTCTGAAAGAGAATCTATGACATCAGCATTACTTGAATTATCAGATATTTATTAGGTGTTCAGTGAAATATATGATTCTGTGGTCAAACCTTGGGAAGACAAAGCAAAGTCAATTCTTTTTTTTTTTCTCTGCAGGATACCCCAGAGCCCTTCCCATGCTAATGTTCACTGCAGTGCATTGCAATACTCCATACCAAAGGTGGCTGTCTTAAGTAGTAAATCCACCTGCACGGAGAATCATATTGCCAAAGGTAACTAATGAAATTCGTCCTCTACATGTCGGGAGCTGCGTTAAAAACCTCTGTATGATGGCAGAGCATGTTAAAAAAAAAAAAACCAACCCATCTTAGAGCCTGAAAGAGCCTAGAGACCATCTAGTTCAACTTTATTTTAAAGCTGAGTAAAGGAACGGAGAGGGCAAGTCACACAGCTAGTGAACGGCAGAGGAGAATCCCTTTAGCGTACCCTCCCCCCTTGCTCAGCATTCTACACTGCCTCAGGGTAACTCTACCGCACACGGAACAGAGGCACACACCCCGTGCTGCAGATCTGTGGGAGATCACCAATTACCCCTGGGCACTTGAAATCTTCCCGAAATGCGGTACCTCTTGAAGGCACTTCAGACATCGTGGTCAAGAGAACTTGTTTTTGTTTTGTCTTATCATGGAAGTGAGACAGTGGGGCTTATGGAATTGTGAAGCCACTTAAAGGTTTCTTCCCTCCACATTCCACCTTAAACAGGAATTTTATTTATGGCAATACAGAAAAATGATTATAAAAGTCTTACAAATTGCCTTATTATATTTTGATAAGGCTGTGCTTCCTCAGTTTCTCACTGAAGGTTTACTTCTGTTTGCTCCTTAAGAGCTGATGTTTTTCTGTCTTTAAATTTATTTTTCAGTTACCATTTACAGTCGATACTATTTGCATTCGTTTCAGCACAGTGGTTAGGCAATCGCATATTCTTCATAGTGCTCCCCCTGATATCTCAAGTGCCCCCCTGGCATCAGACACAGTTATCACAATATTACTGACGGTATTCCCTGTGCTGTACTTCACCTCCCCAATACTGTTTTGTGACTACCAATTGGTTCTTACTCCCTTCACTTTTTTCACTCAGCCCCACAATGCCCCTCCCCTCTGAGAGCCACCAGTCTGTTCTCTGACTCTATGAGTCTGTTCCTATTTTGTTTGTTCCTTTATTTTGTTCTTTAGATCCACATACCAGTGAAATCATATGGTATTTGTCTTTCTTTGACTTATTTCACTTAGCATAATACCCTCAAGGTCCATCCATGGTGTAAAAAATGGTTAGAAATCATTCTCTCTTTTTGTTTGTTAGTTTATTTTGTTCATTAGATCCCAGATATGAGTGAAATCACATAGGACTTGTCCTTCTCTGACTGGCTTATTTCACTTAGCATAATAATCTCTAGATCCATCTATGCTGTCACAAAAGGTACGATTTCTTGATTTTTTTTTTTCATTCTTTCTTATGGCCAAGTAATTTTCCATGGTATATATTTACCACAACTTTTTAGGCACTCTTACTGAAGAGCACTTGGATAGCTTCCATATCTTGGCTATTGTACATAATGCTGTAATGACACAGGAGTGCATATATTCTTTCAAATTAGAGTTTTGGGTTTCTTAGGATATGTACCCAGCAATAGAATCACTGGGTCATAAGGCAGTTCCTTTTTAAATTTTTTGAGGACCCCATACTGTTTTCTATAGCGGCCAATATGCCGCTATGGAGTGTACCAATATGCATTCCCATGAGGGCTCTCTTTTCTCCATATCCCCACCAAAACTTACTGTTTGTTGATTTATTGATGATAGCCATTTTGACAGGTGTGAGGTGATATCTCATTGTGGTTTTAAATTGCATTTCTCTGATGAATAGTGACAAGCGTTTTTCATATGTCTACTAGCCATCTGTATGTCCTCTTTGGAGAAGTATCTATAAAACTTGGTGTTTTCCCATCCAATTTTTCTTCACTCTCATCCCTCTCTCCCTGGGGGATCTAATCCCAATGTTTCAAGTAATCCCATGTATTGATGAATCCTAAATTTCCTTTATCATCTCAGTCCATTCTCCTAATTTCTAGATCTACTAAATTATGATTTATTGGTCATCTTTTGCTAGATGTCCCATAAGGTCCTTGAACTCAATTTTTATAGAGTAAGTAACCTCCTCCTTCCTACATGTTCCTACCAACACATTTAAATCTTCCGGTAGCATTCATCACACTATTTATAGCTAGTTATTTGTGTTTCTCTTTCTCTCCTTAAATTGTTAGCAGAGATTATGTTTTTGTTATGTATTGTTATTTTTCTAACACCTAGCACAGCTCTTGACATTAAAAAGCTTCTTAATAAATATGTTGAATTAAATTGAATCCCACATATAAGGGGCTCTATCAGAGGCAGGAGAGATAAATAGTATAAGCTAAGAGCAATCACACCGAACAGAAACTAGTAGTCCTTCTCTCTGAAAGGATGAATTGGGAAGCAGGCCCAGTCGGGCACTGACTGACTTTCCATCTCTGGCCAATTTGAAGGATATACCTGGGGAAAAGTAAGAATGGAAAATTAAGTGGAAAGAATGGAAGGGGGCCAAATTTCTGAGCTTCTAAATGTTAAACATTGCCTCTTAGAATTGTGTCCAAATTAACCACTCCTATTGCTCCTATCTGTGATGAATGTGCTTATATCAAATTCACTATATATTGCTTTTTGAAGTATTCTTGAGTCATTTTGTGTGAAGATGTTTCATCTTACCAATCATATTATAAACTCCAACTAGACATAACAAAACCCATTTTCTCAGCAGCTTTGGGAAACTTTAGGAGCGAGAACCATGTCTCTTTATCAGACTAAGTGCATCCCAACAATAGGGACCGTGACTTTATTTTATTCCAAGTGAAAGGTGTTATATAAAAATATTAACTATTTATACAAGGAGTAGAGGTGCAGGACTGGCTTGCGGTATAGAGCCCACCTCTGGTCATAAGCCTCATTTTCACTGCACTTTCCCGACCTATACTACAACCATCTTCCAACCATCCAGAGGAGCTGGGCTCTTTCACTGTGGCAAGGCAACGTTAGCCTTGCCTAAAGTTTGTTTACCAAAAAAATCTTGGCCCAGCAGCTCTGGACGCAGACTCCCTGGCAGAGCGTGTTGGTCTGACTTTGGGGGAAAGTTGTCAGCATGCTCTGCCACCGTACCAACTGGTTGGGTGGAGCTAGCGTCAACAGGCAACTTGGAGAACAGGCCAGGCAGGTATGGAGGCCTCTTCCCACAACCCAAATATTAGAAAGTCTTTTCAATCATCTTGTCTGGTACCCAGGTCTGGTTCCTCTCAGGGAAGGGGCTGGGATGGCTCAGCCCTCTCAATTCCAAGACCCAACGTAATAAAGAGTGTGAAGTAATTAGGCCTGCCTGAGAAGACTATTGTTACAAAGAACAGTCCAAGTCCCCAGCAACCTCACTGAACTCACTTCCTGTTCCAATAAAGTTTAATAAAAATTTCCAAACTGGAGATGCAGGGCCAAAAAGGCTTAAAATAAAGAGTTAAAAATGTTGTTTAATAAATTGAAACAATCATGGGTTATCATTATTTGCCCAAATTGAAATTTTTTTAAAACTGTTAAGATACAGTATTGGCAAAAGTGCGAAAAATAGCAATCCTCAATATACTCTTGGAAGAAGTTTAAATCGGGACAGCATTTTAAGAGGGCACTTTAGAAATCTGAAAATTTACTGTGACCATGCCTTCCAACTCAACAGTTCCAATTCTAGTTATCTGTCCTTGAGAATTACATTAGCATGTGCACAAAGATATACACTAAAGCAGGGGTCCCCAAACTACGGCCTGTGGGCCGCATGCGGCCCCCTGAGGCCATTTATCCAGCCCCCACCGCACTTCTGGAAGGGGAACCTCTTTCATTGGTGGTCAGCGAGAGGAGCATAGTTCTCATTGAAATACTGGTCAGTTTGTTGATTTAAATTTACTTGTTCTTTATTTTAAATATTGTATTTGTTCCCGTTTTGTTTTTTTACTTTAAAATAAGATATCTGCAGTGTGCATAGGGATTTGTTCATAGTTTTTTTTATAGTCTGGCCCTCCAACGGTCTGAGGGACAGTGAACTGGCCCCCTGTGAAAAAAGTTTGGGTACCCCTGCACTAAAGGATATTCAATTCAGCATTGCTTAAAGTCAAAAAGTTCTGAGCAATCTAAATTCCTGTTAATAAAAGTAAGGAAGTTATTCTGAATACCCACATTATGAAATATTGTACCACAACTCAAAAGAATAAAGAAGCCCTTTGTATTATGATAATCTCTTAGATATATTGTTAATGACAGAATTCATTATGAGATAATATGGATAGATGATCAAGTTTATGCAAAAAATTAAACCTGGAACTCTATTATGTCTATGTATAAAACACACTTCAACCAGGCAGCACATCAAACTATTTATAGTAGTTAATGCTGAGACTCTAAGAGAGTGGAAAAAAAAGAACGATAAAGAGAGTTTAAATTGAATTCTACACTTTTTTTTGAAAATGTAATGAAAGGAAACAACATTAAGAACATTCCTATTCCTATGTGATATTCTTGAAGAGATCGGAGTTCACGTCTTCCTCAGAAGCAGTGTTTTTCAATTCTGGCTATATGGTAGAATAACTGGGGAAACAGAAAAAAACAAACATTTTTTTTTGGCTGTATTAATGTTCTATAGAAATCAAAGACTGAGGCAAAGATGAAAACACTTGACACTTTACTTTGGCTGGTACGAGTGTCAGACAATGATGGTGAATAGATAAGTAGGCAAGAATAATGCAGAGTAATGTTATACAGTCCTACTTTGATGGGCAGCACCTCACAAAAGGTACTGAGGAGGCAGAGCAGTTGCTCAGCAGGACTTCTCCAGATGTGTAAGGAGCAGCCACATGTTGGAGCAGTCCACAGAAGAGGGAAGGGGTGGGGGCTTAGATCTGGAGCTATCTACCCAGTTCCCTCCTATCTCCCATTTTTCTTTCCTTTTTTTTAATATATATATATATATATATATATATATATATATATATATTTTTTTTTTTTTTTTTTTTTTTTTTTTTTTTTTTTTTTTTTTCTGAAGTGAGAAGCGGGGAGGCAGTCAGACAGACTCCCGCATGTGCCCGACTGGGATCCACCCGGCATGCCCACCAGGGGGCGATGCTCTGCCCATCTGGGGCATTGTTCTGTTGCAACCAGAGCCATTCTAGCACCTGAGGCAGAGGCCACAGAGCCATCCTCAGCGCCCGGGCCAATTTTGCTCCAATGGAGCCTTGGCTGCAGGAGGGGAAGAGAGAGACAGAAAGAAAGGACAGGGGGAGGGGTGGAGAAGCAGATGGGCACTTCTCCTGTGTTCCCTGGCCGGGAATCGAACCCAGGACCCCTGCATGCCAGGCCGATGCTCTACCACTGAGCCAACCGGCCAGGGCCTATCTCCCATTTTTCATTAGTCATGTTTTGCCTAATGGTGAACTGCTTCCTGAGCATTATCTAGAAATTCTGCTACTCTCAAAAAATCAGATCCCATTCCCTGAGGTGTGACATTTAATCTGAATCTACATAAAAAGAAAGGTGAATTGTAATAGCTAGAGCTCAGCAAATAGGTCATGAGATTCCTGCTTCTTGGGGTTTTTTATTGAGCTCCAGCCAACTCAGAGGGGTGGGCATTGAACAGGTGGTGGTGATGGGTATTCAGCAAGGGTCTAGCAAAGACAGAATCAGTGGAACTTGGTCAGAGAGGCAAGAACCTTCAGACACATGGAAGAGATCAAGGAAAGCTAACAAAGTGCACAAAGCTTATGTCACCTGTAATTGTGACCCTACCTCACTACCTATCAATTAAATCAGGATGTCTGTGAACTTGAATTATTTTAAAGGATCCCTAGATTAAATGAGCATTCATCCAGCCTTCAGAACCACTACCCTAAAGCATTCATCAAAACAAACAGCTTGGAGCAAATTTCACATCATGGTACCCTATTTTTCTCCCTTTCAATTTAAAAAATGGCAAAGCTACCTGGAAGAACATCTTAGAAAGCCATTGGCTAGAACAGTGGTCCCCAACCTGTTTTGGGCCACGGACCTGTTTAATGTCAGAAAATATTTTCAAAGACCGGCCTTTAGGGTGGGACGGATAAATGTATCACGTGACCAAGACAAGCGTCAAGAGTGAGTCTTAAGTCTTAGATGGATGAAACAGAGGGAATCTGGTCATTTTTTAAAAATAAAACATCGTTCAGACTTAAATATAAATAAAACGGAAATAATGTAAGTTATTTATTCTTTCTCTACGGACCAGTACCAAATGGCCCACAGACCGGTACCGGTCCGCGGCCCGGGGGTTGGGGACCACTGGGCTAGAAGATGCAGACACTTCATGACCTTGACTACCTGTAAAGCAAAATGTTCATGGAAATTCTTTATACAACACAATGAAATTTTCCATTAGGTTACATTTAAACAGCAATTTTGCAAGGGCTAGAAAGAAACAGCAGTTTCCTCAGTTAGACTAAATAGGTTTTATTTGAAAAGAAATAATCAGTTCACTGCCTTGGCTTTAGAGGGCACATCCTTCCTCAAAACAAATAATGTCACGTTTTATTTATACCACATAAATTGTGCTCTAACCATGTGTATCCAGATGAAACCAAAACATGAATAAAGTGATTTCTTGAGCTTTTCCTAAATATATTTTCTGGTACAAACCTCCAGTTTCTACTCAATCTATTGCATGCTGGTTTACTGATGAATAAAGAGCAAAAGCTTCTCTGGAAAAAAGTTAAATATTGCAGCCAAATACAGGTTTCTCTGATGGCCCTTTGTTAGTTCAGCAAGTAGAGTAAAAATTACAAGTGATGATGAACTTGGAGCCTACCAAGAAATAGATTTAGAAGCAGTGTATGGAGACAAATATCACCTGGGTATATCCCTTCTCCTAGCTGGTGACAGTTTCCTCATCCACAAATGATTGGTAATCCTTGGTAATGTCTTCAGTTCTTTCAACTCTGAGATTTTACATTTCTAAATTCTTAGATAATTTCCCATCTGCACCTGTTAATATACACACTTGGCTGTGAATTCTGCCCACAAAGTTTCCAAAGACTTAGTGGTCAAGAAAAATTACCTCAAAATAAAATAACCAAAATGCCTACACAAAACAGGCTTGCATACTGGATGCGTTATATGCTGCAGAACAATGTTGAAAGATGTGAAACTCTCCTATGGGAACTTACAATCCATTCTCTATTATCAGCAAGATAGAGGAAAAAGTGATAATGACAACAGAACCCAGATGTTGAGAAAGTGTATACCAAGTAAGTTTTTTTAGGGTACATATTATTATGGTTTGGAGATTGTGAAGATTATATTTGTTGATAATGATCATGAGCTAAATATGGATGACTTTTTAAAAATGACAAATAATAATGAGGACCCAATTCTTTATAGGTAAAGCATGTCTTTCCGTCTCTGTCTATACATATCATCCAAAATAAGCTGTTGAGTTCTGCAACTCACATTCACAGAGTGCTAGGCAGTCTTTCTTCAGAATGTGCCTCTGAGGACCATGCATTCCCACGCTTCTTATCTCACATCCTCATAGGACCCCTGCTTCTCCTTTTTAGTAATTAAAAAAATTACTTGTAAAAAGTTATGTAATAATTTCCAATGGGTTGTGAGAATCATGGAAATGAAGACAGAGGTGTTAATTACCTCTGATTTTTCTTTTTTTTTTTTTTTTTTTGTATTTTTCTGAAGCTGGAAACGGGGAGACACAGTCAGACAGACTCCCACATGTGCCCGACCGGGATCCACCCGGCACACCCACCAGGGGCGACGGTCTGCCCACCAGGGGGCGATGCTCTGCCCCTCCGGGTGTCGCTCTGCCGCGACCAGAGCCACTCTAGCGCCTGGGGCAGAGGCCAAGGAGCCATCCCCAGCGCCCGGGCCATCTTTGTTCCAATGGAGCCTTAGCTGCAGGAGGGGAAGAGAGAGACAGAGAGGAAGGAGGGGGTGGTGGAGAAGCAAATGGGCGCTTCTCCTGTGTGCCCTGGCCGGGAATTGAACCCGGGTCCCCCGCACGCCAGGCCGACGCTCTACCGCTGAGCCAACCGGCCAGGGCATCTCTGATTTTTCAAATAGCATAGTGCCTAGTACATAATAAACACCCATAAATGTACAATGGGTGTTTTTGTGAATAAATCAATAAACAGATACCTACTTCCAGAAGATTTAAGGTGATTAACCATAAATTATATGCTGAGCATTTAAAGAAGGACATTGGATCAAGAATCATGTAACAGTGGAGAGAAAAAATACAATTCAACCAGAACCCTTGCCTTAAGCTACATAGCACTATTAAAACAGAAAATTGGAACTCTGGGATTTCAGGCTATAAAGGCATAAAAAGTAAACATTGTTATGAGCATATTAAAAAAGCATATGTTCCCTGCCTACAGAGAAGAACATGAAATCAGAACTCATTTTATAGGTATCCTGAGGAATAATGACCAACATAATGGAAACATCTTCACTCACTTCCCGTGAACTCGGAAGGCATCACCAGTCACTTGGATATTGACAGCTCGTCTGCCATGACACTTGTTTTTTCTTGGTGAGCTGTGTTTGGTGAGCCTTTCTTTAGCTTGTTTGAGGTCCTGTTCAATGCAAATTGTTCTGATCCACAGCTTTTGGGTTGGGACAGTTCTCAAAGACAGTGAAATCAACTAAGGGTTGTTCTGATACAGCAACAGGAGAGGGAAGAGAGAGACCTTTAAAGCTTTTGTGTCAAGGTGGGGGAAATTATCATTTTTCTCAGCACATCATGGAAAACGAAATGTCCACCTTCAAATGTCTTACAAATGGCAATAACTATGAAGAAGTTCATCTATAATTGGTATCACTCAAATGCTCAAGAGCACTAATGTCAAGATCTTCATTCAGAGTATTTTTTTATAATCTATTTTTTAAATTTCTTTTATTAATTCATTTTTAGAGAGAGAGTAGAGAGAAAGAGAGAGAGAGAGAAGGAGGGGAGGAGCAGGAAGCACCAACTCCCATATGTGCCTTGACCAGGGAAGCCCAGGGTTTTGAACCGGCAACCTCAGCATTCTAGGTTGATGCTTTATCCACTGCGCCACCGAAGGTCAGGCCAGAGTATTTTTTTAAGATTTTATTTATTGATTTTAGAGGAGGCGGGAGAGAGGGCGGGGAGTAAGTAGTGGGAAGCATCAACTCGTAGTATGTGCCTTGATCTTGACCAGGCAAGCCCAGGGTTTCGAACCAGTGACCTCAGCGTTCCAGGTCAACGTTTTATCCACTACGCCACCACAGGTCAAGCTCAGAGTAGGCTAAACATCTGTGAATAAAACAGAACTCTGCTCCGATGAATTGTTTAATAGTTTTAGGTAGATTAATGAATGGAAGAAAAACATGTCTCTGTTTTGCACAGTGACTGGTGGCACACAGAAAAACTTCATTATTTTTACTACATATGTGATTTTGTTTAATTTTCTCAGTAATCATGGGACTTGAAGATTATTAATTTATATCCTACAGATAAAGAAGGTTAAAGATATACAGATTAAGCAAATTGTCCAGGGTCATAGAACCAGTGAATGGTACGTAGGAACCTAAGCCCAACTATTACAGACTACAAGTTTCAGGCCCTTTTCACTACAATATTAAGGCTTCAAAAAAATACAAAGTCTACTGCTTTTGAAATACCATGGTAACTGGCATGAATAACTTGGAAGATGAAAAATACTGCCCATGGCTATGAAATACAATTAACCCTTTAACAAATGACTAATTTCTCAAGCATATTTTGTAGCACTAGAAACAATGGAAGCTTCTGGTGATGTGTGCCATGCTTAAACTTGTAGCAGTTTACCAATATGTATCAGTAAAAATGATATTTGTTGCAAGTAACATAAGTGCCAACTGAAAAAGTCCTTAATAATAAGGATAAGTATTTTTTTAAATAAATGTATTTTAACTGCTTTTCTTTTTTTTAATTTTTAATTTTATTTTATTTATTCATTTTAGAGAGGAGAGAGAAAGGGTGAGAGAGAGACAGAGAGAGATAAGGAGGGAGGAGCTGGAAGCATCAACTCCCATATGTGCCTTGACCAAGCAAGCCCAGGGTTTCGAACTGGCGACCTCAGCATTTCCAGGTTGACGCTTTATCCACTGTGCCACCACAGGTCAGGCAATAAGGATAAATATTATCTCATAAAACAAGACACCTGGTGATAGGTAACTATAAAGTTAGGGTTTCAGTTAATTCAGCATTTCAGCAATAACATCAAGATAAGGGCCCTGCCTTCTTCACCATGGTTGACAATATGCCCCTTTGAGTGATAAAATAACACGGGTTGCATGCCTATTATGTTCTAGACAGTTCTAAATATTTTATAAGCATTTTAACTTAGTTGGTTCTCTCAACACTTCTATAAGATAACTATCATTATACTGTGATGTAGATAGAGATGCTTCATGGACATAGGATAGCTGCATCAGGGCCAAATATCAAAGTGGACAAAAGAACAACCAGTAATAAAAAAGGGGGTGTTGTCTTTCATGTACCTCTTCTTCTCGGAAGCCACTGAGCCGAATTTCTTTCTCTAAGCATCTATGCTCATACAAACCGCCAGCCGGAGGAATGGAAATTAGCACAATTATCTTAAATAAACCATAACTCACACAAGCCCCTGCAGAGTGGGGGCCTCCCACTTCTTCAAGCTCATGACCACAAAGCGAAGTAACTCATGAACAAAAAAGCTGGGTTCTAGCTATAAAGAGAACATTCTTCGACATCCTCAAGGTGGGTGGGTCTTTAGGAAAAGCAAGGTGAACAGGCCAGAGATTTCTAAAGGATTTGCTAATTTCTTCGATAGAGATTAGGAGTGTCCGATTTGAGCTAGGAAGCACTAAGCACTTAGTAGAAGCACTAAGGCCAGGAACTGAGTTGAAACAAACAAAAAAGAATTGGCTCTTGTAGGAGACAAAACCAAGGTCTGAGTTTCTTAAGCACAGCATGACTTAAATACCACGTGAGATTTACAGACATGAGGAAAGAAGCCTCCATGTGATTGTAAAGAGTGCTGCAAAGCAGGAACATTCCTAGTGGGCTACATCATACTGGATTAGGTAGAATTTACTGCATAACCTTTGCCACCATGCCTCCAGAGATGGCCGAACTCATTCAAGCCTCATGAAGGTGCACGTGCACTTTTGTGTAGCAGCTAAAAATGTGTGTGTCTACAGATGTAGGGAGTGTCTGTGTGTGTGTACAGAGAGGTCCCCAAACGACAGACGCCTTACTGTTATAGGTGGGATTGTATCCCTTCAATATCTGTATGTTCAGGCCCTAACCTCTACAAACTCAGAATATGATATATCTGAAGATAGGCCTTTTAAGAGAAAATTAAGGTAAATTTAGATCATATAAGTGGACCCCAATCCAATAGTCCTTATGAGAAAAGGCGACAGGGACACAGAAACACAAACTGAGAAAAGAAATTTGTGAAGAAAAGGGAGAAAACATCCATGTTCAAACCAAGGAGAGAAACCACAGAATGAAATAAACTCTGATAACTCTGATCTCAGACTAGCCTCCAGAACTATGAGAAAATAGTTTTGTTGTTTAAGTCATCCTGTCTTGTAGTATTTGTTATGGCAGCCCTAGTAAACTAACAGACTTACCAATTTGTACAAGATAAGAGCATATATGAAATGCTTCAAGTATGACAAGTTGGCTTTTCACAAATGGCTGGCTCTTCTTTAATTCCTTCCCACTAAATGTATTGCAGAATGACAGATCCTGTGGTTGAGCAATACCCTATTGACCAATTTAGCTATCTCAACTGAATCAGATAAACTCTGTAGCCAATTGGGTGTGTTGTGCAAAAATTAAACATTTAGATAGCCCTAAAATGTGACCCAGACAACGGCTTTCCTCCCAAACTCTGGCTCCGGAATCATGAAAGCATTTATGATATGTTTGTATATCACAAACATAGATATACAACTTACCTCCTCTTCTCCAAAAGAAATTAGACGATTTCATAGACAGGTTGATAGGTGAGGTGGAAAGTAGTTTATGCTAATTATCTTGCAGAGAACATTTTATAACTTGCCTTTAGCCTTTTTTATTCTCACTCAAATTTTTCCCTTAGATTTGACAACTTTGGGAGTCTTCTCTCTTCTCCTTTCTCAACAGCATTCACTCTAAAAACTCAACCCTTATAGATGTCCCACCAAAAAGACAAATTCCAAATTCCCTTCTCCTCCATTTATTTATTTACAATTTTATTTTATTTATTTAATTGAATTTATTGAGGTGAGATTGGTTAATAAAGCCATGCAGGATCCAAGTGTACAACTCAATAAAACAACATCTGGGCACTGCATCATAGGCTCAGCATGCGAAGTCAAGTCTCTTTTTTTTTTTTTTTTTTACAGAGACAGAGAGAGAGTCAGAGAGAGGGATAGACAGGGACAGAGAGATGAGAAGCATCAATCATTAGTTTTTCATTGCGCATTGCAACACCCTACTTGTTCATTGATTGCTTTCTCATATGTGCCTTGACCGCGGGCGGGCCTTCAGCCGACCGAGTAACCCCTTGCTCGAGCCAGTGACCTTGGGTTCAAGCCGGTGAGCTTTTGCTCTAACCAGATGAGCCCGTGCTCAAGCTGGCGACCTCGGGGTCTCGAACCTGGGTCCTCCGCATCCCAGTCCGATGCTCTATCCACTGTGCCACCGCCTGGTCAGGCCAAAGTCAAGTCTCTTTCTGTCCCCATGTCCCTCCCCTTTGCTCACTTCCACTCCCACCCCCCTTCCCTCTGGCTATCACCATGTTGTTGTTCATGTTTATGTGGCATATATACATCCATTTTTTTGCTTATTCCCTTCACCTTTTTTACCCAGCCCCCTAACCCACTTTCCTACTGACAGGTATCAGTCTGTTCTATGTATCTATGCTTCTATTTCTGTTTTGTTTGTTAAATTATTTTTGTTGATTATATTCTACATATAAGTGAGATCCTATGGTATTTATCTTCTCAGATTGGCTTGTTTCACTTAGCATAATAAATCCAAGGGCCACCCATGCTGTCACAAAAGGTAAGATTTTCTATTTTTTTATGACTAATATTCCATTGTGTAAATGTACTACAGCTGTTTAATTTTTTTAATCCTTTTCATTGAGTTTATTTGGGTGGCACTGGTTAACAAAACTCTACAAATTTCAGGTGTACAATTCCACAACACATCGTCTGTACAGTGTGTTGTGTATTCACACCCCCCATCACTAAATCAAGATTTCATTGCGGAGTCATGACATGTCTGGGCCCTGCTGGACTGGTAAGATGTAGATGAGAACGTGGAGAAGGAGGTTATTGATAGAACAGCATCGAAGCACAGAGGTGAGAACTACCAAGACATAGGTCAGACTGAACACCTGGACTAATTTTCAGCAGTCAGTAGAGGAAGGCTTGCCTTTATACTTATTGTCTGCCTTATAGTTTAAAGGTAGACCTTTCTGCACAAGCCTCAGGCTGCCTCTGGGTTCATCTTTTCCAGTAGATTTTACCCATAAAGTGAATGTACCAGTGCATTTTCTCAACAAAAGCCAATGTTTCATCAAATACTAGCTGTTGAGAGAATAAAATTATTTTCCTATCTTTATAAGAAAAGAAAATAATAATAAATCAAAAGAAATAAAAGGTCAAATACAAAAATCTTAGATCCTTTCATTTTCTTTTCTCAAAGAAGAGAGGCTAGTGTTTTGTTCCCTAAATAACTGGACAAGCTTACTGGCCTAGAAAAACTAAACTGAAAAGTCACATAGCTCTGCCTGAGTGAGGGTTAGCTAATGCCATTCCCAGAGAGAGAAAAAAACATTGCTGTTTTTCTTTTGAATTAACATTAACTTGTATAAAAACACACACACACACACACACACACATACACAGACATACACACACACACACACACACACACACACACACAGACATACACACACACACAATTATATTTAGAAATGTTTTAGCCCTGACTTCTCAGCAGGGGTAAGTGCCTCAATTTCCTGCAAATCATTGTCAAGTGTCTAGACAGGAGAAGTGGAAGCAAAGATAAGAGACCCTGAATTTCAACACAGGGTCCATAAGCTAAACCCAACTCAGCTGTACTTTTTCATTTGGCAACAAGCTATGACCCTCTGATAGCCACATATCTTACATGTTGCCTTTGACTTCTGATAAGGAAGAGGAAAGTGGGAAACAATGATGAGTGTTGATAATAAACGCCCCTGGCTGTGCACGTTCCTTGGGCTTTTTAAGTTAACTGAGCCCCAGAGAAATCCCAAACCCTACAGGCCTATCTACTATCTGGAGAGGATTTTGAGCATCATCGGGAGCTACAGATTAAGATAAACAATACTTTAAAGGGCTTGTGACTAGTTTAGCACCATAATTTAAAATTCACCTCTAAGTCAAGCAAACATGCTTTGTAGAAATTCCTACAGTCTCAATACCCTTTGTGAAAGAGGGTTTTACAATCTCTTAGTCTTTAAGGACTGGATAGGACCTCTGCAGTCAGCAGCATCCTGGACACACACAGTAACTTCAGCGTGGGAATACCTGAGACCAGGAGCCAAGTTTCTCCCCTTGGAAACATTCAGAGAATACTTTATTAGACTCTAATCTGTCACTGTGCAGCAAGATTTGCGCATGTCATTGACCTGATTCATCCTCATTCACTGATACATCCATCAAACCCTTCTTTGAGTCCCTTATTGAATAGGGTAGGAATTAAATGTGTTGGTAATAGAATCAGTTTCCCTAGTTTCGAACTCTGACTCCACTACTCACTGGCTGTGTAATCTGAAGATGGTATTTAACCTCTTGTGCCTCAAGTTCCCTACCTGTAAAATGGGAATACTGACAAGACTTACCTCTCAGGATTGTTGTGAGAGTTAGAGAATTCCAGATGCAAGACACTTAGAATGGTGCTTAACATATAGTAAGTATTTAATGAATTCTAATTATCACTGGGAAGTGTCAAATGCTAGACTTGAGTCAGAAGGATAAACAATAGATGAAAAGAACACTTTAGGGATGATGGTGAAGAAGAGAAATCTACCAACCACTTTAGAATTAAGAAATCAGACAACGTAGTGGTAGATAGTCCCTACCACTTATCTAGATATAATTATAATGAGCTTCAACAATAACTTAGAAGACAGTGCTAACTTAGGTTAAACTGAGAACAAATAACTAAACAGTTTGACTTGAAGGACTGCAGGAGTTCAAAAAAAGAGGATCACTGTGGACTGAAGGACCCAAACAATATTTCATTGAGGAGTCAGGACATGCCGGGCCCTGCTGGACTAGTAAGATATAGATGAGAACGTGGAGAAGGAGGTTATTGATAGAACAGCATCGAAGCACAGAGGTGAGAATTACTGACACATAGGTCAGACTGAACATCTGGACTAATTTTCAGTGGTCAGTAGAGGAAGGCTTGCCTTCATACTTATTGTCTGCCTTCTAGTTTAAAGGTAGACCTTCCTGTACAACCCACAGGCTGCCTCTGGGTTCATCCTTTCCGGTAGATTTTACCCAATCTCCATCAGCTCAACCTCTTTTCTTTCATTACTACTGCCTTCCTGTCTCCGCCCTGCTCCTGAGCCTTCAGTGTCCACCTCTCCCTCAACCCCATCCCCACTGCTTTTAGGACAAAACCAAGCTTCTGACTGCAATACTCAATGCTCTTCACAATCTCATACTACTCTACTCTGACCTCAGTTGTGTCTCCCAGTAGACCTTTCCCCTTCTTTTTCTCACACATCTTCTAGATGTGCCTTTCCTTCATGCCTCTACCAATCCAAACTCTAATATAAAGTTTATATCTGTGTATAAATTCTTGGTGAGCTTTCCGGTCCTTTGCCAATTTCCCAATTCTTTTAACTTTTTAGCTAACTTTCCAATCTTTGCTACCTTCCTTAACTCCCCATATTTTCTCTTTGTTCTCACAGAACATGTCTATTCCATGCACCACACAAGTAAATTTGTAGTATTCCTTCAGCTAGAGTTTTATATTGTTATAATTGCAGGGAGGTTAGCTAATTTTTGTTTGTTTGTTTGTTTGTTTTTTTGTATTTTTCTGAAGCTGGAAACGGGGAGAGACAGTCAGAAAGACTCCCGCATGCGCCCGACCGGGATCCACCCGGCACGCCCACCAGGGGGGGGCGCTCTGCCCACCAGGGGGCGATGCTCTGCCCACCAGGGGGCGATGCTCTGCCCCTCCGGGGCATTGCTCTGTCGCGACCAGAGCCACTCTAGCGCCTGGGGCAGAGGCCAAGGAGCCATCCCCAGCGCCCGGGCCATCCTTGCTCCCATGGAGCCTTGGCTGCGGGAGGGGAAGAGAGAGACAGAGAGGAAGGAGGGGGTGGGGGTGGAGAAGCAAATGGGCGCTTCCCCTATGTGCCCTGGCCGGGAATCGAACCCGGGTCCCCCGCACGCCAGGCCGACGCTCTACCGCTGAGCCAACCGGCCAGGGCGAGGTTAGCTAATTTTTTAACTGAGATTTTAGTGTTCAACTAGACTGTAAGTTCTCCAAGACCAGGATTTATATCTGAGTCTTCGTCTTGCAAGCACAGCAGTTGATTATTACAGGCGACAGGAACCAGGAATGTCAATTTACAAGACTAATGAAAATTGCCCAAATAGGGACAAGTAAAACGTAAGAAAAAGCTGAATGTCAAGGACAGTGGGTCATATAGGTCAGGGTTCCTGGAAACGAAAACCTGGGATGCTTTTGTTGTTGTTTTGTATTGTTTTTGCTTTTGCTTTTGTTTTGAGAGTCTGAGATTTGCATGCAGGAAGTTAACGTTCTCGGGACCAATATCCGTGGGACAGGAGGGACAAGGAGTGAGCGCTAGGAGTTGAGCAGAGGAAGAATCAAAGGCTGAGCTCTGATGCAGTTATGACAGTCTTCAGTCAATCTCGTGGGGATCTCTGGAGCTGGACGGGCCCTTCAGTTATCCCAGCTGAAGCAAAGGGGTCAGGTCTTTGAATGTCCCTTTAGACCAATCTTTTGATGTGAACTGGACCTGGGAAAGGGGAATAACTCTGGGCAAGGCAACTGCTTTTGGCAGGTTATGGGAAAAGGGAGGCAGCTGTGAGCTGTCAGGAGCCAACACTCATTGGCTTGGTCCTAACGGCAGAGTCTGGAGGTATATATCATACTACAGTATCCACTACAGTTGGCTAATCTGACAGCATGAGCTATTGCCCTTCTCATCTAAACCTCTGTGCTTGGCACTCAGCTCCACTTGGGATCATTCTGTTTTCTGGCTGTTATGTCCTATATGGCTGACTTTAAATGTGTTCATTTGTAGATCAAAAATTTAGCCCTTTATAAACCCTCCGTCCTTTGCAGTTTCTTGTTGTACTGATCAGAAAGAAAAAAACAATGCTGATTAACTCCACCAGCAACTGGTCAGTGTCCCAATCATCAGCACCTGCTCTGGAATCAGAGAAGTGACTTCCACCAGCTGATTTCTAGAATCTCAAATGAAGGGCCTCCCAGGAGGTTCTGACTTCATGGGATTCATTTTAGGCAAGATTGGCAGGATAGAATAGCGTCGGGGTTTCAGCACTTCCCAGAAACACCAGCTGACCAAACACTTGGAAATGTCAAGAAGCCAACAACAGGGAAGAGCCTGTCTTAGCATGCGGAAAGGAAAACTGACTTAGCAAAAGGTAACAAGGAGACAGTCTGAGCTAATCTGCTGATTCATGACCGCCTTGAAGAGCTGCTGCTTCCACTTGGGTGGCCTTTTCCCCCAATCCCTCACTCCTGCCACTTCTCATCTTTAGATCTTTTGTTATTAATGATGGTGATGATGACTTGAGAAATTTAACAAGTACAGAAAAGAACCAAGAATAATAAAACAAACATTTAGGTATGCCTTCCTGGAATTCACTATTGTTAACTTTGTGCCATCTTTGCTTCTGTGTTTTTAATTTAAAAAATGTATTATAGGGATAATTCACATTGCCTCTGTTTCTACTTTCCATAGTCAAAATCATTATTTTGTTGTGTACCTTTCCACTTCATTTTTAATAATGTTAAATGCATATGCTAGTATAATTGAGTATACAAATATTATTGTGCATGGTTTTTGTATACTATACTGTACTGTAATTTGCTTTTCTTCATTAACTCTTTTTGGCAATTCTTCATATTGCTATATGCAGATTTAGTTCACTTTTAGTAACAGCTTATAGTAGTTCATCAGAGAATCATACTACATTTTATTTCTTCATCTTTCTATTGATGGACCTTGAAGTGGCTTCCAACCTTCCAACGTTCTCCTTTCTGTACATTTTTTTCCTGACTTCCCTGACAGCTCAAAATGAATGAAATGTCTCTCTCTTTTTTGAATTTCTTGCTGAGATTGACCAGGCCTCCAAAGAAGAATTCCTGCTGTATCTTTGTTCTTTGCCCCTCTGCCTCAGCTCTGACAAATACCAGGTGCTGGTTCCTAGAATTCCCATTGTTTTCTGAGTTGGTCCTGCCAACAGATTTCAATCCTAGCCAGACCTAAGAAACAGACTATGGAAGTGACGAATACAAGCAAAATGAATTCGTTCTCTTGGCCTCAAAATAAAATTGGGGCTACTTCTGGGAATTTACCCCAAGAAAGTAATTCAAAAAAGAAAAAATCTATTTACATAAAGATTTTTATTATATAATTATTTTTAATAGGGAAATATGAGAATCAAAGTAGCCAATAATGGATAGTCATTATATACATCATGGCACCAACACTCAATAGAATATTAGTTATTATTTTACAACTATGATTCTGAAAACTCTGTATTAGGCAGAAAAGCATGAAATTGCTCTATCTAGCTCAAAATAGTTGAATACCAGCACTTTCATGTACTCCAATTTAAGAATAACAGGAAAACAGATGATGGTATAATGTTTGATTAAAAAATGCAAAAAGTAAAATCGCATCTATAATATATGAAAACATTCCTACATTTGGACAAGAACTTGAAGGAAGCACAACAGAATTAAAAATGTTATATTGAAGAAGGCAAGTGGGAAAGAACTGAAACTTAAGACTTACATATTGAGGACCCTAAATACATTATTATGCAAATGTACACACACACACACACACACACACACACACACACACACGAAGCTTTTATTATTCCTACCGATAAATGAGGAAACTGTGGTGAGGAGTGATCAAACAAGCTGTTCATTGTCACAGGCGACAGAATGGCAGAACTATATAGAACTTGCATCCAGACCTCTTCCATTCCAAAGCCTGTACTCTACCCGTGTCCCTCTCCGGGAGGATGAAAACACTGTCTTTCCCTTACAGTTCTTATGTTATTATTTGCATAATGAATAGAAATTCAAGTAAAAAATTCCCAAAGTGGGCAAGGATAAGGAAGATAGGTTATAAAGATAGGTTATGAAACATTTCTTCCTGTTGCTCTCTGGCCCAGAGTGACAGGGCATCTACTAGACTGGCTCTTTGATATGCCAAGCTTGCCCTTAGGGTACCTGGGATAGAACACAAGGCTGCTGGAAAGAGGGTGACAGTCAAGAGACAGAGCTGATTAAATAGGGAATGAGATAAGCTATATCATGCCTAGGGCCATTGATCAAAGCTCTTGAACATAGAGACCTCAGCTAGTATATGACACTCTCTAGAATAAGCTGAAAACCATTTGTGGGTGTATGGTTGTTCTCAGGGAGAAGCCTCCGAGTTCCAGTCTGAATCAATGAACAGAGGAGCACTGGGCTGGAAGGAAGGACTTCCTGGTTCCTTAAAATACTTTCTAGGCAGATGTGTGTCCTTTGGCAAGTCACCAGAGTTCTCGGTTTTCTCATCTGCAACATGAGTGTTGCCTCTTTCAGCAATAAGTGTTTCTCTGGCTCTATTTTTTACCCAGGACAAAGAGTTCTACAGACTGTTACCTGGAGAAATCACGTGTCAGGTGTCTTAGTGTTGAAGAAAGTGCATGTCCTTTTTATTCTCACACTTTCAGAAAAAGGGGTATTCCACCAACACTTCTGCTCTTCTCGCCACCCAGTAATGTAACCATTACCTTCCTGCCCAGTGAACTGTCAGGAGGGCTATGTCTTGAGTCTAGTGGACAACAGACTCCGCCCATTCTTACCCCACCCACTACCAGCAAGTGGGCTGAACTGCACATTATGCTCCTGCTCTTAGGCAGAAAGCACACCAGTCAGGTTGTGAATCAGCCTCCAAAGGAAGACCTGGGGACTCAGCTCCCCGCTCAGGATTCTGCCCCACCAGTTACCAGCCACAGCTCTCCAGGTAACTGGCTGGCTGAATGTCAGCTGTGCAGGGCACCAAAGTTTAAACTCAGGTTAAAGAGTGAGAAGCCCCATTATGATTTCAATGTCCATCTGTATATTCCAGCATAGGATGCCTGCAGCCCTAAATTTTGAGTTTCATAAAGGTGACCCTGCAATTTGATCTTCCCCAAGCTCCTTGTATCTGTTTGCCACTGGTGAAGAGAAAATGAATGGATAATTGGCATCCCCTAGAATACAGAACCAAGGTATGGAAGACATACCAGCCCAAGTTCAGGTATACCCTGCTCATAAAAGTGTTAGTAAGAAAATGCAAGCACAAGCGGGTCAGAAGAGAGACAGAAGAAAAGCAGACGGCCGAACTGAAATAACATTTCTGCAGTTGAGCTCTGCGAGGGACAGTGCTGAGTTAAAACAGAAACGCCGAATCCTGAAGTTCAAGACCTAAGGGGAGAGGGAGACATGGGTCAGTCTAACTCACCAGCGGCGTGTCCTGGTTCTCAAGGCACCAACACACAGTAAACAGGGCAGAGGAAAGACGTATAACTCTGTTTATAGAATCACATTGCAAAGTGGGGAAGCAGGATGGATAGGTGGATTGTCTTCTACCCCTGAAATCAAATGCTAACATCACTACCTTTAAGATACATGATCATAGGCAAAGCTAAACCATTGATTGTACCCTCAGTTTTCCTAAGCAAAACAAGAATCGTAATAATGCCCTAATAGAGTTGTTGAAAGAATTTAATGAACTAATCCATTAAAAGCACTAGCACATTTAGTGTTCAGTAAACATGGGGCTTCCCACCAGGCACTAGTGACTAGACCGTAAGTCCTGAGAAGGCAGGGGCTAATGCTGAATTTGCTAATTTGTGCATCCCTAATGTCTAACATGGTGTCTGCCTTTTTCGTCTTCCCTAAACGACCATCCCTTTCATCTGAAGCCAGCCGAATACATCGCTAAGGGTAAGCACACATCTCTCCCGTCTAAAGATTCAGTTCCCCCCCCTCCACCACCACACACACTACTTCAGGAGTCTGCTGGCTGGAGTCTCGGGCTGATTCTTGATCCCCAAGATGGGCTAGCAAGGCAGCACACGATACACTTGCCCTTATTTGAGTGATGTGATTTAATTTGATTATTTTGAAAGTTCCTGACTTATTCTCATTCCAAATTCTCCAAGTTTAAAGGGAAAGAGAACAACCAGGCCCTAGGAGATAGTCTCTAATGTCACAATAAGTGCCCTCATGTGGTTGGTAGCGGTGGGACAGGAAGGGGCCGCTGGTGGAGTAAGGCTACAGGATTATTGACCGTATTCCCTGTGCTGTGCTTTACACCCCCACGACTGTTCTGTAACTAACAATCTGTACTTCTCAATCCCTTCACTGTTTTCACCCACTATGTACCGTGCCAGGTGGGTGCTGGAAATATCGGGGGGGGGGGGGTACTTTGTAAAGTGTACGATTATCTAACCACTATGCTGCATACCTAAAACTAATATAAAATAATATTGAATGTAAACTGTAATTTTAAAAAGAGTAAAAAAAAAAAAGAGATGCTTTTTCTAATTTAGATAATTACTTTTTGAGAATAAAATTTATCCACTTATAGGCAGACTAAACAGTTGGCGATCAAGGTTTTGGATCCTGGAATCCTGCCAATGAGGAGAAAAACTGAGTTTCATTTGTGGAAGACCAGTGCTAGTAGCTTAATCAAGTTTCTAGTTATCAGTTAGGATCTGCATTCTAGGTAGACTATAGGTGGGGTCTTCCCCATTCACCATCTTATAGTCCCTGAGTCGCCACAATCGTGCATCTTTGGTGGTCAGGCCCCAGGTGACCATCTGCAGGCTGGTGCAGCATCAGGAGCATCTTAGATGATTTGCAGATGTTCAAGTTTAAACATAGAGGGTGTCTGTCTAGACAGCTAGTCAGACCTCTTCACATCTCCCATGGGCCCTGCCTTGACTCTCCCTCCATCCAGCTGTGGGGATGATTGACATTTTGGAAACCTTAGAGATGTATACTTTTTAAACATGAAATCTTGAAGCGAGAAAATTGAATGGGACCATAGGACCGCACTAGGAAGGGTTCACAAGTGAAGGAATATGTTCAAAACACCATAGTCTAGCTAAGAACTTGAGCTTAGGTCTTTGGACTCCAAAGCCAGTGTTGTTCCATTAAATGACCTGGATATTGAGTAATATCTTGCCTGTTCCCCACATTTGAGAGTAGTGACTGTCTGTGGAAAACAGGGTTTATTAAGTCATTATCTGCATCTGCCAGTGGGCATTATAGACACTTAAAGCATCTGACCCTTTTTAGAGGCCCACATTTCTCAGATGTCAACTATCGTCCAGGAGGAGATTGGTTTCAATCATATGAAAAGAAACTGTATTAGTTTGCTAAGGCACCCACAACAAAGTACCATACAATGAGTGGCTTAAACAATAGATATGTATTGTCTCATAGTTCTGGAGGCTAGAAGTTCAAAATCAAGGTGTTTGCAGGGCAGGGTTCCTTCTTTCTGAGGGCTGTGAGAAAAGAATGTGTTCCAGGCCTCTCTCTTCAGTTCTTATATGGCTGTCTTCTCTCTATGTCTCTTCACATCATCTGTTTATGTGTGTGGAATAGGGTTCATATCTAATAAAGGACTCTATTTCCAAATAAGGACATATTTGGAGGTACTGGAAGTTAGGACTTAAACATATGAATTATGAGGGAACACAATTGGACCTATAAAAACTGTAAATCACTGTTTCCCAAATTTCAGCCATTTGTGTATGTATCACCCCATACTTCTGCTCCAATCATATGCCACCCCAATGATTATCCCTTAATATTTAAAAATCAAATGATAAAATAGATTTAATGTAAAAGGTAACTTTATCTCTTATATAAATAATAAACCAATGCTTTTCTAATATACAAGGCAAAGCAAAAGTAGGTTTATAGTTGTTCATATGAAAAATAATATAATAATATAAAAATAAAGTGTTTTGCATACTCACGACTATAAGCCTACTTTTGTCCCACCCTATATGTTAACATTATTATTAAAATTTAAAAACACTCACACCATCTAACATGATCTCATGTGCCATGATCTCATGTATGCATAGCCCCCGTCAGGAAGTACAAATTCAAATGGCTTCTGAGTGTGTGGGTTTGCATGTATTCCATGTAAGATTGGTTTTTTATGGGTGTTTCTTGTGTGAAGCAAATCCTATTCAAGAGGTAGTAGTTCCTGCCATTTTAAATAGTCCAAAGCAATTCTCTGCATCTCTCCAGCCACAGAGAAACAGTCCACTGGACTTCCTGTATGGTAGAATCACAAGAACATTCTAAAATGGGAAAATAGGACAGGGAAGGGTCCCATAGTCTTCCCAGCTCACCTTCTAGACATCAGGCCACGAGACAAATCCTCTAGAACAGGATAAATATGTGCCAGGAGCCTCTCCCACATTCACAGCAGACATGATTAATATTTCATGGACCTCTTTACTACAAGCCCATAAGGACCTCAAAATCCTTTTTTTTTTTTCTATTTATTTATTCATTTTAGAGAAGAGAGAGAGAGAGAAAGAGAGAGAAGGGGGCAGGAGCAGGAAGCATCAACTCCCATATGTGCCTTGACCAGGCAGGCCCAGGGTTTTGAACCAGCAACCTCAGCATTCCAGGTCGACGCTTCATCCACTGCGCCACCACAGGTCAGGCAGGACCTCAAAATCCTTTCAACACAACACTCCAGGAAGCCACTACCAACTTCTCAGCATTGCACACAGAGGGGAAACCAGCACGCCAGCTCCTGTCCGGTGCCGCTTTCTCTGGCCTCCACGAAGGGCCAATCCTGCAGTAGTTTAGGAAAAGTTCTTCCATCCTCTCCACTCCCTGCTCACATCTGACCTTTTATTTTCCAGGACTCAGCTTAAGAGCACCTCTCTAAAGAGACCTCTCCCATAGAGATCTTAGCTATCTGTGAACAAATGCCTAAATGCCTCCCATTATTCTGCATCTCAGATTTTTGTTTGATCCCCTTTAAATCATTTACCATGACTTATTTTTACCATATTGCTTGGGTATGTACGTTTTTAATCAGTCTTGCCCCCTGGACTGTAGACTCCTTGAAAGTAAGGGTTACATTGGTCTTGTTTACCCTTCATCATTTGCATACACTATTCACTCAATAAATATTTGTTAAAGGGAAAATAGAAAGAAAAGGGAAAAGGGGGAAAAAATAAGAAAACTAAGAAAAGAAAGAGAAAGGAAAAAAAACGGAAGAGAAAGGAGGGGAGGGTTATCTCCTTTAGTCCTCAGAGCAACCCTATGTGGTAGTTATTATTATTCAGCTAATTTGTTAAGCGAGGATACTGAGGCACAGAGAGAACAGCTGCCACGTGGTCCCTCCCCTTTACTAGTTCACCGTCTGCTTGAGAGTCTGAGTGTACAATGATGATGACGATATTCATAATACTACGGTAATAAGAGTTGTAATTTAAATGCAGGATTAAGTGAAAAATTTGGAAGACCATACATAAGACCTTGTCACTCTTTTTTGGCCACTTTGCTGATATGGCTGCTTGTGCAAAGTGACAGTGGTGTTCTAATTCTGGCCTGTTTACTAGATTCATGCTCACCGTCAGTGTTTTCGGACTGTGGCCAGATGCTAAGTAAGATGAGTGAAGGGACAAGTATTAGTGTGTCTGTCACTTCAGAGACCCTTCGGACCACCAGCCCTCTGGCCCCATCTCATTCTACCACCAAAATGATTTTATTTTAGGGTATAACAAAGTGCTCCTATTCCAGAGTCTTGGCAAAAGCCAACATCAACCCGTCTGGATAGATTTCAATTCTTCTGAGTGTCTGGGAAGAAAAGTTTCAAAGGCTTTTCTTCTAATACCTTAATATCCAAGTGCAAATTTGCCCATTCTTTTCTCTAAACTTCTGAGGTCCAATAAGAGTTCTGATAAAACAAATACTAAAATATTTAAAGGTACCAGCTCGGGACTAAGGGCTTTATTTACATGTTCTCATTTAACCTCACAAGAACCTTCACAAATAACATTGCTCATCAGCCCCATTTTGTAAAGCAGGAGAATGCAATCCTGAGTGGTTCATTGCTTTCGCAAAGCCCCGCTCTTAATAAGTGGCAGAGTCAAGACTCAGATGCAGAAGTGATGAAGTATTCAATGTGAGCTGTTTCGTGCATCCTTTCAGAACCATTCCTCTGCTCCCTCTCTCCCTCCATCTGCGCCTTTTTTTAGTTGCATCATCAAACGTCTGGGCCATTTCCGGTGTTCTAAATCCAGTTGGAGGAAATTTTCTTTTTCATTTTTAAGTCATTGTAAAATATTTAATACACACAAAACGACATGTAACATATATGTAAGTTATAAAACATAAAAGCACAGCCAGAACATTGCAATACTCATGTGCTCCTGGCCAATCTTACCCCCTCCTTCTCTCCACTCCCCAAAGTAACCATTATTGAGTTTTAGAATGACCACTTAAAAAAAAAAGTTTTATGTATGTGTTCCTAAAGAATATATTGTTTCACTTTGCCATTTTCATGAACTTTATAAAAACAGCATATCCTGTGTCATCTTCTGTGACTTTTTCACCGTATTATTGGTTCAATATGTAGATGGACGTTAGGCAAAGACTGATTGATCTAATAATAATACCAAGTATCAGTGAGGATTTGGAGCAAACTGAACTGTTTCTAGTAGCGTAAATTAGTGGAAGCACTTTGGAAAACAACTGGACGTTATTTTGTAAGATTGAACAAATGCATTTATCATTTCCCGGCAATGGCTCTACGAAGCCAATGCCTCAGACTGCACGCGTGCACACGAAGACACATGCAAGGGTGTTCAGAGCAGCATTGCTCACAATAGCAAATACCAGAGGCAAATTATTTTTCATCTTGGGGACTATTTCTACATTCTCTCTTTAATGAACTGATTTCTAACTAGGGAAGTTATTTGTGGTAGGAAAAGACACTAATAGTAAAGCAATTTGGATTAGTGCTAAACTAAAGTATGGCTTTTATCATTATGTTATATATTTAGGCTAAATATCCCATGAGTTTGTTTTTTATTTAAATTTTTTACAGAGACAGAGAGAGGGATAGACAGGGACAGACAGACAGGAACGAAGAGATGAGAAGCATCAATCATTAGTTTTTCTTTGCACATTGCAACACCTTAGTTGTTCATTGATTGCTTTCTCATATGTGCCTTGACCGCGGGCCTTCAGCAGACCAAGTAACCCCTTGCTCGAACCAGCGACCTTAGGTCCAAGCTGGTGAGCTTTGCTCAAACCAGATGAGCCCTCACTCAAGCTGGCGACCTCGGGGTCTCGAACCTGGATCTTCCGCATCCCAGTCCAACGCTCTATCCACTGCGCCACCGCCTGGTCAGGCTAAATATTTTTAAACTGCTAATTTATAACCATGAAATCAACAAATTTGGTGTCAAAATTAGTAAAATGCTATCTGAACTAATTTGTCACAGGTTAGAGGGGTTGGGAGAGGTGATGGCAGGGGCCGGTTGAGGGGAGATGAGAAGCTCATAGATTTCAGAGCCCCAATTACCAACCCTCCCCCAGCCCCTCTCACCTTCATCTACTGAGCTTAGACGTTCACCTCCTATGCAGAGAGCGATGTCTGTTGAGTCTAAGAAACCATTAGATTAAATTTCTGGCACTTGTTACTTATTTATAGGGATAGAAATTTTGGCTTCACATTTAACTGTGACGGTTCTTTTCTTTGGAAGGAGAACTGAGAGAAGTTTGAGGTTTGACTGTTCCCATCAAATGATTTTTTATTAAAAAAATTTTTTTCTCAGATTCTTTAAAAATGAGCCACATAAGCCCAGAATTCCAAAATCTCCTGCTTCTTCAGAGTGACTATTCTATGACTAAAATGTACCACAGAGCTATATATATACAAATACATCTAGTGTTAGAGTGGGAACGATCTTCCAACTCGCAAAACAAGACACGGAACTCACTCTCACTGTTCCCAAACCCTGCTTGCCCCAGCACTCACAGCAAGATGTCCCTGCATTTAATGCTATAATTCCATAGAAAAGAACAATTGATCCTCCTAAGTGTCAAAGGTTAAGTGACCTGTCCATGATCTCTGGGTGAGTATCAGTGTCGGGACCAGAACCCAGTCTGGAGAAAAATCTTTGTTCCTAGTCAGGGTGTTTCCTGCTTTTCCATGAGTTTTCACATACAGTTCCCTGAAAAGGAAATGCTTTGTCTTTATTTGTGGTTTTGTCTCCACCATTTCTCAAAATGCTTTGAGAGCCCTCTTGATTTGACTTCTTGGGTTGGATTATTTGCATTTTCATCACACAGAAGGGGGCCCTGACAGCTCAGCTGATGACCCCACCAGGCCATATACAAGAATACCAATTAGCACCCAGAAGACCAGTTTGATCTTCACTTCTCAGTAGCTTCCTTCCTGGTAACACTTCCTACAGCTTCTATTGGTGGCTGGCTGGGGTCCAAGTTCCACAGAGTAGACAAGTCAGCTTCTTGCAGACGGAATGGGAAGCTTTTCACAGACTTGGGTCCCTCCACCTCCTGCCCTCTCTGTCGCCTTTCAAGTATAGCTAAAGACTTAGACTCAGTTTTTAAGCACTGACTGCAGAGAGCCATGTGCAGGGCTCCATAAAAAATGGCAAGAGGCCCTGGCAGGTTGGCTCAGTGGTAGAGCGTCGGCCTGGCATGCAGAAGTACTGGGTTCGATTCCCAGCCAGGGCACACAGGAGAGGCGCCCATCTGCTTCTCCACCCCTCCCCCTCTCCTTCCTCTCTGTCTCTCTCTTCCCCTCCCACAGCTAAGGCTCCATTGGAGCAAAGATGGCCCCGGGTGCTGGGGATGGCTCTGTGGCCTCTGCCTCAGACGCTAGAGTGGCTCTGGTCGCGACATAGCGACGCCCAGGATGGGCAGAGCATCGCCCCCTCGTGGGCAGAGCGTTGCCCCTGGTGGGCGTGCAGGGTGGATCCCGGTTGGGCGCATGCGGCAGTCTGTCTGACTGTCTCTCCCCGTTTCCAGCTTCAGGGGAAAAAAAAAAAAAAAATATATATCTATATATCTATATATATATATATATAGATATATATATATTTAAAAAATGGCAAGAGGATGCTGCCAGTCACTCCAGGGACTTCAACTCTTCTGCTGCAGAAGATTTGCAAAGGAATGAGCAATTTGTATTGTCCTACAGAAGAATGAAGCATGCTGACGGCCCTCTAGTTTATCACACACATACACGTAGACACACAAAAAGACAGTATATCTAAGCAGTTCTTCAACATGTTAAGTGGCAGAACCTAACACCTTTACTGAGCCAGCCTCTGAATATCTCCTCATGAATAAAAAAAGTCCTCAGCACTCCTTGGTGTTTACCAAAAGGAGCTGAAAACTTAAGTCCACAGAAAAATCTACAGAGACATTTATAGCAGCTTTATTCATAATGCCAAAACCTACTAGCAACCAAGATGTTTTGCAACAAGTAAATGGATCAATAAACTGGTATATTCAGACAGTGGAATATTATTCAGCACTAAAAAGAAATGCCATGAAGAACCATGCAGGAACCTTAACTACATAGTAGTAAGTGAAGGAAGCCACACACTGTGATTCCAACTATATGCCATTCTGGAAGAGGCAAAGCTATAGAGCTAGTGAAAGGTCAGTGGTCACCAGGAGGTGACGGGATGAGTGTGAAGGATGAGTAGGTGGAGCACAGGGCATTTTTAGGAAGGTGAAAGTACTCTCAATGACAATATCATGGTGAATGTGTGCCATTATAAATATGTCTAGACACACAGAATATACAGCACCAAGAGTGAAACCTAATGCAAACTGTGGGCTGCTGTAACAAATACCACAAACTGGGTGGCTCCCAATAGCAGATGTATTCTCTCACGGTGTGAAGGCTAGGAGTCTGAAATCAAGGTGTCAGCAGGTCCATGCTCTCTCCCAGGGCTCCAGGGAAGAATCATTCCTTGCCTCTTCTGGCTTCTGGTGGTTGCTGGCAAATGTCGACGCTCCTTGATTGTAGCTGCATCGCTCCAACTTCTGCCTCCATTTTCACAGAGTTGTCCTCCATCTGTGGCTCTGTGTCTTCTCATAAGGACACCAGTCACTAGGTTTAGGGCCCCCTTTAATGCAGTACGAACTCAGCTAATTACATCCACAAGGTCCTTCTGAGAGCCCAGGTGGACTTCTGAATTTTGGGGGATCCTATTCAACCCAATAAAAATTTTTAGTCTTTTGTGGTAGAACTGGGGCTGGGAAGACTCCAGGGCTAGTGTGAGACTTCAGTTGCTATATTATCTATCTGAATAAGTGGTCAATATTTTTTAAAACTGATTTATTTTAGAAAGACAGAGAGAAAGGGAGAGAGACACACACAGAGAGAAGGAAGTATCCATTCATTGTTCCACTTAGTTGTACATTCATTGGTAGCTTCCCATATGTGCCCTGACTGGGGATTGAACCTGCAGCCTTGGTGTTTGAGAAATACACCCGAACCGACTTAGCTAACCAGCCAGGGCTATGTGGTCAATAATATTATGGATCCAGAAAAAAGGAGTTTCTATTATATCAATACAAGGTTATTCCTGACACTACTCAGAGAGTTCAGGATGGTGGCTCTTTGGAATGCAATACAACAATCCCCTCATTTTCTAAGACTAAAGCTAACATTTTTTTGTTTGTTTGTTTGTTTACAGAGACAGAGTGAGTCAGAGAGAGGGATAGAGGGATAGACAGACAGGAATGGAGAGAGATGAGAAGCATCAATCATTAGTTTTTCATTGCACGTTGCAACACCTTAGTTGTTCATTGATTGCTTTCTCATATGTGCCTTGACCGCGGGCCTTCAGCAGACCGAGTAACCCCTTGCTCAAGCCAGCGACCTTGGGTCCAAGCTGGTGAGCTCTGCTCAAACCAGATGAGCCTGCGCTCAAGCTGGCGACCTCGGGGTCTCGAACCTGGGTCCTCTGCATCCCAGTCCGACTCTCTATCCACTGCGCCACCGCCTGGTTAGGCTAAAGCTAAATTTTTTTAAATAAATAAATATAATGATGAATTAAATATTAGCTGACACAAAGCTAGGGTAATTATGGAAGAAATTAACCCATGTTCAAAGTTCACTAGCTGTCAGATTCTTTGTGTAGGATCTCTGTAGTCTGCCAAGGTCAAGAGCAATGCCAACTCTACTGTAGGCACTAAGTCAGAGAACAGTGGAGAACAAAAGACATGGACCTGCTGATAGCTCTGAAATGTGGTTCAAGCAAAGGACACGGCAGACACTAATGAAGTAGCTTTAATAGCACAAAGGCTAATAAACACGAGATAGTGCATTTAATATATTTAGGGTTTTTTCAAAGAAATCTTTTCTAGACCACCTGGATTCAAATCCTGGCTCTGACTCCTACTAGCTGTGTACGAATGCCTTAGCCACTCTGTACCTCAGTTGACTAATCTGGGAATTCGTAAAGTGGTAATAACAGTAGCATGCACCTTACAGTGTTAGTATAAGAATTAAATCAGTTAATATTTGTAAAAATACTTAGAATAGTAACTGGCACATATTTTTGTTAGATAAAATAGTGTTTGTGAAATGAAATAGACATGGTAAGTGACATTAGGGTTTGTTTGTAGTATTACACTGATATCTTCAAGAACTATAATTTGTTGGTTATGCCACATTAATTTTATTTGTATCATACGAAGTTTCCTTTCATAATATTTTAGCCAGGCCTATGACAACGTGTGTGTGTGTGTGTGTGTGTGTGTGTGTGTGTGTGTTGGGGAGGAGCAGGACAGGTCACAGGGAAGAGGAGAATAGCGCTAATAGAGATAGATGGCTCAGTCAGCAGATTTCTGCATTTCCCCTTTCTGACATCTTTGGGAAACCCAACCATATACACAATCCATGTGGCTGTATTTAGATTATCCACCACAGTACAGTGTACTCCTTCAAGTCTGATACAGATATGCCAAGAGAAAGGTCTCTCTGTTCCCTTGAACCCTAAATTATTAAGATAAGAATAGGAGATTTCTAGGCCCTGGCCGGTTGGCTCAGTGGTAGAGCGTCGGCCTGGCGTGCGGAAGTCCTGGGTTCGATTCCCGGCCGGGGCACACAGAAGAGGTGCCCATCTGCTTCTCCACCCCTCCCCCTCTCTGTCTCTCTCTTCCCCTCCCGCAGCCAAGGCTCCATTGGAGCAAAAGATGGCCCGGGCGCTAGGGATGGCTCCTTGGCCTCTGCCCCAGGCACTAGAATGGCTCTGGTCGTGACAGAGCGATGCCCCAGATGGGCAGAGCATCGCCCCCTGGTGGGTGTGCCGGGTGGATCCCGGTCAGGCGCATGCGGGAGTCTGTCTGACTGCCTCCCCGTTTCCAGCTTCAGGAAAAAAAAAAAAAAAAAGAATAGATTTCTAACTGCCATTTTTTCTTACTGTATGTAAAAAGCCTAGCTGAGGACATCTAGTGAAAACCAAAGCCAGAAGAAGAGAAAAGAAAAGAAAAGAGCTCCTTGACATCATTTGATACCCTCGGTCAGACAGTATCTGAAGTCCTTCTGTGAGTATGCCAGTACCATCATCCACGAAGTTTTCTCTTGTATCTGTTCCAATCTGAGCTCTGTTTCTGTCTTATGTTACCCAAAGAATACCATCCTCTCGCTTGAATCACACAGTGGAGGAAATATTTAAAATTTCTAAATGAATGCTCGGGTTAATAAAAAGTATGGCATTCCTAATAGATAAAGCCCAACCTCAAAATCTCTGACCCAAGGTTTCCTCAATCTGGACACAAATTCAGATTTTGTCTTTTTCATATGGGACCTCCTCACACACTCTGGTTCTCAAAGAGTTTGTACTCACTCCAGGCCACTGTGAGGTAGCCCCCATGCCTGGTAAGCCCCTGCCCAGGTCTCTGCACCAACACCAGCCCACTTGGGAATTCGGGAGGGGCCACGGAGCAGTCGTGGTCCCACTTGGCAGACTTGGGGGAACCTTTCCCAGCTCCTGTACCTCATCAGACTTCACAATGCACGGAGTTGATTTATGAGAAAAGGTTATTAAAGCATGTAAGAGCTCCTGCTGGAGAGAAAATTATCTGTATAAACAAAGTGTTATTATGGGATTCAGGGAGGCCACGCCAGGAAAGGTCATTAAAATAAGAAGAAACTGGCGAATCAATCTCTTCTAAGTGACTGAACTCACAGGAGAGAAGTTACATATCTTTATATCTCACGGGTTCCTTCTCTATCATTAGTACTTCCAGCTCGGGAGGGGACATTCTGATGCTAAACTGTTGAGTACTTTAAATTAGGGAGAATTTCTAAGACCTGAGTTGTGAAGTTGAATTTTTGAAAGAGGGCTCAATTAGAGATTGCCTAGTAATACAGAGCAGGCATTTGAGTCCCTGGGGTGTTATTTTCTCTCCTACAAATAAAAGAATTTTTTTTTCCTTTGCTTCATTTGACAAGATTTGATATTTTCCACTCTTCCTCCTAACAAGGGAAACGCACAACAGTCACGCTGTATACAGTGGTGTACTTCACGAAAATGATTTTCAGGCTTTGGGTTAACAAAACAAATCTCCTTAGTAGATTAGTTTGTATTAAGAAAAAGATTGAGCTGGGCCAGATTCCTCCCATGGAAATCATATTAGTAAACAGTTGGTTCCATTAAGATGTTTTACTCAACTTTGGTTCTCTGAGCCAGATTGCTTTTTTTTTTTTTTTTGAGAATACTATTTTTTTTTTAAAGCTGGGGACAGTGAAACAAAGGAAGGGCTTAAGAGAGAAGAGGCAAGATCACAGCAACAGGAGTGAGCCTAGACTGGGCTGCCTCAAGTCAGGAAAGGAAGTCACAGCAACCGAAGTGAGCCACACTGGGTTGTGTGGATTCAGGAAAGAGAGTTACGAAGACAGAAGGAGCGTCCTTGGAGACAGGCTCCGGGTGGTTAGCCCAGGACCAGCTACCACTGCCCACTTCTGCCCTGATTGCAAGTCTCCTGGGAACCTTCAGAGCTTAGGGGGAATAAAGCAAAAGTACCTGCCTGATGAAAGGCGGTCGTGGGTGTGCTGAAGAAAGAGCATGCCCTTTGTTCTTAACAAGGAGTTTGGACAGCCCAGCTCAGACTACTGATCTATATTCTACAAGCACATGAGCAATATAATGTGCCTTTGATTTTCTTTTCATTCGTTCTTTGGACCTTTAATTCTGTAGTTTAAAGACAATAATATTACATCTAAATGTTCTCAAAAGTTTTGTTTGTAACATAAAATTTGGTGCAATTAAGTGACGGCATAAAGATATCATGACGGTATTTTAGCCAGGGGCCCTCGCACTACCTGAGTTCTTGCCTTGGGTACACAATACTTCTTTTATAGTGTCTCCAAGGGAGGTATTAAACAAAAAAAAAGGCAAAGTAGAGGGGCTTTGACCCCCAAATGCCAAAGCAGAATCCACACAAACTAGGCTCAAATCCGCAGAGAGCCCCTGTAGCCAAGTGATACAGGTTTGAATGAACTGGAAGGAAGTAGGAAGGCTGTTCTGTCTCAGCAACGCCCAACCTGTCCGAGTGCTTATCTCTGCAAAGTTTCAGTGCCTGAAGCTAAACTGGACGTTCTTAAGATCTAGTAGCAAATAAGCATCCAAAGACAGATGACTAAACCTTCTCCCAGTGCAACAGAACCAGGCCAGGATAATACCCCAAAAGAGAAGAGACAGATTTTTAACTATGTACAGTGACTCCAACCAATGGGCCAACTCTAGCCATAATTTCCTTTGGGGGGGGGAGAACACATAGTAATGAAAAGAAGTTCAAAGATCTCTAGATCTCTTCTCCATTCTTAGAAACAAAAATGTGAAAATCACACCCAGCATTTTATATATTAACATATGTCTACTTGGCTCATTTAAGAGAGCCAGTATCTCAATTGCATTGGTGTTGTCTTTTATATAATGGTAGACATAATCAGTCATGTAGTATAATGGGTTTGGACACACAGTACAAGTGAATTATAAAATGTATTACTAGAGTCCCCATAGTTACACTCAAAGTCCTCCACATCTATTTGAAATCATTCATGCTGTGACCATCTATAATTTTGCTGCCTGGAACCTTTTTATCCTTCTTCTGGGAAGCTATAGCCCAAATTTTTCTACTTTCAGCTGCCTCCAGTGGAGTTGACTCTACCCTTAACTCCAGAATGGGGTGAATGACCCAGACCTGGGCGAAGTCCTGCATCCTGATGTCAGTAGTAATCAAATCAAAGATAAACTAATGGATTCACCTAGTCCAATCAGAGTGGAAACCTAGAATGCCTGCTGGAAATTATAGGATAAACATTCTTTTTCACTGGTTTTCAACATAGAAACATGCAGCTCCAACATATAATAAGTCATCTTTCGAGAATGAGAAAGGAGTCATTAAAAATAGAGACAACACCATGGCAACATAGCTGACAGATGTAAAGAGAAAAACTGACTTATAGAGACATCATTTGGGCCCCATATCAAACCATATCTGAATATGGTATGTCCATGACTTGCTTGATTTACAAAAGCCAATAAAGTCTTTTTGATATTTAAGCCAGTTTGAGTTGAATTTTTATCCTTTGTAGAAAAAAAGATAATAGCAGGCTCTCAGTCCCTATTATGGGATAAATTGTGTCCCCCCCCCCAAAAAAAATCATATGCTGAAGTCCCAACCCTACGTATCCCAGGAAGTAACTGTATTTGGAGATAGGACTGTTAAAAAGGTAATTAAGTAAAAACAAAGCTGTTAGGGTAGATTCTAATGCAACCTGATCAGTATCCTAATACGAAGAGAATTAGGACACACAGAGAGACCCCAAGGTTATACACACAGAGTAAAATGACCATGTGAGGACACAGCAAGAAGACAGCCGTCTACAAGCCAAAAGGAGAGGTCTCCAAAGAAAGCAAACATGTGACACCTTGATCTTGGACGTCTAGCCTCCAGAACTGTGAGAAAATAGATTTCTGTTGTCTAAGCCATCCAGCCCGTGGTATTTTGTTATGAAAGCCCTGGCAAACCAAGGCAGTCTTTAACTAAAGAGTTCAGGGTAAAAGATATAGTCATGGCCACCCAGTGGGTGGTAGCTCTAAATCTACCTGGTAGACTGTACTAAAAGCTGGGCAAAGGCTGTGGATCCCCGCCAAACGGAGAACCGAACTGCTGAAATCAATGCCTAGGAAAAGCAAATTGTAGGGACTGGCCAGTGGGCAGTGTTTGACAGACATTAGATCGGATACCAGAGTAAAATTCTCGCTCTGCTAATAACTAGCTGTGTAACCTGGTGTATGTCTTTAAACGCTCTGAGCCTGACTTTCTTCATCTGTGAGAATCCCTATTTCATGGAAGTAACAAGGATTTAATTTTAAAATAGATGAAAAACAGTGCAGTTCTAAAACCACAGTTACTGAATAAGTGGAAGCCGTTTGGTAACTGGGTTTTGGTGGATGCTGCATGCCTAGGGTCTACCTTAGTTAGAACATACAACTTCCAGCCTGACTGCTTACACTGCTCATGGCTGATGGGCCCAAGTCCTTTGGCCTCCTGCATGCCTTGGTGGAGATTAACTTCCTTACCGGGTTGTGCTGGCTGGAGCAGAAGTTCAAAGTCCACATCAAGCAGACTGAGAAGCCAGCACTGAGATTTTTTTCCGCCATGCTCCCACACACAGATAAAAAATTTACCCATTGGAATCATCTTAGGAAAAAAAGGATAACACAAAGCATGGATTCTAGCATCCTGTTTAGCATCCCCTTCAAAGCACTTTGTCTGACCCCTAGACCTCCCTTGAATATGGTGGGAGAAAGCTCCGGATGAGGAAATTCCAGGAATAGTATGCAAGGAAAGGGTCATCATTTTGATATGTAGATGTCATTTGCCTAAAAAAAAAAAAAAAAAACACCAAAAAACTCTTGAATAATCAAAAACACACCAAAGAGCAAATAGTGAATTAGAGGTATACATCAAAAAATGCCCCAGATCACCACTACAATAAAATTAAAGAATTTTTAAATGAATTATGATTCTAAGAGAGGAGTTTTACAAAAATGGAAGCTAGATTTTAAAAATATTTCTAGAGATTCAGTCGTGTTAGGAAGAAAATCATTTTCCTTCAGACATTTCCATCAAGAATGACTTTGTTTTCTCTCTCTGCTGAATAAAAAACCCATTTACAATGCCAAAATATTAGAACAAGACTGATCCTGTTATGACAAATATCATTGCCTCAGCCAATGGTCCACTCATTGCACAATGTATTTAATAAACATTTCCAGAACCACCAATAATGGAAAAACTATGAATGCCATTTCCTGTTGAAGGGTCTGGAGCAAGCCTAATGGGAGAACCACACATTGTGAGGGGGCCTCTGGTGCTGAACCTAGTGGAGTGTTTACTCAAAGCATCTCTAGGGAGCATGGTTAGAAGTGGGTAGGAGTGGAGGAACCAGAATCATGAAGAAGTCAAAACAGTCACCAGGAAAACGACTTCAGATGTTAACATAGAAGGATGAGGCCAGGACAGAAACTGGAAGCTAAAAGTCCTCGCGTATTCATATGAAACTAAGGCATAAGTGGGAGAGAAATGTGAAGTCAGAACTGGTGCTGTGAACCTTGAGCATAGGGCCGGGTAAATAAACAGACTACAGGCCTGGACATCAGCTGAAATCTATTTTCTGATATACACTGTTGGCAAAATGTAGCCTATGAAGGAAGACACAATTATTCAATTATTGTATAGAGTCACCAAAAAGTACTTAAGTGATACAATGAATCTCCATGAAAGTGAAAAAAATTTCATTTTTAGTATTTATACTTACAATAATATTACTGTAACTTTTTAGTTCTACTAAGTGCAACTAACTGACAAATTTAAAAGCAGAGTAAGTATAAACCAGAAGTTGAAAATGGGTTATATGTGGGCTGAGTCTAGTTGTGTTTCCCCTGCACAGCATTTTGAAAAGTGACCTAGTTGCTACAATGTGGGACATCCATTCCCCTGGCCTTATACCTTATATTTTCATGTGTACATGATAGTGGCAGGAGGCAAGACTGTCACTCTAGAAGCTGTTGATATGTAAAAGACTAGGTCTGACATTCATTGGCCCTCATTTCTTAATTGGGTAGAGTCATTCTATCAATAATCTGAGAACACTATAGTGCTTCTCCCCTTACAAGGCAGTTCTGCACACCCAAGGTTTCTTCTGAGGAGAGTGGTAATGAGAAAAGATATTTGGCTGCAGATTTAGCCTTGTTCTTCAATAAACTTTATAAGTAATAATGTTGACATCTTGATCTCCATCTGTCTTATTCCTGTCTTACTCATTTCTCAATTGGCAATGAATGCAAGAGAAGAGACGGGGTGTTATTATTAATTGGCTCCCACAAACTCCAAGACATTGCCAACATTTAAGCACTGGGAAATTTCATATAAAGATCTAGATTTCTGACTTTTGAAAACTGGAAGATCTGGCCAGACTGGGACCATATTTCCACATAGTGTCCATTGGTTAAAGCTGAATAATGGATGCCTTCTCGAGATGGGGCTTGAATATTCCAATCTGCCATAGCTCGCACCACTCCACATTATATTTCACCCAGGCATTTAATTTAGGCATCTCGTCCTGGTCTTTAAATTTTTATTTCCTACTATAGTTATGTAAATGTATTTCTTCAGAATGATGCTTTTTTTTTCTAAATTAGTGGAATCCTGATCATTAGATAAAATTTGCAAACCATTCATTATGGAAGGTCCTGTTATCTAATAGGTTTGATTGCCAGTTAAGTATTGTGGCATTCTGGTTTCTGATCTAGAACAGCTATAGATCTCTGTTATGTCACTCCACACACTTCCACTAAACAAAGACCTAGATTAACAATATTTTCCCCAATTTTAGATAAGACTACATCTACCAGCTGAGAAAAATCCCAGGTAAGCTCTATAGCAAAGAAAATCCTGCATCTCTAGCTTATATTTTGTGTCTAGACATTATAGGGCTGCGTCTCTCTGGCCAAAGCAAAGTAGGAGGATTGGAAAAATTGTTGAACGAGTTCAAGCAAAACACATGTCAAATGACCCAGGTAATTTTCAGAAGACTCGATGTTTTCTCTGAATTAGAGCGCTTGGAGAATTGCCCCAACCACCTGTGTTGCTTAGGTCATGGAGACTTAGACTGTTTTCACAACTAAAATAACCATAGTTGGACCAGCCATTGGAGAGCTGTCTCAGAAACAGAATTTTGCTCCATCACTTGTGGATTAAGTTACCTTTAAATACAATCAGTTGTGGGAATGGTAAAACATATTAATTTGTCCTGAAATAATTTAATCATATTATAGAGATACGATTGACATTATACTTATTTCCGGTTTTATCTTATAAGAGAGCAAAACGACTAGTCAATCAAGTAGTTGTCTAACTCTAATAATACTCAGAGCTGGTTGGCCATTTTTATTTAATTAATTGACTGCAGTTTGAGATTCCTTTTATGTAATCGTACGGTCTAGGTGCTACAGGCTAAGATTTAGCTCCATTAACTATTTCTTCCTCCTTTGGAAACTAGCATCGTTCTTTTTCACATATGCTGGTTGGATGACTTCTAAGTAAAGTTAAACTCCTTCAGCGAATTTCTCTCCGTTGGTTTTTGCCTGTGTCTTTTCCGTGTCTCCTCTGGCTTCCCTTATGAAAATCTTTGACATCAATTTTTTTGAAAGGTGAAGTATCTCCTAACTATCTGTCAGTGTTCCATACCTGGAATCGAATCCTGGCCACCATAATATCATTCACTTCAGAAAATAAATGCAAAGTAAATATGACTCGAGGTTTAAATCTAGGAACTTGAACCAGTACTACAGACTGGAGAGTTTGGCTTCATTTCTTGCTGTGAGTCAGAGCCAGGAGGTTCCCATTAAGGTGTATATGAATTGTATTACTCCACACTGAAGTTTTTCTATAATGTAATGTTGTAAGGCAGCCAAGTTCTTCTAACAATCTCAAGGACCAATATTCAAAACATATCAGTATCTCATTAGATCCTTCATTTGTAAAAAGCTTTACATTCTACTCAGCAAGCCATAGCTACATAGATATTTTGTTTTGGTGTAAAGTAAAACCAGTTTTAAATAAGTTTATTACTTCCATTGTATTAGTGCCTCTCAGGTTGTCACATTCATCTGGAATGAGTTGCCGTGGAAAGGGCAGATAAATGCACAGAATTATGCATGCAGCACGCTTTGATATAGTTCAAAGTAACAGGAGGGGCATTTTCAGGAGAAAAAAAAATTATTCTACACCCCCACTGCCGTCCAAAACCAGGGAAAAAATCCTTCAGACTAAGTCACTTGGCAGGACAAAAACTGTTCAAATAAGCACAAATCGAGAGAGAGAAAAAGGAACAAATATTGTCTCTTCAGCTCCAAACCCCTCTCTTTTCCTCTTGCCCCTCTCACTTAAATGAACCCCTGAAGAATTTTAGGCAAATATATTTTGAAAAATTGATGAAGCCCCAAAGATTTAGTAGTTAAAGAAAAGTGTTCACTCCTAATCCTCCTCCCACATCTCCTCCTTATTCTTCAAAAACCACTTCTTCCAATGATAACCTGAGAAGACGTCCCTCATCATTAGGTCATCTCTCACCCTCGTATGTCACCACCTCCCAAGATAAATGACCTGGTAAGAGGATGAAATGCACTGAGGTTCAAAAGCTCCCATGGACTGATGGTCCCAGCACTGTAGCTGAAAGATTTCTTTTCTTGTCTTTCTAAAACCTGGTGTTCTGTGCTGAAAAGACAATGATCATTTCATCGGCTCCAGAAGTGATACACGAAGGATCAGGACTGACAGAAAATGGAAAAAAGAATTATAAGCACATGTTTTCTAGGGGGAAAAAAAAATCAGACACAAACAAACTGAAAAGGAAACCCAAAAAACTCTGATAGCACAAAATGAAGAATTAACACTGGTCTATTAAACCTGCAAAGACTGTATTATTGAGGGGCTTTGAGGAAGGAATCATATGGTCTCTAATGTCACTCAGGAAAATAAAATTAAACTTCACTGAAGTATGTTAGGAGAAGGTAAAATCATACACTAAGAAAAACTCCATGACTGAGCAAGCATCTTCTTTCAAATAGGTCTTTAAAATGGAAAGAGTAGTAATAATAAATTCCTGTTAAAAGCAGAGAAGTGAATGAAATTTCTAGCAGAATTTACACATCCTGTTCCTTGTTCTCTTTTCATTCTTCTAACCTATTTCATAAAGTCTGACTACCAACAGGTGACAAATGGAGGTTTATCCTTGTGAGTAGCTCCTATCAAAGATGGCCATTATATTCTCTCTCTCTTTTTGTACACGCCTATTTCTTCTACTGGATTGAAAGCTCCTAAGTGCAAGAACTATTATCCTACTCAATTTTGCAAGATTATACTATGGAGGCATGTCTTGCAATAAGTTCAGTGTATAACTTCAATATGAAAGGCAAAAATCTTATATGTCAAATCATCCTTGGAAATCTCTTAGAAAGGGACAATTTGGAGAGACTGTTGTTCATTACTTCCAACATGACGAGGTTTCTTCTGATGTTGGAATAGGTCAGTGTATCATCATTACATCTTTTATTTGTATGAAGCTTTAAATTTTTTTTTTTTTTTTTTTTTTTTTTTTTTTTTTTTTTTTTTTTTTGGTTGACTACAAGTTGGCTTGTGACTAGGGCCCAAGAAAGAGACTTGACTTGGGTGGTGAATATTTGCTGCACCTGTTTAATTTTATTAACTGCTGTCACTCCAATAAATTCAACTTAAAAAAAAAAAAGAAAAAGAAGAACACTAGAATCATATTCAGGGTTACAAGAGATCTCAACCACGAGAAGCACACAAAATCTGACACCGAATGAGGAACGAGAACACGCATGTCTGCCGTCTCACGTTCGCGGCAGCCAGGATCTCCTCAGGAAAACAGAAACCATGCTAGGTGTTTCAGACAGAGGTGGTTTCATCCAGGGATGTGTTATACAGTGATTGAAAGACTGAAAAAGCAAAAAAGGGTTGCTAAGGTAACCCTGGTAGTAGTTGCTTGGGAAGCAGCTGCCACTCTTTGCGCTGAAAGAGTAAAAGAGAAAAAATGGTGTTAACAGAACCTGGGAGCTCGGGGAAGCGTCTCCCCACAGAGCCTGTGCTCAGAACTCCAGTGGACCACGGTTCAGCTGGTTTGGGGACCTCTGGTGGGGACAGCATGACTGCCACTTGGACGCCTACAGCGGGCTCTCAGAGGAAGTGTGGCACGGTCTGTAGAACTGGTGCTAGAAATGCTGATATAAACTGGAGGCTGTTGTCCCACCTGGGAGCTATGGCTGGAGGGAGGCTGAGTAGGACTGAAAACAGGAAGAACATTCCTTCTGCTCTCCATCACCATCTAATCTCCCGCCAGTGCCTCTATCTGGCAGAACCTAACCAGAAGCCAGGTGGCAAAGAAGTCTGGGAAAGGTAGTTCGCATAGCTTCAGCTCCCGTGTCAGAGAGAATGTAAAAGCCTGGGCTAGAAGCTGAAAGGCAACAGGCAAAATTATTCTCAGGCCTGAATTCATTGAGTGGATTAACAGGTAGAATTTTTTTTTCCATTTTCTTTTACCAGAGTTGAATTCCAGTAAGTTTAAATATATGTATGCTGCAAGTTTACTTGTCCGGATACCCCTAGTTCACTAGCTCAATATCCTGCTTATAGCATGTGATTAAGGTACGTATTGAATGGCTAAATGAATGTCTTTTTGTATGTTTGGTGCAGAGCAGATTTATTATTGGTTCTGTTTCACTGCTGCTGAGAGATGCTGGAGGAGGCTGACAGTCACCAGCCTCTGCCACAGTTCACCGACACTGCAAAAGCACCTACCCAGACAGTTCCCTTTGCTTCCACCCCTGGCTATCGACTTGCCGTTTGCTTTGGGAAATCTCTACTGCAGCCACAGCTGCATAGCTTAAGAGTGACATCCAGTGGCTTAGAACTTAATCACTTATTGCAATGCATCTGGAAATCTAACCAGCTCTCAATTATCAATATAAATAGAAAGGAGCATTATAAGCAGAAAAGGAAACTTAAACCCACTTGATTTGCTTTGGGAGATTAATGAAGACCGGCCCACCTAATTGTTTGAGCTCTCACGTTCACTTTTGTTTGCATTTTTCCTTTCCCGAACACAGGCCTGCCATAATTCTGGCAATGCCTGCTACAGGCATGAGCGGATGGGCAGAGAAGGGAACTGGGGACAGGCAGGATGAGGACTAGGAGTGTTAACCACTGATGAGTTCTAGACCTAACCCAAAGGCCAGAAGTTCAGTATCTGGGGCCAAAACAGTATGAAAAAACTCAGCCTAGATCCAGGCGTGGACAAATATCGAAGGTGTCTGGGCTAGCAGGAGAGCCTGTCTGCCTGCACAGGGTTCCAGGCAGAGGCAATTTTTAGAATTGGGCAGATTCTTTGTCATGGTCCCAGTGGATCAGCTACTGATAAGGGAGACCCAGCTGGCCGTTGCTCTAGGGAGCCTGGAATCAGCAAAATGTCAGGGCAGCAACAAACGGCCTCAAGATCAGGATGGTGCTCTGTTCTCAATGACACAACGCAGGAAGCTGAACGTAGCTTTTGTTTGTGGCTTGGGAAGTCCATCTCACTCTATTATAGACTATCGCAAAACAAAACAGAACACAAACTTCATATATGTTTTAAATTCTCCTCTTTCTCTCAATAGTCAGAGAAACGAACAACTCCACCATAAAATTTTACACTCACATAGGAATGGAAATCTCATCTCTGTTGAAATAAACCTTAGCCTGAAAAATACTACCAATTGAGAATCCACAGTCATTTACAGTCATTTGAACATGTTCTCTTATTTGAAGAAATTTGGCCCAGACAAGCTCTTTTCCTATTTAATAATATTTTCCAGAGGCAACCTAGCGAAACGTGTATTTATTTGTAAATATGCAGCAGTGAGTTCAAAGCAAATCTCAGTGGTAGCTGTAGTTAGAATTATTCAGAGACCTCTTTGATTCTGCTTGATTTGAAAGCGGGACACTAATAGTGAGTCATGAATAGGATTAGTATAGCTCATGATGTCAACATACAGAAAGCGATCGGTTGTGGCTTCCTTCCATGTAATCACCCCCCACAGGATGGTGGGATAGGATATTTTCCTAACTATAGAGGCTGAAAGGAAACAGTTCCCACAAAGTTTGCTTGCCTATCACATCAAAAGGATGAGCAGAGTTAGCCCCTCCAATGGAAACTTCTATGCATTTTTTTTTAAAGAAAATATATGGAAACTGCCAGGCAGAGCCATCAAAAGCCATAGATGCTTATAACCTCAAAATGGTCTTTTCCTCAGCAAGAATGTGTGGTCTCGATGACAATGATGACCTCACCTTTTATCGGGACACTCTTGCTTCAGTGGAAAACAGAAGTTGTCAGCAATCAAATGGAGATTGTTTCAAAGCCCAACCTTTTATTGAAAAGTTTTTAACTATCAGAGATATAAGACAATGTCTGAAACTTAAGCAGAAAACCAGGTGATGGACATCTTCCATCCTTTTCAACTACTCTGGCCTCGCCTTATCTAGTCAGCCGAGAGAGTGTAAGGTAGATATATCAATGAAGATAAAAACTCCTTTATTAGTATTTTGTCTTGGGGTTTCTTTTTTTCCAAAAATGCTTTTTCCTACAACATTAGAGTTTAATAGGAAACAGAGAGTGTGTCTCAAATCTAGTCAATAAATGCAAGAACATTCGCTTAGTCCCTCTAGTTTACTATCCATAGCAAAGCTGCCTCTGTGTTCTGTTTATTTAACCTTGGACGTTCTCCTACCAAAATGGAGACCACGAGAGCTGGAGTAAATCTGGGAAACGCTCCAGAACTCTAAATTATTTAGTGGCTTATTCTGTGCGATAGCAGCCCTAGTGAAAACAGACGGCACTACTTCAGGAGACCCTTCAACTCCATTAGCTCCGTGTCCACTGATGGCTCAAGTCTGACTGCTGCTCACTGGGCTGCACAGCTCACCAGCAGACGCTCCCTTGGGGTGGGGGGTAAGCCTGTCTTCATGCCCCCACCCCATCCCCAGCTCAAAGGTGGAGGGTAATTTCAAGAGAGAGGCTCATAAGAATCTGGAAATAGGTCAAAGTTATCTTTCAGAAATTGACTTGAACTCAATGATAAGACTTTTATATTAATTTCTGTCTTCAAAGAGTACGAGATAGGTCATTACTTAAATAGGCAATGGAGAATTAAATTTTTTTTAAATGTACCTGACTGAAAGTTTTTATGGTGTTCATAAAAATGGAGAGTAGCTTGTAACTGAATTTCTCTTCAACACCCGATTGAGACTTTCTACCATCAGTTTACCAAGAGAAAAGAAACAAAATACAATATCAAATATTTATTAAGGGTCCAGTGGAGCACAGGTTGTTTTGAGGTATAAACATAAAGTATATTTGTCAGGAAAGAAGAATACAATTCTACCAACAAGCAAAGCCTACAAGCTCAAATTCTGTCTTCTCTGAAAATTATAAAAGAATCAGGCCCTTAAAAATATGTTCTTCTCTGCTGATCCAGGTGGGACCTTTCATGTAGTTCCCAAGAGAGAGATGGGTTCATACTGAATATGATTCTGTGCTCTCGGTATCTCTGTATCATATCCCCTGCTCTCTGTGTGCCCAGGGCACTCAGATGTAAACTCCTTCTCGCATTTCCAGTAAATCAAAGCGAAGATGCTTGACCACTCAGAAAATCCAGCTCTCTGGACCTAGTTAAAGAACCTGGCTAAATGAGACATTTCACATAAATGTGTGACCTTGGATGAATAATGCCTATGTTGACTATTCAATATTGTTTAGAAAGTGAATATGTTATAGTGCAGGAGGAAAAGGTAGCAAGATTAGTAAGTATAAGAGTTAAATTAGAATATTTAGGGGGAAAAAAGAATGTAGGCTGATGAGCCCTCTAAATAAACAACAACAACAAAAAAAGGCAGAGAACATGTTTATATCTTGTGACCACAAGAATAAGCATAAATAAGAGCACTGTTAGAGTCCAGTCAACCAAACAGATCTGAGGAGGTCCCAGTGAGATGGAACTCTGGTCCCCACTTACAATCCCCTGGGCAATAAGACCTCCTCCACACGGTAATTGCATCATTATGAGACAAGTCAAATGCAGAGGAAATAAACAGAAACCGGGGGCAGGATGCTATGTGGACCAGGCAACTCCTCCTCGGAGACAGATCAGGGGAGGAGGTTTGGGAGGTCTGAGGAGGAGATCCCAGGATAAAAGACTGGGCTTCAGGCTCAGGCATTTCTCAAGTCCTGCAGAGGTACCTGTTCTATGTTGGTCTAAATTTGGTCATGGTCAAGGTCAATAATTAACTACATGCAACAGGACTCCTCTTACCTGAACTATCACACAATAAATTGTGCTTTTGATCCAGAGAGCACATTTTTAGGGTTCTATGCCACAGAAATATTTGCACATGCACAAAAAGACAGACAGAAAAGAATTTTTCAATTAACTATTATTTATAATCATCTAAAATTGAAGCAATCTACATGTCTATGAATAGGGGAATGCAAAATAATTATATATTTATACTAGGAGAAAAGTATAGTGGTTGGAATCAAGCCTCCAAGACCAGGTTACTTGGGTCCGTATCTCAGCTCCACCACTTACCAGCTATGTGACTTTGGCCAAATTGCTTAGCTTCTCACTGACTCATTTTTTCCACCAGTGGTAAAAAGAGGATGACGAAATTTCTTTCTTTGTAGGGTTATTGTGAAAATTAAATCAGATGCCAGAACATCATCTGACATATAGCAGGTACTCAATACATGTTAGTGGCCCTGGCCGGTTGGCTCAGCGGTAGAGCGTCAGCCTGGCGTGCAGGAGTCCCGGGTTTGATTCCCGGCCAGGGCACACAGGAGAAGCGCCCATCTGCTTCTCCACCCCTCCCCCTCTCCTTCCTCTCTGTCTCTCTCTTCCCCTACCGCAGCCAAGGCTCCACTGGAGCAAAGATGGCCCGGGCGCTGGGGATGGCTCTGTGGCCTCTGCCTCAGGCACTAGAGTGGCTCTGGATACAACAGAGCGATGCCCCAGAGGGGCAGAACATCGCCCCCTGGTGGGCATGCTGGGTGGATCCCGGTTGGGTGCATGCGGGAGTCTGTCTGATGCCTCCCCGTTTCCAGCTTCGGAAGAATGAAAAAAAAAAATACATGTTAGCATGGTTCTGGTTTTGAACACATGATTATATAGCATTTAAAAAGAATAGGATCTAGCTATAGCTCCTACCATAGCCAATTGCAAAGTACACTGTGAGGTTAAAATAAAAGGTTGCATAACAATATGTAAAGAGTGATTTTATTAATTTTTAAGTGCATATAGGCAAACACACGTAAATGAATACATAAGTGCATAGAGTGAAAGGGCTGCCATAGTAACAATTATCTCTAGAGAAGAAACTGAATTGGATGAAAGGAGGAACTAAGAAAATCTTCACTTTCTTCTCTGTATTTCAGAACTCGGGAGTTGTTTTACAAGCATAGGTCTATATATTACTTATATAATTTTAGAAATATATTAAGTAGACAAATAAGTAAATGAACAATACAAATGGTACAGCAACTCTGAACAAGTAAATCTAGCATTTTAACCGCTGAGTTTCCTAGGAAAAAGGAAGTAGGACTTAGTCTGTGGTCACAGATCTAACACAGGACAGGATGAGGATATAGCAATTGAGGGGGCTAGTGAAAAAAAACTGAAGGAGACACTCATTTTTAGGGCCACGACTTGCACAATACTTAAGCCTGGCCCTGGTGACACTACATTGACAACAGCCTCAAAATCAAGGGTCTGCTTCCTAGCAGCTGAGTATTGCACAAAGCCAATGTCCTGGACTATATATTGTAGTACAGACTTCCTTCTCTCTTCACCTCTATTTTAAAGAAAAAAAAAATAACGTCATCAATTTTTAAACCACTGTTTTTTAACATCTGGAGTTTAAGTCTAATATGTCCCAGGTGCAGTCTTCCAGAATGCAGACTGAATACAAGTCCTATCACCTTCCTCGCTATCGCTCTTCCCTCTGGGAGTGTCATCCTGAAAAAAGACTATTATTTGAATGGGTGGGAGGGGGTGTAGAGGATACTTTTCAGGAGTCCTTTTAAATGTTTGAGTCCTAAGCTTTGGACTCTCAAATGGTTCGACAGGGAATTCACCCTCTTCCTTTGATTAGTGTGATATCAGTATAATCATTTGTAAAGGAAGCTGGGATTACGAATGCAGTAGGATACTGACCTGGAATGAAATGAAATATCCGAGAGAGAGTGGTGTTCGTCTATTTGCCTGAAATGCCCCCCGTATGGCCCTACCATTTGTTTATAGAAGTCATTCATTCTGACTGGTCAGTGCCCATGCCTTCTTGTTTATAAATGACTTTGAATATTAACCCTGGGAAAATTAAGACTATGGCCCAATGAATAGTTTCATGCACAGTCTAACCAGTTGAGATAATATCTATAGATACTAGGATGACACATGTTGATACACATGTGGGTAGCTAATACCTAGTATTAGCAGTCTTTTTCACCTTTTCCCATTCTAGTGGGTGTGAAGTGGTATCTCATTCTAGTTTACATTTCCCTAATGAATAAATTTTTTTAAATTTTATTTATTCATTTTAGAGAGAGGAGACAGGGACAGATAGAGAAGGGAGGGAGGAGCAGGAAGCATCAACTCCCATAAGTGCCTTGACTATGGAAGCCTGGGGTTTCAAACCAGCGACCTCAGCATTTCAGGTCGACAATTTTACCCACTGCGCCACCACAGGTCAGGCCCTAACGACTAAATTTATTGAGCACCTTTTTTTTCTGCTAATAAGGTGCCTGTTTGCATCTTTTGCCCATTTTTTTAAATGGTTTTTTAAGCTTTTTTTTTTTTCTTATTTATTCATTTTAGAGAGGAGAGGGAGAGACAGAGAGAGAGGAGAGACAGAGAGAGAGAAGGGGGGAGGAGCTGGAAACATCAACTCCCATATGTGCCTTGACCAGGCAAGCCCAGGGTTTCGAACCAGCGACCTCAGCATTTCCAGGTCGACGCTTTATCCACTGCGCCACCACAGGTCTCTTTTGCCCATGTTTAATTGGGTTGTGTGTCTTATTATAGAACTGTAAGAGATATTTGTGTATTGATAGAACTCCTTTGTCATACAAGTGCTTAGTGAGTATTTTTTTTCCCCAGTCTGTGACTTGTCTTTCAAAAAAAATTTTTTTGTTGTTTTTAAATTTTTTTTTCTGCACATCTCAGAAGCAGCAAAGCATGCTCTGAGGGTTGGCTGGGTAAATCCTGGAATCTGAGCTCAGGTGTTTAAGCTATCATTGAACAAGATCACTCTCTGTTTCCATCAGTGAAGTATTTACACAACATCGGCCTGCTGGTACCTAAATACTGCCCAGGACAACACAAAGGCCTTTAATTCACTGTCATAAGCTGTTGGTTTTATAATACACATATAAGCCTCTCAAAAACAGCTAAGTTGTCATGTTGAAAATCTGCAACTGATATAAAGGTCGTAAGTTATCAGCTCTAATGAATAAACTAAGCGCGTCCCCCAGAAGAGTTTCGGAGACTACCGGAAAGCAGGCACCCTTCACTTGCTGCACGGACCTGGAGGCTGCCATTGCGCTGTTAGCTACCCGAGGCCCGTGGGAAAGCAATTCTCCCCCTTAGGAGGAGCCTGCAGGTTTTCATTTGCAGCGTCACTGATTTCATGTCTGACCACATGATTGTCCTTCTAAACTTAGTGTCCAAAACGTCCCTCCAAGAAGCCAACTACAAGTATTTGCTCTTCGGCATCAATGTTAATAATAAAATAGAGGACAGGAATGGGGGGAGGGGGGGATATGTACACAAAGTAGGAGAGAAAAACATCGTTCTCCAGAGACTGAGTTCCATAGGGCAGAGTAAGATGACACTGCAGGAACTATCAAAAACCTCCCAAAGTGAGAAATCCACTCAGCGGGAGAGACACCTCCAGGATAATGATCTGAACGAGAATATGAACTGACACGGCTGTTCCTCCCCCCGCCTCCCCTTCCTGGTACTCACTCCCCACAGGATAGGTGTCTAAGACCAATCATGTGAATGGGAATGAAATAATTCATTTCCTGCCTTTTGAGCTTTCAAAATCAAGGGTTAGTCCTAAAGAACAAAGCGAGATTTTCCCTCCCCACTTCCCCCTCCTCTCCCTTCACGCACTCTGACAAGATAACAGTTCTCTGAGCCGGCGTCCTCAGTTAAAGGAGAAAAGACCCATGATGACTAGATGCAGTTAGATCCCACATGGGCTCCCAGATTGGAAAGGGGGGAAAGTCTATAAAGCACATCGCAGGGATGATTGGAAATTTTTAGGTATTGATGTGTAGTAGTAATCCTAGTAAAAACATTGTGCCGGTGTTAAATTCTTAATGTGATAAGGTAGAAGAATGTGTTTTTCTTGGGTAATATAGAGGGAAGTATTTCACGGTTAAATGCCACGATGTAGACAACTAACTCTCCACTGATTCAGGAAAAAAAGTGTGTGTATATGTGTGTATATACATATATGTATGGGTATGTGTTTGTAAACAGAGAAATAAAGCAAATGAGACAAAAAGTTAAATATTGTTATATCTATTAATAAATAAAAGACATATATTTATTATATTAACATAATTATATTGTATTATCAGAAATGAAAAGAGAATAGTGAGATGCTGATCAGGGGCTCTCAGCAAAGGAGTTCGTGCTTGTTAAAAGGGGAAATGGCAGAGCGGTCAGGTGTGATGGTGCAGGGGACGTGTCCCCCAGTTGTACCTGGGTTCCTGGGAGACAGTGGCCTTGCCTGGTAGAATAAGGGAAAGCGGGCTGCGTGAAGTGCTGACGGCCCAGCGGGCTGGCGCCAGCCAACCAGCACCCCAGGCCGGGCGGGCAGCTGAGCTCTGCCTCGTTTTTAGACTGCTTCAGAGGGATTGGACACAGCGCATGGTGGGCTCATGTCACTGGGGCCAGGATTCTATCTGCCACTCTAGGAAGAAGGATGGAGAGAAAGAAACTCCCCACTTCCTGACGTTAAACCTAGAAAGATTGAATTTACCCACAAGTGACTAATTTTATGTTTTATGCCCGCTCAACAGAATGAGGCTTGACATTGAGATGAGGGTAAAAAAAAAAAAATAGTGTCACATTTCTTGTACACCTGTGCTTCTGTGGTCTGAGAGTCTGTACCCACAACATTTTCTCTCTAATAAACAGATATTGCTTGGAGGTTGGTAAGTTATTCCAAACCTTAAGCATTGGTAATTTAATCTGTATGCTGTTCCCAGGAATTCTCTGCGATCAGTATTAATGAACTGGGGCAAAAAGAGAGAAGGTGATTTTATATTTATGAATAGCAAATATGATTACTCACATTTTGCCTTCCAGCAGCCAAATTCTTCTTCTGGGAAGTACTTCTCTGTTAAAATGACAAACACTTTTAAAGTGACAAATACTTTTAAAAACCAGTGTGTGGGAAGGCTTTTAAAAATCAAAATCCAATTTTAGTGATTACATCGTTGTTTCTTTTGAGCTCAGGCAAAGCACCTTGCATACTCAGAATTTTGGGAAAATTTACAGCTATAATTATCAGCTTAAATTGTGTTTTAAATGCTAGTCCTCTAAAAAAAAAAACAAACCCAGAGAAATATTCCTTATAGTCTGTGTCATTAAGCTAGATTTTTACTTGGCAGCACTCAAGGTGGGGATTCTTGCAACATTAAAATAACAACCTCTTCTCTGTAGATTTTTAGTACCTTGGGAATTCAAAGATCAAGTTGCTTAGAGACCCCATGGAATTTGCAGAAAAAGGCAAACTCTAATCTTGACATCTGTAATTAATGTTTTATCTTACTTAAAAAATTCAGTTTGCTGGCAGCTCAGCTGATCTGTGGAGCTGAATAGTGTTCTTGCTATACCACGTCCCACACGACTTCCCACCCCAGCGAGGGTGGGGCGCTGCACAGCTCTCCGTGGGCTCTTCTCTTACGGGTCACAGCACTAAGCTCTTGTTCTTGTTATAGAGCAGATGCCTGAGTTTCCTTTCAACCAAGTGCCCTGAAGGTTTCCTAGGCAAGACAAATGCTGGCCTGGTTTCAATACTTTTTATACTGGGGTCTCAGACCACTGCGTTTGTGTAAAACACAGGATCAGTTGAAGTGTGTGAAAATATATGTATACTATACTATGCAGTGAAATGTGTAGATACCTGTATAATTCTGACATAATTTAAAAATGCATCTTTTCCTCAATAACCCAGACCATTGGCCACTTAGACAATAGTGTTATACAACCCTGACTTAGGGTTATATGTGTACACACACACATATATATATATATATACACACAAATGTCAATTTTAATGGGACTAAGGCATGTGATAGTTCTAACTGCTTCAATATTTCTCCCACAAGGTTACATTGTAACTCTGTGCACTGAGGTACACAAGCCCTTAGGTAATACAGAGTTCACACCCATCACCAAAATTGAAAAGGGAGAATTCATGTTCCATCTTACCCTTAAAAGACAATTTCTTGACTTGACTAAGCAGCTAAAGTTGTTAAAGAGAGCATTATAGTCATCCTTTCATTCATTCAACAACTGGGTACTGAACTCCTACTCTGGGGCCTGCCATCTTTGCCGAGGATGCTACGGTAAACAAGACAGATGGGTCCGGGTGCCTCTAATCTAACGTGCTAGTGAGGGGAGACATTGAACAAGAACACAATTAATGGGGAAATGGTGATAAGAGGCCAGAAGAAACTAAAATGGAGTGATATCTTAGAGCGGCTGTAGGACTGCCTCAGATTGAGGGATCGGGGAACATTCCACTGGGGGCGATTTTTGAGCTGAGAGCTGCCTTACAAGAGTTATAGGATATAGCTTTGTCTTCTGATGTTTTGGGTCATTTTTATGGCTGAGCCATGAGAAAAAGATCTCACTGGTACACATTCAAATGCGGTTATTGGAATAAACAGCTTGTGGATAGGGTTCTATATTATGCCCTCAGCATCCACCTTCTTCCTGTCTGAGAGCTTCATTCTAAAATGATATTATACCACTGGAATCCACTTTGGAAATATAAGTGGCAAGTCCAGACCCATTAGCTGTGAGTGATACAGAAACCCCAAAAAGATGTTCCAGCAGAGTCTGCGCTGACCTTTTAAACAAAAGAATGAGCTCACTGCTGTGCTGGCTGCCATAGGCTTGACATCTCAGCCTCTATCAGTGACCAGAATCATCCAACAAAATGACTCTTTAAGTGCTTATGATGAAGAACAGCTACCAGCACATTCAGGGAAGGATTCTTCCAATCATATGTTCTGCAAATTCATCAAGCAGCAGTTTCATGCTCAGGGTAAGGAACACACATATTTCTCATCAGACAGTTTGGTTTATCTTTTGAGATGCTGTAGGATGTTCATAGTCTATCATCTTGTACTTCAAGACTTAGGACTTTCAGTCATGACTTATGACTTACGACTTATAGTCAACAGAAATAGCCACCTGAAAGTATCACCATGCGAAATTCTAAACATGTTTATTAAAGAAAATAACCACTAGATGTATAAGCTTGTGATGATCATTTACTTTACCTACCTAAATCCTTTTCGTATATAAAAAGAAGAAATTTAACCAGATGAACTCTAATTCTAATTCAGTTCCAGTTTTGGCCTTTAAGGATTCCATGAAAAAGATTCAAACAATATTTCCATGAAAGGTAAGACATAAAACATTTTTATATGAAATGGAGAATAGTACCTGAGCATTTTGAGCACTGTATCCATTGGGAATATGCTTGGCTGCAACTAATAAAAGAGGCTTACACAAATAAGCCTTGTTGTTTTTCTTCAACAGAACAAAAAGTCTGAAGGTAGGCTTCCGCTGGCTTTAGTCCGGCAGCACCATATGTTAGGGGCAGACTCTCTTCTGATCTTTCCCTCACTTGTAGCCTCAAGTTCACAGAATGGCTGCTGCAACTGCACAAACCATACCCCTCACCACTGGCTGAATAAGCTTGGGGAAGAGGGGAGCAGTGCCAGTTAGGGTTGATCTTTCTACCAGGAAAACAAAGTCTCCTGTAGAAGACCCTGCAGCAGCCAGCTCCTTCGTTCTCATGGGTCACATGGCCAACTCAAGGTCAAAGGGTGGCTGCAAAGGGGAGTGCTCAGTTTCTCCAGCCTGCAGAGTGGAGACCCCTTCCATGGCCTCAGGGTCAGCCAAGGAGCCCTGCCCGTTACAATCACTTCAGTATTACAGCTTCATACCTCTGGGTATCTCCTTCAGCACAGCTCTCAGGACAGTTCTTCCTAAGGCTTCACGAAAATGCAGACGTGGAACCAACATTAAGCTATTAAATAATTGAAATTTAGGAAGATAATGGTTTGTAGGAGGTGTTAGCAGGGAAAAACCAATACCAACTGAGTCAAACAGGAATGGTTCAACCTTTTTCAAAACAAATGAAGGCTAGAAGTTGGCTAATTAAATATAATATCTTTCTAATTGTAAATTAAATACATGCATGTGCATGTGCATGCGCGCGCACACACACACACATGTTTGCCTCCATCATGGAGGCTCATGGGCCAGTCAAGAAACTCTGATCTTGGGTGAGCAGGCCTTTCCTTGAATCCCCAGGGCTGTAGAATCAACTCTAACTGCCACAGTATCTATGGGTGACTATTGGCCAGGTGTTTGTTTGCACTGCTATTGCTGTTGCAGCCACTGGTGAATGAATGAAGAAGAAGTGTTGGTATGGGGGTTCTGGCTAGATTTCAGGTTCAGAGTCTGGAAACTTCTTAACTCGTGCTTGGTTTAACCAGATTTGTTCCAAGGGCTTCTGGAGCTTCTAGCCCATTCTCCCCACTCCCACCACAGACCGTTCTTTAGTCCAAACTCACAATGCTATGCACCAGGTGGTATTACCATCTCCATTCTGAGATGAGAAAACAGAAACACTAGGAGGTTTGCCCAGGGACTCAGAATAAGTGAATAAAGCAGGAGATAGATCCAAGAAATGTGGCTCCAAATCTTCCAACTTAGATTACTCCCTAAAAATTAAGTAAATTGGAGATGCAAATCAAGGTTTATCTGTCTTGTGGTGGCGAGACTGACCCATAACATGGTGGCTGGCTGGGGCTTCTTCTTCTTCTTCTTCTTTTTTTAATTGAATTTATTGGAGTGACACTGGCTAACACAACTGCACAGGGTTCAGGTGTCCAACTCCACAACACACCTCTACACAGTCGTTGTGTGCTTACTGCCCTCCTCCAAGTCAAGTCTTTGTCCATCACCATGTATCTCCCCTATACTCTGGGAATTTCAAAACTGGGTGCTTCCTCCAGTCATGTTCTTTGATTGCCTGCCCCAGTTCCTCCCTCCCAAAATTTCACATTGTGCTACAATAAATGTCCCATACTCGGCCAGGGATCTAACTGTATAACCCATTTTCCACTGGGGAACTCCTAATTTTCTTGTTAAATAATATATTACACCTGCAAGTGCTTCATAAAATGTATGGTACCATGAAAAGTTCACTCGTCCTTCAACTTGAGTAGCATTTTAAACCAACAACTATTTAAACGGTTACTTTTAAAGTTATTTTTACCACAATGGAAGCCAAAACTTGTGGTAAAGTTCCCCTTTGGAATTTTCCTCACCAGCATGTACAACAGTGAATGTGTTTTGTTTCATACCCGCCTCATTCATTGTGGGGGGAGAAGCAAGAAGGGTGAGTGGGAAGGGATTCTGACAATGAAAGTTTGCTTCCAAGACTGACTGAAAGAAATGCGTGGAGCAGCCTGGGGTTTCAAGTACTCTTCCTGTTGAGCTGAGGGGCTCTTTTCCCTTCGAAGTGCTCCCTGGTCTGGTCCGTGTGTCAGAACCTCAGCCATCCCAGTCTGAAGCCATAGCTCATCACTCGTGACTCTAAGGAAGTGAGAAAATGTAATTTACCAGAATACTTAGTGGGGAAACAAGAGAGCGGATTTCGTGCCTGTGTCATGTGAAGTGTCACTAGGCTTTGCCTGAGGGGTTCTTTTCTTCAACTGTAGCAGCTACAGCAGTGTAGCAGCTACAGGAAGGTCTATAGATGCAGTTTAGGGAGGTGTATGTGTGTGTGTGTGTGTGTGTGTGTGTGTGTGTGTGTGTGAGAGAGAGAGAGAGAGAGAGAGAGAGAGAGAGAGAGAGAGAGAATGGTGATTTAGAAGTCAACAAAGGTCATAACGTACGTAGAAATATGCCAAAAACTTTTTTAGAAGAGAGCAGTTCCTCTAAGAGTTAACTGGTGATGCAAAGAGTTGATGCAATATTTTGTTGAGATTCAGAATTACAATAGTTTTTCTGAGGTCCTAAAGTATCCTTTTGTAAATTGAACTGTGTTTCTTCCATGATGAAGGGAAAATAAGTAAAACAGTGCCATCCTCACAGACACAAAACGTTGTATCTATTTGTCAATAAGATAGCCCAACCACTCCAGCTTTGCTGAAGGGCTGTTAGAGGACTGAGGGCGGTAATTTATTGATTGACACTGAGATATGTAATGCTTTCTGACGCTTCATCTTCTTAAGAACTCAAAATTAAGAAGCATGAGAAGATAGAGTGAGCCATATTTAAAAACTTAATATTTGAAAATACAGAGAGAGAGAGGGGAGAGAAGAGAGAGAGAGAGAGAAACAAAGGGACAGAGAGGAGACAGAGGGAGGCAAGCTTCTTACAGACAAGCTCTTCAGTCACCTAGGTCTCAAACTCAGTCAATTACAATAACACATAAAACAGTCAAATATTTAATAAAAACACAGTCGGAACCTGACCTCCAATACACTTAGGTGCATTGTATATATCAGGTTTCCCAGAAACGGGAGTAGTAAAACCGGATTATTTATACTGAAGTATTTTCTCTCTCCGTCCTAGTAAACTCTCCCCCTGGTAACCACACAGCTGTTGCAGTAGTCTTTGGGAAAGAAGTCATGTGCTAACTTTCCATTCTTTGAGTTCCCTAACACTAGACAAAGGTAAATCAAAGTTTGAATTCTCCTTAGCCTTTAGAATTTCTGAGAAAATAAAAGTCCATACCAGAAAATTGGACTAAGTCAATTAGCCAGATACTGTGAAGGGATCATAATTGAGAGAGCTGGACTGCTGGAGTTTTCATTTTAAAGTCCGTGTTGCTCAGCATGGAATGCGCTCTAGGTCATAGCCCCCCTAGTCCATGCCCCTTGCAATCATGGCCACCATTTTTCTTTCCCTGTGGGAAAGTGTCAGATCCTTTCTCTTTGTGTGTGCATATTTAAGTCACAGGAAATGGTCTCTACATTCCACTCACAGGAATAAATGAGGTGTGAGAACATTTTAATTTCACATAAATGCTTCATATCTTTATCAGGCTGGATCGGCCTTTGTTTCTTTTATATCACTGTTTAAAAACTTTAACAATTATAAATGTGATGTAGACACATGATGGAAAATTTGGAACACAAGTAGGGGAGGCCGTCTAAAGCCATCCAAAGACAACTACTGCTAGCATTTCCTGTTGTTTGGAAGTCTTTTTAATCAAAGTATGAATTATAAAATTTTCATTATTAAGGATTACCCTTATTATATATTTAAGTGAAGTACCAATGAAACAATTTATTGTTACATTATACATACCTCTGATAATTATAAATAGATAATTATGACAATGTTATCATAATTTTATCATAAATTATGCTTATTGAAATAAACAATAATCAATGATGGAAACTGAGAAATAATCCTGAATTTGTACCTACATAATTAGGGGCAAATGATAACACTGGGGAACAACCTTTTTTTTCATTTTCTGTTACATGAGGTTTTAGAACTGTTTCTATATATTTCTGCATTGCTGATTCCAAATCTGAAATCCGTTTTTTGGAGCATGCTCTAGTTTTTATGCAATTTTAATTTCTTTTTGTTACAGTTAATGGCATGCATTGGTTTTTAAATTGGAGTTAAAGGGCAACGACTCTTGGATTGAGCATAACCACAAGTCAATTAATGTTTCACAAACATCACTTTTACATAATTGTAGTTCTTTTTAAATGTAAAAAATTATTATCTAATAAAAACACCCTCTTCTTTTGTTTTAAGATTGAATCATGGCTTCTTTGAGTAGGCATAAATGTAAGAATAGTCCTGACACCTTCTGTTATATATGTGGCTGTTACACACTTCAACGTCAAAGGTGCAATATTTCATCATTTGTGACACATGCATATATTGCCTATTTTCAAGTTCCCCTTGATGATCAAGACAAGAATTGAGCTTCTCATATTGTGTGTCATAATTGTGAGAAAATGCTTCGTGACTGGACAAAAGGAAAACGCAAAGGAATGCCTTTTGGTATTCCCATGGTTTGGCGTGAATCTAATAAGAACCACAGCAGTGACTGTTATTTCTGTCCGATCCATACAAAGGGCATCAGCAAGAAAAAACGGCATATGATCGCATATCCTAATATTCCTTCAGCAATACAACCTATCCCACACTCTGAGACACGCTCAGTTCCAGTGTTCAATGGTTTTATTTCTTTTAAGGACAAAGAAAGTGAACATGGTGATCAAGTGTATTTTGATAAGATGCATGAGGAAATGGTTGTAGAATCTGAAGGGTCTTTTTCTGATGCCAAGCAGTCATTAACCCCTCAGCAGTTTAGCCAACCCGAATTGAATGACTTAGTAAGAGATTTGGGTCTATCAAAGAAAGCAGCTGAGTTATTAGCCTCCAGGCTTCAAGAAAAGAATGTACTTCACCAGTCAGCTAAAGTGTCCCATTTCAGGAAGCATGAACAAATTTTTGTGGACTTATTTTCCGAAGACAAACACTTTGTTTACTGTCATGATATCAGTAGTCTTCTCAGCCAGCTAGGTGTTACCACTTACAGTCCAACAGACTGGTGGCTATTTCTTGACAGCTCTAAACGGAGTCTGAAATGTGTTCTCCTACACGACGGTAATGTTTATGCAGCGGTTCCAATTGGTTATTCAACTCATCTGCGAGAAGATTATAATAATATAAAAATTGTCCTCGACTTTCTGAAGTATGAGGAGCATAACTGGATCATTTGTGTGGATCTTAAAATGGTAACTTTCCTGCTAGGACAACAGAGAGGTTTCACGAAGTATCCTTGCTTTCTGTGTTTGTGGGACAGCCAAGCTCGGGAGAAACAGAAACATTGGACACAGAAGGAGTGGCCAAAACATGAAGCTCTGGAAGTAGGGATGCAAAATATTGTGAATGAACCTGTAGTTAATCGAGACAGGATCATTTTCCCCCCATTTCACATCAGACTTGGTTTAATAAAGCAGTTTGTTCAGGCTTTGAATAGAGAAAGTGAATGCTTTCAACATATTATTTCTGCTTTTCCTACCTTGTCTTTTGAGAAGATAAAAGCAGGTGTATTCGATGGACCTCAAATTCGAACCCTCATATGTGATGAAGAATTTGCCAGGAAGATGAATAAGGAGGAGAAAGCAGCATGGCAGTCTTTTGAGGCAGTTACAAAGAACTTCCTTGGCAACAAAAAGCAGAAAACTATGAACTTCTAGTTCAAAGAATGTTGTTGGCTTTCTGTGACATTGGATTTAACACGAGCATTAAGATTCACTTCCTGAACAGTCACCTTGCTAAGTTTCCCGAAAATCTTGGAGCTGTTAGTGATGAGCAGACTACTGCTGGAGCATCAAATGAGATTGTCCTCAACAAGCACACAAACGCAAGAGCTACAAACGCAAATTTTTACCCAAATAGAATTTAAATAAGTTTTGCGCAAATTTTATGATTAAAATAAGTGTTTTAATATGTTCTATTTCGAAATTGTAGACAAATTCTGATGCAAACATATCTTTTAGTGTATTAGTGTATTTACTGCATTATATAAATTATTATATTTTCACAAAGATGATGCCCAAAAAGACATTCTACTTCATTGTGTTAAACTAAATGTTGAAAATTTTACAATAAGATGAAAACCTAAAATCTTAAATTGCAAAAAAACTGAAGCTTACAGAGAAAAACTAATGTCAGACTTGAGGTTAGCACACTCAAATTAGGTAAGAACAAGTGTTTTTGTGGATGCAACAAAAATTTTGTTCCCCAGTGTAATAGAAATAACATTGGCCATGATTAAAGCCAAGAAAGGTGGGTTTAGGTCCCAGCTCTGATAGTAACCTATAGTATGATTAAGAATAAGTTGCTTTATCTCTGTTAAGTGCAGTTTTATTTGTAAAACGAAGGGGTCAAATTTTCTCCCTAAGGTCATTTTGTTAAAGTTGTCTGATACTAGGTGGAGTCAAGTCGACAGCTGAGTATTTCTTCGCTAGATTTAGGCAACCACTTTTGAATATTCAGATTACAAATTTCTGTTTTTCATTTACAGATGAGCTCATGCTCATCACAGACAAGGACTGTGGTGGTGAAATGGTAGACATGTGCCCAGTACAAAATACAAAGATCCACCAGATTCCTGGCATAAGACGTGTAGGCAGAGTATATAGCCTAACCTGATTTTTCAAGAGAAGCTGGCAAAACAGATTTGTGTCTGTGTGTGTGTGGGGGGGGGGGGGGGGGGGAGAATTCCCAAGTTTCAAGTTTCTAATTTTGGTTCAAAATTTTTTCTTCATTTTGTGAGTCAAATAGCAAAAGAGTGGGCCACCAAAATCTCCAACTTATATAGAAAAATTGACTTCCTCCATTTTCTAGAATGCATGCTACTTAGACATGCTACTGTAGCATTCAGGCAAAACCCACTGTCTGGGTAAGGGAGGACTTAATCTACAATGTTTAGACCTAGGGAGATCAATTTTGAAAGTATTTTCTCCAAATAACTACATGTTTTATTCACCTACAAATAAAAGAACTGATGATGATGTTTTAGCCATAGACGAATAAACATGCAGCCCTTTGGTTTCCAGAGTTGACCTCCTGAAATATAAGTTAACCCTTTTAAATGGGCTTGGGAAAGAGGCTATTTTCAATATATGCAATTTTCTTGATTCATTTGAACAATAAAATTATCCAAAAGCCCCTGACCACCTCTCACCCCCCACCTCCAGCCACGAGAATGGGGGAGCATCATGAAAAGAGATGTTCCATTGCTTTGCTAATGTGCCGAACATTACAACACTTGCCCCTCCTTCTTGTTCCTATAAAAACATCTGTGCAAAGTGGGCCCAGCTGGCTTGCAAATATGTTCCATGATGCAGGCCAGCTTTCAGCCCCTTCCTAGAACCCTTTGTCTTGTCTCCTTTCTGCCAGCATGTATTTCCCTTTTAAACGTCTAATGCTTACTGAAAAAAATCAATGTTAGCAGGTTAAAAGTTAATGTGCTTCACCTGTTTCACCTCCTTCCATTAGTAAACTTGGAACAGCAGAGGGGTGTTTGACATATCACCTGTTTGCTTATCTCCTCCGTGGAGGAAATTATGAGGGTGCTCAAGAGTTGTTCATCAAAACGTCAGGCTCCAATTTGGTAAAATCATTACAGCACCTGCTTTCTGAGAATTATCCTGAAATCTCGCTCCCTTTCCTTTTTGTATAGAGCCTGCCATTGGCCAAGAAATACACCCACCCACGACTTTTATTTACAGTTCCAGGCCTATTTGGGATGATGAAGAGGAAGGAAATTTCAGGAACCAGCTAGTGATGGATAGTGGTTGGAGGACGAGGCTGAGGGGGCATGCAGGCTGCTGGGGAAGCCTCTTGAGAGTAGGGCTTTCTGAGAAGGTTGCCAAAGACTTCCGAAGTTTCCATTAGTTCAGACTCGGCAAGCTATGAGAACAGTTTCACCTGGAAACTATCTCAACTCTAGCCAAAGCAGCAAACATCTGATATTCAGATCGAATTTTAAATATTTTTGGGGAAAAAAAAACCCCAAGTCTGAAGCACTTGAAAGTCATAGAAAAGGCTCCACATGGCAATTCTTTTGAGAGTACGGAACTGGGGTTCCTGGTATCAAAGTTTATACTCAAGATTCAGGTCTTCATCTTTCTCTAGTTTTTTTTTTTTTTTTTTTTTTTTATGGTGACACTCTGTCTCTCCTATACTGCTTCCCCTGCTGGTCGCCCAATGGTATCCTGAGCAATAGAAAAACGTGGGTCTTCTTGGCTAACTGAGGAACTTTAAGCAGTTTTTAAATCCAGAATTGCTCGTACTTTTTCATCTACCACCTCTGCAGCTAGAAGAGAGAAGAACTTAAAGACAGGCCATAAACCCCAAAGATTTAAAGGATGGAACACTCCCCAGATTCAGTTGCTGATTCTAACAAGAAATGAGCCATATTCTCCCAGCAATTAGCTTGTCAGATATAGCAAATAAAAATACAGGATACCGGTTAAATTTGAATTTCAGATAAATAATAAATCTATTTATTTTTTTATTTAATGCATCCCAAAATACTGCATGAACATACTTATACCAGAAAAGTATTCATTGTTTAGTTGAAATTGAATTTAACTGGATGTTCTGTGTTTTATTGGGTAGTCCTACTACCAATGATTCAGAACAAAGGTTGGACTTACAGCCCAGTAAACTGAATAAAAAAACTCATTCAACAAAATAACAGCAATTTAAAAATGTACAAGACCCTTAATGGTCAGAAAAAGAGTGAAGGACGCATCTTAACCTATCTGTTTATATAATAAGCTAGCCCACTCTTTCCACGCCATGGCTGCACATTAGAACACCTGGGGAACAGCTAACCACTGCCGATGCTTACACCCTGCCCTAGACGAAGGGAATCGATGGGGATTTTAAAGATGCCTCATGATTCTAAAGAGCGGTCAGGTTGAGAACCATTGTGCTAAAAAAGCAATAAAGAAGAGATGAAGAGTGATAGAGAATGCATGACTATTTTAACCGAGGTTACCAAACTTTGGTGGATATTACATCCTCCCAGGGAGTTTTAAAAATTATTGTTGCCTGACACCCACCCTAAGGCATTCCAACTTAATTAGTGTTGGGTACAGACTGGGCATCAGGACTTGGAAAGCTCCTCAGGGAGCTTAATGTAAGAGTGTATTAATGTAGAACAAAGTTTGAAAACCCCTCTTAAACTTATATACCTCTGTCCTTAGGTTGACAGCAGCACTAATTACTTCTGTGGGAGCAGGAATGAAATCAGGCTGTCCAAGCACATTTAAGAATAAATTAGATGTTACTTTTTAAACTGATTTCCCCCCCCCATGCTGGCTGGGAGAGTTAAACCCTAGAAATAGGATGCTGCTTTTAAAAACTTAACTTTGCCTCTTTATAGGACATCTATTAATCGCTTTGCCAGGAGTTTTATAGGTAGGAGGAAAAGGGTCACCCAAGGCCCTTCTGTAATTCCCTGCTTTCAATCATAGACAACAATAATGGTTACGTGCCGATGTAATTCAGAAGCCATACTTCTCTTGTGCGTAGAAATTTGCTCTGTGTGCGAACGAAGAAACCGACTTGGGGAGAAAAGTGTGATGCTAAACTCTCAACTAATTCACAAGAAGAAGAAAATACTCTGGGCCTGGCTACATCCAAACACAGAGTCACAAGGAACACTGTATTCCTCTGATCTTTCTTACAAATTGCTGAACACACAGTGATCCCTGGAACTGTGAGCCCTCCAACATTTAAAAGGTTACTCACCCCCAAGAAATTATTCAGCCCTGATCTGACAGAAAGTGCAAGAGCATGACTTTTTAGTGCCAAAAACCAATAGATCTAAATTTTCAACGACGCATGCTTTGTGGGAGGACGTGGGCTTTACCCCAGCTGGTGGCGTAATCTGAGAGCCGAAGGAAGACATGCCTGTCAGAGAGGACACCTGACAAGTTCCAGAACTTCAGCCCAGGGAAGTATTTCACAAGACTGACCAATTTATCAAAAGTAGGCAAATAGTGCCAGCACATAGTATGTCGTGGGGGAGTTGTGGGGTTCATCTGTGATGAAGCCAGGGTCTGAGAATACTGCCTGATAACGAAGAGGCAAATAAAATGGTAAAACGATTAATAAAGCAAAAAAATGTCTAGTTATCAGGGCTGCCTAAAGTTTTATCACCATGATAAGAAAAAAGGGAGCTTTTACTGTCCGTATAAGGTATGTAAAGCCCAGAAAATATTTTCTCATTTCTCATATCTTGGGAAAATTTGGAAGCATATAATTATCTTTTAAATACAAATAACTAACATTTCTCATTTCTGTGATTTGTGAACCTTGTGTAGTTTATCATTTCATGACCAAAGGACTTAAGGAGTACTGAAGTCATACACTCTTAATATTTTCTAGTTTGGGAAAATTAATAGGGCAAGATGTACCAGATTTGTTTTGAGGGAAATAAACCTGTCAAGACATAATAAAATATTAGGAAAATATAAGTTTAAAAACATTAAGTTCATCCAAAGTGGTTCTTTCTTTAAAAGAACTTACTGGCCCTGGCCAGTTGGCTCAGTGGTAGAGTGTCAGTCTAGTGTGCGGATGTCCTGGGTTCGATTCCTGGTCAGGGCACACAGGAGAAGCAATCATCTGCTTCTCCACCCCTCCCTTTCTCACTTCTCTCTTTCTCCTCCTCCTTCCTCCTTCCCCCCATAGCCATGGCTCAATTAGAGCCAGTTGGCCCCAGGCACTGACGTTGGCTCCATGGCTTTCCGCCTCAGGTGCTGAGAAGAGCTCAGTTGCTGAGCAATGGAGTAACGCCCCAGATGGGCAGAGCATTACCCCTAGTGGGCTTGCAGGGTGGAGCCTGATCAGGGCACTCGCGGGTGTCTGTCTCTGCCTCCCTCCTCCTCACTGAATAATAATAATAATAAAAAAGATTAAATAAAAGAATTTACTATATAAAAGTCTGCATTTATACAAAAGTGAACATTTACTTTAGCTGAGGATTCTCTGCTTATGGGCCTCTCTGACAGGGTTATTTACATACCAAATTCTCTAGTACAATTTTCAATGCTTGCGTTACAGAAACTATATCAATACATAAATTCTCCATGAAGAAATATTGGTTCAAGTGAAGTACACATATTGTCATAGGATGGTGAATGAAGCAGTTAAAGTTTCAGAGGGTGTCAAATACCCTAAACTATCAATTCGGTGTACTGTCTTTGGGACATTTAATTTGTGTCATGTAAATGTATTAATTTTCAGCATTTTTTTTACTAAGGATTAAGAATAGTAATTCTTTTACAAGTTACTTGACTTTGATCTCTCTAAGACAGTTTATAGAATCCCCATATAAATCAATGAGTTGTCGTTTTCATTTATTCATCAAACTTGACTTGAGCACTTACCATGTAGCACACAGTATGACACCTGCTTGGAGAAACCGCAGCGAGTAAAACATATATAGGCCTTTTCTATCCTCAAAAAGCCTATAGTTCAGTGAGGGAGGCAGACATAAATTACTACAAACTATTGTACGTGCTCCAAAGGCTAAGCACGGGGCGCTATGAACTGTACATAGAGGACATGCCCTAGGCTAAGCCTTCAGAAAAGGGGTCCCAGAGGGAGTGACCCTTAAGCTGAGACAACGCCCTTAATAATAGTTACCATTTACTGACATCAAAAAGTACTAGCTCATTTAAACCACACAATGACCTATTGAATCAGGTAGTTTCTCCCATTTTGTGTGTGGGAAAACTGAGGCTCAGTAGTTTTTAAAAGGTAACCACAACTAGGAAGAAACAGAAGCTGCGAGGGAACCCAGACGCTAATGCCGGAACACATACTGTATTCTTAACCACTAGGCAAGGGCCTCTGTAGAGAAAAGGACGAAACAGAATACAGTAGCCTGCTCATGAGGCCATAACATAACACTTACACAACATGAAATTAACTCCTCACAGTTCTGGAGGCTGGGAAGTCGGGTTCTGGTGAGGACTCTTCCTGGCTCACGGATGTCGCCTTCTCGCTGTGCGCTCTCACCGCCTCTCCTCTGTGGTGCACACGGAGAGAAAGAGAGATCTCTCTTTTTTCCCCCATTTCTTATAAGGTTTCTAATCCTTCTGAGTTAGGGCTCAGCCCCTATGACCTTATTAATTTTAATTACCCCTTAAAGCCCTTAGCTGCAGATAAAGTCATATTGGGGGGTTAAGGGCTTCACGGTGTGAATTCAGGGGAGATACGTTTCCGTCTATACTACAGCATGGAGTAAAATGCGAAGTAGGGGGAAAAGAGTGTTCCAGATGAGAAATAACTACGGTTTCAAATAACTAAGAGTGTAGGTTATAACAAATATGTGTTTGGGGCGAATCTAGCTGAAACTAGGAAGGTAACCATCTCTACCAACAGAATCTAATTTCGGTAACAGCAAGACCCTCCCTTCGGATAAAATATATATTTGCAAATGCTGCCACCTAGTGGTAACTGGCTCGTATTAACTGAACAGATGTAGTCAGCTGCTTACCTGGGGGTTGCTGATTAATCAATTTCCCCCTTTAATGTGTGAACTCGCAAGCTGCTTTTCCTAGGAATAAAATACATTAAACATTAAGGTATCAATGCAGTTATACTTCTTTCCACTGAATTCATTCTCTCTCTCTCTCTCTCTCTCTCTCTCTCACACACACACACACACACACAGAGAAAAGGAGTGTGATAGTTTCAAGCTCTCAGAGAAAGAAAAGGAGCCTAAGTTTAATCCTATCCCACTTGAGTCACACCAAATAAATTTGAGCCAACAAAAGAGGAAGTAATATAAACCATTAGTGAATATGTTTCATTCGTAAGAGTGGATATGAGTCACTGTTCTGAATAAAGAGCCTCAATTAGTTGAGGTAATGTCAGAAAATAAAAGAAACGGGTAATGGATACTGGAAGATAGGAAAGATCTAAGTAGCAACTATAGTCTTGTGAAGAGCTGAGAAAATTAGGACACTAGTAATTTTTATGTACATATATATCAAGCTAACTAGAATGGGTACTATTCTTGCCAAGTAAAAATCATAACTAATATAAATATTCAGTCTTAATTCTAAATGGCTTAGGTGGTAAAATCATCTGAAGTCAGCTTAGCCGGGCCTAGTGGTAATGTGAAGTGGTGCCAAGCAAGGAATTATATGCAAGCTCTCTGCTTCTTTATTTTCCTCCATTTTACACTAGGCTCCTTACAGGAGTCCCCAAACTACAGCCCACGGGACGCATGTGGCCCCCTGAGGCCATTTATCCGGCCCCCTGCCGCACTCCCAGAAGGGGCACCTCTTTCATTGGTGGTCAGTGAGAGGAGCACTGTATGTGGCAGCCCTCCAACGGTCTGAGGGACAGTGAACTGGCCCCCTGTGTAAAAAGTTTGGGGACCTCTGAATCTTTCTTCTAGTTCAACCAATGCATTTTTTTTTCTTGGAGTAGCCATTACTGAATCCTCTCTTTGGAAGTTAGCTACTTTTAGTGTTAGCCACATAAAATCCTAAATGTAGAATAAGAACTTGACAATTCATTAGTCCACTAGAGACCAGAGTAAGTATTGAGTGTGTTGCTTAAAACTCTTTATGTTGCAAGTGACACAAAAATTCAAATAGAATCCATTTGAGCAAAAACGAAATGGTTCAGAGGTGACTTGAGCCTCAGGAGGAGCCTCACGTAGAACCCAGACAGCATGACCAGAACTCTTTTCTTCCTCTCGATGTATCAGCTCTGCTTTTGATTCTGTTTCAAGCAGGCTTAAGTTTCACGGACCAAAGATGAGCTTAGAGCTTTACTTAATAATATGAAGGAACAAAAAAGCCTAAGCCATACTTGGAGTGAGGGTTTATTGTTTGGTAAATGCCCCTTCCACTAAATTCTCAGTTCCCCGAGGACAGAGACTATTCACCTATGGTACCTAAACCAAACTTGTTCAACAAGTTCATGTCAGAATATGCACAGCTTCCCGTGCAATGCAACACTCCCTCTGCACCATTTCTTTTTTTTGTTTGTTTGTTTGGGTTTTTTTGTATTTTTCTGAAGCTGGAAACAGGGAGAGACAGTCAGACTCCCACATGCGCCGGACCGGGATCCACCCGGCACGCCCACCAGGGGCGACGCTCTGCCCACCAGGGGGCGATGCTCTGCCCCTCCAGGGCGTCGCTCTGCCGCGACCAGAGCCACTCTAGCGCCTGGGGCAGAGGCCAAGGAGCCATCCCCAGCGCCCGGGCCATCTCTGCTCCAATGGAGCCTAGCTGCGGGAGGGGAAGAGAGAGACAGAGAGGAAGGAGGGGGGGGGGTGGAGAAGCAAATGGGAGCTTCTCCTATGTGCCCTGGCCAGGAATCGAACCTGGGTCCCCCGCACGCCAGGCCGAGGCTCTACCGCTGAGCCAACCGCCAACCGGCCAGGGCCTCTGCACCATTTCTGAAAACCAGTCCTCTCGTTCCGCTAGAACAGTCACAGGAAGAAATGACCAGTTTACAATAGCAGTCTATTCCAGTTTTGAACAGCTAGAATATTGAGAATGGTATTGGCGTGTGTGTGTGGGGGGGGGGGGGAGGGAGGCTTGGCGAATTCACCATTCTGTGTGAGGAGGCAAAATTGCATCTCTCATTATATAAACCAATAATGACAGATAAATGATCTTTGACATTTAGTGCATGGGATGTGGACCCGCATTTGGAACGGAACTGTGGATTTCTATCTATCTATCTATCTATCTATCTATCTATCTATCATCTATCCGTCTATCTAGAGTTACATATACAAATATATATCTAGATATACTAAGTGCTTGTTTATCCTTTTATTTTTAAATTTTGTTTTATTTTTTAATGACAGTTGACATTCTACTAGACTGGTTTCAGGTGTACAGTGAATCTCAAGCATTTATCCCAACAAGCGGGAACCAGCTAGAACGCGCTTCACGTGTGCCATCTAGTGTCCAGAGGCGGCAGTGGCTGCACTCCACCCGGACGGTCCCTGCAGAAGGACCTTCATCAGGAGACGGGCAGCTTCTAGGATTTTGCTGATTGCTCCCTGAACGCGCTAGGTCAGATCAACCCGGTGTGGCCCAGCTCCAGCAGAAATAGACGTTTGCAAGGGGAACTGAGAAAGAGGAAAACAAGGATGGTGAGGCACCCCGCGACCTGGCCGGAACGCCCAGGAGAGCCATCGACTCTGTCACCTGTCAAATAGGCTCAAAGACACACAACAGGGTCCACGGAACAGGTGCTAGGACTCAGAGGTGCTCATAACATATTGGCCATTATTATTATTATTTCTGACCACTTAAATTTGTGAATGACGACTAGGCATCAGGTTCACGAGAAACAGAAAGTCGTTATTTAAACACACACGCCAGAGCTCGGGCGCTCCAGCGGCATCCGTTCATTCTAACCCCACCACGGGGTCTGTCTTTCCTCCGCGGACAGAGAGGCTACGAACTGCCTCTCCGTGGGGCCTGTACGGCTGCCCGTGACTCTGTCCTGGGATGCTTCCAGGCACTGTCCCTCTGATTCGGACTCCCGGAACCAGGACCGGAACCGAGGGACGGCCCCCAGAGCCCACACGGGCCCCTCATTCAGCCGGCGGCTGTCGGAGGCCGGCACACCTCAGAATCGCCCGCTGCTGCCTCACCTTCTAGTGACACTGTCCCTCCAGAAGGTACTGTCGTTTAAAAAAAAAAACAAAAAAAAAAAAAGCAAAAACAGCTACTAGAGGCGGACGCCTGGAAGACGCCCAGCAAACCAATGCTGAGTCAAGTTGACGAGCCGTGTGGCCACGTCCGCGCCCGCAACGAGCCCTCAACTCTCCGCTCGCACCTGCGCAGTCGCAGCAAGTGGGCGGGGCACTCTGTGGGACGCTCTCTAGGGTTTTTCTTTTCCTGACGCGCGGCTCGGACGGAACATCTCGTGAGAAGTGCCAGTTCTCGCGGGAACTGTATTCAAAAAGCCCTGGCGCTAAGCGGGGGAGCTGGCGGAGTCAATGGGCTGTCTCTTGTGGTAAGTGGGGCTACGCTCACGCCCCTAGGCGCCGGGACCTCTCACTACGCGCCGCTTCGGCGACAAGCCGGGGACAGGAGTGATCGAGGGACCTGGAGGAAAGCTTGTGTGTGGCGAGGAGCGGTGGGGAGCGGCGTGGGACGGGCTTCTGGGGGGAAGGGGGAGAGGACCGAAGGAAACCCGGGGCCTGGGTGTCGGCCGAGGCCTCCAGCCAGGACAGCTTCTTCTGCGGAACCCTGAATTCCTGTTCACCACGTTCCCAGTCGGTTTCAGTTTTCGGTTGGACCGCCTCGCCATCCCCCTGCCCCCGGGGATTCTGCATAAAAAAAATGAAAGGCTGGGTTGGCTGCTGGGTCCTGGGAAAGATAGCAGACGCTAGATCTCGCTGTCCAGTACGAGAAAATGCCACAGGTGAAAAATATACAGTGGATTTCGAAGACTACACAAAACAGTAATATTTCGTTCATCATTTTTATAATGATTACATGTTGAAATTATACTGTTTTTGGATGTCTTGGACTAAGTAAAATATTATCCAAATAGCTACCCGTGGTTTTGACCCTTATTAATGTGTCGCCCTGAAAATTAAAAATCGCATACATAGCTCGCATTATATTTCTGTTGGACAGCGCCGCCCCAACCAACTGCGTGTGGGATTCTGCTCTGCTTTTCACCCTTTGGTTTAATCTTCTCAAAAAAAACCCTGTGAGATAGCTGTTACTGTCCTTATTTTATGGAGGACAAGACAAGATGTTAAATAAGTTGTCCAGTTCCTGCAGCCAGTGAGTAGTGAATCTGGAATAAGAATTCGAGCAGCTTGATTCGCAGAGCTTCCAAATCTCCTAAATGTTTTATGCGTGCTGTGTTTCTGCGAGGCGGAAAAGTGGTCAGGAGCCAGGCTGTGGAGCTGCACTCTTGTTCCCATCTCACTTAGCCACTTACAAGTGGCTGATCACCTTTGAGGGAACTACCTTACCTTTCATGTGGTTGTTGACTGGATTCAATGAGATCAAGTATGCAAAGCACCAAGCACCATATCTGGCACACATTGCCCATAGTTATTCAACTCTGGCTACTTCTCTCTGCAGATTGATGGGTTAACTCACTCATCCATTAGACCTCTGGGGAAAAGTCACTTCCTCAGGGAAATCTCTCTTGTCTGGATTCCCCTCTATGCCACTCAACTCCCCTGTGTTATATAGGCTCAGGTAGCACCATACAGCTCTTCCTGTTGTACTTAATCACACTCGTAACTTTAAAGTTATTTGATTTAATGGCTTCCCACTTATAGACTGTAAGTTTCAAGAGGCAGGAGGACTACTGTCTAGTTTTGGGGTCACCATTGTGTTCTCACAGTACTTGGCACATAATAGGAATTCTAGCGAATCCCTTGAACAAACGAGAGCTAAATTTTTGGCTTCCTTGGACTTGGATGTCAGGAATGTCTTGAGACTAGCTCCATTTTTTTCTGTGGTAAGTGTTGTTAACTCAGGTCCATGAAAAGAATTAAATCAGATAATGCATTTGAAGCACTGTGCTTGGTAAATGGAAAATCCTCAACAATTATAAATTCTTTTAACTGTAACAATTAACAACTGGCCCCATCACGTATATAGGCTTTGGACAGGCTTTGCATTTTAGAGCAGGAACTGCCAGCCTTGGATAATGTAGATAGTGTAGGATATCTTTTTCTTTTTCTCTTCTCAAACCCTGCATCTCCTCTTTTTATCTTCATTCTCAGTTAAAGACCTTGCTTCCTAATTCACGGATAAATTGAAGTAGTTAAAAGGGCACTTAATGCACACTTCCACCACTATATCTACCTAGAAAAAAAATCTGTATTCTGTACCTGTAGACTTTGCTTTGTTTTACTTGAGATGAAATAGTCATGCTTCTGTGTAAAGTCAGTTCCTGTAGTTTAGACTCCATCCTCTTGCTTTGTCACTCCAGCAGTTCCCCGTGTCTTCTGTCATCAGTGTTCCTTTTCTCCTGGATCTGTTCCCTGCATACAAGCATACTGTTAATTTTTCCTTAAAATTTTTAGTTTAATACTTCTTTTTTTCTTAAACTTTTTGTCTTAAAAATAAAATACACGTGATTCTACTTCCCTTCCAGGTACTGTCCCATGAGAGTTGAAAATCCTAAATGACAGCAATGTTCTCTGATTACTGTGAACATGGTTTCTGTTTTGCATGCCCTCTTAGGAATAGGAAAGTATTAGTGAGTCTGTTTTCAATAAAGCTTATTTAATGTGGCAAGTCTAACCTGTGCAAGAAGTTAACACTGTGGTTGAAAAATTGTGGACAGGATACTTCTTACATTATTTAAAACTACCTTATTAGAAGTTAAGTAGCAGTCATACTACCATAAAGCTCTTGATTTCTTTCATTCTTCTCTTACCTCATTACCTGTATAATGATATAATTATGAGACTCACCCAACCTTAGCATTTCAGGAAACTTAGCACACAACAACTAAACAGTGTCCTGATACTGCATTCCCTAGAAGCAAAGTGGAATACATTCACCCTTTTTTCCTCTGTTTGATTTGATCTCAAATCAGGTGATAACATTGCCGGACATTCTTAGAACAAGCATGTAAATGTGACCACTTGAAAGGAAGAAAATCTTTAATACTATGTTTTTATATGGCAGTAGTATTAAAACATGTAAACATTTTTAATTGATAATTTTATTTTCTCTATGTACAGTAAACTGAAAACAAGAAAAAATTATGGAGGCAGATATAATCGCAGGTCTTCGATGCAAGCTCAAAGAGGTTGAAGAGGAGCGACTAAAAGCCGCGCAGTATGGTTTACAGCTAGTGGAGAGCCAGAGTGAATTGCAGACACAATTAGATAATTATCGTAATGAAATGATGACCGTAACTGAGGTATGAATTGAGACTCCTCTGTTTACAAGGGTGTGCTGAGCTCATGGACATGTGTGTTATCTAGAAATTATTAATATTATTTTTATGTTTTCCTAAAGATTTTAGCTCTAATACCCACCCACCTTTATTTCCAATAAAGAGGAATGAGCTACATAACTTTCAAATGTTCTTTCTGACCCAGGGTGCTTTGTTCATCACGCATTAGATTTTAGATTTTGTTTTGTCTACACTCTTCCTAGGTAACCTCACTTGTTTTATAGCTTCAGATAACATCTAAATGACATTACACCAAGTCCTTAGTTCTCCACTAAATTCTAGACTGTGTATTGAATTGCCTGCTAATGAACATCTCAAACTTAATATAAACAGGGGAGTTGATTTCCTGCCCACTAACCAGACATTCTGTAGTCCACTCGAGTCCAAACCACCATCCTCTCTCCCTAGACTACGATAGCCTTCTAACCTGGTTGCCTGCTTCCCTTATTTCTGTTCATATAATTCATTCTTTGTAAAGCAGCCAATTAGTCACTGAAGAATATACAGAAGATCATGGCACAGTCCCACTGAAAACACTCGGGCCTCCATTTATATTTAGAACAAAATTCGAGCTCTTGATTTGGATTTGCAGACCCCTGTGTGATCTGACCCTGCCAACCTTTGATCTCATCTCACACTACTTTCCTTGTTCTTAGCTGCCTTGCCTCGTGGGCTTTACACGAGCTGTTGTCTGCATCGAGTTGTTCATAACCACCTGCATGGACTGGGTTCTCAAACGTCAGGTTTCTGTTAGCTGTCATCTTAGCAGAGAGGCCTTTCCCTGATTATATATATATTGTAAAGCAGCCATCGTTCTCTTAGTTCTGTGGTGCCAGTTAGCTCCAGATTATAAACACCAGGAGAGAAGGCATCTGACTGGCTTTGCTTGGTCACTGTTGTGTCCCCAGCGTCTGGCACATGTTTACTAAAAGAATGTTTTATTTAGTAAATGGTAACATACGATCTCAAAATAGCAGGTAACTAATAACAAATCTTATTTTTTAATTTTTATTTTTTATTTAATATTTTATCTTATTTTTTAAAGCTTGTTGAAGGAGTGTGGACTGATGGCCTGTTTATCTTTAAACTTTCTTGTCAGTAGGCGAAACTATTAAATACTCCTTTTGTTTCAGCATTGAATTTATTCAAAGAGTCATTCGTGAACATTTTTTAGATGACTACATTATAAAAGAAGGGCTGACTTAGTATTTCACTTTACTCCTAGTTCACTATTTCTTCATTTTGTTCAGAGTTACAAGTGGAGCATATCATTACCAAACCAAGTAATTCTCACTAGGGAAACAGGTGCTATTAAATTGTTTTTCCCTAGCAGAGATTACTTGACACGTTGACATGCCACGGTACACTTTGTACTTCCTTGACGGGGTATGGTAGCCATGACCATCTCCCTAGAATGGACTTGATTGTGGTCTCAAAATAACCTCTGGGGGGGTTAATCTTTTAAGAATGATTAGCGACAAAGTTATTCAAGATTTAACAGTGTGTTGTTACTTAGAAAGCAGCAAATGTATAAAGCAGGAATGAAACAGTTGAAGGTGATAACTGCTAATATGTGATGGCTTTAAGTTATTGTAATTGACTCTGCTTTCAGAATTATGAGCAAGAAAAATATACTCTTCAGAGAGAAGTTGAGCTCAAGAATCAGATGTTAGAAAGTTTGACTTCTGAATGTGAAGCTATTAAACAAGATCAAAAATTGCACCTGGAGAAATTAGAAGAACGACTGAGCAGAACTCATGGACAAGAAGTGAATGAACTAAAAAATAAGGTTTGGATACCTCTGTATATCGGAATGGAAATGTTCCATGCTTATGCAGCAATCTGTAAACTTTAGGTGATGAAGGTTTTCTTAGTACCATCTGTGCAGAATAGCTGAGATCAAGAAGTTCTATCATGTTAATGTGAAGAGTGGGAAGGAACACTGAGAAACAGGTTTACCTACAGAACTTGTATAAATAACATTCTACTAATTAAGCCCTGGCCTGGTGGCTCATTGGCTAAAGCGTCCACCTGGCGCACCAGAGGTCGTGGGTCAGGGCATGTTTGAGAAGCAGTCAGTGGGTACACAACTAAATGGAACATCTAAGTGAAACAAGGAGTTGATGTTTCTCTCTCTCTCTCTCTCTCTCTCTCCTTATCCCCCTTTCTCCCTTCCTCTCTCCCCTTCTCTTTCTCACTCTCTCAAATCAATGGAAAAAATTTTTTTAAATTAGGGTGTTGGTTATAGAGTTTTAGTTTAGTGACGAGCATGATATAGTGGATAGTATGGCAGCCCGTTTCAGAAAGACTAGTCCCCTAACTTTCACTACAATTAGCGATACACTCTGTAATTCCACAAGTTTCTTATAAATTTATGGTCATTAGAATTAATATAATTTCTTTATTGCAGATAAACTAATATACACGATCCAATCTTTATAACAACTCCATAAGGGAGTTACCATTATTATCTCAATATAACAGGTGAGAAAACCAATGTGTAAATGGATTAAGGAAGTTGGACAGAATTACAGAGCTAGAAATTACTGGTCAAGATTTGAACTGAGGCTGTCTGATTCTCTCGCCTCTGCCCCTGCATTGAGTCTGACGGCACGTTGCACCGGCTCCATTTCATGCACACCGACAGAATGAACAGCTGTCCAGTGACCGTCTATTCCTTTTCGGCGCCCCATCTGCTCAGTGCCCTCAGGTCACTTCTGAGGGACCTAGACTGCTCACAGCTCCTCTTTGTGGAGTCCATACTTCTCAGAACACTACCAAAACTCGCCTGACTTTCCTGACTTTTGTCTGGATTTCTCAGAAGTCCATTTTCAAATTTTTAGTGTTTCGTGTGGCATCTTTTAAGATTTTTCTGTATCTGTGTACCACCTATGCTATTACTTAATTTCTCATTAAATTACCTTTTTAAATCTTGTTTTAAGGTAATGATATCAATGAAATGGCATGTTTGAGCTGGTTATTTATTTTTTTCTAGTAGGCAATATATACATAACTATCAAAACACACTTCTGTGTAATATGTAGAATCATCCCGCATACCACTCTGGCCAGCTTATTTGAAACTAGTCTTTGTTGATTAGTTTCTTTGTTAACAGACACCAATGACTGATAATAGTGCTTTTTCTTTTTTCCTGGGTCTTATTTTCATTGTAGCAGCAGCTTTCCTTATGTAAACAAAAGAGTAATCTGGGAAATACTCAGACTGAGGCAGACCGATCATGGGGATAGGTTTTTGGTGGAGCAAATACTAAAACCAGTCAGAAAGTATTTTCAATCTTACCGATGTTCTCAAATAACTGGTGCCAAAAATTTGGAGATTTATTTGCTATCTTTTCCTTATTTCTCACATTTGACCCATCAAGTTCTAAGAATTTGACGTACCAAACATCCACCTGCAGTGCTGCCTCTAGTTCAGCTCGCCGCATCTCCTAGACCACTGTGGTAGCCTGCTTCTATCATAGCCGTTTGTAACATTCACTCTCCGCACCGCAGCCGAAGGTGTCAAGAAACCAGACCTACTCTGAATACTTATATGGACTGTTTGTATGTTTATAAAACAAAGCATGTCACTATGTTAAAAGATGCCTAACCTGGGCCAATACAGTCTTATCCTGCAGTAAGTTTGAGTTAACCGGGTTTTTCAGAAAGATGATCACTTTTCCACATAAATCATTTAGATAAAATTTTTATTTCACACTATGGAAACAGAAAAGGGAAAACAAATCAAGCTTCCAACTGTGTATTCTTGGCTTTCCAAGATTGGAAACTATGTGACATTTTAGAAAGTTATTAAACAGTTTTGTTCAGATTGACTGTCTTTCCAAACTATGTAGCGATCCTGCAGGTACCAGGACAGCTTGTACTGCAACTGGACGTTGTTCTGACCTTTGGTGACCTTTGGCTAATAAGATTGTCGATGTTTTTAACTTTAGTTAGAAAAACTGAAAGCGGAATTGGACGAAGCTCGGCTTAGTGAAAAGCAGCTGAAGCACAAAGTCGACCATCAGAAGGAGCTCCTGTCCTGTAAATGCGAGGAGATGCGGGCGCTGTCCGAGCGTGCGCAGGAGAGCATGTCTTCCGAGACACTGGCTCTTCAGCTTGAACTGACGGAAGTGGAAGCGGCGAAGGTAATTGCTCTGGCTGTGTGTTCTCAGGTTTCCTTTCTTCTTTACTTGGATTGTTTTTTACATGTTTTTGTAATAATCCTGATGAGCTATTTTAAGGCTGAGTTATTTTTTTGGCCTAACTTTGATCTAATTTCAAAATGTTTTACAGAGTTTTTAGATAGATTAATTTATAATAAAGCTGTAGATGATATGATTATATAAGGTAGACTTTCTCTTTAGATTAATGGAACCTCTGGAAGAATTTAGACACATTTACTCTGATTCTAGTTTGTATCATTTAGAAAAAAAAAAAAGCCAAATTTAAAACATTGGTCCCTTGGAACTTGATATGCATATGAACGTAGTTTTTTTGTTTGTTTTTTTCATTGCAGGATAATTAAAGCCTTAAATTCATAGCAAAGAAAAACAGTCTCTAGAGCCTTTTACTTTGTTGCCTACTGAAAAATTTAGTGATTTTCATGATTTTATTATGCGCCTTAAAACCTTGAACTAGTTCTTTAGTTTCAGGTATGAGTCGATGCTGATAAACTGCTAAATAAAGGATTATTTGAGAGACTTTACTTTTTTTTTCATTTCTGTTGACTAGAACGCCCTCCAAGAAGAAGTGAATGAACTACAGTACAGACTAGAACAACTAGAACTTCTGAATTCCAATCTGATGCGCCAGGTGGAGCGGATGAAAAAAGACAAGGAGGAGAGAGAGAGAGAGGCAGTTTCTTACTCTAATGCCCTGGAGGTATGATGCGTGCAGCAATGTCATCTTTTTCAATTTATCTTAAGTTGTTTTCTTGCTAAATCCAATCTCTATTAGCTAAAATGTTTTCTTTTGAATTTAGAAAGCTCGCCTAGCGAATCAAGATCTTCAGGTGCAGTTAGACCAGGCACTGCAGCAAGCCCAGGACCCCGGCAGTAAAGGCAGCTCTTTGTTTGCAGAGGTACTTGCAAACATTCCACTGAGTAAGTTGGCATTTCACTTAATAAAGGCATACTTAAACGTGTTAATATTCTGTAGGTGGAAGATCGAAGGGCAGCAATGGAACGGCAGCTTATCAGTATGAAAGTCAAGTATCAGTCACTAAAGAAGCAAAATGCATTCAATAGAGAACAGAATCAAAAAATGAAGGTACAGAATTTTACTAACCCTATTTTGTATCAGGATTACATGTACAGATATGTCAAAGAAAGCATCTTTTCCTTCAAGGAGCATACTTGCAGAGTTATTCTAGAACTGCATGATTTTAGAAAATCAGTATTTTTAAATTGAGCAGAAGATTCATTTATATAATTTTTAAATCCTATAGCAGGGGTAGTCAACCTTTTTATACCTACCGCCCACTTTTGTATCTCTGTTAGTAGTAAAATTTTCTCATCGCCCACCGGTTCCATAGTAATGGTGATTTATAAAGTAGGGAAGTAACTTTACTTTATAAAATTTATAAATCAGAGTTACAGCAAGTTAAAGCATATAATAATAATTACTTACTAAGTACTTTATGTTGGATTTTCGCTAAGTTTGGCAGAATAAATTTTTATAAAAAAACTTACTATAGTTAAATCTATCTTTTTATTTATACTTTGGTTGCTCCGCTACAGCCCACCATGAAAGCTGGAACGCCCACTAGTGGGCAGTAGGGACCAGGTTGACTACCATTGTCCTATAGTAAATATTTAGTTATAGTATATTTAGTATCCATTGATTCATCGATTTTTTTAATGGTTATTCACTAGCCTTGCCAGAGAGGAATAAATCTTTCTTTGTGGAGTGGAAAAAAAAGAAATGTTATTTCTTGTTAGCTTGGGTCTTTTTGAGCATAGCCCTGAGGTTTCTACTTTATCAAAAACTAGCTCTTTCATTGTTCTTCAGTGCCCCCTCCCCAAAGCTTATATATAATATGGGTAAAATTTGAATTTCCTTTCAAGTCAAGCATCTAGGCCCTTTGAATTTTAAGGGTTTGTTGGTCAGCATTTTAGCCAAATAGGTGTTAACAGAAAAACATGTGGAATTTGGGAATATTTCAGTATTATACCAGCCATTAGAATCCTGATCCTTCATCTATTGAGCCTAGCTCTGCTGAGGTGGTCACTTGGGGCCTGTCGATCTTCCTGCCTTTTGTTTAGGATAATGAGATTTACCAAAGAAGTAGAAATGGCCAGTGATTAAACCTTGGTGTTAGATGAACTTGGGATTGAATCCTTGTTCTGTCACTTGCTAGCTGTGTGACCTTGGACAAGTATTTTTACTTTTCATAGCATCGGTCACCTCATCTGTAAATTAGGGATGATAGAACCTGCCTCTGAGAATTGTCCTGTGGTTAAATGAAAGCATAGAAAAATGCTTGTATGGTGCTTAGCAAATAAGGGAGTGGTGATTTAATAAACATGGCTGTGGATTTTTTCCCCTCAGACTTCTGACTGTGCTGCCTGGTTTATTGAGGCTCTCCCCTATCTGGGAATGTCTTTGTAAATTTTCTCACATTTGCTTGTTTTCTTTCAGTATTTGTTGGGCTCTTACTATTAAGGTCCCAAAGTTCCCATGATATCCCAAACCAAGACACGAGACCCAGTAGAATTCTGGATCTTCTCAGGCTGTGTGTCCAGCCTCCAGGCTGAAGCAGAACAAAAAATGGGTCCTTTAAAATGTTAGAAGTCATCTTTCTCTCTTCCTTGGAACTGTGTCCACCCCCTCATATTATTGCTTGCTTTACTCAAAACTATGTTTAAACTAATTGACACTTTTAAGAACTCCTGAAATCCCTGAAGGTCGAAGGAAATGCTAGGTATAGATTTTAGCTAGTTCCTTTCGATTGCTATGCAACTCTAGTTTAGGTGCAGTCATACTTACGTAAGTTGATTGCTGCTCTTAATAAATAAACTTATGTTGCCCTGGCCGGTTGGCTCAGTGGTAGAGCGTCAGCCTGGTGTGCAGGAGTCCTGGGTTCGATTCCCGGCCAGGGCACACAGGAGAAGCGCCCATCTGCTTCTCCACCCCTCCCCCTCTCCTTCCTCTCTGTCTCTCTCTTCCCCTCCCGCAGCCAAGACTCCATTGGAGCAAAGTTTGCCCAGGCACTAAGGATGGCTCTGTGGCCTCCGCCTCAGGTGCTAGAATGGCTCTGATTACGGCAGACCGATGCCCCAGATGGGCAGAGCATCGTCCCCTGGTGGGCATGCCGAGTGAATCCCGGTCGGGCGCGTGCGGGAGTCTGTCTGACTGCCTCCCTGTTTCCAACTTCAAAAAAATACAAAAAAAAACCCCAAATAAACATGTTTATATTGAATATTTTCTTAATATCTTTAAATTGCCTTTTGCCCTTTGCTTTCCATCCTTGTGCTTTCTGAATCTCACATTTATGAATGTGAATAGCTTAATACTTTCCCCTACTGGATACTATTGAAGTTAATTAAAATGTTTGAGAAACTCCATCAGACCCTAATGCGAATGCAGATGAAGAGTGGAGTACAGCATTTGACCAGGCTTATTTATCTGTTAGGTGACGTGCTTCCAGAACACGGTCATGCAGTTCAGTAAGTTTCACAGAGGTACAAAGAATTGTTACAGACTTCGGACATCACTCATAAGTAGTCAGAATAAAGGAACTTATTGATACAGATGTTTCTAAGTTTTTAGATTATTAGACTAGAAATGGCAATTGGTTTAATTTCCAAAATGAGTTCATAGTAATGCAGTATAAAATATGAACTAAATCAAAATGTGATTATCAGACTCTTCCCCTCCCCTGCTCAGTTTTATGGGGGGTAACTTTTCTCCTTCAGTTCCAGATCGCCACATTGCTACAAATGAAAGGGTCTCAGACTGAGTCTGAGCAGCAGGAACGGCTGTTTGCCATGTTGGAGCAGAAGAATGGTGAAATTAAACATCTCTTAGGTGAAATTAGAAATCTGGAGAAATTTAAGGTATGTGTAACACCTTTTAAAAATGCGCCAGAATTTGGGTTGACTATCTTAATACTTATAACTTGAATAGGTTTCTTTGTTATATAATTAATTTAGTTTCAGTTGAGATTGATATTTAAATTAACTCTTTTCTTCTAATTATTTGTTTTTGCTTTTCACTGTTGCATCTTTTAGTAGAACCAGAGTAAAGTAACTTCCCTCATACTTGTTATTATGTGTCTGTTATAACTGAAAGTGCCCATGTCATTAGTGTATAACTCAGTGAGTTTTAATGTCTCTTTTTCTGTCAGTATTAGATGTACAAATGCTCCAGCTTCGTAGAAATGGAATCTTTAATTACATATTCTTCTGTTTCTCTCCAACTCAACATTATGTCAGTGAGATCTGTTCCTCGTGCTGCATTTTGTCAACAACTGCTTATTTTTCAGTGCCGTTCAGCCTCATTTCTCACTGGATGCACAGCAGCATCTTTAGTCCTGTTGTCCAGCGTTTGTGGCAATTAGAATTCCTAGAAGTCTTTAATGAACTACTTAAAATTTTTTGAAATAAGTTCAGATTTCCAGAAAAGTTGTAAAATCATTCCTGTATACCCTTCACCCAGATTCCCCAGTTGTCAATTTTATCATAGTTGCTTTATCATTTTCTTTCTCTTAAATGTTTTTTCTTAAACATTTGAGAGTTAAGTTGGAAACCAGATTATTCCTTTTTCCATAAATTGTATCTGAATGTTTTTGAAATTTATTCTCCCAAAATCAGGAACTTAACATTGATTCATAGTATTAGCTAAACTGCTTTGTATATTTTACCAATTACCATGGAGCCTCTGCCTCAGGTGCTAAAAATAGCTCTTTTGTGAGCATGGCCCCAGATAGACAGGGCATCGGCCCCAGAGGGAGGATGCTGGATGGGGCCCAGTTAGGGCACATGCAGAAGTCTGTTTATCTCCCTTCACATCATTTGGAAAAAGAAGAAAACAAATAAAATAAAATCATCTACAAGTTTTTAAGCCATTTTATACATTTTTTCCCTTAGAGAAATTGTACAGGGATTCCATCAGAATCTCAGAAGAGTGAGTACCAAAAATAACTTTAAGGATCTCCATTCTTTTTCATATTTTTCTAATTTATGGCTTTGTCATAAAGACCAGAATTAAACTTAGTATTTATTCCATTTTAAAAGGAGAGGGAAACCAGACAATATTGGTGTGGAGCCTCAGTTTTGGAGACAGATCTGAGTTCAGATTCTTTCTGCTCAGTTTACTTGCCTGTGGATCTTAGACCAGTTCCCTTGTATGTACGAGAGGGATGCTCTTTTTCATACCTCATTTAGAAGGTAAACGAGTTAAGTGGATACTGCTTAGCACAGTGCCTGCTAGTGATAAGCATTCAGTAAGTGGTAGCTGATATTATTATTAATAAACATATACTAACCTAATTTGTTATTTTAAGTAATAAGAATTGTTTTATCTAGAGTTTATATAAAAGTATGGAATCTAAGCCTTCAGACAACTCTGATGCTCTGAAAGATGCCACCTATTATACGGATTTACTTCAGATAAAGCTTGACAACTCAAAGTAAGTGTTAGTTGGATAGAAAGATAGAGACTCTCAACTTGTTTATAAGTGGTATTGGTGACCATATATTTTCATTGCCAAAAGATAATTTCAAAAAGGAGAGGCAACAAAAATGTCACTGGGCCCTGGCTGGTTGGCTCAGTGGTAGAGCATTGGCCTGTTGTGTGGATGTCCTGGCTTTGATTCCCAGTCAGGGCACACAGGAGTAGCAACCATCTACTTCTCTACCCCTTGCCCTCTTGCTTCTCTCTCTCTCTCTCTCTCTCTCTCTCTCTCTCCCTCTCCTACAGCTATGGCTCGATTGGAGCAAATTGGCCCCAGCTGCTGAGGATGGTTTTGATGTTTCCTGGCTTTCACCTCAGGCGCTGCTAAGAATAGCTCTGTTGCTGAGCAATGGACCAACAGCCCAAAAGGGCAGAGCATTGCCCTGTAAGGGGCTTGCTGGGTGTATTGCAGTTGGGGCACATGTGGGAGTCTGTCTGCCTCCCCTCCATTCTCTTAATTAAAAAAATAAATAAAAATAAAAAATAAATATCTCCAGGCATTAAGCAAGATGTACTCAAGATATAGTTAGTACCAATTGTTGGAGAACAAATGTATTTCATGAATAATTAAATGTTTTTATTTCTTTGTGTTTAGTTTCTTAGGTTGGTAAATGAAAAGAACTTTAATAGAAAATGTTCTTATAATCTAAATTTTTCAAGAATAAGTATCATATATTTTTAAATATAAAGGAATTTATTTGCACATGAATAAATGTGGAAAGAATATTTCCACCCTTTGTCCTTTTCCTTTAAAGAATGCATAAGGTTTTTATTTTAAAGTGCCATTGTTCAAACTTATTTATTTCTTTGTTACTAAAAACCCCAAGGAAATGCATTTTTTTACTAAGAGTTCGAATATATAATAAAAGATGTGCAGTAACAACTACACTCATTTATATTATGTTATTTTAATATTCCTTGGTTCCCTTTTTTAAATTAATGTAGCAAAGAAAATGAAAGCACTAAAGGGGAGTTGTCCATACAGCGAATGAAAGCGTTGTTTGAGAGCCAGCGGGCTCTGGATATTGAGCGAAAACTTTTTGCCAATGAAAGGAGCCTTCAGATTTCCCAGAGTGAAAATATGAAGCTGAGAGCTCAAATAGATGAGTTGAAATTGAAATATGAACCTGAAGGTAAGTGTGTCTAGTGTCTGCCTTATAGCATCAGAAGCTCTGAGAGATTACACTAGATACTTTTCTTACTACAGCTTTATGCAAATCTCATTACAAACCAATTTGTGGCTATGTGTCTGTATTTAGTGAAACATTTACTGCTACAAAATGTGTAGGAACATTCAAAGAGAACTGGGTCCTAGGTGTCTATGAATAGAAGAGGTTCTCCTTTTGGATGTCTATATATATAGTAGAACCATGACATTTGGGACGTTTCCATTTAGGATTGCAGCACCTTATGTAATACCAAAGAGTTCAGTTTTGCTGGGACAGCTGATGTTTGGGAGCTCTATTAGTTAATACCATGTGTAGAAAACCTAAGGTAATGGAGACTTCAAGAAGACAGGTAGCTATTCCTCCCCCGATGAAGCCTGGAGGAGACCTCCGGAGCGGCAGGCAGGTCTGGGCTTCACTGCACTGTTTGTCGGCACGGCGCACACCGGGAGCAGAGCGCAGTCGGAGCCCGTCTGCGACAGGAAGAGCTGAGAAGGGCGGGTTTGCCTGATTCTCAGGGCCCGTGCTCCCAACTTCTCTTGCGCATTCTGTCATTAAGGGAGGAAGTAGGGCAGGTATTGGAGGGCATCTAGTGGGTGTAATCACTCAGAAAATACCAGTCTGACACACTAAACAGAGTGACTTGACTATATGTAAATTAAGAACTAAAGGGGCAAAAGTAAAAAAGTAAGAATGCCCTGGTTCTTATTTTAAAAAGAGTGTTGTTACATGTTTTAGGTTATAGATTTTCAGGGTTTTCTGCCCCTACGCTGTGCACATGCCCAAGACTCTCCCTTCATTACTGTACCGGTGACTGCGGTTCTGGTCTCAACACCGGTGAGGCAGTTGTCAGCAGCAGGGAGGTGTTGTTAGTTGAAAAGGCTCCTCTTTCCGTCATCCTTTCCCTCTTCTCTGACTCTAAGAGGCTCTCCTTATTAAGAATTACCCGTTTTGAATTTCAAAGGTTGCTGAACTGAACCCACAGAGACTTGAGGTGTAGTGAATCTCGACGCTGTGGATTGCAGAGGAGCAGTGAAAGAGAAAGTGGCTTTAAAACAGTGTAGATCAGGAACACCTGCCCCGTCCTCCACCATGGTTTCCCCATCTTCACTGCAGTGTTGATTTTGAGGATGAAGGACATTGGTGTGGGGATAGGGAAGACGTATCAGGGTGTCAAATTCAGTGACTGGCAAAGGGGATGGAGCGATGTTATGTTCAGCAGTGGGGGTGGAAGGCTACTGCGGTATTTGCAGTGAGACAGTAATCTGGTTTGAACTGGGGACTGGGGCGGTATCCACGGTAGAAGTCCTGAGGTTTGGAATGTATTATGTAGGTGGGGCTAGTACGTACATATTACCACATTTGGAGAATTTGACCTGTTCTTTTCATCCTTACAAAGCACAATATTGAGTGAAGTGGGTACTTTTAATTGCCATTTTAAAGAAAATCTCAGAGAGGGTTAGTGCTTCCCACGTCATCCAGCTGCAGAGTGGATGTCCTAGGACTTGGACCTGGATCCCTTGGCTCTTGGCCACTGTCCCCTTCCCCATCTCCACGCCGGATCTTAGTAAGCCTCGTGCAACTTTGATCACAGAGCCAGGAGAGAACATTCAAGTTTTCATTCTGAGGGCCGAGTATATTGAGTTCCTGAATAAGAAATTTACAGCCAGAGAACCTTTAAAAGACAAAGTTAATGGAGTCCATGAAAAAAGGAAGATAAGAGACAGAAACCATATTTTAATAGGAGATGATTGGGTTTTAAAGGAATGGAGAAAGGAAGGGAAAAATACATATATAACTAGTTCTACCTCTTTATGTGGATTGCGTCTTTGATTTGTTAACGGATCTATTTGTAATGGTTTTTGCATTCAGAGAAAATTGCTGTGCCTGTACTCAAAAAGAGGCGTGAGGTGCTGCCTCTGGATATACCCGCCCCTCAGGACGTGTGTGCCAGCTGCGCTGCTGGGGCAGGGGCATCAGGACCACCACCTTGGAGCCAGGAGGCACAGCCCTGCACTAGCGGTTTCAAAGATGCCAGCTTGCAGTTCGAAAAGACAGTTTCTGTAAACACACCAGCAGTCGCGCTCTCCCCTCACAAGAATCTGCCCGTGAATATTCAGCCAACGAAAGAAAAGAAATGTGTGAAAATTGCAGAAGTTCCAGCCACAAGTGAGAGAAGCGAGAACACCCCTGACTCTCCCAGGTCAGTGTGCTCTTTTCTCCCAGGCGCCTGCCAGACTCCTGTCCTGGTTTCTCTCTCACTGCATGACTGTGCTGCTGCCTCCCCTCTGCTCCTAGTGCCCCTCGTGTTACCTGCAGTGCAGTCTCTTCTCGCTGCCTCCTCCCCTCTGCTCCTAGTGTTACCTGCAGTGCAGTCTATTCTCGCTGCCTCCTCCCCTCTGCTCCTCGTGTTACCTGCAGTGCAGTCTCTTCTCGCTGCTTCCTCCCCTCTGCTCCTCGTGTTACCTGCAGTGCAGTCTCTTCTCGCTGCCTCCTCCCCTCTGCTCCTCGTGTTACCTGCACTGCAGTCTCTTCTCTCTGCCTCCTCCCCTCTGCTCCTCGTGTTACCTGCACTGCAGTCTCTTCTCGCTGCCTCCTCCCCTCTGCTCCTCCTGTTACCTGCAGTGCAGTCTCTTCTCGCTGCCTCCTCCCCTCTGCTCCTCCTGTTACCTGCAGTGCAGTCTCTTCTCGCTGCTTCCTCCCCTCTGCTCCTCCTGTTACCTGCAGTGCAGTCTCTTCTCGCTGCCTCCTCCCCTCTGCTCCTCCTGTTACCTGCAGTGCAGTCTCTTCTCGCTGCTTCCTCCCCTCTGCTCCTCCTGTTACCTGCAGTGCAGTCTCTTCTCGCTGCTTCCTCCCCTCTGCTCCTCCTGTTACCTGCAGTGCAGTCTCTTCTCGCTGCTTCCTCCCCTCTGCTCCTCGTGTTACCTGCACTGCAGTCTCTTCTCGCTGCCTCCTCCCCTCTGCTCCTCGTGTTACCTGCACTGCAGTCTCTTCTCGCTGCCTCCTCCCCTCTGCTCCTCGTGTTACCTGCACTGCAGTCTCTTCTCGCTGCTTCCTCCCCTCTGCTCCTCCTGTTACCTGCAGTGCAGTCTCTTCTCGCTGCTTCCTCCCCTCTGCTCCTCGTGTTACCTGCACTGCAGTCTCTTCTCGCTGCCTCCTCCCCTCTGCTCCTCGTGTTACCTGCAGTGCAGTCTCTTCTCGCTGCCTCCTCCCCTCTGCTCCTAGTGTTACCTGCACTGCAGTCTCTTCTCGCTGCTTCCTCCCCTCTGCTCCTCGTGTTACCTGCAGTGCAGTCTCTTCTCGCTGCCTCCTCCCCTCTGCTCCTAGTGTTACCTGCACTGCAGTCTCTTCTCGCTGCTTCCTCCCCTCTGCTCCTCGTGTTACCTGCAGTGCAGTCTCTTCTCGCTGCTTCCTCCCCTCTGCTCCTAGTGTTACCTGCAGTGCCGTCTCTTCTCGCTGCTTCCTCCCCTCAGCTCCTCCTGTTACCTGCAGTGCAGTCTCTTCTCGCTGCTTCCTCCCCTCTGCTCCTAGTGTTACCTGCAGTGCAGTCTCTTCTCGCTGCCTCCTCCCCTCTGCTCCTAGTGTTACCTGCAGTGCAGTCTCTTCTCGCTGCTTCCTCCCCTCTGCTCCTAGTGTTACCTGCAGTGCAGTCTCTTCTCGCTGCTTCCTCCCCTCTGCTCCTCGTGTTACCTGCAGTGCAGTCTCTTCTCGCTGCTTCCTCCCCTCTGCTCCTAGTGTTACCTGCAGTGCAGTCTCTTCTCGCTGCTTCCTCCCCTCTGCTCCTCCTGTTACCTGCAGTGCAGTCTCTTCTCGCTGCCTCCTCCCCTCTGCTCCTAGTGTTACCTGCACTGCAGTCTCTTCTCGCTGCTTCCTCCTCTCTGCTCCTAGTGTTACCTGCAGTGCAGTCTCTTCTCGCTGCTTCCTCCCCTCTGCCCCTCGTGTTACCTGCACTGCAGTCTCTTCTCGCTGCCTCCTCCCCTCTGCCCCTCGTGTTACCTGCAGTGCAGTCTCTTCTCGCTGCCTCCTCCCCTCTGCTCCTCCTGTTACCTGCAGTGCAGTCTCTTCTCGCTGCTTCCTCCCCTCTGCTCCTCGTGTTACCTGCACTGCAGTCTCTTCTCGCTGCTTCCTCCCCTCTGCTCCTCGTGTTACCTGCACTGCAGTCTCTTCTCGCTGCTTCCTCCCCTCTGCTCCTCGTGTTACCTGCACTGCAGTCTCTTCTCACTGCTTCCTCCCCTCTGCTCCTCGTGTTACCTGCAGTGCAGTCTCTTCTCGCTGCTTCCTCCCCTCTGCTCCTCGTGTTACCTGCAGTGCAGTCTCTTCTCGCTGCTTCCTCCCCTCTGCTCCTAGTGTTACCTGCAGTGCAGTCTCTTCTCACTGCTTCCTCCCCTCTGCTCCTAGTGTTACCTGCAGTGCAGTCTCTTCTCGCTGCTTCCTCCCCTCTGCTCCTAGTGTTACCTGCAGTGCAGTCTCTTCTCGCTGCTTCCTCCCCTCTGCTCCTCGTGTTACCTGCACTGCAGTCTCTTCTCGCTGCTTCCTCCCCTCTGCTCCTAGTGCTCCTCGTGTTACCTGCAGTGCAGTCTCTTCTCGCTGCCTCCTCCCCTCTGCTCCTAGTGTTACCTGCACTGCAGTCTCTTCTCGCTGCTTCCTCCCCTCTGCTCCTAGTGTTACCTGCAGTGCAGTCTCTTCTCGCTGCCTCCTCCCCTCTGCTCCTAGTGTTACCTGCACTGCAGTCTCTTCTCGCTGCCTCCTCCCCTCAGCTCCTAGTGTTACCTGCAGTGCAGTCTCTTCTCGCTGCCTCCTCCCCTCTGCTCCTAGTGTTACCTGCACTGCAGTCTCTTCTCGCTGCCTCCTCCCCTCAGCTCCTAGTGTTACCTGCAGTGCAGTCTCTTCTCGCTGCCTCCTCCCCTCTGCTCCTCGTGTTACCTGCAGTGCAGTCTCTTCTCGCTGCCTCCTCCCCTCTGCTCCTAGTGTTACCTGCAGTGCAGTCTCTTCTCGCTGCCTCCTCCCCTCTGCTCCTAGTGTTACCTGCACTGCAGTCTCTTCTCGCTGCTTCCTCCTCTCTGCTCCTAGTGTTACCTGCAGTGCAGTCTCTTCTCGCTGCTTCCTCCCCTCTGCCCCTCGTGTTACCTGCACTGCAGTCTCTTCTCGCTGCCTCCTCCCCTCTGCTCCTAGTGTTACCTGCAGTGCAGTCTCTTCTCGCTGCTTCCTCCCCTCTGCTCCTCGTGTTACCTGCACTGCAGTCTCTTCTCGCTGCTTCCTCCCCTCTGCTCCTAGTGTTACCTGCAGTGCAGTCTCTTCTCGCTGCTTCCTCCCCTCTGCTCCTCGTGTTACCTGCACTGCAGTCTCTTCTCACTGCTTCCTCCCCTCTGCTCCTAGTGCTCCTCGTGTTACCTGCAGTGCAGTCTCTTCTCGCTGCCTCCTCCCCTCTGCTCCTAGTGTTACCTGCAGTGCAGTCTCTTCTCGCTGCTTCCTCCCCTCTGCTCCTAGTGTTACCTGCAGTGCAGTCTCTTCTCGCTGCCTCCTCCCCTCTGCTCCTAGTGTTACCTGCACTGCAGTCTCTTCTCGCTGCCTCCTCCCCTCTGCTCCTCGTGTTACCTGCACTGCAGTCTCTTCTCGCTGCTTCCTCCCCTCTGCTCCTAGTGTTACCTGCAGTGCAGTCTCTTCTCGCTGCTTCCTCCCCTCTGCTCCTCGTGTTACCTGCAGTGCAGTCTCTTCTCGCTGCTTCCTCCCCTCTGCTCCTAGTGTTACCTGCAGTGCCGTCTCTTCTCGCTGCTTCCTCCCCTCAGCTCCTCCTGTTACCTGCAGTGCAGTCTCTTCTCGCTGCCTCCTCCCCTCTGCTCCTAGTGTTACCTGCAGTGCAGTCTCTTCTCGCTGCCTCCTCCCCTCTGCTCCTCGTGTTACCTGCAGTGCAGTCTCTTCTCGCTGCCTCCTCCCCTCTGCTCCTAGTGTTACCTGCAGTGCAGTCTCTTCTCGCTGCCTCCTCCCCTCTGCTCCTAGTGTTACCTGCAGTGCAGTCTCTTCTCGCTGCCTCCTCCCCTCTGCTCCTCGTGTTACCTGCAGTGCAGTCTCTTCTCGCTGCTTCCTCCCCTCTGCTCCTCCTGTTACCTGCACTGCAGTCTCTTCTCGCTGCCTCCTCCCCTCTGCTCCTCCTGTTACCTGCACTGCAGTCTCTTCTCGCTGCCTCCTCCCCTCTGCTCCTCGTGTTACCTGCAGTGCAGTCTCTTCTCGCTGCCTCCTCCCCTCTGCTCCTCGTGTTACCTGCAGTGCAGTCTCTTCTCGCTGCTTCCTCCCCTCTGCTCCTAGTGTTACCTGCACTGCAGTCTCTTCTCGCTGCCTCCTCCCCTCTGCTCCTCCTGTTACCTGCAGTGCAGTCTCTTCTCGCTGCCTCCTCCCCTCTGCTCCTCGTGTTACCTGCAGTGCAGTCTCTTCTCGCTGCCTCCTCCCCTCTGCTCCTCGTGTTACCTGCACTGCAGTCTCTTCTCGCTGCTTCCTCCCCTCTGCTCCTCGTGTTACCTGCACTGCAGTCTCTTCTCGCTGCTTCCTCCCCTCTGCTCCTCGTGTTACCTGCAGTGCAGTCTCTTCTCGCTGCTTCCTCCCCTCTGCCCCTCGTGTTACCTGCAGTGCAGTCTCTTCTCGCTGCTTCCTCCCCTCTGCTCCTAGTGTTACCTGCAGTGCAGTCTCTTCTCGCTGCTTCCTCCCCTCTGCTCCTCCTGTTACCTGCAGTGCAGTCTCTTCTCGCTGCCTCCTCCCCTCTGCTCCTCCTGTTACCTGCAGTGCAGTCTCTTCTCGCTGCCTCCTCCCCTCTGCTCCTCCTGTTACCTGCAGTGCAGTCTCTTCTCGCTGCCTCCTCCCCTCTGCTCCTAGTGTTACCTGCACTGCAGTCTCTTCTCGCTGCCTCCTCCCCTCTGCTCCTAGTGTTACCTGCACTGCAGTCTCTTCTCGCTGCTTCCTCCCCTCTGCTCCTCGTGTTACCTGCACTGCAGTCTCTTCTCGCTGCCTCCTCCCCTCTGCTCCTCGTGTTACCTGCAGTGCAGTCTCTTCTCGCTGCTTCCTCCCCTCTGCTCCTCGTGTTACCTGCAGTGCAGTCTCTTCTCGCTGCCTCCTCCCCTCTGCTCCTCCTGTTACCTGCAGTGCAGTCTCTTCTCGCTGCTTCCTCCCCTCTGCTCCTAGTGTTACCTGCACTGCAGTCTCTTCTCGCTGCCTCCTCCCCTCTGCTCCTCCTGTTACCTGCAGTGCAGTCTCTTCTCGCTGCCTCCTCCCCTCTGCTCCTCGTGTTACCTGCACTGCAGTCTCTTCTCGCTGCTTCCTCCCCTCTGCTCCTCGTGTTACCTGCACTGCAGTCTCTTCTCGCTGCTTCCTCCCCTCTGCTCCTCGTGTTACCTGCAGTGCAGTCTCTTCTCGCTGCCTCCTCCCCTCTGCTCCTAGTGTTACCTGCAGTGCAGTCTCTTCTCACTGCTTCCTCCCCTCTGCTCCTCGTGTTACCTGCAGTGCAGTCTCTTCTCGCTGCTTCCTCCCCTCTGCTCCTCGTGTTACCTGCACTGCAGTCTCTTCTCGCTGCCTCCTCCCCTCTGCTCCTCGTGTTACCTGCAGTGCAGTCTCTTCTCGCTGCTTCCTCCCCTCTGCTCCTCGTGTTACCTGCAGTGCAGTCTCTTCTCGCTGCTTCCTCCCCTCTGCTCCTCGTGTTACCTGCAGTGCAGTCTCTTCTCGCTGCTTCCTCCCCTCTGCTCCTAGTGCTACCTGCAGTGCAGTCTCTTCTCGCTGCCTCCTCCCCTCTGCTCCTAGTGTTACCTGCACTGCAGTCTCTTCTCGCTGCCTCCTCCCCTCTGCTCCTAGTGCTACCTGCAGTGCAGTCTCTTCTCGCTGCCTCCTCCCCTCTGCTCCTCGTGTTACCTGCAGTGCAGTCTCTTCTCGCTGCCTCCTCCCCTCTGCTCCTAGTGTTACCTGCACTGCAGTCTCTTCTCGCTGCTTCCTCCCCTCTGCTCCTAGTGTTACCTGCACTGCAGTCTCTTCTCGCTGCCTCCTCCCCTCTGCTCCTAGTGTTACCTGCAGTGCAGTCTCTTCTCGCTGCTTCCTCCCCTCTGCTCCTAGTGTTACCTGCAGTGCAGTCTCTTCTCGCTGCCTCCTCCCCTCTGCTCCTAGTGTTACCTGCAGTGCAGTCTCTTCTCGCTGCCTCCTCCCCTCTGCTCCTAGTGTTACCTGCAGTGCAGTCTCTTCTCGCTGCCTCCTCCCCTCTGCTCCTCGTGTTACCTGCACTGCAGTCTCTTCTCGCTGCCTCCTCCCCTCTGCTCCTAGTGTTACCTGCAGTGCAGTCTCTTCTTGCTGCTTCCTCCTCTCTGCTCCTCGTGTTACCTGCAGTGCAGTCTCTTCTCGCTGCTTCCTCCCCTCTGCTCCTCGTGTTACCTGCAGTGCAGTCTCTTCTCACTGCCTCCTCCCCTCTGCTCCTCGTGTTACCTGCAGTGCAGTCTCTTCTCACTGCCTCCTCCCCTCTGCTCCTCGTGTTACCTGCAGTGCAGTCTCTTCTCGCTGCTTCCTCCCCTCTGCTCCTCCTGTTACCTGCAGTGCAGTCTCTTCTCGCTGCTTCCTCCCCTCTGCTCCTCGTGTTACCTGCAGTGCAGTCTCTTCTCGCTGCCTCCTCCCCTCTGCTCCTCCTGTTACCTGCACTGCAGTCTCTTCTCGCTGCTTCCTCCCCTCTGCTCCTAGTGTTACCTGCAGTGCAGTCTCTTCTCGCTGCCTCCTCCCCTCTGCTCCTCGTGTTACCTGCAGTGCAGTCTCTTCTCGCTGCCTCCTCCCCTCTGCTCCTAGTGTTACCTGCAGTGCAGTCTCTTCTCGCTGCCTCCTCCCCTCTGCTCCTAGTGTTACCTGCAGTGCAGTCTCTTCTCGCTGCTTCCTCCCCTCTGCTCCTCGTGTTACCTGCACTGCAGTCTCTTCTCGCTGCTTCCTCCCCTCTGCTCCTAGTGTTACCTGCAGTGCAGTCTCTTCTCGCTGCCTCCTCCCCTCTGCTCCTCGTGTTACCTGCAGTGCAGTCTCTTCTCGCTGCCTCCTCCCCTCTGCTCCTCGTGTTACCTGCAGTGCCGTCTCTTCTCGCTGCTTCCTCCCCTCTGCTCCTCGTGTTACCTGCAGTGCCGTCTCTTCTCGCTGCTTCCTCCCCTCTGCTCCTCGTGTTACCTGCACTGCAGTCTCTTCTCGCTGCCTCCTCCCCTCTGCTCCTCGTGTTACCTGCAGTGCAGTCTCTTCTCACTGCCTCCTCCCCTCTGCTCCTCGTGTTACCTGCAGTGCAGTCTCTTCTCGCTGCCTCCTCCCCTCTGCTCCTAGTGTTACCTGCACTGCAGTCTCTTCTCGCTGCTTCCTCCCCTCTGCTCCTCGTGTTACCTGCACTGCAGTCTCTTCTCGCTGCCTCCTCCCCTCTGCTCCTCGTGTTACCTGCAGTGCAGTCTCTTCTCGCTGCCTCCTCCCCTCTGCTCCTAGTGTTACCTGCAGTGCAGTCTCTTCTCGCTGCCTCCTCCCCTCTGCTCCTCGTGTTACCTGCAGTGCAGTCTCTTCTCACTGCCTCCTCCCCTCTGCTCCTCGTGTTACCTGCAGTGCAGTCTCTTCTCGCTGCCTCCTCCCCTCTGCCCCTCCTGTTACCTGCAGTGCAGTCTCTTCTCGCTGCTTCCTCCCCTCTGCTCCTCGTGTTACCTGCACTGCAGTCTCTTCTCGCTGCCTCCTCCCCTCTGCTCCTAGTGCTCCTAGTGCTACCTGCACTGCAGTCTCTTCTCGCTGCCTCCTCCCCTCTGCTCCTAGTGTTACCTGCAGTGCAGTCTCTTCTCGCTGCCTCCTCCCCTCTGCTCCTAGTGTTACCTGCAGTGCAGTCTCTTCTCGCTGCTTCCTCCCCTCTGCTCCTCGTGTTACCTGCACTGCAGTCTCTTCTCGCTGCCTCCTCCCCTCTGCTCCTCCTGTTACCTGCACTGCAGTCTCTTCTCGCTGCCTCCTCCCCTCTGCTCCTCGTGTTACCTGCAGTGCAGTCTCTTCTCGCTGCTTCCTCCCCTCTGCTCCTCCTGTTACCTGCAGTGCAGTCTCTTCTCGCTGCCTCCTCCCCTCTGCTCCTAGTGTTACCTGCACTGCAGTCTCTTCTCGCTGCCTCCTCCCCTCTGCTCCTAGTGTTACCTGCACTGCAGTCTCTTCTCGCTGCCTCCTCCCCTCTGCTCCTCGTGTTACCTGCAGTGCAGTCTCTTCTCGCTGCCTCCTCCAACGTTTTCAAACCTGTCCGAAAGACTGAAACGATTGCATGGGGGAAGGTCTTACAAATAAGGGAATTCTTTTTAAAGGTTATACTTTTCTGTCTCATGGAACAGAAATATCACAGTTTAGTATCTTTCGGGATGTTTTGTTGGTTTGAATAAGTGTACTATTATTGTTTTCCTGGTTCAAGAGTGGCCGTGAAGGAAAAATTAATGTACCTACTAAAATGGTTTTCCAATCGTCCCAAGAAATTTCAGCCTTTTAGAAAACTGTTATGTAAAATTTTTATGCCTTTCAAAATTGTTTAACTTTAAGAATGGGCTTTGAGGCCTCGCTGGGTTGCTCAGTGGGTAGAGTGCTGTCCGGGCACACCAAGGTAGGTGGTGGGTTTTATCCCGGTCAGGGCACATGTGAAAAGCAGCCAAGTGAGTGCACAACTAAGTGGAAAAGTGAGTTGATGCTTCTCTTTCTTTCTCTCTCTTTCTCTCTCTTTCTTTCTCTCTTCCTGTCTCTCTCTTCCTCTCATTTGCTCTCTCAAATCAATTGGAAAAATTTTAAAAAAAAGATGGGCTTTGATACCTATTTTTACATTTTTAAATACAAAGGCAAACTTATTTTTGTTTTACATCAAAACTTTAAAGCTTCTAGTCTTTATTATATGCGGCTTAAGTGTCTGTTTGTCACTGATAGCTTATTGGTTGCTTGCGTAACTGTACTAGCCAATGGGGTGAAGTTGCCACGGCTGAACGCAAATTGAGCGGGTCAGGGGCAAGGTGAACATTTGTTTGCATTGGCAATCATCTGTTTTACATAAAAACTACGTCTTAACGTAATTTCTTTTAAGAATGCCTCCTAGAAAATACAGCACTGAAGAGGAGAGAAAAGGAGCTAAAGCTGCACAAAAACGGCTTTCGAATTAACATTTTATTATTTAAATCACCTTTATTTATTGAGCTAGTGGTGGCTCTTAAGAAATGTACCGCCAGTGGTTTCCTTCATTGCACTCTACCTTAAGCAATTAAGCAAGTAGAAGGGGGAAACCCCATAGGGCACTAAGCAAAGGGGCGTCCTCCCCGCCTGCCCTGGGTAATTCAGTTTGAATTAGCAGACACCTTTGCACAAATCATTTTAATTACAATTTATAATATCTAGAACAGCGGCATTTCGTATGACCGCCGGGCTTTCTAGTTTCTTCATATATGAGTTTGATTAAAATGCAGTGTCAAAACACATATGACTATAGGAATTCACAATTTTAAGGGCCTCTGCCTTAAAAAATTAAAGTAAGGAGGTCAAAGGTAAGAGAAAGTAGTAGAAGGGAAGTAGCTCTTCACTCTTTATTTTTTTCTTAAATGACTGTTCTGCTAGTGGAGACTCAGTCTGCGGTTTTAGGGGACAAATAGGTATCAGTGTGCAGTCCAGGGGCTCGTGCTGCTTTGACCTTGCACCTTGCCTTTTGCGTGTCGCACTCAAGTTGAGATAGTGCTGTAGCATTTTAATTTTTTGTTAGGTGCTCTTGTGATAGGCGCCCTCGTTACGTTTTCATTTCTTTCAGCTTTGCCATGACTTTTTTTATCAACCTTAAAGATACTTCCTTGGACATTTTAAAAAATGATTTTATTGACAAAAAGAATTTTTTAGAAAGTCATTGATTAGTTTTCTTAATGGTATTGGAGTCAACTGTAATTTTTTTCTGTATGAACATTAAAAAAAATCACCATGTCTTCTTAGAGACCTGTTATACTAGAGAATTGTCTCTTCGCTCATTTTTCTTAACCACACCTGAATTCAGAGTGGATGCTTTAATGCCTATAGGTTAGCTGCTGAATCAAAGCTTCAAACAGAAGTTAAAGAAGAGAAAGAAACTGCAAGCAAATTGGAAACGAAAACTAGTAAGCAATCACACTCTATTCTATACGTGTCCTCTAAATCAACTCCAGAGACCCAGTGTCCTCAGCAGTAAAAACGGGTCTGTAATGAGAGGAAGGGACACTTGCCCACCAGTTGGCTCTGGAGCTTAAGATCGTCGCTATCTGAAGTACAGTAGGTTCGTTCTTTCTACCCCCTGTGCCGGCACTCAGCGTGCTCACACTCGTGTGACCGGATGTCCTAAAGTTGGTTGTGACTGACCAGGAGAGTTCCTTAACTGATGATCCTTCATGGAGCTTCGATGTGAATAAACTGTTAGTTGAAGGAAGATGTTGTTATAAGTCTATTTGTTGCATTGTCTGTGGGTTTTTAAAGGGATATTAATGTCAGAGCCATATATAATATTGTAACTGCATTAAGCACCTATGTTTATCTCTGTATTTTTTATTCTAAACCTTCTAAATAAAGATTATTTTCCTTTAAATGATTATAGACTGGTTTATAATTTTATTTCATATGTACTATATAGGTGGGTATATTAGTCTATTATATATACATATAATAGAGAGAGATTTGTTTTAAGGAATTGGCTTATGTGCATGTGGACACTGGCAAGTCCAAGATCTGGAGTCCAAATGCTGTCAAACTGGAGTCCCAAGGAAGAGCCAGTGTCACAGTTCAGGTGGGAAGGCCATCTGCTACAGCAGTCTACCTTGTCCTAGCTAGGGTTCCAGCTGACTGCATGCACAGGCTCACTCCCATCCTGGAGGAAAATCTGCTTTACGCCAAGTCCACAGATTCAGGTGTTAATCTCATCTAAAACATTCTCCTGTTGAAAACATCCAGAACAATGTTTGACCACCTAGGTTCGGTGGCCCAACCAAGCTGACACATACTGTTGACCAGCACAGTGAGTGACCCTTCGTGGCTCACAGTTGACTTGGGCCCACATAGACGCACAGTGGTCACGGTGGCATTACTAGTAATCATAGTTATATCGGACATTCGAATCAATCTGATGGGCCTCACACTCTGCAAAGCCCTTTCGTGGACTGCCACGTTCCCCTCTCATCACCTCTGAGCTGGATATTATCCTTAACTTACCCCCATTTACAGATGAGGAGACCAAGGCCTCAGGTTAAGTTACTTGTCCAAGGGCACAGTGGATAGTAAATGGTGAAAAAAATAAATGAAAGAGTGAAATAGAACGTCCAAAGTGCCAGAGGAACAGAGAAGGGAACGAGAAAGTGCCTGGGGGCTTTGTGCTGTTTCTTCCCTCTCGAAGCTGAGATTCCGTCGGAGGCTTCCTGAGCGTGGAGAGAAGAGCGTTCAGGGAGAAGAAGTAGCTGTTCGAAGGATAAAGGACTAAAACAGCTCCAGTTCAGTAAACTGGGGACTTCAAACTGGCTGGATGTGTAGGGCTCGTGAAAGGCAGGGGTAGTGAATGGAGTAGGAGGAGAGCTAGGAGCAAAATCACGAGCGTGACTTGGGGAAATCTTACGAACAAAAACTTACATGGGTCTGTAACCAGATTGAGCGACTATGATGAAAGGTTGAAGAACAGGATGACAAGAGAACCTTGTCCAGCTGGCTTCTGCCTTCCCAGCCTTGGGTACAGAGGCAATTCTGTTGAGCCGTGAGCTTTTTTAGGACTATCTTTCTAAAAAATCACCACGGTAGATGATGGCGAGCAACTGAACAGTTGATGCAAGCAAAGCAATTGTTGAATACATTGTAAAAAGGGAGTGAATTATTCAATTTAGATTTAGTACAAACACTCTACAGGCATAATGGAAAATGGGTTTAGAAGAAGGTCAGAATGGAGGGAGAAAAGGCTGGTTTGGCCATTGGCAGTCCAGGTAGGAAACACAGGTGCGAACGGAGGCGGTGGCCGTGGGAATGTAGAGTGGCCGATGGACTAAGATACTGTTTCAAGAAGCCAAGTGGCCAAGGGTTGTTGGCAAAATAGGATGTGGGACTCTAGGGGAAGGAGAACGTTTTGCTCCATGTGGATAAGTGGTGGTATTAACAGAAAACAGGAGTGGGAGATACTTCTGTTTTATGAGCATTTTTATTCAGGTACTAGTCGCGTGCCCTTGTTGGGGGTAAGGGATATGTTTGTGTTTCCTTATATAAGTGACAATAAGTCTGTTTACCAAACTTTGTATTTGTAATGGAATTTGTAAGGCTAGTAGAACATTCTAGTAGGTACTACCTTCCCATTATTATTTAAAAAGTGACCGCGTGGTCAAATGTTTATAATCACAGCTTTGATTTATTCAGTTTTCACTGATCAGACACAATAAGCCCTGTGAATGAACCTGGATGGAAGATGGCAAAGTAATTATGTTTTGCCTCCCTGGGTAAGCTCCTGGTGGAAGGGAGCTAGTGTTTATTGGTTGGTTAGGTGCTTTATCTATGTAATATCCCTTAATATTATATAATTTAGCATAATAGTTACTATTGTAGCAGCTGTAGTTATTATGAAATTCAAATCTCCAAATAAATGTTAGACCTGGGCAAGTTTACAACTCTCAGAATAGTTTGTTTAGGTGATGTTTTCTCTAAATATTTTAATTTTTAATAATTATGTAAAGTATGTGGATCCAAGGTAAATTCTACAAAGCCAGGTACATTGTTTGTTTGTTTGTTTGTTTTTGTATTTTTCTGAAGCTGGAAACGGGGAGGCAGTCAGACAGACTCCCACATGCGCCCTACCGGGATCCACCCGGCATGCCCACCAGGGGGTGATGCTCTGCCCATCTGGGGCGTCGCTCTGTTGCAACCAGAGCCATTCTAGAGCCTGAGGCAGAGGCCACAGAGCCATCCTCAGTGCCCAGGCCATCTTTGCTCCAATGGAGCCTTGGCTGCGGGAGGGGAAGAGAGAGAGAGTAAGGAGATGGGGGAGGGGTGGAGAAGCAGATGGGCGCTTCTCCTGTGTGCCCTGGCCAGAAATCGAACCCAGGACTCCTGTACGCCAGGCCAATGCTCTACCACTGAGCCAACTGGCCAGGGCCTGTTTATTTGTTTTTACAGAGACAGAAAAAGAGTCAAAGAGAGGGATAGACAGGGACAGACAGCAGATAGGAACCGAGAGATGAGAAGCATCAATCATTAGTTTCGTCGCGCATTGCGACGCCTTAGTTGTTCATTGATTGCTTTCTCATATGTGCCTTGACCAGAGGCCTTCAGCAGACCGAGTAACCCCTTGCTTGAGCCAGCGACCTTGGGCCCAAGCTGGTGAGCTTTGCTCAAACCAGATGAGCCCGCGCTCAAGCTGGCGACCTCGGGGTCTCGAACCTGGGTCCTCCGCATCCCAGTCCGACGCTTTATCCACTGCGCCACCACCTGGTCAGGCAAAGCTAGGTATGTTTAAAAAAATCTGTCTGTATTTCCTCCTCCTCCTACCAGGAGGCATTTAAACATTATGGTAAATTTGTTTTTCTTTATATTGTACATATAGATAGGTAGGTAGGTAAATAGAATATCTTTTTTTTTTTTTTAGAGAAAAGCAGACTACTGAGTGATATCAGGAAAACTAGACAGGAAACACCGGAAGCCCATCCCTCCACAGAGCCAGGAAGCTGGCACGGACTGTCGGCTTCATCCTCGGACGCTGGAAACTAATAAAGGGCTGACAGCAGACACGTGGATGGTTCATCAAGAAAAATAACCCGAGTCTCGGCATTTCAAGAAATCTCTGATAAATCACTAGCTGACCACGAAGCTCATGGGGTGGAGATTTCGGTGGCCACGCACAGTGAAGAAAACAGACTTTGCAAAATTAGTGCAGAAAAGTTACGTAAAAATCACAGCAACAGCTACAACCAGCAACAACAAACTTTGGAGAGGGAGGAGTCTTGATTTCAAGCGTTGGCACATGCTAATACTCAGAATGTCCAATTTCCAATAAAAATTGTAAGACAAGGAACAAGAAAATATGATCTATATAAGAGAAAAAATAAACTGTCCCAGGCATTGGACTTATGAGACAAAAACCTGAAATTGACCATTTTAAATAGGCCTAAAGAGCTAATGGACAAAGGCCTAATAAAGGAAACCACGAGAACAATGCCAAGTAAAGACTACCAATCAAGAGGCAGAGGTGATGAAAGGAACCAGATAAAAACTGGAGTTGAAGAGCATTAGGGCAAAGGAGAACATCACCGGAGAGGTTCAGCAGCCGAGTTGAGCAGGTAGACGAATGGGTGACTTTAGAAGACTGGTCCATTGAGATTATTCAGGGACCAGAAAGAACAGAAAGAGAAGAATGAAGCAAAATGAACAAAGCCTACGAGGCCTGTGGGGTACTATTGAGCAGAGCAATATCTGCTGCTCACAAAAACTAGCTGCAAAGCTATAAAAAATCCCCCAAGTTTTGTGAGCAGTAGATATAAATCTAAAACTGTTCTTGAAGAAGTTTATTAATTTCAAAAAATAGAAGTCAGTTTGTCATTTTTAGCACAAAAAGGGAAGGACTTCCTTTGTAGATGGGACAGGAAGGGGAAAGAAGGAAAAGAGGTGAGGGGCCTTGTAAGACAAAGAACCACAGTATCAGAAGACTAGAAACTGCTCTCCCAACCCCATCACTGACAATGAAAACTGTACATTAAAGACTGTACTTCACTATGATGACAGAAGGGGGCACCCTTTGACTAGGAACCTTGTGAAAACTCCCCTAAATTTCTATGACAGACAGAAACAGAGGACAGCTATCCAAGGAAACAAAGCCGTTCACCTCATGAATTCGTGACCCCACCACAGCCACTGAGTCCTCTCCTCCCAAAAGCCGGACGAAGGAGAAGTAGAATATAACACTCAACACTATTAGTTTTTTTAAATAAAGAAAAATCCTCAAGAACTCAAGCCAAAATAATATTAATAATAATAATAATAATAATAAGAAGAAGAAGAAGAAGAAGAAGAAGAAGAAGAAGGGGGAGAAACTTATAGAGCACGGGAATGAGTCTGACATCACACTTCCCCAGATCAGAAGAAGGTATTAATGACGCAGACTTTTTAAAAATTTTTAAGAAAATTGTAAATCAAAGATTTTATTCACATTAAAGTTATTCTTAGGGTATCCAGGCTATAGGAAAACTTTTTTAAAATGCTAAATTTCAGGGATTTTTGTGTCCATGAACCTCCTGGAGTAACCTAAGAGTGATCATCCCAACAAAAGTTGACTGGGTAAACGTTAGCAGCAGAACTGGAGGACTGAACAATGAACTAAATATGCTGTGGGTAATTGGAACCAGATTTCTCGCTGTTGGAGAAGAAGTAAAACTAAGTGAAGAGTAAGGCTAAATGAATGAAGAGGAAGGCTAAAGTTAATACTGTGGTGTTGGGTTTGAATTGAATAAATATGAACTTATGGTTTATGAGAGATAGATTTTTAAAAATTAAATAGACATGTATAGCTACACATACATGAATACAAATATACACACACGTACACACACACATGTATTTCAAAGCTTTTCTAGAAATCTCAGAAACAATGAGCTCATATAGCATCCAGATCTTGGTTTCTTAATGTCATTCTCTACTTAATGAACTATTTCTTTGACAGATGTCTACTTTCAGGACTAGGCTAGGGATGAATGAGATGAGCTCTGAGCATCTTGTCCCAACAATTTTGAGCCTCTAGATTATAGTAATGGATTCTATTGAGTAAACTAAGACACCATGAACCCATAGTTTTGAATAAATGCATTAGTAAATTTATAAAGAAAGGAAAGCTTTCAAAGAAAGGAAAGCTTTCTTTCATATTCAACTCATTTAATAAGTGTAGAAAGAATGATAGAATTCAAACATCTCCACTTGTTTTTTTTATTTATTTTATTTTATTTTATTTTTAAAAGATTTTATTTATTCATTATAGAGAGGGGAGAGAGAGAGAAGGGGGGAGGAGTAGGAAGCATCAACTCCCATACGTGCCTTGACCAGGCAAGCCCAGGGTTTTGAACCGGCAACCTCAGCATTTCCAGGTCGACGTTTTATCCACTGGCCACCACTTGGTTTTTAATAAATGGTTTGGGAAGGAATCATCAATAGATGCTGAAACCAGTGGGCTAAAAGCATGATGAGTTATAGACTATTTACATCATCTCATGGTCCCTTCGTAAATACATATTAATTACAATGGAGAAACTAATAAACTTCACATGGAGAAACCTGGAAGACATCACCCTAATCAATGATCACAGTTGACATCACAGTAATAGGATGAATTGATAGCACGCACATCCTGATATAAAGTAGTGATAAAACATTACATCACTTACGTGGTATTCCTGACATAAAATGCATAACTTGCATCTAATCATGACAGAACATCCTGAAACCCGAACTGAGGCGCATTCTAGTCGATAACTGGCTTATCATCTTCAAAATGCCCAAGATTTTGAGCAACAAGTAAAGGTGGAGGAACTGATCCTGTTCAAGGAGACTAGAGAGACATATAGCAAATGGATGTAGCTTGTGATATGTCATTTTCTTTTGCAATAGAAAATGCTAATGGACAGTTGGAAAATTTTGAATGAGGACTTTGATTAGCTGATAGTAGGGTGTCAATGGTAATTTCCTGAATTTGATCTTTGTTTTTAAGAAACACTGAAGCATTTATGGGGCAAAGGCTATCATATCTGCACCTTATTCTTAAATATATGTTTATATATATGTATATAAAGCACACAGTGGAAGGGACTTGATTAAGCAAATGTAGGAAAAATATTAACATTTGGAGATTCTGGGTGAAGAGTTTACAGATATTTTTTAACTATTAAAACTTTTCTGTAAGTCTGAAATTATGTTAAAATGTAAAGTTTTAAAATGTCCTTATATGCAGACGATGACAATAGAGAAAAATCTAAAACACTTTGTAAATAAACTATTAAAATTAAGACTGAATTTACTCAGGGTACTTCCTGAATACAAGGTCAATTTTAAAAACTCAATTATGGCATGTAAAAACCAATAGAATGAATTTTTAAAATTACACTGTTTACAATAGCATAAATTATACAATATGCCTAAAGTTAAAGTCAACAAAAATATGCATAAGACTTCTGCACTGAAAACTACAAAATACAAAAAACATGGTGGAGATAAATTAAAGATCTAAGTTCGTGGTGGAATGTACCATAGAGAGGCATCACTCCTCTCCAAATTGATCTAAGGATTCAACACAATTCCAATATAATTCCTTGCAAGATTTTCCCCCCTGAAACATGGCAAGTTGGTGCTAAAATTTATATGCAAATGTAAAAGGCCAAGAATAACCAAGGAAATTTTGAAGAAGAAAAAAACTAGAGGACTTACACTAAGATATAGATGGTAATGTTATAAGATGATAATGAATTCAGTGTAATGGAATTGCAACCATTGAGAACTATGTCAAAGGAAGAGAAGAGAGAATCTATAAACAGAGCCAAACGCATATGCTCATCTCAGTTGTGAGCAAGAAATTGACTGCAAATCCAGGAGTAGAATGGGTAGTCCTTCTGAAAAATAATTCTGGGTCAATTTGTATAACACATGGGGAAAAAATAAAACTTCATCCCTATCTCCACGTAACACAAATATCAGTTCTAAATGTACTGCAGAGGTAAATGGAAGGCAAGATAATTTTTCGTTAGAGCCCAGTCTTAAATCCAGGAAATTTGATCCCAAAACTAGTGTTCTTTTTTATAATGATACATCCTATGAAATTTGAGGGATACCTTAGATAGAAAAAGAAAAACCAGCAAACTATAAAAGACTCACAGGCAAAGAATAATTCAAAAGAGAATAAGAACAGTGGAATTTAAAACCTAAGAAAACCGATTTCTTCTAACTGAACATATGGCCCTTTGAAGCAATGTTTTTCCTATCCGGTTGACAGTGAATTCTTTACCACGAGGAATCTGTTATTCACATTTCCTCTCGATTGTGCTTGTGAAACACTTTCTCTCCTTTTTTTTTTTTTTAATAACTTCATTTTGCTGCTGTGCATTAAAAAGTAAAGAGAGTTCGGCTGAGCCGTTTTCACTATGCAAATTGTCCACAAAGTTGGGAAACAGGACGAGCTTAGGTTAGCACAGTATCTACACGCCTGCCTAGGTCTGACTGAGAAACGGCACCGCACGCTGCCTCCAGCCCACTCTGCCTTGTGCAAATGCAGGCCCTGGATCGCCGAACCTTCGTATTTAATTTGAGGAAAACTAGAAATCTCAAAGTTTCGGTGAGATCCCTTGATTGTTAATTGTTGAGATTTAAAAAGAAAAAAAAAGCTAAACACTTGTGAGAGTCAGATGTTCTTGTTAACCAAATAGGTCATCTTTCAGTGGTGGCACTTGGGTAGCTGGTGCAGGAGCTCTGTTGAATGTATATTTGTCTCCGGGTGAGGACGCACTCAGTGCCCACCAGACGTGGGTAAGAAACAGGGTTGCTGTCCCTGTAAGCACAGTGTGAGCCTTGGCAGCTTTGCTCAGAGCTTCTGGGCAGAAGGGGGCATTAAAGAGTGACAGTAGGCTGCTGTGGGCACCCAGGAGGGTTGTCCCACTGGAGAAGGACTTGGGGGGTGTTCGTGGTGGGGAGGGGGTGAGGGCAGGAGTCTTCTCAGAGAGGAAGAGGTGTTCTTGGAGGAGGAAGGATGAGAGCACACAGAGGTATGAGAACTTGTGGCACTTCCAGGAGACTCCAGACAGGACCATGCGGCCAGACAGCACCTCTGTCGTACAGTGTCACGTGGTGTCACGTGGTTGTGTGTGTTTGGTGCAGGGAAGTGGGGCTCTAAGAAGGGGCAGTGCAGAGGAGGCAGGAATGAAGCTCTGAGCACAGCTAGAATCCAATCATGATACGCCTGTGTGACATTCTTCAGAGTTTAGCTAGTATGGAGGATGCGCTGGGTATGGTACCGGGGCCTTGACATCTTAGTTTTGCCTTTTAGACAATGCGCCATTTAGACAAGGGCAGCCATGTGCAGTGTGAATTAGCAGTAAGGCTGGAGGCTATTAATATTTAATAGAGAAGAGTAAACCTTATTAAGCGGAAAAGCTTTTGACCCTCCCTCATCTCCAACACCAGTCCCACATTCACCTGTAGCGATTTGACTGCTCACTTACGGCGGACTTATTTAAATGCGTCTTACTGGTACCTCCTGTAGTCTTTGTTGTTGCTGTTGCGGGAATTAACTTTCCTGCCCTCAAGTCTTTCTTACCTGAGTCTCTTTTGGTCCTGATGAATACTGAGAGTTTCCTCTGATAGGTAAAATTGGGTAAGTATAAGTTTTAGCTCTAGACTCTTTGAACAGCTCAGAACATGCTCATAGCAGAAGCTATTTGCCATGGCTCTTATGAACAACACAAGAAGAGATGGTGAAAATACTGAATAATACTGTGGAGGCTGCAGTTCCCAAAGACAGCAGTTCCTAGAGACAGCCACACGACAGACCCCAGCGGAGGGAAGACCAGAAGACCTTCCGCATTTACCTACAGATGCGCCGGGGAGACGTCTCCTAGCTACCCTGGGTCCAGCTGCAGGCTGGCTGAGAGCTGAGGGGGCACCCAGGAAAGTGACCTATAAGGAACAAACTGGGTGCTCAGTGAGGGCTTCCCCAAGGCAGGAATCGGAGGAGGGCACTTCAGGGGCTTGAAACAGTGGCTTTTTAGAAACTCATATGGAAAGGCCCTGGCCAGTTGGCTCAGCGGTAGAGCGTCGGCCTGGTGTGCGGGAGACCCGGGTTCGATTCCCGGCCAGGGCACATAGGAGAAGCGCCCATTTGCTTCTCCACCCCCCCCTCCTTCCTCTCTGTCTCTCTCTTCCCCTCCCGCAGCCAAGGCTCCATTGGAGCAAAGATGGCCCAGGTGCTGGGGATGGCTCCTTGGCCTCTGCCCCAGGCGCTAGAGTGGCTCTGGTCGTGGCAGAGCAATGCCCCGGAAGGGCAGAGCATCGCCCCCTGGCGGGCAGAGCGTCGCCCCTGGTGGGCGTGCCGGGTGGATCCCGGTCGGGCGCATGCGGGAGTCTGTCTGACTGTCTCTCCCCATTTCCAGCTTCAGAAAAATACACACAAAAAATAAAATAAAATAAAAAAGAAACTCATATGGAAATATTTTAATACTTCATAATCATTATGGCCATACATATGAATTATAGCAAAATCTCAGACCTGAATCTTTGAAACTGAAAAATATGGACCTTCCAGCTGCCCTCCTCCTGCTTGCTGTGCCTTAGGGAGAGAGATTTCTGTGATTTACCCAAGCCTGGGTCTGGAGGAAGTTCTTTGACCTGCATTCAAGGCCTTGGTACGGCACTTCTGTGCGGAACGTCTTGATTTTGCAAAGGTAGTAAACCTCCCCAAGTTGCCACACACCTGGTTTATTTATCTTTCTCTAGCTTATTGCGGGAGTTTAAGGGGACCGCAACCGCTTGGGCCAAGCATCTGGGGAGTAACGTGAGGAAGGGGTTGGGAGGAGGCACGTCTGGAGGCAGGAGCTCCAGTCCCAGTTTCAGATGAGGAGACCCTGACAATGTAATAAGGTGATGACATGGGGGAGAGGACGTGTCCAGGAGCTGTTTCTGAGAAGATCATTTGGAGTGAAAGGGAGATGAAGATGAGTCACTTCTGACTCATGTGAAGGGGAGGGTGAGGACACCACTCCTAGGCCGTCACAGTGCTTGATGGCTGTAATTAAGGGGCCACGCCCCTCTGGCCTCCATTTACTTATTAGCAACACGGGGCTAATAATGGTACCTACCCGAAAGGGCTGATTTGAGGATTAAACGACACAAGGCATGTAAAGTGTTAAATCAGAGAGACTGGTATGCAGTAAGTGCTCCATAAATGTTAACAATTTTTATTCTTCAGGAAACTGAGGCTTAGAAGGGTTAAATAGTTGGCTCTAAACTACACAGCTAAGCTAAGTGATAGAGTGTGGATGGTGGCACTTGGCTTGGAGCACAGAGTCCGGTCACTGCACCTGTTGCAGAGGATAGAAGACAGTCAGAAGAGGGCTGGGCTGGGGCGTGGCTATGGTGATGAGCTTGGTTATGGAAATGGAGACGTCAGTGTGGGGTGGGAAGGGGGGGTTGGAGGTGGCTGGCCACATGGGTCTGGACCTGAGGAGAGGCGTTGGCCGGAGAAGTCCATACTCCCATGGTCACCAATCAGAGTCTATGTAAAAGTAGAGTCGTCAATAGTACACTACCCAGTAGCTCGGTGTCTGATAGATGGTGTTCAATAAAACTGAGTGAACAAGATCACTGTAAATTCTTTAAGTGATTTTAGTCAGATTTTTATGTTTGACCATTAATCTCTCCTGCCAAAATTTTTCATGATGCCGTAAAATCATTAACTATAATAAAAAGCTTGTATTTCAGAAATATAAAAGCCATATCCTAATCAGTATGATGTTTAAAGATTTTCATATTAAAAACCACTCTATTAAGAAGTTAATTAGGTCCTGGCTAGTTGGCTCAGTGGTAGAACATCGGCCCAGTGTGTGGAAGTCCCAGGTTTGATTTCTGGTCAGGGCACACAGGAGAAGTGCCCATCTGCTTCTCCACCCCTCCCCCTCTCCTTCCTCTCTGTCTCTCTCTTCCCCTCCCGCAGCCAAGGCTCCATTGGAGCAACGTTGGTCTGGGCACTGAGGATGGCTCTATGGCCTCTGCCTCAGGCGCTAGAATGGCTCTGGCCGCAATGGAACAATGCCCTAGATGGGCAGAGCATCGCCCCCTGGTGGGCATGCCAGGTGGATCCTGGATGGGCACATGCGGGAGTCTGACTGCCTTCCTGCTTCTAACTTCATAAAAATACCAAAAAAAAAAAAAAGAAAGTTAATTAACCTTCAGTCAAAATAACTTTCTAAATTTCATCTCCCTTGACTATGCAATTTTTCAACTCAATATGTTGAATAATATGTTTGTTTAACATTATTTTTAAGGCATTCCTATTTTAGATTGTGTTACAAGCTGAATGAGGGGGAAATCTTTAGTGTTCTTTAAGTTTCAACCTTAAATACCTTCTGGATTACCACCCACCCTTGGCTCCCCACCAAGCACTTTATTTACCACACTGTTGACGTGAATTTATCTGTGTGCATGTCAGAAACTAAGATGAAAAAGCGAGCATCCCTTCGGTTGCCATGGGTTTATAAAGACAATAGGATTGTGCATAGTGAGGGATGACGAGCTACGGTTCATCCGCCAAATCTGACTCTCCAGTTGTTTTTGTATGAGTCACGAACTAAAAATAGTTCTAACATTTTTAAAGAGTTGAAAAGTAATGAAAATAAGAATATTTCATGATATATGAAAATTATGAAATGCAAGTTCCATCATCCATAAATGAATAAAGTTTTACTAGAATACAACCCTGTTCATTCATTTACATATCATCTAGAGCTGCTGCTTTCAGACCACAATGACAGAGCTGACTATTTGCAACAGGGACTTTGTAGGGTTCTCTTACTGCCTTGCTGTGCTGTCCAGCCACCTGTAAATCTCAGGGTTGTCATCATAATGCCACAGTGTTTCACGTGCCATTGAAAATGTTGTACAGCAACATTTAGTTTTAATTTCCTGTGCAATAGCCATAATGTCAAAACAAAACAGAAGACTATATAGTGGAATCCAAATATCATGCTTTTAAAGTGTAGTGGAATATGGATTATTTTGTTATTGAATTAGATAGGAATGCATTGTGTTTATTTTGCCATGATACTACAACTGTGTTAAAAGAACACAGTACAGCCTGACCGGGTGGTGGCGCAGTGGATAGAGTGTTGGACTGGGATGCAGAGGACCCAGGTTCGAGACCCCGAGGTCACCAGTTTGAGCACGAGCTCATCTGGTTTGAGCAAAAAGCTCACCAGCTTGGACCCAAGGTCGCTGGCTTGAGCAAGAGGTTACTCAGTCTGCTGAAGGCCCACAGTCAAGGCACATATGAGAAAGCAATCAATGAACAACTAAGGTGTTGCAACGAAAAACTGATGATTGATGCTTCTTATCTCTCTCCATTCCTGCCCGTCTGTCCCTCTCTCTGACTCTTTTTCTGTCTCTGTAAAAAACAAACAAACAAAAACCCACAGTACAACAGAGTAAGCACCCATCACAATATTCCCATCTGCAACAAAGTTGTGACCAGAAAAACTAGCACATTTAAAACAAAACATCTTATCACAGCTTGATTTCTTTATAAAAATAAATAGTGAAAATAACACTGTAACCGAAGAAAATCTCCAAGCTGCTCATTTGTAAACCACATAAGGAAAGACATTTATTGATGGTGGATTAATTAAATTATGTTGACTGTAATAACAGATGAAATGTGTCCAGAGAAAATAAAGTAATTTAAGGCTATTAGCTATTGGGTGACAGGGTTTTATTGAAGAGTTTAAGACATTGGGAGCAACATCAATAATCAATTTAAAAACAAGGCAAGTGATTTCTAGTGGTTTTTGACTTTTGATAAGTTGACTGATGTGATCGATACAGCTCAGTTGTTTATTCGACAAGTCAATTCTGACCTTGAAGTGAATTAAGAATTAGCTTCTAAGAGTTGTTCATGCGACAAAACAATGAGCAAAAATATTTTCAAAGAAAATGAGGATTCACTAATTCAGTACAACCTGAAGTGGAATCTGCTAAGATGTGTTATAACTGTTGATAGTCAATACATGTGTGGAGTAGAAAAGGCTTTTTGGACTAATTTAGAAAGCTTGTGAAAATATAAAGTGTTTAAACCCTATACTAACTTATTGTATTATTTATCAGATGGTATTTTGTGGAAAATATTTTAACCTATTATGTATTATTATACCAATTGTGCCAAAGATGAATTGCATTAGCTCTTCTGAACTTAACCATTGTCGGTTTTGCTCTACCAACTGCATAGCAGCTGATTTAACAGGAATTAGTCCATTTGTGACTTTTTGAGTTCAGAGTTGAGATTGAAATTTTTCTTAACCAGAATAGCCTTCAACCACTATTATTGAACACTGGGTAACTTTGGAAATTATCATTTGCTGAACGCTTCATAATATTTCTTAATGGATTCGACCAAAATTACAAAACAAAACAAAAAGCTAAATGCAGAATCCTGTGCTAAAGTAATTTTGATGACAATTAATATTTAAACCAATAATATCAAGCTGCTTTAAAAACTTCTTGTGTTGTCAGAAATTAAAACAAAAAGTTAAGACCTTCATATCTATGTAGATTTTCATTGAGCACATTTTCCATGCTCAAACAGTCAGTTCCAGCAGTGGTTTTCAGACCTCACTGCAAGAGCAAGTGACATATTTGAATTTCAAAACCTATTGAACTGTGCAATCAAGGAGCTTCCATCTAACCCTCAACTGGAAGTGGTTAATCTGCAATATAATGACATGCTCAAAGGCAAACATCAAGAGGAGATTTAACAGAATTCTATACATGCCTTCCCAACAATGAAAATGCTTAACAAAACCTTGTGCTCGTGGATTGATATCAGTCTTTGGCACTACCTCTGAGAGCTTTAGTCAGCTGTTAAAGTTAGCCAGCTTTAAAGTTTAGAGGGCATGCAGTCAACAGAAGACTATCTTCACTTCTGACACGGACTGCAAGTTTGGGGGAGTGTAAAACCACCTTCAGATCCAGTGATTCACTAGAAGGACTCCCAGAACTCACTGAAAGCTCAGCTCTCATTTGTACTGAGAAAGGATACAGATTTAATTGAGCTGAGGGACGAAGTGCATGGAACAGAGTCCAGGGAAGTGCTCGGCATTTCTGTTGTCCTCTCCACATGCGGTCAGGATGTACTACTGTCCCAACGTGGATGTGTGAGAATATGTCTGGAGTACTGCTAATCAGGAAAGCCAACAAAACGTTGGTGTCAAAAGTCTATCCCGAATTATGATTGATTGATTGCCAACATGATTGATCATCTTAACCTCCAGGCCAACTAATAATGTGCGGCCCAATGCTTACATTTATATATATCACACCATTGGTCTTTCTGATATAGTCAGCCCCGGCCCTAAATTGTATTTTTAGAGTGTCCAGTGTGGCTCAAGTTTCCCAGGCAAACCCTAACATTACAGTGCCTTGAAATCACTTCCCAGTAGCTAAGGCCAAACACAAAGTTAATTCTTCATTACATACTATCTGTGGGAAAAGACGTCAAAGATGGACCATCAACATGTAAATTTTCATTAAAGATTGGCATTAACAGATGAACATTTGCAGTCAGTTTTGATGAAAAGGAACACTAACTTTGAACTTCATTGAAATGAAATGTGACCTCAAAAAAATTTTTTTTCCTATTACTAGATCAATATCACAAAATAATATACTCAATTATTAATATGAAATTTTGGATTTTATCCATAAAAATTTTGGAAACTTAATTTCTCTTTTGTTATGTAAGTAGCTACATAATATCCTTAATGATGCCTCTTGGCCGGCAAAGGCTGACACATCTACTATCTGATCTTTTATAGAAAACGTTCACCAATCTTTGTCATATAGTCCAGTTTGTAATACTGCTGTGATGGTTAGTTTTATGAGTCAGCTTTGTGTGACGACAGACCCCAATTATTCAATCAAACACCAAGGCTGGTGTTGCTTCGGCAGTGTTTTGCAGATACAATTAACATCAACAAGCAGCTGAATTTAAGTGAAGGAGATTATCCTCAATAATCTGAGTAGCCCTGAGCCAGTCAGTTAGTTGGAAGTCATTACCTAGCTTCCCTTGACAAAGAAGTTATGTCTGTGGACAGCAGTTTCAGCTTCCATCTGAGAATTTCCAGACTTCTTCCTATTGGCCTGTGCTATGGATTTTGAACTTGCCCAGCCAGTCCCCCTGTTCACAGAAGCCAATGACTTGTATTAGCTCTTTCTCCCCCCATATACACACCTCTCTCCATATATGTGTACATATATATATTTCTGTTTTTCTGGTGCGATCCTGACTGATTCAGCTGCTCACTATAAACACTACTTCCCAATTTGTGCTGCTAAAAAAAACTGTAAAGGAAATAACTTTAAAAAAATTAAATGAGCCGTGGCCGGTTGGCTCAGTGGTAGAGCGTCAGCCTGGCATGCAGAAGTCCCGGGTTCGATTCCCGGCCAGGGAACACAGGAGAGGCGCCCGTCTGCTTCTCCACCCCTCCCCCTCTCCTACCTCTCTGTCTCTCTCTTCCCCTCCCGCAGCGAGGCTCCATTGGAGCAAGGATGGCCCTGGCGCTGAGGATGGCTCCTTGGCCTCTGCCCCAGGCGCTGGAGTGGCTCTGGTAGCAACAGAGCGACGCCCTGGAGGGGCAGAGCATCGCCTCCTGGTGGGCAGAGCGTCGCCCCCTGGTGGGCGTGCCGGGTGGATCCCGGTAGGGCGCATGCGGGAGTCTGTCTGACTGTCTCTCCCCGTTTCCAGCTTCAGAAAAATACAAAAAATAAAAATAAAAAAAAATTAAATGAATATTTTGCCACAGCTGCCTGTCAGCTGTGATATTGCCTAATCCATCTTATTGACTCTCTAGTGTAAGACAGAAAAGGGGTAGTGAGAATTATGAATAAAGAAAGAGAATTCAAGAAAACTTGAATTCCATTTTATCACTGTAAATCAAGGCTATGGTTTGTTGTCGTTGTTGTTTCTTGATAGAATCTGTTCCCAGAGCAAAAATGAAGGTTTCCCCACTCAAGAAATGCCTCCATACGCCTAACCATAGACCTCTTTCCCTGGGGTCACTGTTACTGGCTGTCAGAGTACCCCTGACCTCTTGGCACTATTGGTAAACCCTGTGCTAGTGTATTTTCAGAGAAGAGGTTCTTGAGCTTTTTATCAGATGTCCAAATGGGTCTGATAAAAGAAAAGAGAAAACCACAAATGACCTCTCCTCCACTGGATGTTTAACTCTTCCACATCACCTGCTGCATGCACTGTCTTCTCTGATCTTCACAATAATCTCATGAAGTAGGTACTAGTAATCCTGTTTCACAGACAAGAAAACTCAAGTTTAGAAAAATGAAGTCATTCGTCCTGGTTGCACACTGATAAGACACGTGGATTTGAGCCCCACATCTGACGGCAACGCTTGTGTTGGGGGTGGGAGGGAGTTCTGTTCAATCACTAAACCCAGTTATCCGGGAACTTCCTGCATTTGCGGTGGTAGCCAGGGTGGCCCCAGCTTTTCACGGGGCGTGGGGGGGGGGTCTCTGGCCTAGCCATTAGCCTTCAGATGTGCCCCTGCTCATCAGGAGGGAGGAGGAGGCGCGGGGCGCCCCAGGGAGGAGGGGAGGGCGGGCCCTGAGAGTTTGAAAAGAGGAAGGAAGTGGGGCCCGGCAGTGCGCCTTGCCACCCCCTGGCTGCTTCCCCGCAGGACGACGTGAGGGGCCCGCAGGCCCCCCGGCCCAGCCATGACTCCCTGGCGCAAAACTGACAAGGAGCGGCAAGGCGTGGGTAGGTGCGGGCTTGGTGTCCGCCGCTGGGAGATGGGCAGGTGGCCGGACAACCACACGCAGAAACTGCGGGAGCTTGCAGCTCCGGGCGGCAGGGCGCGCTGACTCAAGGTCCGAGGGCGCGCGCAGAGGCTCCCGCAGTCTGCCGCGCTGGGAACCAGATGGGCGGGGAAGAAGAGGCAGGGGGCGAGGAAGGTGGGCACCCCTCCCAGCGGGCTGCGCCCAGTCTGCACCCTCTCTCTCCCGCTGCAGACCATCCTCTCTCCCAAAGTCTTATGCATTTCCCTCCCAGATGGGGTCCAGCCTAGCGCTCGTCAGCTTGGCTCTCTGTGCCAGACACCGGGTTCCAAGGAGTGGGCTCCGTCCCACGCTCCGTCTGGAGACTTGCCCTTATAAAGAGAGCACTACTCTTCCCTGGCCTGCCCTTGCCTGCCCCAGGGTGCTTCCCTCCACCTCCGTCCAAAGGGACACCCATCTGCCTGCTTCTCTTGCCTGGTCCTCCTGGGTCATATGACCCCTGATTTGGCTGAGTGTTGGTCCAGAGGGTTGTGTAGGCTTGGGGCTTGGGGCTGGAGGGCGGGGATCCTTCTCTCAGCCCTAGAGAGTCTCTGGGAAGAGAGGCTCCTACCAGGTTACCTGGGGATGTCCAGGGAGCCAGCCTCATCAGCTTCAGCCATCTAAGCTCCCAGAGGCCTCTGCGGCCAGCTCATACACTAGCTCATGGGCGGAAGTGGTGGCTGGGGGAAGGGAGGCTTCAGGTACTGCGACTCATTCTAAGTGGCACCTGTGATGCAATCCCCATAGACTCACTGTGGTTTCAAACTTAAGTGTGAATTTAAAAACTGCTCTATGGCTGACTTGCTACGCAGGCAGATACCAACACCCTCCCCAGAGACGAGGGTTGAGCAGGTCAGACACCGGAGGACCCAAGTGCCCAAAGTGACCTGATGCAGGGGGCCCCAAGGCCACTGTTGGAGAAATACTGCCTTGGAGAACTCAACATTGATCCATTTATTTCCTGGATGCTAGTTGCTGTTTTAAGATAGTCTCCATCCAGAGAATAAACAATAACCCAAACCCTCAAGGGGGCTCAATTTCTCCATCTGTCAAATGGAAAGTTAGAACTAGATTCAGTAAGGATCCTTTAACTTCACAGCTTCTCTAACTCTGGGAGTATCGGGCTGAAACTCTTCTCAGGGGATGATGGGAACTATTAAATGGGCAGGCCGTGGTAGTTGGCGTGACTGATGTGGTTTAGGACGCGAAAGCTGGACATGAAGGGTGAATGTATCCAGGGGAGAAAAGAAGTTGCTCTTTCAGCCTTGGGGGGTGGGAGGATGCATTGAAGGGAATGAGTATGCCCACACCAAGTCACAGTTATATTTTGGAAGGCTCTGAATGCCAGGCTAAGAAGCTGAGATTTTTCCCAGGTGAGCAAGAGGGAGCCATAGAGAGTACGGGAGAGACATGAACAGATCTGTGAGGAAACCCAGTGTGGAGGGAGGCCAGATGGAGAGAAAAGGTGCCTGGGTGGCCGACATGGGACAGTATGGGTGGTCCAGGGTAATGAGGGCAGCTTATGGGGGGATTGAGTGTGGTGGTTCCCACCCTCTGTCCCAAGGGCTGTAGTGCGTTCCTACTATGTAGACTCTGTGCTGTGGGGTGAAGGTCATGGGCTCTGATGCCGCATTGCTTGTTCCTGGACTCTAGCCTTCAATACTCCCCAATTGTGTGACCTAGACAAGCTGCTTACTCTTTCCAGGCCTCAGTTTCCTTGTCTGTATAATGGGGATAATAATAGCATCTGTTTCTCAGGGGTATGGGAGGACTAAATGTGTTAGTTAATTCGCATCAAGTCCCAGGAACAACAACTGCATAAAGCAAGCCTCACGAGATGTTATGAAATGTTATTTTTAGACGTTGTCCTCTGCATGGGGGCCCATTTGAGGACATCACATCACAGGATGGGATGGGCTAAAGCAGTGGTCCCCAACCTTTTTTGGGCCACGGACCGGTTTAATGTCAGAAAATATTTTCACGGACCGGCCTTTAGGGTGGGATGGATAAATGCACAAAATAAAATTATGCGACCGGCATAAAAACTGTGGTATTTTTAAATATAATTGTCAAACTTAGGAGACAAGCATCAAGAGTGAGTCTTAGACAGATGTAACAGAGGGAATCTGGTCATTTTTAAAAAATAAAACATTGTTCAGACTTAAATATAAATAAAACAAAAATAATGTAAGTTATTTATTCTTTTTCTGTGGACCAGTACCAAATGGCCCATGGACCAGTACCGGTCCACGGCCCAGGGGTTGGGGACCACTGGGCTAAAGGGTCAAATAGAATCTCACCCTCCCTTACAGAGGAAATCCCACCTATCTGCTTGGGGCCTGGAAACCCTGTTAGGCCCCAGACCTAGAGGCTTCTTGATCAGATGATATAGACATTTTCCATGCCTACTTATGAAAACTCTATTTTATGAGGAGTCAGAAGGTCTAGACCCTCTAGGGAGCCAGAGAGTACTTGCTAGTTGCCTACTCATCAAAGGGATCTCTTTTCTCTGCAGATAAATGTCAGAACTAAGGAGAGTAACCTTCAGTCCTCATCTGCAGTCTCTGGGTAGATGGAAGGAAAGGAAAGGCTTGGGTTATGATGAGACAGGAGACTGGAGTCATCCAACAGGAAGAACAGAGCCCTGAGAGTCAGGGTCTGGGTTCGAGTTCTGACACCATCAGTATTTGCAGACCTGTCTGTGCTCTAATTTTCTCATTGTAAACCTAAGTATTAATACTTTTCTGTTTCAAACTGTTCTTTTATGCAGAGCATTGGAGAGAATGAATATGGTGGCGTAGAGGAGGACAGAGACGTAGAGCCCTGGGAAGGAGTAGGGGGTTCTCGGAATATCTCTGGGGTCCCAGCCTAACACGAGGAGAGCCTGAGCTTTGCTTTCCCACGGGGTTTCCTCTTCAGCAGGAATGGAATATGGCCACCCTCCCGCTGGCCTAACGGATGAGGGCTGCTGGTGTCGATAGCCGGGGAGGCGGGCTTTACAGGAGGCTGCCTCATCAGTAGAACCATTTGGCTTCAAGCTCACATGGCTGTCTGGTGTGCAGCCAGGGTGACCCTCATGTAGATTCCTGGTACGTTACTTTTCCTTTCTGATGGAGCGTTAACGTGATCCGTTAGCATTCCAGGGAGACCCTCAGGTAGAAGTGGGGTAGGAGTTTCCACGGCAGGACAGTGTGGCTAAGAGTAAGAAAAGGTCCAGCCTCCGCCCTTTAAGAGATGTGTGTGTACCGTTGGAAGCTTGGACTATGAAGTCAGACATGAGTTCGAATCTAGGCCTGTTTTCTCATCTATGAAATGGAGGTAATGATGATGATATGGGTCTCGTGGGATTGTTGTGAAGGTTGAATGTACGAAAGCACTTACTAATTTGGCTGCTCTGTGAAAAGTAGTAGCCGAGGGAAAGGAGGTTACCAAATAGTTGCGGAGCCAAGAGAGATGCAGGGTAATGACCCCTCCTGCCAAGTTCAGGAGAGTCGGGCCTGATGAGAGCGTAGGAGTTGATATTTTACAAGGCCTATTCTTGTGCAGTAGCTTTGCTTAAGGTCTTCAGAACATCTCTTGTAAGGCACTGTGGTGTTACTTTTATTTTACAGATAAAGAAATCAAGGCCCAGGGTTCACCTAACGTGGAAGTACTTGGGCTGGGTCTTCAATTCGGTTGGCTGCAGACCTCAGGCCCTTTGCACCACACTAGGAGGGAAAGTAAGGGAAGAACATCACAGACAAAGACAGGAGGTTGGGATGTGTGTGGTATTTCGGTTCAACAACAAATAGTTGACTGCAGTTTTAGAGGATGTTGGGAGTGAAAAAGAGCCGTTGGAGATGTCGATTTCAGCCAGACTGTGAAGGGCTTAGAGTGCCAAGCACAGACATTTGAACTTCATTCTGTGAGCCACGCGGATTTTTTGAGCAGGTCGTCACCTCTAAGAGGTTAATATAATTAATGGGGAGAGCGGCAGGGAGATAGCAGAAGAGCAGAAGTGGGTGACAGTTCACCTTTCTACTGTCTGCCCGGTTAGTCAGTCCTGTGGGAGTCCGCGTATAGTTAACATCTCCTTTTGGACTTGGCTATCTTAATCCCCTCTGCCCGAGACTCTGGTCAGTGATGCGAGTTTTCTCTCTGGAAGAGAGATGGGGTGGGGAGGGGAAGGAAGAAGTAGAGTAAGTGACAGGATCAGTTAGAATTAAGTGTGACTCTGGGTGACAGAAAGCCTCTAAAATAGTGGTTTTAACCAAGCGAGAAGTTTATTTCTTCCTCATAGAAAGCCTAGGAATAAATGGTCCATGGAGAGGTGGTCGGGAAGCTCAATCTGTCTCCTGTACTTCTTACCTGGCGTGAGGTTTCTGCTTTCTGAAGCCAGCTGGCTGCTTAAGGTTCCGCCATCCGGGTCACTGTCCAGCCAGCAGGAAGGGTGAGAGGAACAAGAAGGCCATGACCATTCTCCTTAAGGGCAGTTGCCCAAAGACGCACTCGACACTTGCTCTTATATCCTGTTAGCTCAAACCTCATCCATGACTAAACCTAGCTGCAAGGGAAGCTAGAAAATATAGTTTGTAATGTAGACAGACAAACACCCAGCTGAAAATTAGGAGTGCCATTCCTGAGGAAGGAGGGGAAGAAGGAGACTGGGGACGATAGGAAAGCAGACAAGGGTCTTTCCCACAGTTTGTTCGGGGAACATGGATGAATCTGAGACTGGTCCAGGGACACGGCTGATGCGGTTGCAGCCCAGGACCCTGGACAGAGCTAATCCACGCCAAGATGGACAGCTGTGGAGTGGGCAGTGGGTGCTCACGTCCCCTGCAGCGCAGGCTCTTATTACAAGACACAAAATCCACGGAAAGTCATTTTTTTTATTTTCATTTTTATGGTGGAACATACGTTTTTTGTTTGTTTGTTTGTTTTTGTATTTTTCCGAAGCTGGAAACGGGGAGAGACAGTCAGACAGACTCCCGCATGTGCCCAACTGGGATACACCTGGCACGCCCACTAGGGGGTGACGCTCTGCCCACCGGGGGCGATGCTCTGCCCCTCCAGGGCATCGCTCTGTCGCGACCAGAGCCACTCTAGCGCCTGGGGCAGAGGCCAAGGAGCCATCCCCAGCGCCCGGGCCATCTTTGCTCCAATGGAGCCTCGCTGCAGGAGGGGAGAGAGAGACAGAGAGGAAGGAGAGGGGGAGGGGTGGAGAAGCAGATGGGCGCTTCTCCTGTGTGCCCTGGCCGGGAATCAAACCCGGGACCCCTGCACGCCTGGCTGATGCTCTACCACTGAGCCAACCGGCCAGGGCTCCACTGAAAGTCATTTGACAAAAAGGTGTGTGGTAGGTGTGTGTGTGTATGTATATATGTGTGTGTATGTGTACATGTGTATATGTATGTGTATGTGTGTACGTGTATGTGTGTACGTATGTGTATGTGCATATGTGTGTATGTGTGTACATGTGTGTACGCGTGTGTATGCATGTGTATGTGTATGTAGGAGGGGAAATGCTGTATTTTAAGGGTTAGGGAAAATCAAACAGAAATCCAGGCAGCCTGACAGGCCTCCAGAAGGGCCCGAACTGAGGAGTCCTGGACACCTCAGCCTTTCTTTCCATGGCCTCCCGTGTTCTCTGAACACATCAGCTTCCTTTTCCTTTCTCTCCTCATCAACTCCCAATTCTTTCACTCCTTCTGAATTTTGATACTCTAATAACACCATCATGTTGGCCCCAGCATGCCACGGGTCCCGACTCTGCATGACTTTCAGTTCTTTGAGGGGGGGGGGCACGAGTGGATCATGCGTCCCAAACACATCAGGGCCGGACCCTACCAGGGAGGGGACCAGTCCCTATGGCTCTTGTCGCCAAGGGCGACTTTTAAGGAAGAGGGATAGAGAGCATCATGTACTCACTAACTTCTTCACTCCTTCACTCGTTCTTTCTTCATTTGTTTCTTAAATATTTGCTGGATGTTTCCCATGTGCTAGACACTGAGAAATTACTAGAATCAGGTCCAAATGGTTCCTACCCTTTGGAGCTTATAGTCTGTAGGGAAGACAGAAAAGAACATGGACAATTCAATAGTCATATTATTACAAATGATGGTATGCGTCCTTGTAATAAAGGAACACTGTCCCATGAATGAAAATATTGAAGGAAGGGGTCTTAAATAGAGGGTCTGGCAGGGCCTCCGAGGAGCGGTGTGGGAAAGAGCCCCACAGGAAAGGTTTATCTTAGCATCTGCACCTTTGCCATGGAGGCCGACCGCGTCTTTGGATTGGTCTCAGAATTTCGTTCGGTGCCACAAAAACACATGGGTTAGAAATTCTAATTCCCTCCCACCACCAAATTCTCAGGCGCCCGGGGCCTCCGACTTTCCTATGCTTCAGCAGCTTGAGATTGTTTAGGTGTGCCGGCTGGGCTGGCTGTTTGAGTCCACATAAGGAGATTGTCCTAATCCCGGGGCTCATGGGAGTCTCATTAGTCAGTGGGCATCTAGCTCCCAACCATAATGTTTTCTGTTTGAATGCGCCTTGACAGACTGTGTTTGCTAAACCCCGCGTCCTCCTGAGATCAGCATCCTTCTGTTGCTGCTACATTTTGAGACAGGCAGTGTAGCCACCATAATATTCTGCTAACTTCTGGATCTTTGGACTTCTTTCTGTTTTTCGTTTTATGTGATGTTTTAAAAAAAAGCTTACGGGCCTTTAATGTGATAGTTCATTGACACGTGGGTGCCCCGGTCTGTGTTTTGCGGCAAATGTTCGGCAAATTGGGAGTGATCATGTTTATCGCCATCCAGCTCCAGAGGGAGGTGGGGAGAGACATCACAAATGTCCCTTCGGGCCCTGGCCGGTTGGCTCAGCGGTAGAGCGTCGGTCTGGCGTGCGGGGGACCCGGGTTCGATTCCCGGCCAGGGCACATAGGAGAAGTGCCCATTTGCTTCTCCACCCCCCCCTCCTTCCTCTCTGTCTCTCTCTTCCCCTCTTGCAGCCAAGGCTCCATTGGAGCAAAGATGGCCCGGGCACTGGGGATGGCTCCTTGGCCTCTGCCCCGGTTGGGCGCATGCGGGGGTCTGTCTGACTGTCTCTCCCCATTTCCAGCTTCAGAAAAATACAAATCCCCCCCTCCAAAAAAAAAAAAAAAATGTCCCTTCGAAGAGGGGACATTTCTCCTCTCTTCCCAGTTCCTTTCATTGGTGTGAGTCGAAAAGCAGTCGGGCTGTGGGTGTGAGCATCTTCACCCTTACTCAGTTTTCAGTTCTCCTTGGAGAAAGTCATCCCTTGCCCTTCTGACCCCGCCAGGACGCTGGCAGCTTCTACATTGTTGAAAGCCTCAGTCACTGAAGCCGGGGAGGCAGGGGGATATGACTAAGGATGTGGGCACTTTCCCAGAACCCCTCTCCAGACGTTGCTCCAGGCCCCCCAGAGTTCCCCCGACAGCACGTGGTCCCCTGGGTCAGAGCCTGAATGACGTGGAAATTGTGACTTGCACACATGCCTCAGGATCCAACACAGGATCTGAACAGAGAGGATGCTGAGCAGGCATTTGAGGGACCGGATTAAGTGGTGGCAACGCCAGGCATGAGACATCGTGACTGGCATGTGGGGCCATGGAAGAGGAGAGCATATCTGGTGCCAGCTGATCCCCGAGGGTCAGCCTGGAAACTGGGGTATTGCCGCTCACCCCACTGGTGGGGGCAGGAGGAGTGTCCAGACAGAGTACAGGGTCCTGGGGAGGGAGCCTCTCTGAGGTGTGGGGGCTGTGTGGCCGGTGGACAGTAAGCAAGCACGGGGCAGAATAACAGGACACGGGCTCTCCAAGGGGAGGTGGGACTCAGTAGGACCTGGTACACATTGTTACGACTGGCTTTTCACTCTGAATGCAAGGGGTGGGGCGTGTTAGGGTTGTGAGTGGGACTGTAGAATGTTCTATCTTGCTTTGGAGAATTATTCCAGCGGTTTTACGGTGACTAGGCAGAAGGGAATGAAATGTGGAAGCAAGGAGGCCAGCAAGGTGGCTACCGCAGTAACCAGGCCAGAGTTGGTGGTGGCTTACATCTGGGGGTGCGGCGGAAGAGAGGTGTGCGGAGATTCGGGGTGCCTGTGTTGTGGGTGGAGCAAATGGAGTTTTTATCATGAATTGGATGGGGGTGTGAAAGAAGGCTAGGAGTCAGGGGTGGAGCTAGGCGCTGTCAAGAATAAGAAAACTATTTTCATAGTCTATTCGGATCAATTGAGTTCAGTAAGCCCATGTTAAGTGATGGTCCTGAGCTGGGTCTTGGGGCCCGGTGTTTAAAAAGGGCACAGGCTCTGCCCCCAGGAAGCTTCTAGTCCAGTAGGAATTTCTTCTTTTTGCCCGAGGCAGCAGAGAACACTGCTATTGTCCCCATGTCACAACTGGGGATTGGTGCACCTCTTGCTTCAGGTTCCTTTGGCTCGTGCCATCTCCCCATCTTATGTAATTGCTCTTCTCTAGCACAGACTGCCTAGCACAGAGCAGGTGCTCAGTGAGCAGTGGTTCCTTGGATGCTGGGTGGGTGGGTGGGTGGGTGGGTGGATGGATGGATGGATGGATGGATTTGTGGATTGATGGATGGATTTGTGGATGGATGGATGGATGGATGGATGGATGGATGGATGGATGGATGGATGGATAGATTTGTGGATTGATGGATGGATTTGTGGATGGATGGTAAATGGATGGATTGCTGCATAGATGGATGGGTGGTGGGTTGGAGGAGTGGGTGCATAGCATAGATAAATGAGTAGATGGATGAGTGGGCAGGGGGTGGGAGGATGGAAAGGGGACAGAGACTGGAGAATTTTCATGTTCTGGTGCCTCAATGATCAGGTGGATGGAGTTGCCCATCTTGCCTGCATATCCTCACCCCTATACCCGGTTCCCCGTCAGGAAGCTAGCTTCCCTGGGAGCAGTGTCACAGTATGTAGGCTGTTCTTGAACTCTTCTCCAAACACGTGGGGCCCTGTAGTTGGTCACTGAAGCAAGCCTCACAGTTCTCATCCGGGGACTCCATTCAGATGGCCCTGCTGTCCCTCAGCGGGACTGTGCACATGTCAAGCTAATGTCCTCTCCCCAGCTCCCTACCCTTGCTGTCCTCCCTCCCCACCCACCTCCTGGGCTCTCACTCCACTTCTTCCCCTTGTCCTCCCCCTGCCCCGCCCTCCCCCTCCAGTCTCACTTCCTTCATGAGGCCTCTCTTGATCTCTCCCCTGACAGCCCGCAGCCGCTGTGGCCCACAGCTTAGCCCTCTGTCTGGAAGACAGCTTCTGGGTTCCTGTGTATTTATTTTGTCTCTTCAGCTAGCTTTCCCAAAAGCTCCAGGAGAGCAGGGCCCATCCCTGTCACCCCACCCTTGTAACCTGCAGGGTCCAGCAGAGGGCCAGACACTCCCTGGACTGAGGGCCGGGGGCATAGAGCCTCTCTTCCAGCTCTAGGATGTGAGTGTGTGAATGCAGGAGAGTGTGTACATGCGTGTGTGTGTGTGTGTGTGTGTGTGTGCGCGCGCGCGCGCCTATAGGAGCAGGGAAGATGGTAGTGGGTCCTAGCATGGGGTTTTAGAGTAGGACTTACCAACCTTACTTCTATTGACACTTGGGGCCAGATAGTTCTTTCTGATGAGCTATCCTGTGTGCTCTGCAGGATCTCTGACCTCTACAAGCTGGAGGTAGGAGCTCTTCCACTCCCCCATCCTCCAGGATGTGACAACCAGAATGCCTCTAAACACTGACAGATGTTCCCTTGGGAAGCAGAATTGTCCCTAGTTGAGCATCACTATTTTAGAGAACTCCTGGGAATCTCTCCTTTCCTCTTATTGGCTGGGAACGTCACGTTGGCCCACTAAAAACTGAGCACAGTGATATGTTACCCATGAGGTTATTCTGTGGATCCCATAGAGATCCAAGAAGCACCCAGCAGAGAGCAGGTGCTAACTACATACCCATTAGTGAGGGACAGGGTTGTGCAGTGGTGGAGGGAGTATGCTCTGGAGCTAACCTGCCTGGACTGAAACCCTGGCTCGGTTCTGTCCTAGCTGTGTCACCTGGGCCACTCACTTGAGCTTACACTACCTCAGTTTCCTCATCTGTAAAATAGAGCGCATAACAGTTGTTCCCACCCCAAGAATGTGGCAAGGGTTAAGCAGATGCCTCTGGGTAAAGCCCTTGCAGTAGGGTCTGGTCTGTAGAAAGTGCTCGGCAGGGGCTGGAATTTCTCTGTCCTCTGGCCGGTGGAGGAACACCTCCGCCCCCTCAGCTTCCTCTGGCTGTGCCTCTCCCGCCTCAGTCCCTGCGGACCTGCCGGCCGGCACCGCTGCTGAGCGCGGGCCTTGCTGCCGGAAGCTCCTGCTCAGTCAGCTCACTCGCCCTCCCTAAGGCACCGCCAGGATGTTGCTGGGTGCTGAGCCTGTCCACACCTTGCCGGAGATTCTAGACAAGCTGCTTGTACATTGCAGTCAGCGCGCTGCCCTTGAATCCAGGGTGGACCTGCCAGCCGCTTCTGTTTCCCCCTGGAGTGGAGCCCCTCCAAAGCCCAACTCAGGGGCTGGGGAAGTGAGCTGCAGGCCTTTGCATTCTTTTTCTCCACTATTGGTTTGTTTCTCTTGCATGGTTACTTGCCCAAACTCTATTTACACTTTGTGTTCACTGAAGCTTTTGTTTTTAAACATGTCAGCCAACGGCAGGGCCCCAGATGAGGCATGAACCCATCTCGAAGGGTCACAGGGCACTTGATGGCTGTAGTCACAGTTGGCAGCCCAGCTGGGTCAGCATCTCTTGAAATAAACTCAAGAAATTCAAGGAAGAGCCAAAAGAAGAAACCTGGCCTTTCTGTTCATATCCCTTCCGTTCCGCAAGTACCTGTTTATTAAAGCTCGATAAATACTGATTGAACTTCTACTGTGGACCAGGTACTGTTCTCGGCACTGGAATTTCAGTGGCCAACAGGCAGACTCGAGCTCCATCCTCACTGAGGCCGGAGAAGACAGAACGTGAACAAGTCCACACACACACACACACACACACACACACTAAGTTGTGACATCAGCGCAATGGGCTAGTCAGGGATGCAAGGGCTTTGGACACCAATCTGGGTTTGAATCCACTTTCTACCACTTAATCTCTGACTTTCTCACATGTTACATCGAGAGTAATTCCTTGGAGGGTTACTGTGAGGATTAAAAATGAGCTGGTACAAGAACAATGCGAGGGATTTTGTCTGTCTTCTCTATCACTGTAACCCCGGTAACCAGAACAGCACCTAGCACACAGCTTCCGTCGATGCTCAGATGAAGTCGTGTCAGTAACCAGCTGCTGCCTCGGTTCCTGAGTCTAGCATTTTGATACAGGTCAAATCCCCCTTGCAGAAGCACCCGTATCCTCCACAGCTGGAGGCTCTGCTTGAAAGGGGAAGCTGGGGTGGGTGTCTGTGGGAACCCAGTCCCCACACTCCTGTCTCCTGTGGGCGGGCACGGCTGGGGTTGTGATTTCGGCAGTTTTTACTTATTCTCTGCCCTGTATCTTTTTCCTCTCTTTCTTCCCTGCCGTCCCTCACTCAGCAGTTGAGAGCGGCCAGGCCTGCAGGGACGGGGAAGAAGATGACCTGTTCTTACACTGGTCAGAAGGAACTCAAATGAGGCTCGTAGATAAGCAATCAAACTGCAGCCAAGGGTGGCATTCTGGTTCAAAGTTTCCTGTTAGTCATTTAGAAAACTTACCAGAACTGGGGACTGGTATGCAAAGCCACTTCCTTTGTCAGTAGTGTCTACTTTTGCCCAAATGGAGCATTGAGAACTGAGGCCCGTACTCAAGGAGAAATACATTGATAAGTTACATGGAGGCATCGGTTACTTTTCTTTCCATAAGATATGAGTCCTTGAGATGAGTACAGGCCAAAATTCAAGACCCGTTCGAGGCATCTTCTCAAGCTGATTGATTGGAACCTTTGCACCTAACGGAGCTGGGCAGAGAGTGAGGAGGATTCCCAGGGAAAGCCAATGAGGAGACAGGGCACAAAGCAGCCCTGCCCCGCCCTCTTAACATCGGATGGACAGACCAAGGGTGCTAGTGCCCCAGAAGCAAGCACGTATTGTGTGTGGATGGTTTTCTTCTGCTGGGAACCTCGCTGTCTCTGCAGCCCCTTCCGGCTCTGCGGCGGGCAAGTCCTCAGTCCCCAGCCGGACCTCTGTGGCTGGAGGGAGCAGGGAGTGGAGAGCCTGTTGAGTCAGGACATCAGCAATCTGGAGCCTGTCCAATGGCCAGCAGCCTCTGTGGGGACAGGGTTTGAAACCAGGCCAGGTGTGGAGGGATTGAAGACACAGGCCGTGTCTATGCAGGAGAAGAGAAACCTTGAGTCCCCTGAGGGCCCGGTCAAGGCTCTTTTTTGGATAAAGGATCAGTTTTATTGTGTTGACCCACAGTGCCTTTGGCTGCAAACCGCAGGACAGCAGATCTAAAGGAGACCTTCCGAAAGAGGCCTGAATGGATAGTTTTCGGAGGGTTGAGCATGCTGATAGAAGGAGAACCGGTGACCGTGTATGGAGCCCTTACTATGGCCAGACACAGAGTCAGGCGCTCGCTGTGTGTTATTCTCAGCTGAGTGCCCTGGGAACCTCATAAAGTGGGGACTGTCATCCCGTCCAGTCTACAGTTAGGGAAACTGAGGCTCAGGGAGGTGAAGATGCTACTCAAGCAGGCTGCCACTGGCCCCTACAGTGTCTTTATGTGGACTATGAAATGACACCCCTCCCCTGGTGGACCAAGTACCCGGGTAGGCACAGGACTGGGCAAGCAGGTTACTCTCCACTGCTCTCTTGGCCGGGTGGCCTCATGCAGGACGGAGCCTGCACAGTCACACGCCGTGCCGTGGGCCTGAGGCCAGAGCTGGAAAAGAGCAGAAACGGGCTCAAGTGCCACAGCTGCCTGACTCCAGAGACACTGGCTCTTAACTCCCCAGCTCCAGCCTCTGGGGACTGAGACTTCCCATCCACCTGAATGCCACGGGGCTAGTTGGTCCCTTGGTGAAAGAGATGATTTGTATAGGTCTTTCACTGAACGGCCTGCAGGTTTTCTCCTTTTCCCTCCAGAATGCAGTTCAGAGACTGGCAGGACTGATGCAGGAAGCAGGATCTGTTGAACTCCTGGACACCTGCTGTCCAGGTCCTGTGGGAAGGCGATGGGTGCAGAGAATGACCAAGGCACGGGAGGGGGGGGGGCGGGGCGGGGTGTTGAGTCCTCGCTTTGTGATTTACCACCAGGCAGGTCAAGGGGGAACCTTGGGTAAACCACTCAAACCCTCGGAAACTCAGTTTCCTCACCTGCAAAACGGGGATAGTACCTCCCTCATGCAGAAGTTGTGAGGACAACATGAAAGAGCTATTGGAATATGCTTCCCTGTGACACAGTGAAGTGACATTATAAATAATTCTTGCTTGTGTTTGAGGAAGGTCCTGATCAAGTTCCTTCTCCAAGGCCTCTTCACTGATGTGATCACTGCTTTCACTGAATCCACAAGTTTTGTGTTTTCAAATTTTGCTTGTGAGTTCTTCTTTGGCCCATTGGTTGTTTAAAGTATGTTGTTTAATTTTCAAGTATTTATGAATCTTCCAGTTCTCTTGCTAGTACTTATTTCTAGCTCTATTCCTTAGTGGTTGGAAAAGATGCTTCGTATGATTTCATGCTTTTTAAAATTTCTTAAGGCTTTTTTTTTTTTTTGTGGCCTAACAGATGGTCTGTTCTGAAGGATGTCCCTTGTGTGCACTTCAGAAGATGTGTATTCTGCTACTGTACGGTGGAGTGTTCTGTACGTGTCTGTTAGGTCTGCTATTTATAGTATTGATCAAGACCTCTCCTTATTGATTTTTATGCCTAGTTGTTGTATCCATTATTGGTGATGGAGTATTAATGTCTTCAATTATTATGGTGGAACTGTCTCTTTCTTGTCTTGATTGTGTCAAGGTTTGTTTCACATATTTTAGTGTTCTAAATATTTAGTGTTATTAAGTATGTATATGTTTATAATTGCTATATCTTCTTGGCATATTGACTCTTTTGCCAACATATAATGTCCTTCTTTATCTCTTGTAATATTTTTTTACTTAGAATCAATTTTGTTTGATATTAGTACACCCACCACAGCTCTCTTTTCATTATTATGTGCGTGGAACTCTGAATAGTGGAGATACGGGCATTTTAGGCTATCGTCATGAGGATGGAGTAATGGGGGAGCACCAAGAAGCCCATCATGGCCCTGGCCGGTTGGCTCAGTGGTAGAGCGTTGGCCTGGCGTGGAGGGGTCCCGGGTTCGATTCCCGGCCAGGGCACATAGGAGAAGCGCCCATCTGCTTCTCCACCCCTCTACCTCTCCTTCCTCTCTGTCTCTCTCTTCCCCTCCCGCAGCCGAGGCTCCATTGGAGAAAAGATGGCCCGGGCACTGGGGATGGCTCCTTGGCCTCTGCCCCAGACGCTAGAGTGGCTCTGGTCAGGGCAGAGCGACTTCCCGGAGGGGCAAAGCATCGCCCCCTGGTGGGCAGAGCATCGCCCCTGGTGGGCGTGCTGGGTGGATCCCGGTCGGGCGCATGCGGGAGTCTGTCTGTCTCTCCCCGTTTCTAGCTTCAGGAAAAAAAAAAAAGAAGCCCATCATGTCGGTTGAGAATATGGAAGTTAGATACTGACCTTCCTGTCATTTCCTAGCCCGATGATGGTTTGGCCTTTCACAGCCTCCATTTCCTCATCTGTAAAATGCGATCACAGTTTAGACCTCACGAGGTTGCTGTGAGGACCAGAAAAGAAGATGTGCTGAGCACATGCCAGGCTTACCGTAGAGGTCAAGCCACAGTCAGTGATACAGACACCCTCCCTGTCATTCAGGCTGGCGTGCAGGGCCTGCGCTAGGGAGAGGTCAGGTTTGGGTAATGAGTGGAGGCCTTCGGGAGCCAGGCTGGGCCGGAGCTGACTGCGGCGGTGGGCAGTGGGTTGGTTCTGTTTAGACCGTGCGGGCTGTACGGGTGTCAGATAAACCGAAGGCAGGGAGGGCAGGAAGGGGCAGAGAGTCTCGGTATCTAGAAGGCTCACCAGGTTGCTTGTCTTCCGTTTCACAGCAATATACAACTTCCAGGGGAACGGAGCCCCCCAGCTCTCCCTGCAGATCGGCGACATGGTACGGATACAGGAGACCTGCGGAGGTGAGTCCCTGAGCCAGGCGGCCCCTGGGGGCCGGGACCCTTGGCTGATGGGGTTGGAGTGCCCCCAGTCCATATCCAGCATCTCCAGCCCTCTCTTGGAACCTGCAACTTTGTGTACTCTATTTAAATATATTTTAATAATACTGAAAATAACACTTTGTTCTTTTAGGAATTTATGCTTAGCAGCAAAGGCCTGCCTGAGTGGTTTCAGCCTGTGACACCTTCTAGATATAATTCTTTATTAATATCGATATCATTATATATTATTTATTTATTTATTTATTTATTTATTTATTTATTTATTACGTGATAAGAGGGGAGATAGAGAGACAGATTCCTGCATGTGCCCCACTGGGATCCACTTGGCAACCCCCATATGGGGCCAATGTTCAAATCAACCAAGCTATCCTTAGCACCTGGGACCGACACTTGAACCAATTGAGCTACTGGCTGCGGGAGAGGGAAAGAGAGAGAAGGGGGAGAGGGAGGAGAAGAGAAGCAGATGGTTGCTTCTCCTGTGTGCCCTGAGCAGGGATTGAACCCTGGTTGTCCACACTCTATCAGCTGAGCCAGCCGACCAGGCCACATTGATATCCTTATGAAGGAACATTAGCACTGTAAGGGTTTGGAAGGGGCCAGTGAATCTGCCCCTGATTCCGGGAGTGCTGCTGCGTAAGACAGTGCGGCTTGGGCTCTGCTCCCGGTCCAGGGAGCAGTAGTACTTCCTTCCTTCATCAGCTGAGCCCTCTCTTGGGCAAAGTGGCAACTCTTCCGTCCCACAGAGGTGACATCCTCTTAGATGAAGCCAAGTGTCTGTTGGGCTATGCTCACCCATGGTAGGGGGGGTGGGGGTGGTTCTAGAGAGTTCTGTTTAGGATCTGCACAAAGGCTAATGGCCTTGGTCTCATGAGTCAGGCCATTAGAAATAAATATATAGCACCCATGCCACTGATAAAATTGACAATGGAAACCTGGTTTGGGTATCAGAGCCCAGTGGGCTTGCTCGTGGGTGGGCCACAGTCAGGCAGGCTCTCCCAGTTGGACCACCGCCAGGCTGCTTATAACCCTACTTCACACAGGGCTCACGGCGTGTTCTTCCTGTGTCCGGACAGAGCAAGGAGAAAGAAAGCAGGGACTGCCCTCCCCCGCCCCCTCCATCGGTTAACACCCCCCCCAGGGCCCTCCTGCCCTGGGATGGGAGTGAGGAGCAGGCCGGAGGCAGGTGTGCACTGCTTAGGAGGCCCCTCCCAGGCAGACAGAGAGCCAGAGGGAAGGAGGGCGTTCACAGAACGAGCCGTCTTCGGGACTTACCACATTGAGGGCGGCGGCCCGGAGCCGAGTTCCCTGTAACATCAGTGTAGTCACTCCTCGCGGGGACAGGTAGCGCCTCCCGTGCTGGGTTAGCTGTATGACAACGCTTCCAAGGCAGCCCTGCTGATTGTTGCGGGGGTGCACGTGCACGCACGCACACGCACACGCGCGCACACGCACACACACACAGACGTACACACGAACACTGACACACAAAAGGCAATCAAACAGAAAACCGTTTTTGGAGGAGAAAGAATTTGTTATTTCAAAACACCTTTAAAGCAGTCCTCAAGGAGAAAATGAGAAGTTTCGTTCACCTTCTTTACATTTATCTAATGCTTTACATGAGTGTTATTTGGGCTACAGGTGACAGGATACCACGTACTTTTCCATGTCCAGGCTTCTAAAGGTCCCAGTCTGGCCATATGGAAACCTTTTATACACAGTGAATGAAACTGAGCTGGGGGTGGGGGGTGGAACGCTCTCCTAAAGACTCAGGTCTGGGACTCTAAACACCCTGCCCCCTTCCCACACTCAACCCCCTCTTTCACAAGTTGAGCTCCGCCCAGGGGCAGAGACCCTAACTTCGGCTGTCTACCAAGGGCAAGAATGAAAATAAAAAATAGCAGACCAACTCCCCTCAGTGTCCTTTAGATGCTACTGAATGCTACCGCTGAGAAACAGGCGTGAGACCCCGCGTTTGCAGGTGGGGAACCGAGGCTCCGGGAGGAGAAATGACTGGCCACGTGTCACGTAATGAACCAGCAGCCACTGCGGCCACCCCATGCCCATAACCTACACTCCTTCCTCCAACCCATCTCGGCAAATGGGCTTCCTGTCTTACAGCGAACTTCAGACGAGTGTTTTCTTCTTACTGTCATGCGGTTTCCCTGGAGAAGGAGCTCGGGGGAAGTACACTGACGACCCAGGTGGCAGGTAGCCCGTCTCCCATGACCAGCCTGGCCTGCAGCCTGACCACGAGAAAGGCTACCCTTGCTGACCCAGGCCACCTTGGTCTGTCTTTGGGATTAGCACCCTTGCTTCTAACCTTCTAAGTATGGTTGTTGTTTTTTTGTTTGTTTGGTTGGGTTTTTTGGTTTTTTTTTTTTTGTTTTTTGTATTTTTCTGAAGCTGGAAATGAGGAGAGACAGTCAGACAGACTCCCACATGCGCCCGACCAGGATCCACCCGGCACGCCCACCAGGGGCGATGCTCTGCCCCTCCGGGGCGTCGCTTTTCTGCAACCAGAGCCACTCTAGTGCCTGGGGCAGAGGCCAAGGAGCCATCCCCAGCGCCCGGGCCATCTTTGCTCCAATGGAGCCTTGGCTGTGGGAGGGGAAGAGAGAGACAGAGAGGAAGGGGGGGTGGAGAAACAAATGGGCACTTCTCCTATGTGCCCTGGCCGGGAATCGAACCCGGGTCCCCCGCACGCCAGGCCGACGCTCTACTGCTGAGCCAACCGGCCAGGGCCTAAGTATGGTTTTCCACTTTTAATTCTATTCCTCTTCATTTAATGTATCCTTTTAATAAGCAGTCTAGAAAGAGCTGGGCATATATATTTAGTAAGTGATTGCCAAATCGTGAAATCCTTGAAAACCCAATGTTCAGAATTCTGTTCGAATGCTTCTACAGCCCTGAGGAATTGGTATGCAGATCGCTAGGACTCACACCCGTGCATTCACACCCCTACAGTTTCCAAACTGGAATCTGTGGAATCTTCAGATTTCCCTGAGGGCCTCGGAGTGCTGAGGGTTCTGAGATCAGGCCTGGTGTTGTGTGCTTTGCAGATGGGGTTGATGGGGTTGTGCCTACGCTTCTGATTGAAAAACGGTTCTTCCTCAAACATGAAAAAAATAAAAACCACAATGTTAGTCAAAACGGTGTAGTAGAAAGAACTTGGGTGTGGCCGTGAAACCTTCTTACAGACACCTATTGTCTCCATAAGAAATGCCCAAAGCGGTAGAGAGATTTTAGAAAAGCTTATTTGAGCCAATCTGACCTGGAACCTTAGACATAAATGAATTTCCTTTCACGAGAGCTCAAGCATTTGGGTGAGCTTTTGATGATGAAGAGAATGCTTAGTTTTGATCAACAAACAGTTCAGAGGGTACCTGTTGCTAAGCCTTGGACACCCTCATGCTTCTTTCCTTCTCCATATTACAGCTCTGAGGTTGCCTCTTCCGCCCAGAAGTAGTGTAAACATTCTGTGTCCCGGTTTTAAATGTGGGAAACACATGTGTTTATTGAGCAGTCAGAACTCTCCAGGGGGGATAAACATAAAAAGCGGTGTTATTTCCCCCCAATAGCTTCCTTCAGTCACATTTGGTTGACATCTTTGCTGATACTTCAATGACATCTCAGAAGAAGAGTTCAATCTAAGGTGACCAACTTTTTTACAATGAAAAGGAGGACAAAAATAAATGGAAGAAAACAGTATCGTAAATAAAAGAAACATTTTATTCATTGCAACAATAATACACAATAATATGATCAATGCATAATAAAAACATGTGTAATATTTTAGATTGTCATTATGCTTACATGCCTATTAATTTTTAATAATAATTGTAAGAAAAAAGTACTCATTGAGATACAAATATGTCACATCACATGCAGTGATTGAGTCTGCATCGATCAAATATGGACATTTACAGATGAGTCTTCCAATATCAAAAAGGAGGACATGTAGGAGGAACTTTTCGAGGGAGGACAGAACTTACAAAAGGAGGACAGTTGGTCACCTTAGTGCAGTCCCATCTCCAGTTCGACGTTCTCCTCCTTCCCTTTCCCCAGCATAAAGAAGGCTGGGCTGGCCTAGCGTGCGGAGGACCCAGGTTCGATTCCCGGCCAGGGCTCACAGGAGAAGCGCCCATTTGCTTCTCCACCCCTCCACCGCGCTTTCCTCTCTGTCTCTCTCTTCCCCTCCTGCAGCCAAGGCTCCATTGGAGCAAAGATGGCTCGGGCGCTGGGGATGGCTCTGTGGCCTCTGCCTCAGGCGCTAGAGTGGCTCTGGTCGCAACATGGCGACGCCCAGGATGGGCAGAGCATCGCCCCCTGGTGGGCAGAGCACCGCCCCTGGTGGGCGTGCCGGGTGGATCCCGGTTGGGCGCATTGCGGGAGTCTGTCTGACTGTCTCTCCCTGTTTCCAGCTTCAGAAAAATGAAAAAAAAAAAAAAAAAAAGAAGGCTGGGCTGCAAGTTTGAGCTTCTCTTCTTCCAGTTCTCTGTGTTGAGCGATCAGATGAGCCCAAAGACCAGCCAGTCCCCTGTAGGAATAGCCCTGTGGCTGGGGAATGAGAAGCCAGTGGCCCCCCGAATCTCTGGGTGAATCTCCTGGACGGCACCCCCACACTTGGGTTCGGTTTGGGGTATGAGGGAGTTACATCATTCCCTCCTCAGGTGACAGCTACCACCTCCAAGATCTCTCTCTCTCTCTGTGTCTCTCTCTTTCCTTCCCCTGGTTACAGACTGTGGTAGTGAGATGTTTTGGGGGGTAGCCCAGCTTGTTCAGACTCTTCTTAATAAACCCTTCAGAGGGAATGTCTGCCCCACCCTCAGATGTTTGCTATGGGTCTCTCTCTGGAATAACAGAGAAAGTCCCATTCCATCTATTAATACACAGGCAGTCCAAGCCATGGGCCCCGCTTTGGTGCGGAAGAGATGGGATTTCTAGACAACAGTTCCCATCACAGCGGTTCCCAAGGAGCAAGGGTAATGGAGAAGGTTGATTTTTTTTTTTTAAAGGTAAGGCAGGCATAGCATTTGTTGTTGTTTTCTAGAAATGGGACTACACCGTGCATACCATGCTGAGACTTGCTCTACTCACTTAAAAATATCTGGGGTTCTCTCTGCATCAGCATCGGTGCATCACCTCCTTCTTGGTTCGGCTTCAAGGCGCCCCACAGTTCTGAGCGACTGCTTGCAGGGTGGGGTCCACCCAGAGCCAGGTAGCAGCTTCCGCACTCACAACTCCACTGAGAGTGGCCTTGACCTGTCTGGAGGCAGAGGGGGCATCGTGGGCAATTGGCAGGGGGTTGTCTTTTAAGTGCCACTTTGTAGGAAGACAGACCTTTGTTCAGGTCTGTCTTTGTGAAGGGACTCCATTTTCTTTTATTTATTTATTTATTTATTTATTCATTCATTTTAGAGAGGAGAGGGAGAGACAGAGAGAGAGAGAGAGAGGACAGACAGAGAGAGAGAAGGGGGGAGGAGCTGGAAGCATCATCTCCCATATGTGCCTTGACCAGGCAAGCCCAGGGTTTCAAACCGGTGACCTCAGCATTTCCAGGTCGACGCTTTATCCACTGCGCCACCACAGGTCAGGCGGGACTCCATTTTCTTAAGGAAAGCTGTCCCATTATGGGGCGTCTGTAAGTGAGGCTTACTTCCCACAGCAAGGGCAGGGCTGAGCAACAGCAGCGAGCTGCCATTAGGTTGAATTGGAAGCATGTCTCATTGACTTTGTTGCTATGAAAATATGTTAAAATTGTCTCATCAAATAAAAGAAAACAAACAAAACCACATTCAAAAATCTGTAGGTTCTGGAAATAAAATAGAAAACATGCCCAGCTTCCCTCTGGTTGATGACAATGATTGATTTTTAAAACAGAGAACGGCATTTACTAACTTGGGAACTTACCATATGCAGCCACTGGGCAAACTCAGAGCTCCTTACCAACTGTAATCTTTCGTGAGACAGGCTCTGCTGTTCTCGCTTTATAGATAAGGAAACTGGGGCTCAGAATAATCCAGCAACTTGTCTAAAATCGTACAGACGGTACGTTGTAGGTCTTTATTCAAATCCAGGCTTTGATTCCGGAACTCACACTCTTAACTACGCTGATGGGTACTAGCTCTGTTTGATCTTCATATTATTAGATATTTCAGTCATACAGGGTAGTAAAATACACCCAGGCACTCGCTCACCACTCAGGTAAACAAACATCAACGTTTCCCATACGTGCTTCCGATGAAACAAACACTTTAGATGCAGTGGAAACTCCCCGTCGACTCCTCCCTTATCCCATCCCTACCTTTTTGTCCACACAAGAGGTAACAAAAGTGGGATGTTTTCTTCCCCGTCAAGGTCTTCTACCTTCATCAGACATGTTTACCTTCATAATCCTGTTGTAAAAGAAAAGTAGTTTTTGGAACAACACTAGGTGGTAGGTTGTTATTTCGCTCATTTTACAGATAAAAACACTGAGGCTTGAACAGCTGCAGGCGATGACGGAAAGAGGACTGGACCTCTGGGTCACAGATTCTTTTTTCGGTGTTCTGGGATATTTTAAATCTCTCCTCCTTCTCCCCACCACCTGCAACTCAGGTGATTAGAGAATTTAAGTACATTCCATTTTGGTGTTTGGGATGTGGGAAGGGAGAACAATTTGAGTATTTTGGCACTTCGTCACTGTCCCAAGAATGGTAAAAAAAAAAAAAAAAAAAATTCTTTTTCTCATCTTCCCTCAGGATGAACTTTGTGAGTTTTCAATTTAAAAAAAGAAGTGCTATTAATACATGGATAGGATTAAAAAGAAGAAAAAAAAACCACACACACACAAAAACCCTAGCTGTTATTTAACTCAAAAGAATGTTGAGCCCCGGGGCAAGTCATGGGATGGGGTCCGGACTGTGCTGCACTGAGCCTGCTTTCCAGGGCCCGCTGTCGCGGGTCCGGCTCTGTGTGCGGACTGTTGTTATCTGCAGGGCTTGGAGTACAGCTGCGTATAGCTGCCGGCTGACCAGATGAGGCAGCTGACTCCAGAAGGTCTCAGAGGTCAGTGACCCAGCAGGGCTAGGGATGCCAGGAAAAGGCCCAAGGCCAGCCCCGAAGCAGTTGATGCATTCTCATCATCTGGCAAAGGTTAGGTAGTTGTAGGCCGTTCTTGGCAAGGGTCACTGGGATTTATCTCTGAAAGCAACTAGCTCAGTGCCACGCACAGAGTGGGTGTACAATCTGTGTTGGTTGAATTGGAATCTGGGAACCGGAATGTGTACCTAGGGGTAAGAGTCAATAGACCCCCTTGCTCAGGAGTGAGGCGAAGATCTGAGAATCAGGAGACCTACAGGGTGTCTACAAGTAACCGTCTCATGGGTCAGAGCAGGCAAAATCTCCAGCCTAACTAGGACGTCAGGGGACCCTAACGGAGCCCCTATGATGGAGATGCAGAAGTGGGCATGAGCTTTGGGTAGGGACTATTTGTCCCTTGATTGTTTTCCTACTTTCTGGTGGACTTTGGTGGCCTTGGCCATCAAGTGGATTCAGGTCATTACAAGCAAGAGACCCTCACTGATAGCTGTGCTCTAAGAGAGTGTTAGACCCTCACTGATAGCTGTGCTCTCAGAGAGTGTTAGACCCTCACTGATAGCTGTGCTCTAAGAGAGTGTTAGACCCTCACTGATAGCTGTGCTCTAAGAGAGTGTTAGACCCTCACTGATAGCTGTGCTCTAAGAGAGTGTTAGACCCTCACTGATAGCTGTGCTCTAAGAGAGTGTTAGACCCTCACTGATAGCTGTGCTCTAAGAGAGTGTTATCTGCATCTGTGCTCACCTCACAGGGGACACTGTGGCAGAACAGCCCCGAGGACTGGCTAAGTCCCACAGACATGCCCTTGAGCCCCGACTGCGTGATTTGGCCCATTACCTCAGTTGACTTGAATTTCAATTTCTTCATCTATAGAAGAATGTCAATATTTAGCTCACAGTATTGATATGAGGACTAAATGAGAAAATGCATGAACAACACTTAGCATACAGATTTGCATGAATTAAATGGCCATTAAATGGTAGCTAGTGACATTGCAGAAATGCTCTCATAAGTAGTTGGTGGGACGTGGAAGCACTGTTACAGCACAATGCTGCAGAGCAGTGGTTCTCAACCTTTCTAATGCCGTGACCCCGCAATACAGTTCCTCGTGTTGCGGTGACCCCAAACCAAAAAATAATTTTGGTGGTTACTTCATAACTGTAATTTTGCTACAGTTGTGATTCAGAATGTAAATACCTGATATGCATTATGTATTTTCCGATGGCTTTAGGCAACCCTGCCGGGATCGCGACCCACAGGTTGAGAACCGCTGCTGTAGAGTGTCATCTCTGGGGTCTGATACTTGGGTTTAAATCTTCGCTGCATCACCCACCAGCTGTGTGACCTCGAGCACGTTGTTTAGTCTCTCTGCGCCTATTTTCATTTGTAGAATGGAGGCAGAATAGTACCGATTTTATAGGATTGTTGCGAAGATTAATTTATAACTTGAAAAAGAAAACAAAAAACTTCTCTAGAGTTCCCAGCACACAGGAAGCACTCAGGAAAGATAAGCACTATGGTGACTGGCTAATCCTTACCAGTAGTTACAGAGAAATTATTAGAGGAGTGTGTGTAATGCTTCGTGGAGGGGTAAGTTCTTCAGCGCCGGAAGTAGCAGCGTCGTGGGAATGTGGTTTGGGGGATTCAGATGTCGGGAGGATGAGAATCTCAGGCAACACCGTGCTCCTTCCTCCATCCAACAGTACGATGGTTGCCCACGTTCAAATCCTGACCCTGTCGCTAGCGGTGCGACCCTGGGCATGTTCCTTCACTTCTCTGTGCCTCAGGTAGACCACTCTTCTGCAAAACAGGATAATTGTTACAGTTCCTGTCTCCTGTGGTTGTTATGGAGATGAAAAGGCTTCATGTGTGAAGGGTGCTTAGCACGGGGCTTTATTTCAAACCTGAGACTCTCTTGCTCCAACCTTCATTCCTTTCTTCCTGTTTTCCCTTTCCCCTTCCTCTCTCTGTCTGTCTGTCTCTCAAAATAGGAGCCACCGTGGGCCCCTGTTGCTTTAGAACTGTCTTCAGGACCTGACCCCTCAAGCTGTCTCATGCGGGGAGGGATGACTTTGCGTTTTAAGTTGTTTGTTGTGGGGCTTGGATGGATGTCTGCGGAGAACATATTTCAACTGCAATCTGTCAGCCTGGTAATGAGGGTTTGCTAATGAGGCTCCCACCAGACACTTTTTATTTACAGAGATGACAAATGCCACACTACTTGGCTGTGCTTGAATCATTTCAAAGGCGGGCGGATTCATTATAGTCATCCGGTACTTGCTACTCCAAGGTTCATTTTGTCTGAGGACTATGTGTAATCTGGATTTGTGTTCATTGTATCATTTTTGATATCCCTTCAAAAAGAAGACTCTTTTAAGATTCCTGTCCTTTCATCCATCCCTGAACTTGCCTGTTTTGTAATGACTACCTTTGGCAAGTCGTGTTTTAGACGTCATTTGCTGCTGTTAGAACTGGGATATTATTTTTAGCGAGTTTGCCAAACTCCCTTCGCCTTTCTATGTCCTCAAGGCAGAGGCTGGACGGATGCATGTGGACACAGGGCCCGGGCAGGTGGTGGAAAGCAGTGAAGGGCTGGGTGGAGCTGCCCGGTTGGAGGCACCTGCTCCGTCCGATGAGGACAGCGGCTCCCCTCCGCCGGCCAACGGGGGCCGCATGGGCGTGCTGGCCGCCACCGCCGCTCCTCTGGCTTTTCAAGAGGGAGGACATGTGCATTTTAATGGGAAATCCCTGTATTTTTAGATGCTTTTGGAGACGTTGGCAATCAATTCAATGGCTTGTTGAAGCCCAGGGGCTTCCAGACTTTGATCTGGGTCTAAGGGATGAAGTAGTTTGCAGTAGTTTCTTTGCCAGTTAAACAAACAAACAAACAAACAAACAAAAATGAAACAAGCAAAGAAACCCAGCAACAGACTTGTGAGACCAGCTGAGAGACCTGCTCCTTTGTTTTCTCTCTGCAGATTGGTACAGGGGATACCTCATAAAGCACAAAATGTTACAGGTAAGATTCCTTTGTTTTCATTTGGGACAGTGCTGGTTCCTCAGCACACGGGCCCCACCCAGCCCTCCCTGTGCCCTGAGCCTTCCCATCTGTACACCTTGGTGCTCCTGGGGCTCCTGTCCCTCGTTCACTCGTTCCTTAAGGCCAACCTGCTGAGCTCTCCTCTCCCTGAAACTTGTCCCGATATGCCATTCACATCTGATTTCTCCGTTCCTTGAGCCCCGATGGTACTGTGTATGTTTTATTTGAAATTTATCTTCGACTGCCTCCCTTTAGAGTGGTTTGGGACATTCATCATTTCCTCACCTATGTCTCCAACACAGGAAAAGGACAGGGCCAGTCTCTGCCGTTGGGGAGGTCCCTCATTCCAAGCCCACTTTAGACCATCGTCCCCACGAGAGCAGGCACCTGCTTTGCTCATCTCCTTACCTCTTGTGGCATCTAGCGCAGTGGCTGGATGTCCCTCGTGCGCCTACTGGTTGAATTTAGGAAGGAATTTCCAAGTAACTGATAAGCTTTTCTTATTAATGGAGCCAAGCTCATGGAGAAAGGAAATAAGAGATGTGTCTTCCTTCCTTCCTGACATGATGCGTTGGGAGGCACGATCCTACTTTGCTCTCTAAAGGACAATAAAATACGTCCGGGGAGAAAAGGGTCTCAGATCAAACTAGGCTACGTGCAACCAGGAATACTGTCGCTTCAGGACCTGACCTTCCAGCTGTTTGTGGCCGTGAAGGGGGACTGCTTTCCTGGTAGTGGGCAGGAGAGGGACCGGGCGGAGTGCTTGTCTCACTCAGAGGGACTCTTGCAAACACTCCTGTTTTGCCCATGTGATGAGTGTACACCATGGGGTTGGAGCAGCCTTTGAAATCTAGAGCTACTGTGGGGTCTGGAACAACTGATGGAGAACTGTAGGGGACTGGACCTAAATGGGTGGATTTTGAAGTTAGCCCCTGCTCTGCGGATTCTGGGATGATCCCTTTAAAGTCTGAGAGACTTTCCAGTCCGTGACTTTTGGGAAAACCATGAAGACCTTGGGTCACTTATTTCTGTAGGGATATGTCATTCTATTATACCTTATGTTATGATATGCCTATTATGCTATAGTATCTTATGTCATCTTATTTCCAACAGGGCATTTTTCCTAGATCCTTTATCCACATCAAGGAAGTGACCATTGAGAAAAGAAGGTATTTGTCATTCTTCACTAGACTTGACCCTTCGATGTTGACGGGATGTCTCTGTCCTTCTGCTTGGAAAACATGGCTTGGCAGATGCAATCCGTCTTCCTGCCTGTGTTTACTTGTGCGTCTCCTTCCCCTCACCTAATCCAAATTGATTCGTGCCCAGATCTAGTTCTGAGTGGGTATTAATCAGTTTGAAAAATCAAACTTTTTATCGGCAACTGCCTTTGAACTGTACTAATTAGATTAATTCTGAATAATAAGGTTGAAGAGTCCACCGCAGTGAAGGAGGACATTAAAAAGGAGGTCTTTTACTCAATGGCAAAAGCTGCAAATGTGTCTCTTAAGATCAGGAACAAGACAAGGACGTCTGCTTTCACCACTCTTATTCAGTATAGTATTGGAAGTCTTAGCCACATGAACCAGAAAAGAAGAAATAAAAGGCAACCAAACTGGAAAGGAAGACGTAAAACTGTCATTATTTGCAGATGACATAATAGTGTGTACAGAGAACCCTAATGATTCCACCAAAAAAAACTATTAGAACTGACAAATGAATTCAGTCAAGTAGCAGGATACAAAATACATATCTAGAAATAAGTTGTATTTTTTTATACACCAATAATGAACTATCAGAAAGGGACACTATGAAAACAGTCCCATTCATAATTGCTTCAAAAAGAATAAAATAGGAATAAATTTCACCAAGGATGTAAAAGACTTGTACTTGGAAAATGATAAGATACCTAAGAAAGAAATTGAAGAAGATACATGTAAGTGGAAGCATAGACTCCACGTAACATCATCAAAATGTCCATATTACCCAAAGCAATCTATAGATTCAACACAATTCCCATCAAGATACCTTGAATAGCAATAGCAATCTTGAGAAAGAAAAACATCAGGGGAATCATGCTACCTGATACCAAACTATACTACAAGGCCATAGTAATCAAAACAGGATGGTACTGGTATAAAAACAGACATATAGATCAATGGAACAGAGTCCAGAAATAAACCCATGACTTTATAGTCAACTAATATTGGACAAAGGAGGCAAAACATACAATGAGATAAATATAGTCTAATCAATAAATGATGTTGGGAAAATTGGACAGATATGTGCAAAAAAAAAAAAATGAAACTGGACCACCTTCTTACACCATACATAAGAATAAACTCAAAATGGATTCAAGACTTAAATGTTAAACTTGAAACCATAAAAATCCTAGAACACATAGGCAGTGAAATCTCAGACGTTTCTTGAAGCAATATTTTTTTTTTCTGCTATATTTCTGCAAGGGAAATAAAAGAAAAAAAAACACATGGGACTACATCAAACTAAAACGTTCTTGCACAGCAAAGGGAATAATCAACAATAAAAAGACAACCTACTGAATGGTAGAACATATTTGTTGATACATTTGATGAGGGTTAATATCTGAAATTAATAAAGAATTTATAAAACTCAACACCAAAAAAGCAAACAATCCAATTAAAAAATAGACAAAGGACCTGAATAGACACTTCTCCAAAGAGGATATACAGATGGCCAACAGACACGTGAGAAGATGCTCAATATCACTAATCATCAGAAAAGTGCAAATTAAAATCACAATGAGATATCACCTCACACCTGTCAGAATGGCTACCATCAATAAATCAACAAGGATGTGGAGAAAAGAGAACCCTCGTGCACTGTTGGTGGGGATACAGATTGGTGCAGCCACTGTGGAAAAGCAATATGGAGTTACCTCAAAAAATAAAAAGTGGAACTGCCTTATGACCTGGCAATCCCACATCTGGGAATTTATCCAAAGAAATAAAAAAATCAGTTTGCCCTGGCCGGTTGGCTCAGTGGTAGAGCATCGACCTGGTGTGCTGAAGTCCCAGGTTCGATTCCTGGCCAGGGCACACAGGAGAAGCGCCCATCTGCTTCTCCACCCCTCCCCCTCTCCTTCCTCTCTGTCTCTCTCTTCCCCTCCCACAGCCGAGGCTCCATTGGAGCAAAGATGGCCCGGGCGCTGGGGATGGCTCCTTGGCCTCTGCCCCAGGCGCTAGAGTGGCTCTGGTCGTGACAGAGCGACACCCCGGATGGGCAGAGCATTGCCCCCTGGTGGGCGTGCCGGGTGGATCCTGGTTGGGCGCATGCGGTAGTCTGTCTGACTGCCTCCCCGTTTCCAGCTTCAGAAAAATACAGAGCGTCGGCCTAGCGTGCGGAGGACCCGGGTTTGATTCCCGGCCAGGGCACACAGGAGAAGCGCCCATTTGCTTCTCCACCCCTCCGCCGCACTTTCCTCTCTGTCTCTCTCTTCCCCTCCCGCAGCCAAGGCTCCATTGGAGCAAAGATGGCCTGGGCGCTGAGGATGGCTCTGTGGCCTCTGCCCCAGGCGCTAGAGTGGCTCTGGTCGCAATATGGCGACGCCCCGGAGGGGCAGAGCATCGCCCCCTGGTGGGCAGAGCATCGCCCCTGGTGGGCGTGCCGGGTGGATCCCGGTCGGGCGCATGCGGGAGTCTGTCTGACTGTCTCTCCCCGTTTCCAGCTTCAGAAAAATGAAAAAAAAAAAAAAAAAGAAAAAAGAAAAGAAAAATACAAAAAAAAAAAAAATCAGTTGAAAGTGTATATGCACCCTTATGTTCAGTGCAGCGTTATTTACAATAGCCAAGATTTGGAAGCAAACCAAGTGTCCATCAGTAGATGAGAGGATAAAAATCTTGGGTATACAGTAGTTACACAATGGCATACCACTTGGCTGTAGAAGAGAAGGAAATCTTACCCTTGCAGCAGCAGCGTGGATGGGCTTGGAGAGCATTGTGCTAAGTGAAATAAACCAGTCAGAGAAAGACAAGTACCATAGGATTTCACTCATATGTAGAATCTAATGAGCACATGAACGAACAAGCAAAATAAAGACAGACTCAGGTAGAGAGCAGGCCGACTGCTGTCGGGGTGGGGGGACTGAGTTCGGGGGCGGAGGGATTGAGCAAAAAAACCCCACTCATGGACAGGGACAACAGTGTGGTGATTTCTGGGGGCAGGGGTTGGGGGGAGGTAGAGGATGGTATAGGGGTGATCCATGGTGATGAACGGAGACTTGACTCGGGGTGGCGATCACTCAGTACAGGGTAGAGACGACGTGTTGTGGAATTGTGCACCTGAAACCTGTATGATATTGTTAACCAGTGTCACCCCACTAAATTGAAGAGAAAGGAAAAAAGTGTAAAAGAGTGAAAAAGGAAGTCCCTTGCATTGGCATCATGTAATTGGTGTGGTTCTTAGAGGCAGCTGATGAGTCTCATGACAGCAAGGGACCCTTTGGGCAGCTGCAGCCTGATGCAAATTTGCCAACATTTTATCTTGCTAGCACTTGGATCTCAGATTCACACCACTTTCTCTCCCACCTTCAATAGAAATATCGAGAACATCATTCCTGCAGAAATTCCTCTGGCACAAGAAGTGACAACGACGCTCTGGGAATGGGGCAGCATCTGGAAACAGCTCTATGTGGTAAGATTCAAAACCCTATTCCTGCCTGACCTGTGGTGGCGCAGTGGATAAAGCGTCAACATGGAAATGCTGAGGTCGCCGGTTCGAAACCCTGGGCTTGCCTGGTCAAGGCACATATGGGAGTTGATGCTTCCAGCTCCCCCCCTTCTCTCTCTCTGTCTCTCCTCTCTCTCTCTCTCTCTCTCTCTCTCTCTCTCTCTGTCTCTCCCTCTCCTCTCTAAAATGAATAAATAAATAAAAAAATTAAAAAACAACAACAAAAAAACCCCTATTCCCTGGGATGGAGGCTTCTTGCCCTCTCTGGTTTGGCTTATATTTGGAATTTAGCCTTGATCAGGGCAGGCCAAGGTGGCCTCACTGACATAACAGAACAAAGTCTATGAGGATGTCGAGGCCCAGAGAGCTTGGGTGATTTTCTCAAGGCCGCACAGCAAGCTACTGTCAGCCATAATAAATGGGGGTTTGTCTGCTATGATCCTTTTTTAAACTAGTGCCAACATTGTCAAACTTAAGTATTTTTAAGAGTCACCTTGAGGGCTGTTAAAAAAAAATAAAGCTTACTTCAATGGGACTCTGTGTTTTAATAAACTCAGGGGGGATTTTGATTTCCTGAGCTGCTTATAACACCTTCAGAAATACTGTTCTCATATGTTAATTAACTAATGGCTGTTGTCCTCAGATCTACTAGGAAGCTTTGACCCTGGGAAAACAAGGAGTGCATTTTGCATCTGTTTTCCAGTATCGAAGCAAAATCTAATTTCAAACCCTCCTTTGATGTTTCTGAAGTTCTAATGAAAGCAATTTGCTAAGAAAACCATTAAGCTGAGACTAAAATGTCAACCCCAGCTTATGCATGTTTGTCAGAGCACCGTGCACACCTGCTGTTGTACACGTGCGATTTGTGGACTGACTTCTGCAGTCCTCAGTGTTGACTCCCATGTGGATATTTCATAATATATGACGATTGATACCTCAAATTCCCTAAGTTCCCCGAGAGCTGTTCGGAAAGTTTGGGGGCAAACGGTAGACTTGAGGCTCCCGTGGCTAACTATTCACGTACACTACTAAACATCGCATACACATGCACCACGGAAGCTTGGCATTGTCCGCTGAGAAATCTGTGACAGCCAGTCCGTCATGCCCTTTACCCTGGTAAAGAGATCCTTAGACTTCCAATATTCCAGCATCGCCTTCATGGTTCTTGCCTTATCCATATGCTAACTATGTAATGTTTGCTGAATACCTAAATTGGCTCCCTTTTTAGTCAACTTACTTTCCATAAGGAACTGTGTAGCAAGCTATTTCATTCTCACGAGAGTTCCCTGGTTCTCCGGCACCAGCGGGATGCCCTCCACTTCGACTCGGTTCTGACACTGACTCCGTCGGCTTCAACCCTGCAAGATTTCCGTCACTTCAGATGCCAGTCACAAGCCCTGGGTCCCCAAGCTATGCACACTTCTGTCCATCCAAACTCGCCACAAATTCTGGGGTTCTCATTATTCTTCTCTAGCCCGCACCTCAGTGTCCACGATTCCCTAGATCAACTCACAGAATTCTGGAAAGAGCTGTACGCACAGTGGCTGTTCTGTGATCAGGGGTGCAAGGCAGGAGCAGCCCAGTGGAAGAGACACACAGGAACGGTACTGGGCGGGGCGGGCACAGAGCTCTGTGCCGCCTCCAGGTGTGCCCCCTGGAGGGTGCCTTCTGTGCCCCCGGGTGGGCACAGAGCTCTGTGCCGCCTCCAGGTGCGGCCCCTGCCCGCACACTGTTCCGCTCACCGTCCGGGGAGCTCCTGGAACCTTGTCGTGGAGAGTTTTAACCAAAGTCTCATCCCATAGCCGTGACTGATTAAAGCCTTGGCCGTTGGTCACTGAGCTCAATCTCCGGCCTCTCAGCTCCCTAGAGGTTGGGGATCGGGGAGGTGACAAGACTGGGGCTGACAGTCCCAACTTCCTCATCACATGGTCGGTTCCTGTGGCATCCAGCCTTCATCCAGAGCTTGTCTGAGGGACCACCAAGAGTCCTGTCACTAGCACAAGCTCAGATAGGGTCAGAAGGGGCCATTCTGTGTAATAAAAACACTCCTCTCTATTACTCAGGAAATGCTCTTAGGCGCTGTGCCCAGAATCAGGACAAAGACCAAAAAATGTATATATATATATAAAATCAATATACCAACACATGCTTTCCCAAATGGAAAGCTCAAAGTACTTGGCACAATTAATTAGAACATCATTCAAATAAATACATTGCCAACAAGTGTTATTAAATGTTTGCTCTAGTACGTGTCAAAGGCTCTGAGCCCAAGACCTTGTCTCCCTCTTGGTTAAAAATATTAAGAAAGGTGGGGGGGGGGGGGGTTAGAGACATAGCACCAGGAACTGCAAGGTGCTCCTCCTCCTCTTGAACGGGAGGCTGGAAGGAGAGTGGAGGGGAATCACCATATAGGACCACGGTATTTGGCACGGTGTCTTTGTACCCGCCAAAGCCATTCTGTGTCCCCCTAGGTTGTGTACCTGTTACACTTGGAGAGACACTGTTCTAGAAATGGCCTCTATCACCAGAGAAATGGCCCTGGTTCCCAATTTTATTAAAGGGGCCTGAGTTCTAGGACCTGCTTCACCACTGCAGGGGTGGAAATTTTTCCCTTTTTCTCTTCTAGGTTCTTTGTCTGGCCTAGTAATTAAATTGATATAAGACCACTTACTAGGAGAAAACAAACAAAAAAACCCCCAAATTTAGTGTCATGCCTGTGGCAGACCCAAAGATATGAGACTGAAAGGGCAGCCAGTTCACTGAGGCTTGTAGAGCCTCCCGAGCTGAGGAAAGGGGAGGGGGCTGGGAGTACAAAGGGGAGGAAGGGCCGCTCCCAGGGCGGCACAGGAGAAGTTTGAACATGCAGTTCGCCCTGTTCTGCGGATAAGTTTCTTAGGTGAGAAGGGATCTCTCTCTCGTAATAACTCTCTTCCGGGTATGGGCCCTCTCTCCCGTGTAAATTTAGGCAGTTGAGGGGGAGGGAAAGAGCTCTTTCTGAATCTTCTGGCTCTCGATTGCCTTTAGCTCAAAATAACCCTCATGCCACAGCGACATATTTTGGGGTGGCAAAAATCTGCTCCCCTTCACAGCGGATGTTCACGGTATTCCTGCTCTAGTATCTTTCTGGATGAGAGTCAGAAATCACCCTTTCTTGAAGAAGTGATTGGAACTGTTACCTTTGCTTTTGGGAAACCCTTGTGGCCAGGGTGGGAGAGGGTGGGAGGGGGGCCTTTTGTAGCTGGGTCAGGGCCAGGAAGGATGCTCAGCCTTGGCCCCCAACATGCTAGCCCATGTGGGGTACAGCGTGCCAAACAGATGCCCAGACACCTCTGACCCAGGTGACGGGGGGGATTGTTTCCTGTCTCCTAGGCCAGCAGAAAGGAGCGCTTCCTCCAGGTGCAGTCTATGATGTGCGACCTGATGGAGTGGCGGTCCCAGCTCCTCTCAGGGACTCTGCCCAAGGACGAGCTCAAGGAGCTGAAGCAGAAAGTCACATCCAAAATCGACTATGGCAACAAGTAAGCACCCTTCCCTCTGGAAAGATGCCTTCTTCCCCTCCCCGCCTCCATCTTTCCTCCTCAGGCCCTCTACCCCCCTTAGAAGCTTGGTTTCATTTTTAGATGCCAGTTGGCCGCTTTCTATTTGGGAGCAGGCTGTTACCAAGGCCATGCTGGCGTGCCTTTGTTATCACCCCCCTGGGGCCCAGGGACGTGCAGGCGGAGAGACGGCTTGCTTGTGCAGTAGTTATTACCCGGCTGAGATGTAGGACACTCGTTTAACCTACTTCCGAGGGGCTGGGGAGCACAGTCATGCCTGCTCACTTTTGGCTTAGTTGTCATTTTATTCCTGCATTTACAAAACTCTCCCTTAAATCCCAGTGTGAGATTTAATGTCCCTCACCCCCCATCCTAAATTATCCAAGCCACAGGCTATCAGCTAACTCATGCACAGTGATAAAAGTGCTTCCTCAAAGGAGAAGAGCAGAAATTGGTTGGAGTTTGAATGCTGTGAAGTTAAGAAGAACATGAAACAGTTTTTTGAGGCAGGACAACCCATTGATAATAATAATAGTGGCAATAATATTTTAACTAACATTTAATCTGGGCTTATTATGGACCAGGCTTGATGCTCGCACTGTCTCATTTAATTCTAGTAACTATTCTATGGGGCATACTGTTTTAGTGTCCTCATTTTTTTTTTCAGAGGAAGAAACTGAAGCTCTTAAAGAGATTAACATTTTTGGAGTCACACAGCTAGTAAAGGGTAGACCCAGAGTTCAGATCTAGGCTTTCCAGTTCCAGAATCCATGGGCCTCACCACTGTGCTACTTGGACAGCATTTGAGAACTATAACGGCCTCCCTTCCCTCCTGGTTATCTCAATGCCCTCCAAACATCCTACTCATTTGTTTATTCATCCCAACAACGAACATGTATTGAGTGCTTACGATTGGCCTAATTTCCTGCTAAATGTCGAAACTATAGAAATAAGAGTTTCTGCCCACTAAGGGACTACAGTCCAATTAGGACTGAGCTACAGGTAAACAATTAAGATATATATATATATATATATATATATATATATATATATTAGTAAGTTTGATGGTTTAGGAAACTAGATGTTCTTAATATGACTTAAGAAGGAAGTCAGGGAAGGCTTCCAAGAGGAGGTGACTCCAAGCTGAATTTTGAAAGACAAAAAGGTGTTAAGTAGGCTAAAAAGAGGGGGGGACCATAGCATGTTCAGAAGATGGCAAAGTGGGTCAGAAGGCTGGAACTTCCCTGAAGGGGGAAGTAGAAAGAGGCTGTTCAATGAGAATATGAAGAAAATTTCCCAGCAGCCCGGATTCCTTGCCCTTGTCGTGTGCACTAGGAAGAAGAACCAGAGAGGAAAGGCAGAGGGTCTAACTTACAGCTGCTTCCCATCCCAGCAGCACGGTCCTTCTGCTGGTTCCTCTGCTGACAGCTGTCAAGCGCACCCAAACCTGCTTATAATGCGCCTCCTCCCACCGCGACGGGGAGGGTTTGCCACACAGCTGCTGCCTCCGTAGGTGGTAGCTGCGGTGGCGTCTGAGCACAGCCACAGCTGGCAGTGCGGAACCCAGGGAGTTTTGCTGTAATGGCATCTGTGACCTTGCGCTGGCGTTTCCTCATGGAGGCTCCCGAGAAAAAGGACCAGGGGTGGAAGAAGTGGCCACCGCTCGTAGGAAGCCTTCCCCGCGCAGGGGGCTCTTGCAGGCCCTGGGCTCAACTTGCTTGCCCTGTAATTGCCTCCTTGCTGGGCTGGGAGCTCCTCTAAGACAGCTGTCTGACTCACCGCTATGTGCCGGGGACGGGGTCTGCACACGGGCCGTGCTCCGTGACCAGTAACCGAAGGAGTGCATGGATAATGGTGATGGAGAAAGAGGGAGAAACGAGCCTTCCCCAAACCAGCCTCACCTCTGCAGCGTCGCCTGGACCAGCCCCGCGCTTTCGGTTTCAGTCAGTTCCCTTTGGGGAAGTGAGAGGCACCCTCGGAGACTGAGGCCCTGACAGAGCCTAGGGGCCCCGTCTTCCTGCCCCCCTTCCCTGAAGACTCCAGCTGGAAGTGAGAGAGGTCTGGGCAACTGAACTCACCCCTGGCCTGGTGTCCTGGGGTTCCAGAGCTCTGATCTGGGGCGTGGCAGGCGGCTTCCTGAAAGTCAGACGGCCAGACCTCCGGGCCGAGGGTCCGGGGCACAGGCCTGGCTGTGACCCTCAGCGAAGCCTGACAGGGAACTGAGTCTGGAAGGAGTGATCAGAATCGGCCTGTTCCCCCCCCCCCCCCGCCCCCACTCACTCAGTTCCTGCATTCAGACATCAACATTTTGTTGAGCACCGGAGTGGCCCCAAGGATAGTTACAAAAATACAGCCACTATACATATTTAACCAGCAAGGAGAACTTCTCATCACTTACTGAGTGCTTGCTCTCTGCCGGGGCCTGGGTCAAGCACGGTCCCTACATTCACTCAGTTAAGTCTCACGACAGCTCCCCGTCTCTCAGGTGAGGAAACCCAGGCTCACAGCGCGATTAGGTGCACTGGCATTTGAACCGGGTAGCTTGACTCCGGGGTTCAAACGCTTAACCACTGCATTCTACTGTCTCCCAAGGACTCCATGGGTTTGGGAGAGACAGAGAGAGAGGGGGGGGGGGGAGAGAGGCAAACAGACATGAGTAGGAAGTCACACATTTCTCGAGAGGAGGAAGCATGAACTAACAGAGGTGGGAGGAGGCGAGGGTGGGAGGCAGGGCAGGGTGAGAGCTCTGGATCCAACCAGACTAGCAGGAACTATTGGGTGAATGAAGAATTGCAGGGAAAGGACAGAGGGAGAGAGAGAGCAGGGAGGAGCGGAGAGACAAACATGGACATGGAGAGGAAGGCAGGCGGGCCGGTACTGTGAGGGCCTGGGCGCCCAGTGGAGGAGTTTGAATTTGTCCAGAAGGCGAAGGGGAGCCACAGAAGGAGCCATTTCTGTCTTCTTCATCTTAAAAAAAAAAAAAAATTATTTTTGTTTAAAGAAAAATGCACACAGTGGGGGCTTTTCCCCCCCAACCTCATCTTGGGTTCATTTTTACCACTTTCTTGAACAGAAGTGAGCCACGGGGCCACCTCCTGGAAAGAAAATGTCAGAACGGCCAGTTCTCCAAAATGAATGGTCTGCTGTCCTGTGGGGGGCAGTGTCTCCTGACCCCGGGCCTTGGGACCCCCGGCAGTCCTGCCCTTTGACCGCCGCCGCTCCCAGGTTTCAGGAGAGAGCAGCAACGCACAGGCGCTGCGGTGTCCAAGGAGCGAGGGAGGAAACCCTCAGATGTCTCCTCCAACTCCCGTGATAGCTGCACTCGGGGGCATGTTTTATTCATACGTTTGAGAACTGAATCCACTTTGATAAATTTTGAAGAGAAGGAGCTAGAGAGATCTTGGCATTAAATTATGAATCGGCGACACTCTATCTTTTTTCCAAGGCCACACGAGCCTTCGCCCGGCATTAGTTGGACGCATTTATTCCCCCGGAGCAGGGCCCACTCCGCGGCAGGGCTGCGCGACATTATGAGTCATATCCAGCCGGGAGTTAATTTCCTAATGAGTGTGGACACACGGGCGAAGCTTGGCTCTGCTCTGTGTGCATTGGGATGAGATGAGAGATGTGCCTCTCAATCCGATTCCCAGATAACAGATGAAAACTTGGCCTCCTTCCTTCCTTCCCCAGTCTGGTCCTCAGTAGTGGTGCCTAAGCAGGACCGCTGTTCCGTCTGCCTTCCCAGAATCTCCACTGAGCCACCTCCCCCTACCTTCTCCGTCGGGACGACCGAGCCCCCCACCCCCCATCTCAACATGGAGCATGAGAGCAGCTTCATGCTGACATGCTGAGGCCTCTGCAAACCTACCCCTGGCCCCCCAGTCCGATCCTGCTCCTAAGCCCCTCCTAGCTACAAAGCACGCCACGGAGGTGGAGGGCGGGCGAGGACGCTTGTGTTTCTTTCTGCCAGCTCTGTGGTCTTGAGCAGGTTACTTAGCCCCCATATTCTTGGCCTTGCTTCACCTGTAAAATGGGGGTATAATAATAGTACTTCCCTCGTCGGGTTGTTATACAGCTTAAACGCATCGATACACATACAACATTGAACGGATGTGAGCTTATGGCAAGTGCTCTGGGAGTGTTCGCTGTTATTAGTAGTCGTCAGTGCCAAACAGAATGGCAGATGCAGCTGGAACAAAGGGGCAAAGCTTGTGGCCTGGAGGTCAGAGAGTTCAAGGGCAAGCTGTAGGTAGCCATCGACATATCTGAGATTTCCGCCCAGCAACTATGTTCAAATTGTTATGGAATAAATAACACACGAATTCCTTCTCTGCATTTATATTCTGTATGTTACATCCCATCCCATCACATCAGGTGAGAACACTGAGCAAATCAAGACAAGGCCCATGTCTCCTCGGACCCTCTCCTTCCCTCCTAGCTCTAGGCCCCTCCTATCCTCACAGGCACCCTTGTGGGTAGTATTGGGAGTTTGATGCTTTCTGTCCAGACTTTTCCTTCTGTCCATTGTCACTCATGTACACGCACCCAGATAACATATCTGGCTTGGTTTGCTTGTTTGTTTTATATTAAAACACACCATATACATCTGTCCATACACTTTTCCCACTGAGATATATCATTAGACATATCAAAACAGTATTATGTATATATATATATATATTTTTAAAGATTTTATTTATTGATTTTAGAGAGAGGAGAGAGAGAGAGAGAGGGAAAAGAGGTGGGTAGGGGTGGGAAGCATCAGCCCGTAGTAGTTGCTTCTCATATGTGCCTTGACCCGGCAAGCCCGGGGTTTTGAACCGGCAACCTCAGCACTCCAGGTTGATGCTTCATCCACTGCGTCATCGCAGGTCAGGCTAAAACAGTATTATATTTTTTAAACCCTGCTTCACGAAATGCCATCACAGATCACGGATATTTTTAGCTATTCCCCTTTTGTAGACACATTTTTTTCCCCAGCATTTTGCTGATGCAGATAATCCTGTAACACACATCCTCGTTCAAGTGTAAGGTGTTTCTTTAGGTTCAGTATCTCAGGAAATATACATTTAAATGTTTTAATACGCATTGTCACTGTCCCTCCTGAGGAGGCTGCACCGTACCAGTGTGACTCCCAGGTGTGTGCAGGGCTGTGGGTGTGGAGCCGTTCTGGGGGCGTCGGCAGTCCTCGGATACCAGGTGAACTTCCTGGTAGGAACTCCCCACCAACATCCTAACGGCTGCAGCCTGCCGTGATATAGCCTCACTTCCCGTTTCGGCTTTTCAGAATCCTTGAGCTCGATCTGATCGTCAGAGATGAGGATGGGAATATCTTGGACCCTGACAACACCAGCATCATCAGCTTGTTCCATGCACACGAGGAAGCAACCAATAAAATCACAGAGCGGATCAAAGAAGAAATGGTGAGCTTTGCAGACCAGGCTTCGGCCAAGTGAGGCAGACAGTGAGCACACCAGAAACTTAAAATTATAGGCTAATTAACCAGACTGTGTATTGTTCAAGGGGACATCTGTCCTATGGTCAGTAACCACACACATAGTTTATTGTATTTTTGTACTCGGATCTGTAATTCATTCTGCGTCCATCCTATAGGTAGTTTAATGCCGGCAAACTTCCCCCTTTCACAGATCTTTTATGTTCCAGCGAGGAGAAGAAAAGCAGTAAAAATTAATTAATTCATTCATTCCAGGTAGTGATAAGTTTCTAAAGGCAATAAACTAGGGTTCTGTGAATCAGAGTGATTCAGGGGCTATTTCAAAAGGTACCATGGAGAAAGGCCTTTCTCAGGAGGGACAACTGAGGTGACACTTGAATAATGTGAAGGCATCAGGCCTGGGAAGGTCTAGGGGCAAAGTGTTCTGTGCAGAGGGGAGAGCAAGTGTGAAGGCCCTGAGGCAGGACTGAGTTCTGAATGTTTAAGGAGTAGGAAGACCAGGATAGGTACTGCCACACTGTTTCCCAAAAGTTGCTGTCCAGTTCTGCATTCCTTGAGCAAGGTGTCAGAGTTCTAGTTCTATCTTCTTGTCAACACTTGGTGTGGTCGGTCCTTTAACTTGAGCCATTTTAATGATTGTGCACTGCTATCTCATTGTGGTTTAATTTGCAATTCTCCGGATAACTAGTGATGTTGAACATCTCTTTATGTGCTTGCTGGCTATTGTCATTTATATCTTTTTTGGGAGTGAAGTTTCTGTTTAAATATTTTGCCCATTATGGGAGTTGATGCTTTCTGCTCCTCCTTCCCTTCTCTCTCTCTCTCTCTCTCTCTCTGTCTCCTCTCTCTAAAATGAATAAATAAAATTATAAATAAATAAATAAAAATAATTTAGCCTGACTTGTGGTGGCGCAGTGGGTAAAAGCATCGACCTGGGACACTGAGGTCGCTGGTTCGAAACCCCGGGCTTCCCTGGTCAAAGCACATATGGGAGTTGATGCTTCCTGCTCCTCCCCCTTCTCTCTCTCTCTCTCTCTCTCTCTCTCTCTCTCTGTCTTCTCTCTCTCAAATGAATAAATAAAATCTATAAATAAATAAATAAAAATAAATATTTTGCCCATTTGAACTGGGCTGAAATTTTTTATCCTTGAGTTGTAAGATTTATTTGTTTGTTTGTTTATTCTGGATACAGATCTTTATCAGAGATATATTTTGCAAATATGTTTTCTTCTAGTCTGTGCCTGGACTAGGAGAAAATTTCATTTTCTTAAATGTGTCTTTTCAAAATCAAAAGCCGTTAGTTTTGACGGTTTATGTAAGCAATTCTTTTTCTTTTATAGTTTCTGCTTTTTTATGACACTAACTCTGTGAGGAAAGCTGGGTCAGTCATAGGAAACCAAGATGGGAAAATCAAGGCCAAGAGAGTCCAGGGGACTTGGCTCGGATTACAGAAACTTCTGGTGGTAGAGCTGGGAATAATGCTCAGAAAACTTTCAGCCTCGAAATCTACACGACTCCGAACGTCCCGGATCGTCTTCATGGCCTCCTGAGTGGTGCTGGGCTAATCTTCTCCATCTTCTTCTCTTCCTTCCCTCCCTCAGTCGAAAGACCAGCCGGATTACGGAATGTATTCCCGGATCTCCTCGTCCCCTACCCACAGCCTCTACGTCTTCGTGAGAAACTTCGTGTGCAGAATCGGGGAAGACGCTGAGCTCTTCATGTCTCTTTATGACCCCAACAAGCAAACCGTCATCAGGTAGGCGCACGGCTCTCTCTCTATGTCAGGACTGCCTGGCTTCTCTGCCGCCGCAGGCTGGGAGCTGGCGGAGCACAGGGCGTCTTCTCTTTCCATCATCGCTCGTGGAGAAACTGTCACCCAGAGGAGAAACTGAGCCTGAGAACATGAAATAACTTCTTTTAGGGTGCGGAAGTCAGGCGGAAGTATGACTTACCACCAAGTTTTTCCCGGAGTGGGGTGATGGCGACAAGGTTTTTGTAAAATAGTTTTGATGGCTGGGAAACAACCAGAAAGAACAAGATTCCAAAAGGTAGTAGTAGTAGCATCGGCTAGAATAAAAATAACTACTTTTAAAATGGGAAATGAGTGGTGACAACTCTGTATCCTCCACGGCAGCCACAGTCTAAGACTGTGGGCGCTGGGTTCACATCCTGGCATCACCGTTTGTCCTTTCTTAGCCTCGGGCAGGTAAGTCCTTCTTCTCAGCTCCAAGATTTCCATGTGCAAAATATGAATGCCAACCTCACAGAATCACTTCTTTCAAACTTTTAATGAGAAAAGTCTCATGAAGCCCAGGGCCTGGCCGATGCTACCTGTGCTCCAGCTGGAAGTGGCTATGGTCATTGCTACTTTAATTCATTGTTCTTGAGAACGAAGGAGGTGAGGGCACTTGTCGGTGCCTCACCTTTGGGACCCTCAGGGACAGACTTTGGCATACCTCTGGCCCCCATTGCTGTTCCCCTGGCCTCTGCTTGTGGCTCAGACAATCCTTCCTCCCAGGTGACTACTGCCTGTTCCCCTTAGTAGGGTTTTGGGCCGACACGTGGTCCTATACCTGAGGCCCTGGTTTATGCATTAGGATAGAGCTAGAGCACGATCTTCTGTGTTTATGGAGAAAGTGGTGTCCTCCCATCTTGGACATTGTGATGATGAAATGAGATCACGTACAGTACCTAGTGAACGTGGTGCTCAGGAAGTAATGGCTCTCTTGGAGACATCTGTGGGACATGGACGGGCTGTCCATCTAAGGAGTCTGAACTGAGGTCTGTACATGATCTCATTGAACTCTCATGGCTCTGTGCCATTTGGGTGACAATATGAGACCCATGGAAGTCAAGTGACTTTCCCATAGTCACACATTTTTATAAATGATAGAGCCTGAGATGTCTACCCAGGTCTACCTGGCTCCAAAGACAAGGTAGTTCTCTTGTTAGTCTGTCACCAAGGCACCTTTCCCTAAGAGTAACATCCAATATCCTGAAGGGTTTCAGCACTGTTATGGTGGAAAGTTATTCTTCGTAGCAAACCCAAATCCCTAATGTTAGAGAGCCAGCCCCGCCCACCTGGCTAGGCCTCGGTGGACATTGTAAACGAGTGGGCTTGCCCCCTAGGAACCGGCCTTGCCATGGCCTGTGCGCCTGTCTCCTTGCTGTTCCCATCACCTGCTCCCCAGGCACCTGTGACAAAGGTCCTGGAAGCATCAATAGGACCGTCCCTACCTCTTAGAAAACGTGAGGACTCCTCATGGCCGAAAGGGCAAGGGTGCTGGCCTACCGGCCCACCTAAGGGGTAGATGGCCTGGACCAGCTCTGGGGAGAGAGGCAACGGGTCAGCAAGATGGCAGCTCCATTCCCTGGTGCGTCACATGGATGCTGTGCTCAATGGGGCGTGCCTGGGAGACGCCTCGGACAGTGCGAGAGACACGGGGAGGTCCTCAGGAGAGTGAGGGACGAGGGAGAGCAGGACAAAAGGGGCAGAAGCCGAACAAGTAGAAAGCAAAGAAAGAAGGGAAGAAGCGTGATCCAGGCTGGCACAGGGGACCTGGGACACCCTGGCTACGTCAGTCTGACTGCCCATTCCCCGAGAAACACTCTTCCCCACTCCTGCCTGCCCTGATCAGCGCTGGCACACAGTGGGCCACGGGCAAGTTCAGGCATCCTCCGTGTGACTCAGATAGGATTGGGGGGGGGGGGGGGTTTGGCTGAGACGGACCTTTCAGTGTGGGGATGCAACAGGATCAGAGCCCAGAGGGTGCCTGAAGAGACCCGGTTTGGAAGATTCACGGTAAATGTGTGTAAGGGGGGCGGGAGGGGGGAATAAAGCAGTGACTCAGGCATCAGGCCAGTGGCAAGGATATTTCTAAAACGAGCTAGCAGGGGAGTTGGCACGGTTCTCCCCCGCTCTCTGAAGAGGGTGTCGTGTGGAGGAGGTCCCACCTGCCTCAGTGCCAGGCGGGCCCTCCGGATTTACCGCTCAGGTCTTCCTGGGCCAGGATGGATGGGGCCAGCTCAGCCCTCCAAATTGCTTTTCTTATTTATGATTCTATTTCCCCTAGAAGAAAATTGCTGGGGCCCGCTGTTTCGAACTAGCAGGGTAGTTCTCTGTGGGGCTTGCTACATGTAATGAAAGGTCCTGGGAAATTCCCGTGTATTTCACTGTGACAGTTCAGAAATAACCACTAGGAAATAACTTAAAAATTAGGGTTGGGTGGGGGGGGATGGAGCCTTCCTGGCTAGTTTGCTGCAGATTTCACTAAATTTTTAAAATCTTACTGGGGAAAAAAAAAATGGTGAATTGAATTTGATTGAGTTTTAACCATTGATTAACCCGGAGCGGTGATCATTTGATATCAGTTCCATTTCCCCCTTAAACTTTGCTCGGATTACTCTCATTAATCTTCTAGGGGTGAGAGGAGAGAGGAACAAGACACCGGCCAGAACAAATCTCTGCAAAGAAAGCAATTGCCCTTAACTTTGCTGAATTCTCATCATGCCTTCCTGGGGTGACTTGGTGTTCAAGCTTTATCTTGCTTCTTCCTAATTCAAGATAACGAGCATTTATTTAGCACCAACTATATGCTCCTGGATGGCATGGAAAACCTAACGACTTAACTTGGTGAACTGTACCCAGCTTCTCCTAAGTTAAAGAAGTGCTAGCTAGCCTGTCTTCTCGGCCCATGCAGGGTGGCGTATGGCTGCTTGAAGATGTGAAATGATTAATGATCCTATATCAGAACCATGTGACTGCCTCTCAGAAGACCCTTAAGTGGTTTTCAGTTGGCCGTATAGCATCAAGCCAAATCCTTGAATGGCCTACAAGACCTACATGGTCTGGCCTTTCTCTCTAATTTTTCTCTTATCGTTTTCCCCTGGGATCTGTTTTTTATTTTATTTTATTATTATATATTTATACATATGTTTCCAAGCATATATATTTTCGTTGATTTGACAGAGAGGAAGGGAAAGATAAAGAGAGAGAGAGAGAGAGAGAGAGAGAAGCATCAACTCATTGTCTGTTTTGCACATGTGCCCTGACTTTGGCTCAAGCCAGCGCCCTTGGGATTGAGCCAGCGACCCCGGGATTGAACCAGAGACCTCAGCGCTCTGGGGCACCACTTTACCCACTGCACTGCCAGCCAGGGCTGGGATCTGCTTTTCAGATGCATTCATTTCATTCTGCGTCGGGGCATTTGCACTCCTGCTTGCTTTGCCTGAAAAACTTCCCTTTTCCCACTCTTTTGTGGTGACCAACTTCATTTACATGTCAGGTCCTCAACAAAGACGTGCCGGACCTCGCAGACTAGGCCTGGCTCTACAGATACACATTCTCGCTACATCCCAACCACTTTTGGTATACCATATACCACAGTTGCATATAAACAGTTGCGACGACCCCCTTTAATTACCTACTTAAGTGCATCTCAGATAATGGCTATGGCGATGTTTCATTTAAGGAAACAGTCCTACCTCCAAGGGGTAATTAAAAATAATTCGAATCTTGACTCAGTCTCAAAGGGAAGTGGGATGGTAAGGGAAGGGTGAATACATTCTTTTTTGTGGGAGGGGAGGGGTTGCATTAAAAAAAAGTTTATTTAGTGCAAAACAGTTCTATTGTGACAGAGCACGGCTGTGAAAACAGCCAAGTACACCCTCTACGAATGGCCAATTGTACTAAAATCCTTTCCCCCTCATTTCTGCCCTCAGTAACCCCCCAGAGAACGTGCTGCTCTTCAAAACTATCAGGAAGCGGGCCCACTTTGCCTAGCTGATGTGGGAGGGAGAGAGGCTGTGACTGCACTCACGGCCGCCATCCTCTGCCCTGCTAGTCTAGCGTCTGTCCCCTTGCCGGGACTGTCACCTTTTGGTGGGAGGGACCACGTCTGTCTCCAACATGACTGTGTTCCCAGCGGCCAGCAGGGTGTGGGGCCGGCAGCAGGGGCGTGGTGAGTATTGTTACTGAATGAATGAACCCCGGGGAGTAACGGGTGGCCACTTCTCTCCCCACAGTGAGAACTACCTGGTGCGATGGGGCAGCAAGGGCTTCCCGAAGGAGATTGAGATGATCAACAACCTGAAGGTGGTCTTCACGGTGGGTGTGCGCTGTCTCTCGTCACTGCGGCCCGGCCGTTGGTCCGGAAGGGGTGCGGCTTCCACGCAGAGCCGGGTTCCGTGCTTTCTGCAGAACTCCGGAGCCGCTGGCGGGCCTGTGTGCCCTCTGGGAGCTGTTGAGAACAGGAGTCTTCTTCCTCTCTCTCTCTTCCTGCCACCTTCCCTCTTTCCCACTCGCCTGCCCACGGAGAACACGTGCAGAGCGCTGTGTGAACAAGCACCCACCTCTCCCAGCCACCATCTCGGTGACCTGGGCACAGCAACGAGGCTGCTTCTCTGGTGAATTCATGGCTAAGCCGAGTTCCTTTGAGTGGTTCAGACCTACAAACCTTTCTCAAATATGTCGGGGAAACCCAAAGTTCTTCCTAGAACATCGACCGCCTTGGTAACTTCTGAACGTAAGTCTTAGACGCCTTAGGAGCTTACAAGTCATCCTTCTTCAACCACCAGGACTCCCGGGGCAAGGCGTAGGTAGGCATGTTGAAATCAGTTGTTATTTGGCTGATTTATTTTAGGTTTTTTAGCTTCTAGAAAGAAGAAACAGTGGAAAGAAGGAAAGAAGGGTTATATTTTGCAGTCCCACACTTGTCCTGTTTCCATGATGTCTTCAGGCTGTACTCTCAAAACACCCAAGGATGTCTGTGTTGTCGGCAGGCCCCCTTGGGAGAAGAACGTCTGTGAGATTTTTTACTGCGTTACCTGAGCTAGCAAGGGAAATGAGTGAAGAGGAGCCGGGGAGGGAGCTGGGCATTGACCACACTGATGAGTTTGATCCAGGAATGTCCGACATGCTAAATTAACCTACCTTGCTCTACAATACTTTTCCAGTTCCAGCCCATTAAATGCAATGTCTAATGTTATGTCTCAATTAGACAGGAGTGCGGCTGATTTATTTTATTTATCATCTCCTAAAAAAAAAAAAAAAATGGGCCAGAGGAATAGGATCATAAGTCCTAATTGCTTGGAGAAAGTTTTCTTGGCTCATAGAAATGTGCCTGAGTCCTGCTTATCTATTATTAGTTAGGAGGAGGAGCCTATTTATTTTCTTGAGAAACAGGAGAGTCCCCTGGGGCTTCCTGATTAAACCTGGAGACAGATGTTGCATGAGAGGCAGAGGGACAGGGAATCAATCAGCGGTTCATTTCGCAGAGAGCCGACTCATGATGAAAACACGCGGGAAAGGGCATCGGTAAATTTGTGTCGCTCGGTATTAATGGGATCCCGCCTTCCTGGAATCCTGCCTGCACCCCCAGCTCTTCCTCCCACAGCAAATGCACTTGAGGGACCCTGGCTGACTGGGTCAGAAGACCGAAGCTTCCCTCTCTTAAAACGACGGGAGTCTTCCTTTCGGGGCTAGCTTCCTAGGTCACGGTGGCCTAGCTTCCTTTATTGAACGGAGGGCTATTCAGCGAGTACCTGCAGGTGTCAGCGCCGTGCTAGTTGCTGGGGCTACGGCGCTGAGTAAGCTGATAGGCCCCTGCTCTCACGGTGTGATGAGGGGAATTCAGAAAGTAAGTAAATAAATAAAGAAAGGGAATGTCAGAAGGCAATCTAGGCAATGTGGATAATTAAAACAGGGTGATGTGATGGTGTCTGACTGGGAGTTACTTTCGGTCAGGCGTCGAGGTGATGCCCGAGTTAGAGATGAGATGAGACTTGGCAGGCATGTGCCTCGCTGGCCTTATTCGTCTTGTCTCTGGACATTAGCTCTTTCCAGTGTCCTCTTTGGGGGCAGAGCCCGAGGAGCTGGCACGTGGGTCAGGCCGATGGCGGACTTGACCTCTGTCCGCTTTACAAGCACTCATCCCCCTCGGCCCTGTAGGAGGAGAGCGGCACATACCGCGGGGCTCCCAAAGACCTTGCCGAGTTTGGGGGTCACCGCCAGTGCATGGGAAATGAGACCGAACAACAGAGGGAGTAACTAATGGATTAGGAAATCGGGTGACATGGGTTTTAAGTTCCATCGCCCTGCCTCAACGTCCCCAGCACATCTGTGTTTTTAAGGCCAAAATAAAATGATTGGGAGACACCACAGATCAGAACACAGTTTTGAATGAGGTTTGCCCCGTTCACACGTCCTTCAGAGAAAACCCGTGCTCAGGCCTTTTGTTGTGCCCACAATAATCTGGTTCGTCCCCGTGCCAAGGGTCTCTGATGAGGCAGCTTTCAGAGGTCTGGTCTTCCTCTGAGCAAAGAGAAGAGGAGTGGAGTGGGGGCTTCCCTAGGGACCTTAGAGGTCTGTCTAGTGCATTAGCTGCTAGGGCTGCCATTACAGACTACCACAGAATGGATGGCTTAAATAACAGGAACTTACTTACTGACAGTTCTGGAGGCTGGACGTCCACAATTAAGGTGTCCACAGGGTGGTTTGCTTCAGAGGCCTCTCTCCTTGGCTTGCAGATGGCCATGTACTCCCCGTGTCTTCACACGGCCTTCCGTCTGCATGTCCATGTCCTAATCTCTTCTTCTAACGGCATATCAGATTAGGGCATACCCTATTGACCTCATATTAGCTTGATCACCTTATTTTTTGTTTGTTTCTTTAACAGACTGATTTTTTTTTTTTTAACAGACTGATTTTTTAAATTAAATCTGTGAATTAGTCACCTGTTTCCAAATACAGTCTCTTTCTGGGCACTGGGGGATTATAACTCCAGCATATGAATTTGAGGGGCACAAAATTTAGCCCATAACCTCTGGGAAGAAACCTTGCAGGTGCCGGGGCCCCTGCGGCTCTGGATTGCCTCTGAAAGACACCAGTCAAAGCGGTGGGAAGTCTAATGGCAGAAGAGAAGCAATTAGGGACGAAGGTCATTATAGAGGAAGCAAGCCTTGAGCCCCTAAGGATGGAAAGGCTTTGGCGGTGTAGAGGGAGGGGTGAGCGGTGCGCGTTTGAGGCGGAGGTGCGGACAGGGGGCTTAGGAAGAAAGATCCCGAGTTGAAAGTGAGCATTGTATGTTTGCAGAGCAATAAAGCAATCTTTGTGACAAAAACAGAGTCCGTGCAGAGAGTAGTGGGGGCTCAGTTGGATGGGACAGCTGGAAATATATCATGTCTAGGACTTTTTATGTTGGCAGTAAAAAGAGATTAGCACTAATGAGGTAGGAAATAGTGAACGGGTAACATTGTTGCGGTGTGTATGGGGGGGAGAAATGAAATAATGAAGGTGACTTCTAAAGATGGGCTTGTAGGGGACTTCAGGTGGATGGGAGGGAGGAGTCGGGCAGGCCAGGGAAGAGGCTGGTCAACCATTTCTCTGGATCTGAGATAACTGGGATCTCAAACTTAGTTGCCCATGGGCAAGGCAGGGAATGCAACTGCGTGGAGGGCCTTCCTTGGCCTGAAAGCCCCCTTATTCCTTACCTCCCCTCCCGGCCCGGCCCAGAGCAAGTGTCCATTCCTCCGGCCAGTGAAAGGACAGCGTGTGTCAGTCAGCATTCTCCAGAGAAACGGAGCCAATAGGATACGGGGGCAGGTGGGTTTATTTTAAGGATTTGGCTCATGTGATTATGGGGGTTGGCCAGTTTGAGATCTGTAAGGCTGGCCAGCAGGCTGGAAACTCAGGCAGGATTTCTACAGGGAAGTCTCAAAGCAGAATTCCTGCTCCTCTGGGAAACCCCAGTATTTGCTTTTAAGGGCTTCAACTAATTGGACAAGGCCCACCTACATTATGGAAGGTAATTTTTTTTTTAACCTAAAGTCAACTGACTGTAATGGCTAAGCAGACCTACAGAGTAGCCTCACAGCAATGTTTAGTGTTTGACCTAGCAACTAGGCACCATAGTCTAGCCAAGTGAATGCATACAATTTAACCATTTAGCCCCCAAGGAAGAAGGCAGGGACCACGCTGGGGCCATGTGTTGTCCCTTAGACTCTCTCCCCTTTTCCTCTCACACCAGTCACCGTGAGAGGCTGGGGATGACTTCTTTACCCCAAGCCCTGGCTCTGATGTGAGCTGACAGGCCGTACCCAGTGCATATGGCTGCATGATGCTTAACTTGGATTAATTCGGAGAAGAAGCGCTATTCCCCCGTGAGGCCAGCGTTCTTTCTCTGCTCTGACGCTGACAGCATGCCTTGATGTTCTTTCTCCGGCTGACTCCAGCTGGAAGGGGGCCCCAGGAACACTGATGCTTTTAGTTTTGGGCAGGGCTGTCGGATGCTGAGGTGGTCCAGGTGGGTCTTCCTCCTGCATGCCTTTCTGATGGTGAGAAAGATGTATTGTGGTAGTTAGACTTACAGACTTTGGTGTCAGAGTGACTAGACAATGACTCCAAGGACTAAAGGCACAACCTTGGGGAAGCTTCTTATCTTCTTGTGTCTCAGTTTCCCCGTCTATAAAATGGGAATGCAATAATAGTATCCACTTCTGAAAACTGTGAAGGACCAAATAAGATGCTGACACGAGCCAGTTGGCAGGTGAATGAGACATTCTTGCAGTTGACCGGTTACAGCATCCTCCTGGGCACTGCATGAGTGCATGCCCCTGTCCCCCTTGAAGTCAGCATGCTCACACAGCTTGCTTTGGCCCCTGAAGTGTAAGCCAAAGCGACGTGTAGCTCTTGTGGCTGGAATGCTTTAAGCGCCAGTAAATGGTTTGCAACATTCTTGCAGTTGACCGGTTACAGCATCCTCCTGGGCACTGCATGAGTGCATGCCCCTGCGGAGGGAAGCCTGGAAGCACCTGTGTGACAAGATCATCCATCACGCAGGGACCTTGTGTAAAGAAGTCAGGGAAGCGGAGTCCCCGCCCATCTGCACTGAACCTGCAGTCCGAGCCAGAGGAAACTTCTGTGTGTCATGAGCTCTGAGTGAGATATTGGTGTCACTTGGTGTCACAACCACCCAACCCTGAGTGATATACGTACATTCGATGCATAGTCAATGGGACCCTGGGATTTCCCCCTCTTCCCCTACCCTTCTCCTTGAGAGGGGCGGAGCAGTGATGAAACGGATGGAGTCTTTTGTAGCAAATGCTATTCTGGGGGTCTGTCGACGGACATACGGGGAATCCTGCCCATAGAAAGGACATTGCATTGCACATCTATCCTTCTCTTGCTGTCCGTTTGAGGTGGAAGAATTGGGACTGAACACCAGAGCCCTGCCATCCAGTTAGTTTCCTTTCCAACACTCGCTTTTCTCATCTGTGAAATGGGTGTGAGAGCTTGGTGTTCTACCCTAGGACCCGCTGTCTGCTTAGTGCCGAGCACGTCCTCCGGAACTTATGATCGCTTCGTTTCCTTTTCTACTTTTTTTTCATCAGACGCTCGGTGTGTAAACTGTTCCTTTCCTGCCTTACAGGATCTCGGAAACAAAGACCTCAACAGGGATAAAATTTACCTGATTTGTCAAATAGTCCGAGTTGGGAAGATGGATCTCAAGGATACCAACACCAAGAAGTGCACGCAGGGGCTGAGGCGGCCCTTCGGGGTGGCAGGTAACGACCCCCCGGCACCCATTAACTTTTACTGGAGCGCACACAGGAAACGGCTGCATTTAGAGAGGATTTCCTTCCCTCTCCTTCTTGTCGCTCCCCAACCACAAAAATGTTTATGCCGTACAGCCCCTAATGCCACATGTTTGGTGACCAAATCGAAATAATTGGTGACTCAGTCCAGATTTATGATGGAGACAGTGAATGATGGGGTCCTGGCGTCTGGGGCGGAGCAGCGGGAACAGGGCGCAGCGTGAGCAGGGGCCGCCTTGGCGCGCCGGCGCAGGGAGAAAGGAAGGACAGTACGGCGGGGATCTAATTACGAGAAGCAGATCATTAGAAAAAACAACACTCAGCACTGGAAATGCAGTTACACGGAGTGACTCACCCGCCGCACGTCTGAATTCCAGATGGAAGTGGACGTTTGGAGAGCTAGCCTGAGCCCGCGGGGCTGCTCGGGAGCAGCGCCCCCTGTCGGTTTCCCTCCGAGCCTGTGCTCTCGCACGGTGTCCAAGTCTTCATTCTTCTTGTCCCATTTTAAGGCTTTTGTTATATTTGACTGTAACTTATACTGTTATTTACCTAATAGATTTTCTCTTCATTAACCCACTTTACTTAAACCAAAGCACTTTTTTCTTTAAGAAAACAAATAGCTGTGGACACAGCAATTGAATATGCTATATCTTTTTATTAGATTCAAATATAAATTTATTTTTATCTTATTAAAATATAAATTTCGAGTCATGTACCATCTATGATCCGTGTGGACCATGTCTACACCCCATGTTCAGGTTCCTCACTTAGAACATTAGACTGTTCTAATCTATAGTCACAAACCAGCTGGCTCTCAACTAGTCTCCGGCCCTGCTTGCACAGTAGTGGAGTGGAAGGGTTAGCTTAGGCTGAGCTAGTTGTTTTTTGTTTGTTTGTTTGTTTGTTTGTTTTTTATCCTGGCATTATTGCTAGCTAGCTAGGTGATCATGGGCAAGCAATTTCCCCAGAGTCTTAGCGTCATTATCTGAAAAATGAGAGGCTTGGACCTGGTTGGTCCATGATCTGCTTTAAAATGCTCTGATTCCATCGGAGGGACAGTCCTGACATCACAGTGCTCCTGTCAAGGCAGTGAGGGTTCATCAGCCTTACCTCGAAATGTACGTCTGTCCCTCAGCTGTGATCTGCTCTCTCTTTTGGTTTCAGATGACAGCAGTCTGGTATAACAGGAAAGGTTCAGGGGTAGATTTCTTCAAGCGTAGCTGGATCCAGGAACTCAAATGAATTTTCCCCTCTCTATCTCTCAGCTCCTATGTCCTCTTATTCTGAAGATGGCTTTCTACTTAAGCTGGCAAAATACTGGCTAGCTGTTCCAAGCTTGCAGCCTACCAGCTTAGTAATCTGGCGGAAAGAGGCACCTTTCAGCAGAAACCTCAGGAGCTTAAACATAGTCGTACGGTCATCCCCAGAGCACTCCCTCTGGCCAGGAGGGTGTGGTCCTCTGGTCACCCGGGTCCTCCGAGTAACTCTGGAGCCAGAGGGAGATTGCTCCGCCCAGTCCCTGCTCCCTGGCAAGGGCCCAGGATGAGACTCAGAGAGAGTAGAGGTCGTTCAGGGTCACATAACACTTTCCGCTCCTCTCTCAGCTCCCTAGTCCCTGGCTGATTGTGACTCAAGCAATTTTAGCAGCTCCCTGACCAGGGCCCGCAGGGTTTGAGGCACATGATGTTACTGGGGTTTTCGCTCTACTTGACTAGCTTTTCTCGGCCCCCCCACCCACACCCCCAACATTGCTGTCTCCCTGCTCTAACGCAGGAGTTCTTCACCTTGGTTCTACGGACTATTAGTGACCGATTGAAGGAGAACTTTCTGAGGATCTGGGGTCCCCCTGGAATTGCAGCGTTCAAGGCTCCTATAGTTACGTGTCTGCGCCTCTGAGCACGTTTATGAAAAGAGGGCGACTAGACTTCATTGGGTTCTCAGACCCCACAGCCAGCCACCACTCTCAGGTTTTGTTAGGCACAGTCGACATGCAAGACAGAGGTGTCAAATCCAAAACTAACTGCTTAATTCCAAAGTCACTACCCTGACCCTTCTTGGCACCTGCTAAACCACATCGTCTTGGCTGGTTCCCCGGCCCGCTGAGCCCTGGCCCCCTTCGCCCAGAGGTTCGCCAGCTGCTGCGTGTATGGACACTCACGGTCTGTGCACCGTCTGGTGCCAGCTTGCTGGCCGTCTGAGACTTTCCTGACCCAGCCTTCTGCCCTACAGTCTCATCCCGTCGCCACCCCTTCCCGGGGGGCAGGAGGACCTAAACCGCCCCTTTCTCTTCTTCTTCTTCTAGTTATGGATATAACAGACATCATCAAGGGGAAGGCAGAGAGTGACGAAGAGAAGCAGCACTTCATTCCTTTTCACCCGTGAGAGATTTCTCCATTGGTTTCTGTTTTCTTAACCCACCCCCTTCATCACTGAGGGCCGCTTGAAAGCAGGGCGGGCCGGTTCTCTGCGTCGGTGACATGACATCCAGGTGGGGCCACCCAAAAGGAGGGCAGGATGAGAACGACAGTCTCGGGGGCCAGGGCACCTGAAAAAGAACCAGCTTGTTACCCATTCATTCATCAGCTGTTGTTTATTCAGCAGACTTTGATGGAAGGCTGGCAGAGGGCTGGGCGCTGTGCGGCCATGGGGGACGGAGTGGTGACAAGAGAGATGTGGCCCTGCTTTCACGAGCTTATATTTAGACGGGGGGATGAAACAGATAAGCAACCAAAGATGAACGCACTGGTTACAGGTGTGACAGGGACTTCAGAACTGAGAAGCAGCAGCCTCACAGGCACATATGACAGGGGACCCTAACCTGGATCTCATGGGTGACGTGTCCATGGCTGGAGAGAGGGGCTGGGGTGCAGGGTAAATGTCCTTTCCCTGCTCTCAAAGATGCCTGGGAGAACACAGGACTCCCAGTGTGAGAACATCGTCCTTCCTTTGTCCTCCCCCCAGGGACGGACCAAGAAGAATGGTGGTTTGTCACACAGGCAGTGAGATCAGCGACTCTGGTAGAGGAGCAGTCAAGTCTTTGCCACTTTGCTGAGCTAATAACCCATTTAAGGGCTTGGGAATCCTTCCTTCTTAAGAGTCTTCCCAGGAGTAACGAATGGCCTCTCCTGGTGGTACTGATGGGTATTCCCAAATTTCAGAGCCATGTTGCTTTGTGAGAAAGAGCCGTGCGCTTCTGGGGGACATATGTGCTCTCCGCAGTGGCACAGGTGGGCCCCCTTCCCACCCGAGGAGTAGGGAGGGTCTGGACAACTTCCTGGAGCACGTGGAACCACAAGATGGGGACCGCATGAGGGCCTCCTGTGAGCATTTGGTGCTCTCTTTTCCTTTCCAGGGTGACAGCTGAGAATGACTTTCTACACAGTCTGCTGGGCAAAGTCACGACCTTCAAGGGAGACAGTGGAGGGCAAGGTACAGTGCCAAGTCACCAAGTGGACCGGGCCTGACCCAGGCTGGGGACCTGTTGGTTCTTCAACAGACAGATCAAAAATCTGAACCCTGGGAAAGACAGCCTTCTTTCCAGACAGACCATTGCAAAGAAAGGGAGCATGTGATCTATAGAAATGGCAAACACATCTCCCGGAGCTGGGAGGCATGTCCCAGTGCCCAAAGGCAGGGAGGAACTCATATATCCCGACTGTCTTTTATATGACAGGCACTTGAATATGTTTCCTTATTTGATTTCGTCCACCCCACTGTTCTGGGAGATAGATGGTATCCCCCCCACTTTACAAAGGTTGGACTTAGGAAGGCGGGATCCCTGACAGAAGCTGGCACTGCTAAAAGCAGCCAGGGGGATGCCAACCTGGAGATGTCTGCTTCCAGTATTCTCCTGCAGAAAGAGACCGAGGGAGAGCTGGTGGGAGGGAGGGCGGACAGAACACCTCGAAGATGTTGGTTCTTCACGGTGAGCCTCCCCCCTTCCAGGCCTCTGGGTGACCATGAAGATGCTCGTGGGTGACATCATTCAGATCCGCAAGGACTACCCACACCTGGTGGACAGGACCACTGTGGTAGCCAGGAAGCTGGGCTTCCCAGAGATCATCATGCCAGGTCTGGCCCTTCCCTGGGGCGGGCGGTGGTCCGGCTGGTTGAATCCTTTCTTTTTACAGAATCAACTCCTTCCTTTTCTACTGCTTTATTCTATCTAATCCTCCCTGAAAGTAACCGCTGGAAACAATTTTTGTATTATACAGAAATCGTCTTGGCCCTGGCCGGTTGGCTCAGTGGTAGAGCGTCGGCCTGGCGTGCGGGGGACCTGGGTTCGATTCCCGGCCAGGGCACATAGGAGAAGCGCCCATCTGCTTCTCCACCCCTCCCCCTCTCCTTCCTCTCTGTCTCTCTCTTCCCTTTCCGCAGCCGAGGCTCCATTGGAGCAAAGATGGCCCGGGCGCTGGGGATGGCTCCTTGGCCTCTGCCCCAGGCGCTAGAGTGGCTCTGGTCGCGACAGAGCGACGCCCCTGAGGGGCAGAGCATCGCCCCCTGGTGGGCAGAGCGTCGCCCCCTGGTGGGCGTGCCGGGTGGATCCCAGTCGGGCGCATGCGGGAGTCTGTCTGACTGTCTCTCCCCGTTTCCAGCTTCAGAAAAAAAAAAAAAGAAAGAAAGAAATCGTCTTTACGTTCACAAAATGAACACAAACACATAAATATACACATGCACTTTCCCCTCACAAATGGGATTGTACTTTATATGCTTTGTATACTGTTACTTTATGTACTGTATATGGTGTTCTGCAACTTGGTTCATCACTCAATAATTTATCATGGTCATCCTTCCTCCTTTACTACATATAGACTAAGTCCATTCTTTTGGGGAGAAGAATATGGTCGTTCTCTTAAATTTTTAAACGATCTTTGTATTACCGAAGGACTCCATGCTCATAAAATGTTGGAATCGCTCAAAAGGGTATAAAGTGAAACATTAAAAGCTCCCTCAGATCCCCTTCGTCTCCAGAAGTAACCACGACTATTAACATTTTCCAAATGTGCATGGAATAGAAGGAAAACAACTGAGATTATATACGGTCCTTTTGAAGCTTCCCTTTTTGTCTTAAACCCATGTCTTGGACTTGTGTCCACACCTGTCCTCACTAACCGTCCCCTTCCTTTGCCAGTTTCGTGGTGGCCCGCTGGGGGCCAGCACTGTAAATTTCTCCATGCATGCTTCCCCTGAGGCCTCAATAGCTAGTGATTCCCCTTGGGAGTTTCAGTTCTTCTTGCCCCCATTCCTGAAGACCTTTCTCACATCGTCCCTGACCCCGTGTTCCTTGGACACGTGAAGAGTCACTCCGCTCCCATACAGTGAAAGATCTGTAAATGTCCATGGTGGTTGTGACTGGGCCAAGATCTGTTCAATGGAGCTTTTCTTTGCCTTCCCAGAAGGTGTCACTAGAGGATGCAAATTAAATGATTTTAATGGAGAGAAATGCAAGTCCAGTTTTGACTCTCCTATGGCCCTCGCTTTGCAACTGACTTCCTAGCGTCCCTTCATCCCCCTTGTTACCTACTTCTCCAGCCTCCCTGAAGAGGTGAAGCACCTCTTCCACGCAGTTCTGATTTCAGTTTCATTAGCAGACATCAAGGTGGCGGGGGGGGGGGGGGCGCAGCCGCTCACTCCCCCATCCTTCTCGCCCGGTAGTCTATGTGTCTCTCCAGCTGCACAGACTCCAGCTCTTGTCTCTGTCTCCCTCTGCCTCAGGGGACATCAGAAACGACATCTACATCACTCTCCTCCAAGGCGACTTTGACAAGTACAACAAGACCACACAGAGGAACGTGGAAGTGATCATGTGTGTGTGCGCGGAGGATGGCAAAACGTTGTCTGTAAGGAACCCTGCTGTTGCTCTGGGTGACAAGGCCCCCCTCGGGTGACTCTGCTAATGGGGACCTGCTTTTCCCACCCCCGATTCCGCTCCCGAAATGCCAGCTGCCTCTGGGATGGTGTTGAGTGATGTGATCTACACCTTGGAGCCTGGTTAGCACAGGAGCCTGTAATAAGACTTGTGTTGTTATTTCTTTGCACCAAAGCAGTTTTTCAGCATCTATTCCTTTCCTTCCATGACCCCATTTTCTTCTCTTCTTTTTTTCCTTTTTCTTTTCTTTTTGCTTGGCTTCACCTCCTAGGTTAGCTTTTTGCAGTTAAAATGATGTTCTCATTGGAACATGAGCTGGTTTATGTGGGCAAAGTTCATGGCAAGACAAAGGATCAATACAGAGCCTTGGGCTGGTGGAGACTCAGGATGTGCTCAAAACAGACATTCCCTACGGTTCCTCTAACTCCCTGCGCTCGGCCAGAAATTCTGGTGGAAAGCCTTTTTTTGTAAATTGGTCTCCAGAGGGCCAGCACAGCCTTGTCAGGAATGCAAAGCACATCGCTATAAATATTTATACAGCATATGTCCTGTACAATATTTGTCCTGTGTGTTTACATTTATTTACTTATATTTCCTGTAAGATTGTCAGCAGTTGTGTCCAGCGTGTGGGAGGGTTTTGCGTCTCAATTTCTTCTCCTTCCGGAAAACTTAGCCGAAAACAAGAGAATCACTCAGAGGAAGTTTCAGCTGCGTGGGCAAGTATTCGTGTTAGGTGGTCAGAGAGCACAGTAGGAGGGGGGCAGGAGCACTGCTAAGTCGTCTGCTGCAGCCTGAGGCGGGGGGCACAGGCAGACGCTGCTCTCGGTAACTAGCCTCACGCAGACATCACAGCACGCCAGGCGCTGTGATCAGGCTGAGGCACCACCGCTGTTAACCCCCGTGTGGTCTCAGCCCCTGTCGGCTGAAACAGCTCTCCCAGGGTCAGGACCTCAGCGTAAGGCAGAGGGGAGTTTTGATTCCAGGTTTCCAGCCCTCTGAAACTCCCCACTTATCATGCCTATATATTTAAAAAACAATCCAATTCATTTCTCATCTTTTTTTTTTTTTTTTTTTTTTTCTGAAGCTAGAAACAGGGAGGCAGTCAGACAGACTCCCGCCTACGCCTGACCGGGATCCACCCGGCACGCCCACCAGCGGGCGATGCTCTGCCCCTCCGGGGCGTCGCTCTGTTGCGACCAGAGCCACTCTAGCGCTTGAGGCAGAGGCCATGGAGCCATCCCCAGCGCCCGGGCCATCTTTGCTCCAATGGAGCCTTGGCTGTGGGAGGGGAAGAGAGAGACAGAGAGGAAGGAGAGGGGGAGGGGAGGAGAAGCAGATGGGCACTTCTCCTGTGTGCCCTGGCCAGGAATCGAACCCAGGACCTCCACAGCCAGGCCGACGCTCTACCACTGAGCCAACTGGCCAGGACCCATTTCTCATCTTTAAGCAAGGCTAATAACAAATTCTGTCAAATTCTGGGGAGATTCACGATTTTTTTTTAATTATTGATTTTTTTTTTTTTAAGAAAGATAGAGAGAGAAAGCATAAGGGGGGGGGGGAGTGGGAAGCATCAACTTGTTATATAGTTTCCTCTCGTATGTATATGCCTTGACCTGGCAAGCCCAGGGTTTCGAACCGGTGACCTTAGCGTTCTTGGTCGACACTTTATCCACTGTGCCACCACAGGTCAGGCTTTTTTTTTTTTTTTTTTAATTTTAACGAAATCCCCACCATGGCCTTTCTGTTGATAAAGACTGGCCCTCGTTAATTAATATAGAGTTGAGCAACATCCGAGCATTCAACTCGTCCTCTTTTTGTGGGATTCTGAAACTTGACTGAAAAATAAAAGCAATGAGACCCCGTGCTCACAGGAACGCAAAGGAAGCGCAGAGCGTTTTCCTCTGCGAGGGAATTTGCATTTCACAAATGTGTAGGCCATGGCTTTGAAGTTATTTTTATCCAGCTACCTGTCAGAGAAACTTCTAAACCTCGGCTTCATTTTGTAAAAAAAAAACACCGATGCGCTCGCTCGCCTTCCGTGTTCGCCGAGGGCCAATGAGAGGAAACAGTTAACAGGAAAGCAGGACTCTCCTCTCGTCCCTGGACCATCCTGGGTCCCGCCTGGAGGCCTACCCCACCCCCTGAACCGGCGCACTGATCACACGCCAGTGTACGAGCAGGTGCGCCGGGGGCTGGAGTGGAGAGGAAACTGTAGGTCGTGGTGATAATTTGCAGTTTCATCTATTAGGGAAGTTATGGGGGAGTTCAGTTGACTGACTATTGAAAATTGCTGAGGAAGCCTGTGGGAGGCTTTCCTTTCTCTCTTCGCAGAAATAAATATTACTGCCTAATTAAGTGTCAGGCAGCACACTTAAACACGGAAACCCTCCTGCCTGACTCTGATGGGCTCCGGTGGGAGCAGCCCCTTTGAGGGATATCGGCTTCTCCTCCGGCTCCAGGGGCACGCTGCCCTTGGCAAAGCAGGACCAGGGGACAGAGGACGTTATATTTGTCCTTGGCCCATGCCGGGTTCCCGGCGACCTTGCTCAGGAAGGGCCAAAGCAGAGCAGCTAACAGGGCGGGCTCTGGGATCGAACAGACAGGGTTCAAATCCAAGCCTCTCCGATGAGCTGTGTGATCTTGGGCAAGTTTATTTGTCTATAAAAGAGAAATAAGCATCTCTTTCTCATGGGGTTGCAGGTTAAGCAAAATAAGGCATCTGGTATGCAGTAAATACCCTGTAACAGGAACGAGGATAGCATTAAGAAAAGGCAGACCGACAACACAGTGAAGCCCCGGACAGGAATCGAGAAGGCTTCAAACGTGCAGCTCACGGCGGATGCCTGGAGCAAGTTCACAGAGAATCAGAAAGGCTTGGGTGCCAGGCTGAGAAAGCTCTGCTGCTCAGAGACCCGCTAGCTTGTGGTGGCAGAGGTGGGGCATGGGGGCAGTGTGGTACAGTGGTTAAGACGATGTCCTCCGGAGCCGGGCAGCCGGGCTCAAAGCCCAGCTCAGCCCAGATTAGCAGGACGACCTTGAACAAGTTATGTAATCTCTCTGTACCTCAGATGCTGTGTCTGACAGTGAGACCAGCCAGGGCCACCTTCCTCTTGTGAATATCAAATGAGGTAAATCTACACGACAGGTGTTCGTTGTAGTTAACCATCTTTACTCTAAAGCAGTGGTTCTCAACCTTTCTAATGCCGTGACCCCGCAACACAGTTTCTCATGTTGCGGTGACCCCAAACCAAAAAATAATTTTGGTGGCTACTTCATAACTGTAATTTTGCTACAGTTATGATTCGGAATGTAAATACCTGCTATGCATTATGTATTTTCCGATGGCTTTAGGCGACCCGCTGGGGTCGCGACCCACAGGTTGAGAACCGCTGCTCTAAAGGTAAGTAAGAGTGGTCTCCAGGCTTGATCCCTGTCTCGTGGATGCTGATCGGCCTCTCCCCATGACGCGGCCTTATCGTGTAACACACTTCCTGGCTCCCCAAGTGCGCGTTCACACCTGTAGTGTCGTTTGTGCCTCGGGTGCAGGGCGTGTGTGCTGAGCCTGCCTTTCCTCCTGCTGAAGTGTGTCTGCGAAGCCCAAGTCAGCATGAAAGCCCCCAGGCTTCCTGATCCCTGCTCCGCTGAACTGAAGCCAACTAGAAGCTCCTAACTGTTAACTGGGGGTCGCGGGGGGCAGGCAATGAGGAGTACCATTGATCGGGCTTACTTGACACAGATACGAATCTTTATATTTTCCCTAAAACGGGGCCCAGTCCCCGATCACCATGCTCTCCAGACACACGTGGTGACGTGCACTTGACCCCTGCTGCGCTGAGGGTCTTGGGCCTTTCTCAGCACCAGGCTGAGTCTTTTCTCTAGCCCGAGGCAGTCAGAAATTTTCATCATCAGGACGGTTTTGTGGGATTCAGCTGCCCGCCCTACAGCAATTGGACTTTCCCCAGGGATGGATGTACATATTTTCAGATTTTCTGAGCTCGAAGGGATTCACAGAAACGCTAGGCCCATCAATGTCACTATATATACGTCTTTGGAGGCAGGAAGGCATCTGGGCTGTTCTAGAAGGAACACTGGACGAAGAGTAGAGGGTCTGAGACGTAGTCCCAGCTCTGCCACTTTTTCGGCAAGTGTCTTAACCTCTCAGGGCCTCAGTTTACTCAGTTGTGAAATGGGGACAATGTCGGGAATCACCAGAGGGGGGGTTATGGGGAAGAAGCGAGGTCGTGCATGGGACGGACGTAGCATGACGCTCGACCAGAAGCACCCTGAATGGTTAGGAACACCTGGGCAGTGGCAGCGTGCTGCCGGTGTGCTGCCTGGGGCGTTCTGGAAGGCTCCATCCCAGTGAAAACTCGGAGAGAGTCGTGTGCCTTGCCTTACTTCCAGTTCACTGGTTTATCCATTTCGGTTTTTTTAAGAGGTAAGCTCTGAAAGGATACTATATCGTTATTTTCAAATAAATTCCATCTGGCTGCTGAATCATCAACTGAGCTCATTCTTTCCCCATAGCTCGGACGTGAAGAGGGAGCTTCCGCGAGAGGGGCAGGCTAATTTGGTTCACCAGGGGTCTCGGCCTGCCCACATGTGGCCGGCATCGGTCATTCAACCTTGGGCGGGGGGGCGGGGAGCAGTTGGTGTCAAGGATCTATTAGAGAATCTGATAGAATCTGGCAAGAGGCATGGGATCTCTCACTGTAAAAAAAGTGCCCCGAGGCACATGGTTTTGCAATCTTCGGGTTTGGAGCTACAGGACCAATCCCCACATCTCCAAGTCTTTTCAGACTTGAGGTTAAAATGTGCTGGTCTGGTATAAAAAACACACTTAGGCCCCTTCTGGGCAATCCTAGCTCAGATCATTTTTTTTTGGTGGCCAAATAGCTAGAATGAAGAGACAAAGAACTAGGGGCTGGCATATTCTATTAGAAGGTAATTCCTTGTTACATGGAGGGTGATTTTTATGATGAAGAATAAACATCCTCTACAGGTGCACTGGTTCTGTGCTCACTCCGTTCAGAATGTCCTTCCGCATTTCTGCTCAGAGCCTACTTGGGGGCCTTCTTCAAGATCTCCAACTGTCATCACCTCTAAAATGTCCTCCCTGGGCCCTCAACTGGAACTTAAGCATCTCTTCTTTGTGCCTCATAGTCGTAAATACCCATGTCTGTCATCACATTGCTTTGCCTAGTGATTTGTCTGCTCCTCTAATGATCCCTCCACCAATCTGTGAGCCCCCACATTGGGTTTAATATCTGACTCGTGCTCGTCACCCGGAGCTGAGCACGGGCCTGGAACCTAGAAGGCGCTCCGTAGCTGTGGGCCCCCTCGGCCCCCTCTGCCTGTGCGTCTGTCTGAGGCCCGCGCTCCGCCCTCCCCCGCCCCCGCTCCCACCGGCACTTTGGGGGTGAGGGCGTCAGAAATCCATCAGCAGGAGCTGCTGCTTCACTGATCCGAGCCCGTTTGTAAACTTTGTGCACAGTCAGACTCGGGAAACAAATAGGATTAATAAGACTGGCAGCATGCAGTCATTCCAGGACCGGTTACCATTTACAATACGGCGGCCACATCAGCCCTGCGCGCTCCAGTGGCTTCCAGAATGCGAGTAATAGAATTTCTGTAGTTAAGCAGCTGTCACTCTCGGGGCTGGGGACACTCGTGTATAAATCTGTAATGTAGAAGGGCTGGGAAAGGCAGGGTTTTCCCAAGTCCTACGGCCAGCCTAGCCCTGGGGACCAAAATGACCCAGGCACAGATACGGGGCAGTTCTGCTGAATTTTCTCTTTGTTTTTCCTGCGTCAGAATGCAATTTGTGTGGGAGCAGGAGACAAGCCCATGAACGAATATCGGTCAGTGGTGTACTATCAAGTCAAACAGCCGCGGTGGATGGAAACAGTCAAGGTAATAATAATAATAATGATAATAATTAATACTAACAGCAGCAAGCACGTATCTAGGGGCTCTGAGGCACCTCCCTAAGATCCGAAGCAATACCCCAGCAAGCATCCAGTGGTGTGTCGGGCGGTGCCGATGGTGGCCCAGTGGGTGAGCATTCTGGTTCTCTTGACCACCCTTCCCCTGCCTAGGGCCTAGCCGCCGGGGAATCGTCAGATGGTCCTCTTGCGGACGGCTCCCGGCCCAGCCGCTGGGTCGTTCTGCTCTGCTGCGAGCAGTGACAGAGCTTGTGAGCACAAATGTGAGGCTAGAAAAGGCCACATAACACCTGGAAGATGACCTATCATCAGGAGGGAACCTCAGACAGACATGGCATTCATCACAAACGTTCACGTTACCAGAGTGTCACACTGAGCAGAAGGCAATGCCGTGTGTTGGAAGCCGAGTTTGGAATGACTTTGGTGAACAGTGGAGTCTGATCACAGCTTCCGGTGGCTCTGCCTTGTCACTAGTAGCAGTCTTGACTTACCCTGTGCTATGAACCCAAACTCAAGGTGCTCACAGCACTTGCTTTTCAGAGATAGCTGTTCCAATCTCAGAGGTTCTTGCTTACGCCCACAGATTCCTGTTTTCCCCGGTGGGTCTCCCTGCACTCCCTTTCTTCAAAAGGAGGAGCTGCCCAACTTTGGGGCCAGAAAGCTATTGAACCAGGGTGACGTCCTCTTGCACCCCGGTACATCTCTTGGTTAGCCCTTGTCCTGTAGTCGGTGTAACTATGCATCGCCCGCGTGGACCGTGAGGTCTTGGCATTGCAGGGAGTTACATCAGCACAGCCAGTGCCTGTCATGGTCATAGCTGATGGTGACCGTTCACCGTGCAGGGAGGGACCGGGCTGAGCTGCAGCTGCCCACGAGGTCCTCTGTTCTTTTGTTCTGCCCGAAACACACACACACACACAGACCTCTTCAGGCTCAATTTTCATTTTCTGGAGCAGGAAGTGCCCTCAAGTATGCATCCATTTAGATTTTAATAGTCATCTGTACCATGTGAACTTGTCCCTCTCAAAAATCAGAGTGGTTTCTCACAGGTAGAATTGCACATGACAGAGAGAGCTGCAGGCTTGCAGGTGGCGGGTGGAGGGCAGCAGCCCAGAGCCAGACCCAAAGCCTCTCACCCAGGGGGGCAGCAGACCACCCACTGGACAGTGACACTGCAGTGACCGAGTAGTGATTATCTCTGCTCAGTGTCCTCTGAGACAAAAGCATCTGGACATGTGTGCAAACAAGGACGGTCGTGAACACTAGGATTTACGCAGAGAGTATCAGATTCCAGCACTTTTATTCATTTTCGTAACTGAGATTCCTCAAGCATAGCCCCTGATGACCACTGTGAATCCGCCGAGCCCTGCTGCGGTGGCCGGAGCCCCCGGAGTGGGTCGGGGAAGCGTGCATTGTGCAGCGTGCAGCACATCCAATCCTGTGCTAGAGTTATGTGGCTTTTATACCAATTTGGGGAGATTCATTTTCCCCTCACGATAATTTACAGACCTCTTTTCATTGGCTGGGATTGCAATTTGCCAAATGGATTACATTTGGTACTTTATTTTCTCTTCATAGCTAGTTCTTATGTAATTTATTTACAGTTCATCAGGCTTAATGGGTGGGTAATAAATCAGCATGTCGCACTCTCATTTCAATGGCCAGGCTGCGTTTGGGGGTGGGGTGGGGGAGTGGTGAGCAGGGGGGGGGGCGTGTAACTCATGGTCTCCTGAGCTCTGGTCTCTGCCTGCGGAGGTGGCGGTCCCTATTGAAGACATGCAAAGGATCCACCTGCGGTTCATGTTCCGCCACCGGTCGTCCCTGGAGTGTGAGTGCCCAACCGCGTGGCGGCTCTGAGGCTGCGCCCAAGGCGAGCGGAGGGGGGGGGGGGGGGACGACGACGACGGGGGGACGGACGAGGGGGTGGGGGGGGGGCGGGGGGCAGGGGGGCCCCGCCTGTCATTCCCTCCCCTGACCTCGCCATGCCGTTTCCAGCCAAAGATAAAGGAGAAAAGAACTTCGCCATGTCCTACGTGAAGCTGATGAAGGAGGACGGGACCACGCTGCAGGATGGGTACCACGACTTGGTGGTCCTGAAGGTACCACATGTTGGAACTTCTCGCGGAGGGGGGCTGCAGGAAGCAGAGGGGAGATGGTAGGGTTGCTCGGTGGTTAGCAACAGGGACCCTCCTCCTCCCCTACCCAGCCCCAGAATCTGCTGTGTGGCCTTGTACAAAATCTAAAACTTCTCTGGGCCTCCATGTCCTCATGTAGGAGCCCTCAGTGAATAACTATTGAGAACTACACAAAACAGTTGATATAAATAGGACCACGGCGGGTACACGGAGCACTCAATACACGGGAAAGACCGTTATTACATAAAGAGAGGGCTCTCAGCTCTGAAAGGACCCCGGGTGGGATGCGCAGAGGATCAGCATGGGGTGTCGGGCAGAGGCCTCGCTGTAGCTAATGGGCAAATAGTAGGATTTAGGGTCCTGATCCAGCCGCTGAGCAAATCCGGACTCATCTCGCACGTCTTCCTGAGTCTCAGTTTCCTTTTTCTTACGTGGCGATGGTAATATTTACAGAGCCAATGAGACGGCTCCCATGAAGGGCCGCGTCAAAAGGGGTACAGACGTCAGCCATCGTTATGTTTGCATCTTGACCGGGTCTGCATGCGTTCCCGTTTTCCCTCTGCCAGCCCCTGGCGGGAGGCGGTGTGGCGGCTGCGACTCGGGGCAAGGCCTGGTGGCGGGCACAGGTGTCCGGCCCCTGCTCTTGGCTTTCTCAGCCTCGGAGGCTGAAATTGCTGTTTGGTCTGCGGTCCCTGTGGCAGACGCAGCTTTGGCAGGGCAGGACTTTCCCCTCGCGGGACTCCTCCCCGAGTCTCTGACTTTTCCGGAAGCCACGCCCACGCCCTCTGCACCGCCTCCGTTTTGTCATTTAGGACACATCAAGGTAGTTCTTGGCTTAAAGGCCGTGCTTGCCTGGCAGATTGCAAACTCGCTGGGGGCAGAGGCCCCGGGGCAGTCAGTGTTCAGTGTACTGACCTTCCTCAAGCCTCAGTTGCCTCATCTGTAAAATGAGGATTTTTGTATCCACAACAGTGACAGTTGTGGGGAGGCTTAAATGAAACGAACAAAGGCATCCAAAGCGCTTAGGGTCACATACGGTTCAGAGTAAGGGCTCAATACCTGTTAACTCTTGTAAGGCATACGTCTCATCTTTCATTTCAGCACGTGGAGGGACGCACAGGTGGACCACTCTAAATGCTCTATATGCATTACTGCCCGTTGCGTCTGCTCGAAGTTTCTAGGAAGTGGGCAATCTGATTGATCTTTATTTAAGTCATGAGGAAAATGTGATACAGAGAGACCAAGGAATATACAGGATGACAGATTTGTGAATGGCAGAGCAGGGTCTAGATCCTGGAACTCTCAGACTCGGTACCTTTGCTGTTAACTGGTTTAAGCTGCTTCCTTGTCTGGCTGGTGCGCGTGTATATTAAGATCTCAAAAAAAGTTTAGAGGGAATGAAAATGTCCTGTCTGGTAATCTTCAATTTCCTTTTGCCATTAATGATGTCCATAGAGCCTTTAACTGACGGACAACCCCTTTTCCATGAATGTTAGTTAACCTGGGGTTCTTGCCTATTTTGTGGAAAAAACAGCTCTGCCTTCCCAGCTGATATTTATTACTTCTCTGATGAGTTCCTCACTATTTCTGACCCTCCCCGCCTTACAGTGAGTAATGTGGCCCCTGCAGGCTCTGCGCTGGGCATATATACCTTGGCTTGGGGAAGTACCGGTAACCCAGGTGTTGTTTCCAGGGGGACGGCAAGAAGATGGAGGACGCCAGCGCTTACCTGACTCTTCCCTCTTACCGGCACCACGTGGAAAACAAGGGCACCACTCTGAGTCGAAGCTCCAGCAGTGTCGGGGGGCTCTCTGTCAGCTCCCGGGATGTGTTCTCCATTTCTACCCTGGTGTGCTCCACAAAGCTCACCCAGAACGGTAACGGAGCTGTCGAGAGTTGTGTGTGTGTGTGTGTGTGTGTGTGTGTGTGTGTGTGTGCGCGCGCGCGCGCGCGTGCTCATGGGCGCGGGTATGTGTGCAGAAACCCAGGAGGTCCTGATACGGACCGTTTGGGCCAATAGCAGTTAACTCTGCTTGTCTGGGCTCTGTTTCAGTGGGCTTGCTGGGTTTGCTGAAGTGGCGTATGAAGCCTCAGCTACTACAGGAGAATTTAGAGAAACTGAAGATTGTGGATGGAGAGGAAGTGGTGAAGGTCAGTATCCATCCACCCGCGACAGAGCTTTGAGTCACGAATGGTTTTGGGAGGAAGGGAAGTGTTGAAGGAGATGGCACAACTTTTTCTCCGACGGTGGGACACAGTGTGCCACATTGCCATGAGAAACCGTTACTGGGAAATCTGGGGACGTAGGTGATTTGTTTCAATGAGACTGAATGCCAAGCTGCAGAAAAGTATGGTTGTGCTTATTTTCTGGAAATACATCAGTATGGGTGTAGTGCCCAGTTCACCTGCTTCCCGACTCTATGTGATACTATTATGAACGTGACATATTTCTCAGGGTGATTGAGAGCATTCAAGGTGATGATATTTTAAAAATTACTCACCACAGTCTCTTACCCAATAATTGAGGTAAAACATATAACATACAACAAGTTCATTAGAAGGCAACTATTATTTTTGTTGTTACAAATTGCTATTGTAGTAATATCTCTTAGTACCAAGTACACCTCAATGTTAGAAAGAAAAACGTATTCTTAGGGGGTTTCCACTGCTCAGAGAGCATTATGCATTAAACATGAGAAAGGGAAAGACACCCAGGCTCACAGTGTAAGTGAAAGCAGAAGACAACAATGCAGATATCAGCTGTGCTGTCATGTCCGCGTGGCGGTGAAGAATGCAGTGTCTGCAGCTCAGATCTAATGAAAGCAGCCCTCCTCTCCATCACTGTGGAGTGGGACAGCTGTTTCCCAGAGGTCCAGGTGATCTCGTTTCCATCAGGATCGTGGCACAGCTAGAAGCTCCGAGATGACTCATCTTTATATGGTAGCTCTGTGTTCTGAGGGACGATGGGAAATACTGACCCACCCTTAGGAGGGAGGAGTATCACAGTTTAGTTAATTGCTCATACATGGAGGAAAAATGGTCACATTTCCAGATCCGTGCTTGAAATGTGCATTATCAACCCACCTACCTGGCTCAGCATGGCGGAGAAGTTTCCCAAACATCCATCCCTTCAGAAGGTCTATCACCTTGGAGCAGCTTAGGGAAAACATCTGGGAGCCAATTCCATCGTCTCCTTTTTGCATTACTTTTTCTTGTTTAAAAAAGCTTGTGATCAACGTACAATATATACAGTAAAATACAACAGAGCGCTTATTTTAAAAGTATAATTCAATGTACAGGGTCTGGCAACAGTAGGTTTACAATTATGAGTGTGTGAAAATTTGTTCTTATAATATTATTTGTTAATTATTGTGTTATTTTCCATATGATCAACTCTAAACCTATTTTTGCCACACCCTGTATTTTTTTTAAAAGATTTTATTTATTCATTATAGAGAGGAGAGAGAGTGAGAAAGAGAGAGAGAGAGAGAGAGAGAGAGAGAGAGAGAGAAGGGGGGGAGGAGCAGGAAGCATCAACTCCCATATGTGCCTTGACTAGGCAAGCCCAGGGTTTTGAACCGGCAACCTCAGCATTTCCAGGTTGACGCTTTATCCACTGCGCCACCACAGGTCAGGCCACACCCTGTATTTTTACACACATACACACTCATGTGCCCATTACCTAGATAAATATACAGAACATTTCAGCATTGCAATACCCTTCTCAGTCAATAATATATACGTGGGGGTGACCACTAAGCTGACCGCCATCATCATTGATGGGGTTTTGCCTGTTCTTGAGTCTCTTAAAGGCAGGGTACTGAAGAATATACACTTTTGTGTCTGACTGAACTTACTGCACACAGTGCTCACGAGGACCAACCTCGTTGTTGTGTATAGAACTAGTTTGCTACTTTTTTTATCACTGTGGCTTTTTCTGCAGTGTGAAAATGCGGCCATATTCATCCATTGTGCTGTTTTGTTTTTGTTTGTTGTTTTATTTTGTTTTGTGACAAAGACAGAAAGAGGGACAGACAGACAGGAAGGGAGAGATGGAAGCATTAATTGTTCGTTGCGGCACCCTAGTTGTTCATTGATTACTTTCTCATATGTGCCTTGACCGGGAGCTACAACAGACCAAGTGACCCCTTGCTCAAGCCAGTGACCTTGGGCTCAAGCTGGTGAGCCTTGTTCAAACCAGATGAGCCCGCGCTCAAACTGGCAACCTTGGGGTTTCAAACCTGGGTCCTCTACGTCCCAGTCCGACGCTCTATCCACTGTGCCCACCACCTGGTTAGGTCCACTGTGCTGTTGGTGGACAACGAGGGTGCTCCAAGTTCTGCTTCTTATAAAGTGACACCCCTTGACCATGGCACATGGTGGATGTGTGCTCTCATTCTCTTGGGTATAGATTGAGACGTGGGTTTCTGGGTCACCTGCACGTTTTCTTAATGTGACCTTCATTATTTTGTCCAGTTTCTCCAAGACACTCTGGATGCCCTCTTCAACATCATGATGGAGCACTCTCAGAGTGATGAGTACGACATCCTCGTCTTTGATGCTTTGGTAAGAGAGGGGACAGAGGTTTCTGACATTAGACATTAATGTGTGTCTTACTGAGAGAACCCTGAGAACTTAGGGCCCTTGTGGCCCCTTTCACAAGTCTTTTCCAGGAATTGTAATGTTGGGCTACCAGACCAATGAATGAACTGCTGTTCCCTTTCATTAGGTTGGAGTTCACTTAAATGCATGGGCAGAGTGGGTGAAAGGGGAATCTTAAGTGTTGATGTCAGATCAGCGCTGGTTGAAAGTCCATGAAGCTGGTTATTGTAAATAAACACTTTGGCTTTCCAGGGATGCCAGGAGCTAGTCTCTGGCCAGGTTGTGGAGGGCCCAAAAGGTGTCCTAAAACTCCTTCTCCTCCCCCTCCTTCTTCCTCCTCCTCCTCTTCTTCCTTCTCCTCCTTATCTTCCTCCTCCTACTACTCCTTCTTTTTCTCCTTCTTTAGTCCTTCTCTCCTTTCTTTCCTTCCTCCTCTTCCTCCTCCTTCCTCCTATTTCCTCCTCCCTTCTCTTCCTCCTTCTCCTCCCTCTTAGTGCCCAACTCCAGTGGAGTCCTTACCTTCCGTCTGCCTACCCCAAACCTTTTTACAGTTGCGCACCACCCAGATCTGTCTCTCCCCAAGTGGTCTCTTTCTTCTCTCACTGTCCCAACTTATGTTTTTTTTTTCAGTGTCATGTCAAAATAAACACAAGGAACTTTTGCTGTAGGATATCAGTGACCAGGAAAGTGTTAATGTGTCAGTGACATTTACATTTCTGAAGAGGTTTCTTGAAGACAACTGTGACTTAGTCTGGTGCTTCCCAAGAGGGTCTCCTGGAGAGCCAGCCTCAAGGAAAGAGGCTTCCTGACAAAAAGATTTTTTGATTCAACCACTTAGGAAAGTGCAGAACATTGCATGACCCTCTTGGGGAGTCACGATGCATGTAGGTGTATTCAAGACGCTGAGAAGTCTTGAAATAAAGAAGCCAGTCTCACAGTAACCTGAAATGTCTCAAACTTATCTGACCATGAACCCCTTCAATCTTGTAATGCTCTGGAGTGTATTTACTGTATTTTCCACTCCATAAGACACATCTGACCATAAGACACACCTAGGGTTTTAAGGGGGAAAATAAGGAAAAAAATATTCTGAACCAAATGGTGTGTTAAAATATTTAATAAAATACTGTATTTTTTGCTCCATAAGATGCACATTTCCCCCTCCATTGGGGGGGGGAGTGCATCTTATGGAGCAAAAATTACGGTATGTATTGTATATGTATGTATGTATTTATTTATTTATCTTTGTGACAGAAATAGAGACAGAAAGGGGGACAGATAGGGACAGACAGACAGGAAGGGAGAGAGATGAGAAGCATCAATTCTTCGCTACGGCACCTTAGTTGTTCATTGATTGCTTTCTCTTATGTGCCTTGACCAGGGGGCTACAGCAGACTGAGTGACCCCTTGCTCAAGCCAGTGACCTTGGGCTCAAGCTGGTGAGCCTTGTTCAAACCAGATGAGCCCACGCTCAAGCCGGGAACCTTGGGGTTTTGAACCTGCGTCCTCTGAGTCCCAGTCCGACGCTCTATCCACTGTGTCATCGCCTGGTCAGGCTGGAGTGTATTATGTGAAACACTTTAGGAGAGACATTCTGTTAATGAAAAGGATTGAAGATATATTATCAGTGAGCTAATTCCTGGGTAAAAATTTTGATTGGCATTCAGTTATGCCATGTGCATATGGCTTCCTGCCCTGGGTCTGTCCTCCAAACACTGATTCCTTGCCTCTTCCTCAGATCTACATAATAGGACTCATTGCTGACCGGAAGTTCCAGCATTTCAACACCGTTCTGGAGGCTTACATTCAACAGCATTTCAGTGCTACCTTAGCTTACAAGTGAGTAACTGTGCACCTCCTGCTTGCCCCGCCAGGACGCCTAGGGCATGAGAAACTCGAGTATTTTCCTTTCGCCACTAGCTTACATGAGTTCTCCCTTGTCTGAAAAAATCTATTCTGTGCCTTGGTTATTTGGATTAAATAGAAATATGCAAGCCCGTAGGTTGAGATGAATACTCAGTGGTGGCAGCAGTACATGGAAGTGTCCATTCATTCATTCATTTATTCAGCTATCATTATTGAGCAGCTACCTGTGAGCAACACTGGGATTCAAAGGCTAGAGCAGGCGTCCCCAAACTATGGCCCGCGGGCCACATGCAGCCCCCTGAGGCCATTTATCCGGCCCCCGCTGCACTTCCGGAAGGGGCACCTCGTTCATTGGTGGTCAGTGAGAGGAGCACTGCATGTGGTGGCCCTCCAACGGACTGAGGGACAGTGAACTGGCCCCCTGTGTAAAAAGTTTGGGGACCCCTGGTAGAGAGAAGACGGTGCACCTGCCAAGGAGCTCACAGTCGCTCGGGTACAGGAAACTGAGGGTCAGAGATGGGAGAGGATGGTGGGAAGGTTGGTGGAGGCAAGTTTGTGAAGGAGCCTTGCAAGGAGGTCCAGTTGTTTGAAGTCTGCCTTGCCGGGAATGAAGAAACAAGGAGCGCGTCTAAGCCGTGGAATCCCGTAATATTACGAGAACGTTTTCAGTTGGAAGAAAAAGCTGAAAAAAAGACATTATCACCACCATCAATCCCAATTGCATTCTGATTGCGACTAGTTCTCCCAGTCGAAAGATTTTTCTTCCTCTCCAGTTTTTTTTCTTTGCTGGCATTTCACAGGCAAGAAATCATTATTCACTCTCTGTATTTAAATATAATTTTTAAACAGAGTTATTTTTATGGTTGTAAATGAGTGAATGAACTTGACTATACCACCAACCACCTTTAGCCTTTGATTGAAAGCCTTATAATTTTACTGACCAAAGTAATCACCATGCTGAGGGTGGGGAAGAGACGTGTTTTGAAAATGCAATCCCTTGTTCAGGAAACTGATGACGGTGCTGAAGACTTACTTGGATACCTCCAGCAGAGGGGAGCAATGTGAGCCAATCCTCAGGACGCTGAAAGCTTTGGAATATGTGTTCAAGTTCATTGTTCGGTCGAGGACATTATTTTCACAGTGAGTACTTGTTATGTAAGAGTGATTGATTAGCTCTGCAGTTCCTTGGGGATACAACAGTATTTGCACCATTGGAGAAACTCTTAGAAAATTATAACCAGCCGTCAATCAAAAACAACTTACAAAATCCAACTTAAGAGATCCCTGAACAGATAATAATTGTTCCTTGTAAGTTTATTTGGGAAAAGAAGAAATGTTAACATGTTGTAGAGTTATGCTTCCTCCGATGAACAATGATTTGTGGTTTGAGCGTTTGGTCTAACATTCTTCTTCATTTAATTTGAGATACGGTGAAAACTCTCTAGGAATCTATATTCCATGGGGGTGGAGAAAGCAGAACTCAGAGAGCTTGATATTTATTCTGCTCTTAGAGGTTGTACATGACAAATGGGTTGGTATTTGCAGTTGACCTGTCTGTCCTTGAGATCCCAGTGACCAAAAGGTAAGCTGACATGCTAGACTACCCAAAAGATATCATGGCTCAAAGTCAATATCACAGAGGTTAGCTGCCCTTTTAAAGGGCTTTAGAAATGGAGGCATTCAAATGCAACCTGCAGAAGAACAATTTATATTCCTGGCTAGCAAGGCAAAGTTAGGTTGGGGGTCGGTAATGTGTATGATTAGGTTGGTTGTGTGTAATAGGAGATAAGAAAAAACATACTGGGAATGTAATGTCCAGATTTTTACTGGTGCAGATAAAGAATGCTTAACTCAAACTGACTTACAGAGAAATAGGACTTTATTATAGTTTACATTATTGAAAAACCCAAGGGGTAGATTGGCTGGATCCAGGTGCTTAATGTCATGAGGGTAGTCTCTGTCTCCCTGTGTTTGGCCTCTGCTTTACTTTCGCTGGTTGCCTTCTAAGGCAAGTTTTCCAAAGAGGTTTCCATTTGAAACCTCAGGTTTCTGTTGCATTAGTTTAGGCAACCCTGGGTTCCTTGTTGTTCCAGCAAAATCCTATACCAATGACTGTGTTGGGTCATGTACTAAGGTTTTAAACAATGCGATCAGTGGAATAAATATGCAGATTGCATAGCGGTGGTCACATGTGCACCTCTGGAGCCATGGGTTGGCTCAGCCACTTCTGATGTACAGCTGTTTTGTTGGACAAAAGGAAGCAGAAGTCTGTACTCATCAATTCGTCCATGATGATGGGTGGGCTACGATGGCTTCATACTCCGCCAGTCATCTGAAACCGGTGATCATTTGGGATTCTCCTAGAACATGTTGAGATTTCAGGTGATAAATAAAAAGAGATGAGTGATCCACACTGTGTTACAAAACAAATGCCTTTCAGGTTATTCCAAAAATGAAATATATGTTTGTCAGTCAAGGCAGACAGTGTGTATTAAACTCTTAGGGGTATTCTTCTAAGTTGGAGAAATGCTTGTCAGTTATTTGAAAACCAATTAGAAAACAACTGTGGGTCTTTCTAAGGGTGGAGTTTCTTGGAGGAGCTCAAGGATTCCAACATTGTCATTCCAGAATAATAGGGAAGGATATCTTCTTTTATTTTGCAAGTGAGATCTTCAGTCTGCAACAAGAAGATATTCTTTTCATCTAACATGTCTTCTGCCCCTATCTTTTCTTTCGGTGTGTTAATGTTACTGTCTTTCGTTTCCTCCCTCGCTCCCTCCTGCTCTCCCTCTCTCTCCCTCCTTCTCTGTCTTCCCCCTTAGTTTTGGTCTCTTCTGTCCATGAGAGCGGAGCACTGGTACATTTGCTTTCTTCTTCTCTGCCTCAGGCATGGCATCATGCAGAGCCCCTAGGTCTTCATGTACTGTATACAGTCAGTGCCGCTGGCTCTCACAGTGACCGTTGGCTTCTTCAGCAGTGGGCTGATGCATTAGTCCTTACTGTATCCCCAGGAGAACATGCAAACCTTCATTGACACTCAAAACTGCCTGCTGGGCGAAGTCCACTTGGAGGCTAAGAGAAGGCAGGCAGTGGGAGGAGAGGTCTCTAAGGTAATTGAGACCCAATCTACAGTGTGTCCATAAAGTCATGGTGCACTTTTGACCTGTCACAGGAAAGCAACAAAAGATGATAGAAATGTGAAATCTGCACCAAATAAAAGGAAAACTCTCCCAGTTTCATACCTATTCAGTGCGGTTCGATGTGGGCTCACGCACAGATTTTTTAGGGCTCCTTAGGTAGCTATCCTGTATAGCCTCTACAGACTCGTCACTGACTGATGGCCTACCAGAACGGGGTTTCTCCACCAAACTGCCGGTTTCCTTCAACTGCTTATCCCACCGAGTAATGTTATTCCTATGTGGTGGTGCTTCGTTATAAACATGCCGATATTCACGTTGCACTTTGGTCACGGATTTGAATTTAGCGAGCCACAGAACACACTGAACTTTCCTCTGTACCATCCACATCTTGACTGGCATGGCCGTGGGCTGCTCCGCTGTATACACGGTGTTACATCATCATCTGCTAATGCACACATGCTGCCACATTATCCTACAGAAACTGGGAGGGTTTTCCTTTTATTTGGTGCCGATTTCACATTTCTACCGTCTTTTGTTGCTCTCCTTTGACCGGTCAGAAGTGCACCATGTCTTTTACAGACACACTGTATTTATTTTAGAGAGGAGGGAGAGCAAGAGAGAGAGAAAGAGAGAGAGAGAGAGAAAGAGAAGGGGAGGAAAGCAGAGAGCATCAACTCCCATATGTGCCTTGACCAGGCAAACCCAGCTCAGGCAAGCCCAGGGCTTTGAACCAGCAACCTCAGCGTTCCAGGTTGACGCTTTATCCACTGTGCCACCACAGGTCAGGAGAGACCTAATCTCAACTCGTTTCTCAAGCACATAGGTGCGGGCCGGGCTGCAGGAAGGGTCTGAGGGAAGGCGCGTCTTCTGTGCCTTGCTCATTTTCGGGTCTTCAGCAGGGTTTGCTCCCCAGTGCATCCTCAAGGACGCTGGGTAGCGATGGGCTTATTTTCCCTGTACTCGGAGGACACTTCACTGAGGCAGCCAGAAAACAGAAAGTTCGATGCTTTGCGGTTTCTGAGCCAGCTGGTGGAAAATTGTAATATAATGATTGCTTCGGGGGCTTATTGTGTCTGGTATTGTGTTTGTTTCCCATCATCCCTTTGTTCTCTTTCCTCATGTGCATAACTGCAGCTGATCCTGCTCCCTTTAGCGATTCCCTTGTCATGGGGGGGGGGGCACACCGTGCACAAACGCGTGGGGGCTCAGATTTTCCCGGACTGCTGTGCAGCATGTAGTTGGGTAAGGGAGGAAGAGAAAGGATGGGAATATTTTTTATAATTATTCATTTCTATCCCATAGCCTGTCCCCTCTTCTTGTGTCACCAGCTCCTGAGTCCCAGTCCGGGCCGGGTCTCTGGGTACCCCACTGCGCTGTGGCTGCAATGGAAGCTGGCAGGGTCCATTCGAGCTTCTGCCCTAGGAAGGCAGGCTCAGAAATACGGGAGACTCCGAACTTGTATGACATGTCTCCAGAAGCGGTTGGGTGGCCATAAATAGGACCAGCTTCTACTAGGCTTTTCTAGAATGGCTGAGCCCCTGGGGGAGATGGAGCGAGCACAGTGAGGCACATCCAGAAAGAGCTGAAATGATTATCTTCCAGGCTCTGTGCTTCTTCACAAACCTCCTTTGATCCTAAAGCTCAGACGGCCAGCTGAGCTGATCCCCAAGGTTCCGGAACTGTGGAATTAGAGTCCGGAGCCGCCCGCACTTCGCTCATCTGCATGATGCACACTGACCAGCTGCCCCTGCTGCTGGCCGGGCCTGGCCAGGCCGGAGGAATGAGATGGCAGCGCCCTGTGAGGGTCGCTCTAAGAGAGACGATCCGGTGCACAGGGCTGCCGTGGGATATGCTCCCGCCGTCTGCATTCCTCGCAAATCCTCATGCTGCCAGAGGTTAGGGGCCAGGAGGCAGTGTGGGATAGTGGTTAGTGCTGCACTGCTCACTGTTGGCTCAGTGATGGTCAGTGTTCATATCAGACAGACCTCGGAGGGGGTCACATTACTGTCCCCGTAAGTGCCTGGCTTGCAAAGTGAGTGGCCCAGCCTCCCAGTTTTCTCTTCCAAAAATGGGGATAAACCAGCTCTTTGTGTCTTGATAATGAAAGGAGATTTTCATGTACAAAGTTCTCCATGTGGTTTCCAGTGCTTATTCCACAGACACAATAAACGTTACCTGTTACCACGTTTTCACCAGGAGAGACAGCAGGATGCCTATTTCCACACCTCGGATTTATGTTAGGAAGAGGAAGTTCTAGTGTCTTGATTCATCACGCTATCCTAAACATCTCTTCCTGTTTATTTTTAAGAGGAAGAGACACCTTTACCAGGTGTCTGCTTTTTGAGGCCCACAAAGCAGGGACTTTTATGGCCCCATGAGTTCACGTTGGTCTGTTGTTGTTCCACTGGGTGGGCCCTGCTGTGTTTGCTGCTTCCACAGCCCCGAGTGTGTGCTTAGCCCCCCGCGGCCGTGTGCCCACCTCTCCGGTCCCTGCTCGCTCTGCCTGTCTTCTGCACCATTCCTTCTGCTCTGTGCAGACCTGCTTATGTTAGTTCTTGCTTCCTCCTCCTTCTCTGTGTAATCCCAGTCTCCTTGGGATGCCCTGCCATCCGCCAACTCCTCCGCTCTCGTCCCCACCCCCTTGGCTATGAGGGGCAGGCTGCTCAGTGGTCAAAGGCGCCATCTCCAGAGCTCAGCTACTTGGGTTTGAATTCTACCACCACTACTTACTAATGTTTATGACCTTGGACAAATTATTTACTTGGCTTAAAGCTCAATTTTCTCCTATGTAACACAGGCATGCCTACAATAGCCCTCATGTATATATCAGTCAAGTGCCTCTCATCAGTCTTCGTGAAAATTCTGTAGAGACTCTCACGTCCTGACATCGCCTCCTGGGACTCCTCCTCCCTCCCTCGGTGTAGCCACATGTGGGCTGTGGCTCAGACTCCTGACCTGGGGCTTTTGCACCCTTCCCCAGAGAGCTGCTTGCTCACTCCTCTGCTCAGATGTCTCCCTCAAGGCCCCACCTACAATGCAGGCCCCGCCCCCGGCACTTCTGACTCCACCCCTTCACTCTGCTTCTGTCTGACCTTCCTCCCCGTGGAACTGAACACACAATAACATGCTGTGTAACAGTCAGTCATGTGTTTGTTCATGCCCTCGCCCTGCTCGGCCGACTGTCGGCTCCAGGGGGACAGGGGTCTCTTGCGTGCTGTGCTCCAAGCCCCGAGAGCAGCACGCGGAGCACATGGCATCCATTCCACGTGCAGTGGGGGCGCCGCCTCTGTCCCCCTCTCACAGAGAGGAAGCTGAGGCCCCGAGTTGAGCTCCGGGGTCACTTAGCTAAGAATCAGCAGGGCGAGGCTTCACATCCCACTCATCTGATTACCCAGCTTCAGAACCCCGCTTTTCCCGGGCTGTCTGTGTGGAGTGTGAAGGAGGGGCTGTCTTGAGAGAGACCCTGGATGCTGTCAGGGCAGCTGAGAGGCACAAGGCTGCGTGGGCTCGGGTGCTGTCATCCCCGGGCACAGAAGGGTTTCAGCCAAGAAAACGATAGTTTGGAGGAGTTGTCAGGAAAGGCATCCCACCTTCCCGCGGAGCTCTCCAGGCATCCGGGACTCTCTCCCCGTGTCCTCCCCCGTGAGGTGGGGAACAGAAAGCTCACAACGGGCCAGCCCAGGTGAGCTCACACCCCTTGGGAAAGAGTCACTGGCCGGGGCAAGAGAACCGCACTCAGCATCCTGTGGGGAGCTGCAGCAGCGCCAGGTGTGGTCCTGCCCCGCCCCCCACCTGGGACCCAGACGGCTGGCCAGCGCGCCTGCGCAGTGCCACCTGCCTGCGCTGGGGCTGCAGCTCTGTTGTTAGCCCAGGCAGCTCGGGAACACGGCTCAGTCCCCACACGGACAGCCCCAGCCTGGCATGCTTCCCAGGGCCAGGAGTCAGTGCCCTTTCCCTAACTGCCTTCAGCACCAGGTGATCTGATGCTCTCCGGTGCTCGCCTCTGCCTTTTCATTTTGCCTCTCGCTTTCTTCTGCCCACTCCCAGCCTCCCCCTCGCCCGGCCACTGGTTTAGTTCCCTCTTCTGTAAATAGTATATGCTAGTATATCCTCTAGGTCATGAATACGTTAGCTGGCAAGATGGTCTGAATAAAGCGCGAGCATGCTCAGTGTCGCCTGCAGCTGGAGGAACTACATAAGCCTCTGCCTTTTTAAACAAATATGACTGTAACTCGAAGGTCCTTGCCAGCATGATTTTGTTTTCGTTGCTCATGTATGACTAAATATTAAAATATAATCATTTGTTTACGCCGAGCCTGGGCTAGAATGCCAGCCACGGTGCTATTCCCGTTTCTCCTGCATATAATTTGTTTGCATGTTAATATCCTTGATTCCTATGTAAGCCTCTGTTTTCGGTTTTGAATACAATTTCACTTTCTGATGACAGTAATGGCTCGGTGAGCTGAACAATTGCAGTTAATGGAATTATTTTATGAAAACATTAACTTGGCATCCGATCAGGATGGAAGAGTAAACTGTCATCAAAGGATGTTGTCAAACAGTCACTTCCCTTTAATTTCTTCTCTGTTTTACGAGTTGCTACAGTGCAGTGGGGGAGCTCACAGCCTCTAGCGCTTTGCGGTTTGTTCGGCTGCCCTTTTTATAACATGAAATCTGCCTATGCGTGCGTTTTTTAAGCAGTCCTCTTTTCCCTTTGCATATGGAAATGTTGATCAAGTTTTATTGGGCACCTCTTTTGTGCTAGGAACTTGGTTTAAGTGCTGGGAACTCTGAAATTCTTGTCAGACTTCCTCAAGTAGCAACAATCTGGTGGGAAGACGGAGTGCTGACCCCCAGCTCCCGGGAATCAGCAGTGGTCAGCGGTATGGCTCAGCGGAGGCTGCCACCCGGTCCCGAGGGGGCGGAGAGGTGTAAGGGACAAACTCTGCCAGGAAGGACTGGTAATTCATCTCAGAGGAGGTGGCGTTTTAACCCAGACGTTGGAAGGTATGTAAGAAGCCTGCCCATGAGAGAAAAGAGAACCACGAAACCCAAGTGCAGACGGTCCCCTACTCACAATGCTTCGACTGACAGTTTTTGAACTTTCCACATTCAGTGGAAACCATACTTTGGATTTTGATCTTCTCCTGGGCTAGTGACACGTTGTACGACCCTCCCTGGAGCGGCTGGGCAGTGGCAGGGTCGGCCCCGTGACCACCAGGGTAAACAAAGGGTACTCTGCAGTGTTCTCATTGTGCTCAATGACCTTTGTCCATCTGTAGGCTAATGGAAGTGTTCTAGGCACGTTTAAGGCCAGCTAGGCTGAGTTGTGATGTTTGGTTAAGGTAGGTGTATGGAATGCATTTTCGAATAGTGATATTTTCAGTTTACGATGGTTTATTGGGACGTAATTCCATTGTAAATCAAGGGAACAACGTGTGAAATAGAATTCCAATCACTCCTGCTACTCTGAGGGTCCACTGATCACTTTCCACTTTCCCTCACTTTATACTCACAACAACTCTGCCAAGTACGGGGGTTGGTATGCTCATTTTACAGCAGGGGACGTTGAGGCTGTACCAGAAAGGTACAGAAAGTGACTCTAGGTCACACAGCCAGACGTTGGCAGGGAGAGATGTGACATCCAAGCCCGAGTTGTTGTGTGCCACCCCATGCCCATCACGAGGAGCCCAGCTGTGGCGAGGAGCGGCCGGTGGGCGAGGCTGTGCCAGCGGAGGAGTGGGATGGTGCGCCTGAAGACACGGGCTCAAGCGAGACCAAGAAGCGCCTTGAATGCCAGGCCGAGGGCTTGAGCTCGCCCTCTCTGCTGGGGATATTGGCGTAGATCAGGGGTCCCCAAACTACGGCCCGTGGGCCACATGCGGCCCCCTGAGACCATTTATCCGGCCCTCCACACTTCCGGAAGGGGCACCTCTTTCATTGGTGGTCAGTGAGAGGGAGTAAGTACGGTGTCGCTCACGTACGGTACTACTTCCGGTGACGTGGGACGTATGCGTCATGGCTCCGGAAGCGCGTCCTATCACTTGTTAGGGCTAGCAGTGACAAATATGGACCTGGACATTGACCATCTCATTAGCCAAAAGCAGGACCATAGTTCCCATTGAAGTACTGGTCAGTTTGTTGATTTAAATTTACTTGTTCTTTATTTTAAATATTGTATTTGTTCCCGTTTTGTTTTTTTTTACTTTAAAATAAGATATGTGCAGTGTGCATGGGGATTTGTTCATAGTTTTTTTTTTATAGTCCGGCCCTCCAATGGTCTGAGGGACAGTAAACTGGCCCCCTGTGTAAAAAGTTTGGGGACCCCTGGCGTAGATGCTACCCTCTGTCCTCAGAGCGCAGAGTAAATACCTCAGCAGGTGTACAGATTAATCCACTGAGGTCAGGTAAAAATATTACAATGTCTTGATTTTTGTCCAAGATGAAGAAATTGAACTCTATCAACATCTGACTTATAATCACAATAGTTCACGAGTGTAATTTCTATATAAGTAAGAATCTATTGAGAATCATGGTTAAAATGGTCTTGTCCTAGGAGCCGTTTGGAAACCCCTGCTTTTGGCAGTGGGGAGCCATCAAATTTCTGGAACAGGAGGTTAACATGGTTGCACTCGTGCTTTGGAAAGATGACTTTGGAAAGAGCGAGGGTTAGCATGGGGACCAGGGTGGAGAGGAGGGAAGGCAGGAGATCAGTAATGAAGCTGTGGCGATAATCCGGGCAGGAGACGGGAACTGAGGCAGTCAGAGTGGGGCCGGAGAAGGAGGAGAGGGAGGAGAAGGTGAGGAAGGCTGTTTGTTCTAGGGGGCGGGACTGCCAAACCTAACTGCCTGCGGGAGCGGAATGGAAGGAGAGGGCTGGTCGGAGGCTGACCTTCGGGGCCATGGGACCAGGCAGCGCTCACCGGCGTGAGGACAGGGGAGGAGCAGGTGTGTGTGGGGGGAGATGACGAGCTTGGTGTGGGGCCTGTTCAGTGTGAGCTGTCTCTCGGCACGGGCAGATGGAAGTGTGTGGCAGGCGGTGAAATACAGACGTGCAGCTCAGCGTGAGGAGGCGTGCACGTTTTCGTTACAGATTGCTCCGCAGAGGTGCTGGAAGCTCCAGCACCAAGTGAGCAGTGCTCTCGAACTCCGGATGAAACGCAGGAGACGAGCATGTGGAAGGGACGGAGGAGAACAGGGCCCCAGGGAGGGATGGATGCCGGGAGTCAGGAACGGGGAGGTCGTATAGCAGCGATGTAACTGCCACAGCGAGGTCACGGGGACTGACAGCTGACCACACGCAAGGTGTTTTGCAGTGAGGAGGTCTTTGAGGAAATGAGCCAGTCCTTTCCCGGAGTTTAACATCTTCCCTAATCTCCAGTCAGGAGGCCGCCGGGGAGCAGAGGGGTCAGGCGCAATTGTCTGCCCGTCATCTGCATGGGAATTAGGTGCCTTGGGTTGTCCGGCGCCTGGTACAGTCCTAGCCTGGCTTCCCCTGCTGGTCCTTCGGGGGCTGGGCAACCTCATTCCTATCTGGCAACAGTCTCATACTCCGCTCCCGGAAAAGTGTAAGCATTCGTCTGGTCTGCTTCCACTGTCCCTTTAAATAGCTTAATTTTGCAGAACAAGACTATCTGTGCGGCAGATAGTAAAGCAAAAAGCTATGGAAATCTTAGGATATTCATTCTTTCAGGTTGAAGCAGTAGACGATTTCCTTCCCTTGTTAACTCCTTGTTCGAAGTCTGGAAGCCAGTTGGCTGTCAGCCTCCTTGCCTTCTTGCAGAAAGGGCTATTTCTGTCCAATGCTGACACTGACAGTTCCTCAGACAATGGCTCGGGTGGGGGATCAATTTCCTGAATAAATGTACAGGTTTAGGAAATGTGTTTGCAAATCCCTTGTAACTAAGCCTGAACATGCAGGAGAATAAAGGGTCTAGGTTGCCAGAAGGTTGGAATTCACCACGCTAACGTAATTGTCAGGACGGCTGGACGTGCTCTGTGACCCACTTCAGATGCACGTTAGGCGGGCTTCTCTCCAAAGTAGAATTTGTTTCCTTACCAGGTGATAGTATATATTGCTCAGTTGTTAAGTTTGCTGCTTATTGGGTCTTTAGGGTAGATGGAAAATTTTTAAAGGATTCAGGTGTGAGGTGCCTATATAATAATCTAGCACCTTCCCCATGGTTATAAGTTTCAGAATGTGGCCTCTGCTGAACCTACGAGGTCGACACAGAGCATGGTGGGGGCCTTGCACTGACTCACTCACACTGGAGCCGTCGTCTGCTGCATGCGTTCCAAACCTGCTCTTCTGAACCTGGGGTTTTGTCATTTGCCCCATGTTGGAAGGCGCCGAGGGGACCAGAGGAATGTGTGCTGTCTCAGGGTCTGGGGATCTCAAGATGGTAAACAGCTTTTCTGTTCCCGGGTGTCTCTCGACACTTTTAGAATCGCCGTGAGAGCCCACCACTTCTAAAAGGCCTTTAACTCAGCATTGATTGTCCCTCACGTTCAGCTTGAACGCTCGACATGTTCTATGCACGCTGGTCCCTAAGACTGGGTTCCCTGTTTTTATCCCGTGAGTTGATAGTGAAAGTTTCTATCTAGTTGAAATATTTCTCTAGGGGTAGAGGTTTGGTGTGCAGTAACCATCAAGTGTTTATCCTATAAGAATTTAGTGGGTAGCCACAGGGGCCACTCAGCTGGGCGCTGGAAATATGACAGTGACATGGGCAGCTTCAGGCCGAGTCTTCTGGGACTTGTAGTTTATCTGGGAAGGGAGTCATTGAGCAGATGGTCATGTGTGTAAAAGTGAAACCAGGAGGACGGATGCGAGGTGCCCTGAAAGAGGAAATGGGGAAACTATTAAGGGATTGTGGGCCCTGGCCGGCTGGCTCAGTGGTAGAACATCAGCCTAGCTTGTGGATGTCCTGTGTTCAATTCCCAGCCAGGGCACACAGGAGAAGCACCCATCTGCTTCTCCACCCTTCCCCCTCTCCTTTCTCTTCATCTCCCTCTTCCCCTCCCGCAGCCAAGGCTCCATTGGAGCAAAGTTGGCCCAGACACTGAGGACGGCTCCATGGCCTCCGCCTCAGGCGTTAGAATGTCTCCAGTTGCAACAGAGCGACACCCGAGATGGGCAGAGCATCGCCCCCTGGTGGGCATGCCAGTTGGATCCTGGTCTGGCACATGCGGGAGTCTGTCTTTCTGCCTCCTTGCTTTTCATCACTTCAGAAAAATACCAAAAAATTAAATTAAATTAAATTTTAAAAAGGGATTGTGAACAGAAGAATGATACGATCACTTCTGTGTTTTGAAAATGGTCCCTCTGGCCAGCGTGTAGAAAACGGGCTGAAAGGGGGTAAGAGGGAAGGAAGGGGTGTGGGCTGAGAGATCCCTCCAGGCGAGCAGTGACGGGGAGGTGGCTGAGGGTGGGGCTGACCAAGATGCAGTCTAACGGATGGCTCCGGTGGCGACAGCTGACAACGCTGTATTATACCCCTGAGAGCTGCTGAGAGAGTAGATCTTACACGTTCTCACCCTACACACACACACACACACACTGTAACTACATGAGGTGATGGATGTGTTAACTCACCTTACTGTGGAAACCGTTTTGGAATATGTATGTGCATCAAATTATGATGTCCACTTTAAGTCACACAATGTCACATGCCGATCATATCTTGATAAAGCTGGATGGAAATGGCGTTGGGAGGAGGAATTAATGGGGCCCGGTGACTGCATGACATCCAGGCTCTTCAAGATTTACCTGTGTCTATTCTACGCTCTGACCTGGAGGCCGTAGACCGTGCTGGGGGACCCTGCACGGTGGGCAGGCTCGGTCTGCGATGACTGGCGTTGCCCTCGCTGACTCTTTGACAATAGAAACCATTTTAAGAATCCTGAAAGTTTCCCCAATGGAAAAGTGGCGCACTTAACGCTGAGGGAACCAGTGCCCAGAGTGGAATGACTCGCTGAAGGTCCCAACACGGATGCTGGAGCCTGGCTGAGAACTCAGCTCCGGGATCCGGACCACCACTCCCTCCGCCAGCAGCTGGGCTGGACCACAGACACCCCAGGGCTCAGACGAGCTCTTCAGTAAGGCAGACCCCAGCATGTTTGAACTTGACTCTTCCTCAGGTGTTCCCAGATTTCAAAACAAAGAGTTTTACTGCACACGTATTTTTAAAACCAGCACCATTATTAGTAAGGAAGAGGCTACACATTCTGTTTAACTGCACACACCACACATCAAGGCTCTCGGTGGAAGGGAGCAGGAAGCCGGGGTTAATCACCCTCAGGAAGCTGCAGACTGAAGGGCAGGGTTCAGGTGCTCTTGGCACGACCACTGTTTAGAGTAATAATAACTTGACATTTCTTAGGCACTTGTCTCTGGCCAGAGTCCATGCCAGGAACCGGGAGGAGGGTGGGGAATCAGCAGCTCTCTGCCTCAGGTGTAGTGGAAAACCTGCCTCCAGTCATATGACCTTGAGCTAGATCCCCTGCCTCCAGTCCCCGTTCCCACGGTGAGAGCGAGAAAACTCAGGAAAGACTTCTAGGAGCAGGATCACTGAGAACGGAGCTGGAAGGCAGGAGGCATTCACCCCAAAGGAAGAATAGATACCTGTTTTTAAAAATTAACTATGATAATTTACTTGTTTAAAAATCAGAATATAATATAAAAATATATAAGGGGACTGTTGACATACACAACTTTTTATTTTTTTTATTTTTAGCGAGAGAGGGACAGACAGGGGCAGATAGAAAGGGAGAGAAATGAGACGTATCAGTCATAGTTGCGGCACCTCAGTTGTTCATTGATTGCTTTCTCATATTGCCTCAACCGGGAGGCTCCAGTTGAGCCAGTGACCCCTTGCTCAAGCCAGTGACTTTTGAGCTTGAGCCAGCAGCCATGGGCTCATGTCTATGATCTCAAGCTCAAGCCAGTGACCTCACACTCAAGCCAGATGAGCCCGCGCTCAATCCAGTGACCTCGGGGTTTTTGAACCTGGGTCCTCAGCGTCCCAAGGCAGTGCTCTATCCACTGTGCCACCACCTAGTCAGGCCACACAATCCTTTTTCTGAGAGATAATATGTTAATTTAATGTATAGATTTCCAGGTTTTACTCAGTGTATGTGTGTGTCTGTGTGTGTAATCATTCTGTAACTTAATTTCTTGGTTATCACTTAAGAGATCATAAACAGTTCCTAGTTGTTTAAACTATTAAAGGCAGAAATGGTAAGAGAACCAGCCAAAACCTATTTTCTTCTACGTAGCCAAACGTTTAGACCAAACTGGGCCTAAAGGGAAAGAGCTGGAAGGACCCGCTGAATATTAGCTTCTCTTTCATGTAGATGATGCAATCCGTATCATTCTCTCTGTGACTTGGAACCTTGGCAGTGTGTGTGTATGTGTGTGTTTCTAATCTTAGGAACAATTGTTTTGGGAATAGTCCATTTCTAATTATATTGAGGGGGAAAACCCTGAGTACTGTTTTTCATGCTAATGGGGAAATTTACTTATGTGCAGAATTATGCAACTTAGTTCTTGCCAAATGACATAAAGGCTACACCGCCTCTCAGTAGAATGAAGGATGGCACAGGGCACGCATCACACTCTATTCATAACTTAGAGTTCTTTTCAGGACTTCTGCCTACATCTTATTACCTACTTACCATTAATTTATTATGCAGGGTTGCCATAGTTTATGAGAAGTAAAGCGAATGTTTTAGATTGTTTTTCTTTCATTTCTTCCGTGTCATTAACTTCAGTTTTTTAATTTAGGCTATTTCCGCTTCCATCCGAGGCAGTTTTTCTCCAGTGATTGCATTAATTCTTGTGTGTTCCTTCCAGCCGCGTTTCCAAACAGGATCCTCTCAGGTTGCGTCGAGCTTGTCTCTTCCTCGTTCCTCCACCCATCATCCTTATCTGGGCTGATTTACGGGAAGAAGACTGTTTTAGTGAAACTTCTTCACCCCAAGGGGGTGATTCCTCCTCAACTGTCAGAATCTGGAAAATTAACAGCTCAGGTAGAAATAATTTTTGTCACTGATGAAAGGATTGGTACCAGGAGCCCGTTTGAGCCTGGCTCATTGGCTGGTGGCGATGTTCAGTGAAGTGACGTCTGCATTGAGTTCTCCTGTCCGCCGAGGTTACTTGACAGCTCACACTGGCAACACTGTCGTCGTCCTAGCTCTTCCTTACATAGTCCCCTTCTGATACTTTTTACTCTTTCTCTTCTAATAGAATAATGCTTTACGTTTCAACTCTGTTACCCATGCAGAGAGAACTTCTCCGGCCACCGCTGAGCTGGACAGCTCACTCCAGGCTCATTGTACCAAACGTCTCTGTCTTCATCTACACTCTCTAATTTACTTCAGGTGGTAAAGGCAGGGGTGAGGATGGCGACAATGACCGTGCAGGGAACAGGTGAATCAAGAAGAAGACCCTCTCATTCACGAACCTTTTCCAGCCCTTTTGCTTTGACTTCAGTGTGCCTGCTGAGTGCACCGAACGGTTTCTTTCTATAAAAGTAGGATCAAGACCTGCAATGATGATCTCAGACAGACTCGGTCTCTGCCTTGGCTCTAATTATTCTTCATCTCAGGTTGTGGGGGCAGGGGGAGGGAAAGTGAGGTAGAGAGAGAGAGAGAGAGAGAGAGAGAGAGAGAGAGAGAAAGGGGATAGGCAGGTTTTGATCTTAAGAGCGTTGTGAATTTTCCAGGGTAATTACTCTTCTGCAACCAGGAATGGCTTAATGGTTCTTTTTTGTAGAGTCACTAATTTACACCTGCTCTGAAAAGAGCCAATTATTGGCTCAGGGCTAGAAACACCAGCCAAGTCACCTTGAATTTAGAGCCTGAGCAGGAAGAAGTTAGAGCCAGTCCTTTAGCTTCTCTTGACAGTCCCATAACATCGTCCCCTGGGCAAATAATGCTTTCCTACCACCCGCCTTGTTCCAGTCTGGCAACCCGCTATTCCTTTGCTCTGTTCCCTGGAGGCAGCATTGCCTAGTGGTTAAAGCAGTGAACTTTGGAGCCAGATACCCTTGGACTCAAATTCTGACTTGCCGTTTACTGTAGAAAGCTGAGTGAACTTGTACAGGTAGCATAGGGCCTGGTGCACAGCAAATGATTAGTAAGTAGCAGCTATGATGAGTAGCAAAGGTAATAAAAATAAAGCCTGCAGAGTTGAAGATGACCCTGGCTGGTTGGCTCGGTGGGTAGAGTGTTGGCTCAGTTTATGGACATCCAGGGTTCAATTCCCAGTCAGGGCATATAAGGGAAGTGACCATCTACTTCTCTCCTCCTCTTTCTCCCCCTTCTTTCTCTCTTCCCCTCCTGCAGCCAGTGGCTCGATTGGTTTGAGCACTGGCCCTAGACACTGAGTATAGCTCAGCTGGTCCCAGCGTGTCAGCCTCAGGCAATAAAGATAGCTTGGTTGATTCAAGCATTGAACCCAGACAGGGGTTGCAGGGTGGATCCTGGTCAGAGCGCATGTGGGAGACTATCTCACTATCTCCCTCTCACTTAAAAAAAAAAAAAATGACTATACCATCCATGAGATCTTGTTTGAGTACCATGAGAATTAGCTTAACTGCAATGAGTTCTGGATCCCTAAGACAATTCTGTACAGCCTTATTGAAGGTACTGAGTGAGGTTTATTCATTTCATAATCTATCACTTGTTGATAACATCTGTTCATCACCCACCTTTGATATCCTGAGCCTATTGCTAGACCTGGGGATATTATGGCAAAGATAGTCTTGATCTCTGCCTGCGTGGAGCTTACAGCCTCATGGGGAAGACAGGCGAGTCGGTGGCGATGATACAGCATGAGGCATTCAGGCGGCGAAGCCTCAGCCGCGGTGCAGTCTGCATGACACATTGTGTGCGGCACACAGCATTCATCTGAGGTAGTGATTTCCAACGGGTGTGCCACGAGCTTTTTTTTTTTTTTTTTTAATTTATTTTTCTGAAGCTGGAAACGGGGAGAGACAGTCAGACAGGCTCCCGCATGCACCCGACCGGTATCCACCCGGCATGCCCACCAGGGGGCGACGCTCTGCCCACCAGGGGGCGATGCTCTGCCCCTCTGGGGCGTCGCTCTGTTGCGACCAGAGCCACTCTAGCGCCTGGGGCAGAGGCCAAGGAGCCATCCCCAGCGCCCAGGCCATCTTTGCTCCAATGGAGCCTTGGCTGCAGGAGGGGAAGAGAGAGACAGAGAAGAAGGAGAGGGGCAGGGGTGGAGAAGCAAATGGGCGCTTCTCCTATGTATGTGCCCTGGCCGGGAATCGAACCCGGGTCCCCCGCACGCCAGGCTGACGCTCTACCGCTGAGCCAACCAGCCAGGGCCAACCACGAGAGTTTTTAACACGTGCAACACCTGACTATTTAGTCAGGGACACTGACCTCTTTTCCCTTAGATTGTCAAATAAAAAAAAATGAGAACAGCCAACACAACAATAGACATTCAGTGTGAATATATCAAAATTATACTTTTTTTTTTCCCCGTCAGATTGGCAAAAACCCAGATTGTTGTTGGGTTGTTTTGGGGTTTTTTTGGTGTGCCGTAGAACTTCAGTACTGAGTTTATGCGTGCCATGAGAGGAAAGAGGCTGAAATGTCTGATCTAAGGAAATGCACTTTCAGTGGCCTCCCTTCCACAGTGTTCCTCCAGCGCCTAGCAGTGCATATATTTAGAGGCACAGAGTATCTCGACGTGTGTGACACAGTAACAAAATGGTGTGGTGTGACATCATCATATGATTAGTTTTGCTCAGCGCCACACAAAATCATGGAGACACTTAAAACAGTGATTTCATTTTAAAGGCCTAATTAATCCGGTCTTGCTTCCAGGCACTAGTGAAATGAGTCAAGTCTGTGTCTCGCCAAGAGCGTCTTCAGGCAAAGATGTGACTAGGTGTGGGAGGCGGAGGATCGCTGGGCCTGGGGCTCATCCTGGGGGCGTTTCCACGGCTGCCAGGAGGCGGGACGGTGGAGGGGAGCGCAGGCTGTGCTGGTGGCCGTGGGGAAGGGGTTGCTGAGGGCAGAGGGGTGCCCCCAGATAGGCGGTCAGTGCCCCCAGAGCCCTGTTCCCTCTGCCCTCCCCTTGTGCTTGCCTCTTTAGTCCATTTTCCTCCTTTCCTCATATATGATATGTAGACAATAACCTCTGCCAAATGAGCTGATCCATGTGATGGACTTAGCGGAGTGTCTAACTCTTAGAAAGTGCTCAATAATAATGTTAAAAATGTATTAACATAGCGAGGGGTGGCAATGGTGACCATAGCCATGCAGGGAAGATGTGACTCAGGAAGGAGACCCTCGACCTCTCGACCCCTTCCCAGCCCTGTTGCTTCGACATGCTGCCGTTGGCTTAATTCATGATTTCCCTGGGGACAGGGACTGATTCTTATGTCTCTCTCCCTCCGCTGCAGGGCCTGGCACACAGTACGTGTTCAGTGAGTGGTACAACACAGTGATTATTCTTACAAAGATGCTGATTTCTTCCTCCCTAAGGTTTAGGAAGCAGAAATGGGTAGATTGGAAGAAAAGCACGATGCTATTTAACAGTGGCTGTTATTGATTGTTTACTACGTGCTAGGCATGTGGCACACTCTCAGCCTTATGGGGCTAGTGCCACTTTTTCTTTGTGAGGATGAAACTGAGCCCCAGAATGATTAAGAAACTTAGACAAGGTGGCCCAGCTCCTAGGCGGGAGAGGAGGGTGTGGGAGCTCCGCAGCCTGACCGGAGTTTCTGCGTTGCCTCGGAGAGGGAGGGAGGAGATCAGGAGGACACCTGTGGAAGGGGCTCCGAGGAGCCGGAAGAGGCTGAGGAATGGAAGACGCAGTGCGGCCAGGTGCCAGGGAACGGACCCCCTCTGGATTCTAAAGCAAACTTTCCTGCTGGCTTGCCTAGCCCGAGGATGCCTCGGTGAGATTCTGCTCTCCTGGGCTGCCAGTCTGAGGTTGGCATCTTTGTTTGAGATCTTTATGTGCCTGTGTGGGAAAGGAAGGTGGTGCAAAGCATCATGCGCACCATATGGGGCCCCATTGGCATTTGGCACGTGCTCAGCTGCGCACAGCGTCTCCTTAAAGCGCCACGTGCAAGCCGAGGACCGCTCTATCTCTCCAGTCCCTGGGAGCCTGAGCGCCCGCTGAGGTGGGAGGCCCTGGGCTGACTCACGTGCCCAGCACGGCCCCTTGTAGGTCAATCCAGCGGCCCATCAGTAATCCGTTCCCTGCCAGAATCCGCCGGTTTCCGAAGCATCTTCCTAGGCAATTCTGAAGCCAGAACGAACGTTTCCCTCCCGAAGCTCTAAGAGACCAAGCACTAAAAAAAGGACCTTGAAACTATGTCTTCTGTGCCCTTGACTTCAAGGCCACCGCTAAAGGCCTCGCAGAGATGGAGCATTGTTGCTGCCCCGCACAGTTCCAGCTTCTTAGGGCGGGCCCCGCAGGGCCTAAGGGCATGCCCGTCACCAGTTCGGCTCTTCCGATTACGTATTTCTTCCTTGGTCACTTTCCCCTCAAAATACTCTTTTCATTTATGATTACTCAGATCAGAAATTTTGCCAGCGTGGTCCCTTGTGAGCTCAGGAATCAACAACAAATAAGAATAGCTAATATTTACTTAATACTCAGTAGCTGCCAGCTGCAATGTCCAACACTTGAGAGACATTATCTCATTTATTTCCTGACCTGAGAGTAACCCTTCGAGCATTCTGTCCCCCTGATCGATAAGGAAGGGGAGGTGTGGATAGGGTCTGTGTGAAGCCACACGGCCAGTACGTGCTGGCCGGACAGCAGGCCCTTTCCCTGAAGCAGGTGTTTGTTTCTCCTCCTCGGCCCGACTGTCATCAGTTCCTCCAACTCTTCTCATTCTCTCCAAGTAAAACCCCGGGCTTAAAAATCTCTCTCTCTCTCTCTCTCTCTCTCTCTCTCTCTCTCTCTCTCTCACACACACACACACACACACACACACACACACACACACACACGATTAAGACTGCAACAGTTTTGCCTAATGATGTAGCCCAGGGGTCCCCAAACTACGCGGGCCCCCTGAGGCCATTTATCCGCCCCCGCTGCACTTCCGGAAGGGGCACCTCTTTCATTGGTGGTCAATGAAAGGAGCACATTGACCAACTCATTAGCCAAAAGCAGGCCCATAGTTCCCATTGAAATACTGGTCAGTTTCTTGATTTAAATTTACTTGTTCTTTATTTTAAATATTGTATTTGTTCCCATTTTGTTTTTTTACTTTAAAATAAGATATGTGCAGTGTGCATAGGGATTTGTTCATAGTTTTTTTTTTTATAGTCTGGCCCTCCAATGGTCTGAGGGACAGTGAACTGGCCCCCTGTGTAAAAAATTTGGGGGCCCCGATGTAGCCCATGTAAAATCCAAGCCACCCCCCTCCCCCGCCCGGAATTGTTTTCATCGTTTGTGAAACTTAGGTGTCGAATGTATTTCCCTCCCTGGCCCAGCATGTGGTGTGAAAGGACTTCCTTGTGACCTGGATGACAGGGAGCACCCTGGGTTCCCCCTGAGGCAGGTGCCCCCACCTCGCCCGCATGAGATCTGCGTCACTGCCCCCTCCCCCGTTAGATTTTCAGAGCGTGGGAGGAGAAGGGTGTGCTGAGGGTGGTTCACGCTCTACCACTGGGACGGTCTGGGACCCAGAGCAAGTCACACGCCCTGCTGGCAGGAATCGAATTCAGTCGCCTATGCAGTGTAACGCGGAGTGGAAGGCCTTGACTTGGTCTTACAGCTGGAAAGTCTCTCTCCCTTCCCACTTCAGTCAAATGCCATGGAAAAGACAGCAGGGAAGCCCAGTCACTCGTCCACCCTGACCCTCAGTTTCTTCATCTGTACAATGGGAGGCATGGATAAGTGCTCACTGGCCCTCCCCCATGGCTCTTGGGTTAGAACCAGGAAGCCCGGTCGAAGCACAGAGGGGGTTATTGGAAAGAGTTAAATACCCAGACACAGAGAGGTCCGGATGCAGCCGCCTCAGGGACCCTTCAGCCGGGCTTCACAGGCACTCCCCGGGAGCCGTCGGTGAGACAAGGCCCATTTCTGTGTCTCTCGGATAAGGAATACAGCAACGTTTGGAAACAGCTCCCTGGGACTGTTGACTCTGGGGGGTGGGTGTGAGTGTAGGTGAGCTCAACCAGCAGGAACGCTGCTGGAGGCCACTCTTTATTTAAGTAACTAAGTTTTATTATTATTTTTATTCAGAAATTAAATTTAATGGGGTGACATTGATCAATAAGAGTATATAGGTCTCAGGTGAGCATCTCTATAGCATTTGAATTGTTGATTGTGTCGTGCGCCCATCACCCAAAGTCACATTATTCTCCGTCACCTTCTATTTGTCCCTCTTTGCTCCCCTCCTCCTGGTGACCACTGCACTTTTATCTACCCATTCTTGTAGACAATACAGGTGGCTCCCAAGAGGAGGACTCGGTGCTTCCTCCCCTCCCCATACACACACACACACACACACACACACACACACACACGCAAAGTCACACATAAGCATACTTTACATATGTGTGTAAACGATGAGTCCCCTGTGGGCAGCCACATGTGGGTATTAAGTGTGGGTGGGGTCACCACAGACCAGTAACAGGGGTTACGATGTAGTTCATTAAAGATTTTCAGGCCGTTGTGGCCAGTGGAAAGAGTAACAGATTTCAAGGGAGAAGGCTTGGGGGAGGGACCTCTACTAGCTCAGCTCTGGGCACAGAGCTAAACCAGCAGCAATGTCTCTTGGGGAAACCACCACCACTTTGAATTAGGGTCCTCCCTTCCTCCCGGCCAGACTTGTCCCATCTTTTCCACTTGGATGGGATCTGGGCAAGTTCCAACCTCTTGAGAGTTGTCTATGTCCTCATCGAAGTAGCGGGGACAATACCAAATGTCATTCCTCTACACCTGCAATAAACAACAGTAGACAGCTGGCGTATACTGGGCCGGGTGCATGGTGAGCACGTCATGTGTGAGCGGCTCTCCTCACAGTCCTTGGACACAGCGCTGTCACCTTCATTTTGCAGGTGAGAAGCCGAGGCTTATAGGACTTAAGAGAGGCAGTAAAGCATAGAGCAAAGTGCTCTACAAGCTGATTGATGGCCAGGTGTGAATTCTGGCTCTGTCACCTACTGGTGTGGAGGTCTTAGACATGTTGCTTAAACTTTGTCAACCTGTAGGATGGAGATAATGATAGGGCCCACCTCATGGTATGGTTGCAAGGGTAAGTGATTAGATAGATAGATAGAGAGAGAGAGAGAGAGAGATATAGACAGATAAATAGACAGTGCCTGGGGCAGACTCACGGTCTGTAATGTTTGCTGTTAGGAACAAGGTCTTCCGTTAGCACAGGGCAGAAGGGAGACTGGAACCCAGAGGTGACTGACTGAAACGCCTACCCTGTGGCAGACATCTCCGTGCCAGTGAGGCAGGAAGGTTCAGGGGTGAGAGGTGTAGGAGGGGAGAGGAGAAGGGGGGAGTGAGAGGGAAAGAGAGAGAGCAAGAAGCCACTTCAGGACTCCTGGCTCCTCTCAGAGCCTTGTCTCTGTGGCCTTGGGCGAGGCACCGGTGAGTCCGCAGCAGCTGCCGGGCCCCTGGGCTGGACTAAGACATTCATCACCGGCTTACCCTTGAGCTTCTGGCTTCAGGGGGCCTGTAGGGAGGAGTCAGGGGAAGAGAGAAAGAGAGGCAGAGAGGATGAAGACAGACACGGGGAGAAGAGCAGAGACAAACAGAGACCCATGTGAGACAGAGGGACTGGTGCTCAGAGGGAGGTAAAGAGAGACACACACTCGCAGAGGAAGACACTGGCAGAGAAGAGAAGGTGAGGGGACTCGGCGGAGATGGCGCTGAGGTGGCCGTGATGGGCCGCCCGTCCTGCGGCTGACAGAGCACACAGGCCTGTGATGCGTGTCAGCGCTTTATCAGACGAGGCACCTTCGCCACCGCCAGCAGCGGCAGCCCACAGTGTTGACTGTGTGGGGCCGTGACAGGAGACACTCTTGATCTGAAGTGGGGACAGAGGCGATCTTCCCCGCTTCGTCTAGGATGCCACAGATTAGGCTGTGGGTTTCTGGCAGTTTGACGATAAAGGCTTATGTGGAGAGGCCTTGGCTGAACAACACTCCCAGGCCAGGACAAGAGGGTGATAAGCCTCACGGGTCCGGAGGCTGATTTTATACCAGAGGATGGTTTCCATGAAAAGCCACGCGTGGAGATGAGCACAAGGCTGGAGAATCTCTGTAAGGGTATCCATCAAACTGTTAGCAATCGCTGATCTGTAGGTAGGATTAATGAGCTGTCTCACTTTATAAGTAAGGCATGCCTGGTTTGTGTACATTTTTGACAGTAACAACCTGGGGCCTTTGTAGTCGAAGGAACAAAAGGTTTGAAGCGGGTGATAAGCATGCTTCCGAAGCCACGGGCAGGAGAAGCGCGGCCCTGAGACGGGGCGCGCGTGTCCCCCCGTCCTCCGACAAGTGTGTCTGACATGTTTCTCCTTGATGTTTGCGCGACGCTTTGAAAGTCTGATGACCACAGTCTCCCCTCTGATTCTTGAAGGAGGGTGAAATTATTAATGTGTTCTCAGCTCGGACAAGTTTTATTCCTTTGAGGTTCTCCAGGGTTGCATAAAAGACGGCGAGAGCAGATTTATTATGCAAGCGGGTGGGAGGGTTTCCGCTCAGTATGGTGGACAGAGGTTTTTTCCCTCCAGTGGATAATGCAGGCAAGGACTGCTGCATTCACTCCCTCCCCCAGCGCCCCCCCCCTGCAAGTTTCCATCTCCCACCCCTCTCTCTTTTCAATTTTAAATGAAGTTGGTGTCTGGCGCACACTTTCAAAGGCATTTGCCTGTTGGCTTAAGAAGTGACCCAGATGTGTCCGTCTTCTTCCAGGCTTTACGAAGGCAAAGAACAGATGGAGTTTGAAGAATCCATGAGGCGGCTCTTTGAATCCATCAACAACCTGATGAAAAGTCAATATAAAACCACCATCCTTTTGCAGGTTGGTTTACAGGACAAAAATGATTCGTCTCCCCCCCCCCCCCCCACGCCCCATCACTCGGTAAACAACGGCAGGGTGACATAATGTCTACTTTCGCTCGGACACGCAGCCCTGTGTTCACCCAAGACCTTGGGAAGGCCACATGGTAGAAAGATCCTGAACACCAAGGACTCCGTAGGGGCGGGAGAGAACGTATTTCTGGTCTGTTTCCCACGAAGATAGCATTGGCTCTTTTAAAATAGCTCTGAAGCTTTCGCTAGCTGGAAGGAAGTAGGTCAGACCTGCTCTCCACGGCTAATGCCAAGGGCAGTTAAGGTGGCGGTCTCGTAGAAGGGTCCACCCTAAACTCATACCTCATACCCCCCCCCTTTGCATGACGCGTCTGTCTCAGGAAGGCGTCATAACTCCACGTATCTTGGGGGAAGGAGTGGAGGGTCAAAGGGGTAAGAAGTCAGGGAAAGAAAGAAGAAAGGAGGCAAAGATGAGCCAGCCAGAGTGTTTCCAGTACGGAGGAGACCCGGGTCAAGGGGAATGGCCTTCTTTACCAGCCCTGGGACCTTACACCGGTCATTTAATCTCTCAGGGTCTCATTTTTCTCATCTGTAAAGCTTCAGCGTGTGGGTGAGGATTGAATAAACATTGACTGAAAAAGAGCAAGTTGCCCTGGCCAGTTGGCTCAGCGGTAGAGCGTCGGCCTGGCGTGCGGGGAGACCCGGGTTCGATTCCTGGCCAGGGCATATAGGAGAAGCGCCCATTTGCTTCTCCACCCCCACCCCTCCTTCCTCTCTGTCTCTCTCTTCCCCTCCCGCAGCCAAGGCTCCATTGGAGCAAAGATGGCCCGGGCGCTGGGGATGGCTCCTTGGCCTCTGCCCCAGGCGCTAGAGTGGCTCTGGTCGCGGCAGAGTGACAGCCCGGAGGGGCAGAGCATCGCCCCCTGGTGGGCAGAGCATCGCCCCTGGTGGGCGTGCCGGGTGGATCCCGGTCGGGCGCATGCGGGAGTCTGTCTGACTGTCTCTCCCCGTTTCCAGCTTCAGAAAAATACAAAAAAAAAAAAAAAAAAAAAAAAGAAAAAGAAAAGAGCAAGTTATACAACGCTATGCAGACGTGGAGAGCTAACAGGATTACTATGGTTTTGGCATGGGTCTCTTCATCCAGGTTCATGCTGTCTGGGGAGCTGTGTCAGTTTCCCTGGGATTTGGCCCGGATTGTGCTGGTTTCTCATGGATTTGAACCCCGGAGCCGTGGAAAGGGGTTTCATCTCTTTCTTCTTAAGTTGCTCTAAGGGCCAAATTTAGCTTTAGGGATTTGCATAAAATCAGTGATGTTTTCTGCCTATTTTGTATGGTTGTTGAAAAGTTATCAAAGAAGAATTTAAAGTCATATTCAAACATGGAGAGCAGTACCATTTGAAGATAACTTGATGCTGTTTTGGGGTGTGAGGAACGGGCTGACGAGGGGAGAGAGGTCGAGGCCACGTGATGTTAGCAAACTCCACCCAAGGACACTGACGTTTGTGACCAGAGAAAGAGGTTTGGACTTTGAGGCAGGCAGGCTCGGATGGGAAATTGGGTGTCCACGCTCAGGTGTGCACCGCTGCGCAAATCATTTCCACTTCCTGGGCTTCTTGTTTGTTCTTTTATAATATGGGAAGCCTAATATCTAATTTAGAGGATTAAATGAAGTCAAGTGTATAAATCATAATGTAGAGAGCTTGTTACAAAGTTAGGTTTAAATAATTTTTATTATTTATACCTCCCCTTCCTTAACCTTATCATAAAACAGAAGCTTTGGGGGCACTTTCCTAGAATGGAATATGGAGGGAGTTTGTGTCCCCAATCCTGTCACATGAAGCCAAGTAGTGTTAGGACATTCAAGATTCAGTTAGATTAAGAAACACAGATTCAAATTTCAAGGAGACTAGACCCACAAAAAACGGATTCTCTCTCTCTCTCTCTCTCTCTCTCTCTCTCTATATATATATATATATATATATATATATATATATTTTTTTTTAAATTTTTTAAAGGAAGGCAAAGTTTTACCTAGTGAAATACTACCAGATGACTCGAGTCTTGATTCTGAGCCTGCGTGGGGTAGAGTAGGAAAGCGTGCTGTGGTCTATCGGTAATGTCTGACATTAGTCTTGAGTGAGAGCATAGAATAAATATGCCAATGATTGACGTTTGTGGTTCAGACTTTACACTTCCAGCTTGCTAGAGGCTTATGGGGAAAACCCTTACTTACGCCTGCCTTAGTTCAAAGTAGAACTGATCTGGTTCAACCTCAGCTTTGCCCATTGTGAGTTCAAATAACCCCAGCAAGTTATTTCTCATTTCTAAGGCTCATCTAACTTTTGTGAATGGCTTTCTCTAGTTTTCCCTGTTGTTCAGCATTGTCATGGCAGCAACTCACCGAAAACTATGAAGCCTTGAAAGCCAGACATTCAAAGAGGGTAGAACGAGCATTAAAAACAGCTCTCATTGATTGAGTACTTACCATGTGCCCAGCATGAAGCTGGGCTTTCACATACAGTGGTTTTAATCCTGCCAGAGGTCTGCTAGGAATCACTGTCTTCACTTTCCACAGGAGGCTCATGAAGTTAAATAATTAATTCCAAATTATACCTATTTATAGTAGTAGAGCTAGGGCTTCAATCCACCCAGGTCTCCTAACTCCAAAGTTAATATTCTTCTCTAGGCCATAGGAAATGGACGAAGCCAGAGGGTTCCATGTGTTTTCAGTAATGGGCCAGATGCTAGAGGTCCTGTGTGGGCCAGCCCTGTAAGCACTGTTGATAAAACCGGTGGCAGGTTGAGATGGTCAACACCAGACGCTTGTGAACTGGATGCAGCTCAAATGCAAGTAAAGGGCATTTGGAGACATTGTACAAACCCATTCAACCCATTCTCCTCTATTTAGGTCTGTGATTCATTATAATGCTCCAATTTGGTGGTAAGAGTCAAAATAAATTAGCCGCTCCTCTTATATGATATGTTCCCTTGGCCACTATGATTACCACTCGTGCTAATGAAGCCACCAGAATGTCCAGGAGTGCAGGGGGCTCTCTCTTTTATATCTCCAATGTCTGCACCAGTGGCTGCCACATCATAGGTCCTCAAAGATCTTTTGGCTGAATGAATGAAGGAATGAATACCAGCTCCCACCATTTTATGTTTTAGCATTTAGTGTGCGTCATGTATTGAGCTCCAGACTTTACATATATTGTTAGCTCACTTGAGTCTTATAACAACAGCCTTATTAGGCAAGTACCCTCTTTTCTTTACAGATGAGGAAATAGAGACTTACAGAGATTGAGTAACTTCACCACAACTAGCAAGTGGCAGGTCTGGGGTTTGAATCCAGGCTGTGTAAGTCCAGAGTTTGAATTCCTAGTCACAACCAAACAAAGGATCGTTTCACTGAAGACCCAAGTCTTCTGGCAAAATGCCAGGTGGGAAGCATTAAGCAACAATAAAGACAGGCAGGCATTGATCCATAGTCACTGAGGCGAGCTAGTTAAGGATGCCTCTTTCTTTCCTCTCTTTTCATTGCTAATTGGTGTAAAAGATTCAAATGTCCAAACTAAGGGAAGAAAGTTGTCCGTTCTTCCCTGGAGTAGCCTATGGGCTGCACAGTGACTTCCCAGAGGTAGGAGAGGTGAGATGTAATATTTAACTCAGGCACTAGAGTATAACCTCCGACCTTTAAGTGATGTATTAATTGCATCTCTTTCTCAACCAATATTTGGAAATGATGACATTTTGTTCCAATAGGCTTCTGTGGTTCTACTAATAGCTCATATTTTTTTGATTAATCTTCATATCAGCCCTATGAAGCAGGTAACTTTATGCCTTCATTCTCCTGACAAAGAAACTAGGACACACAGCGTTAACTTCCCCAAGGACACGTAGATACAAGTGACCTGGCTGGACTTGAACACAGACAGTCTGCCTCTCCAGCCATTGTAAACACTGCACCTTTCTGCCTCCTGCCAAGCGTCAGCGCCAGCCAAATGCCGGCGTACAGAAAGCATGGAGACGTATGGATTCCAGAACCCACCGGTCCCTCTTCCCTTCTCTTTCTCTGAAAGACTAGTGACAAGCGTAAATGTCCTGAGAGAGTTGCTTGTCTTCCTCTCGTCATGCTGTGGTGAATTTCTGATTTCTGTGACATTGTTTGTCCACTTTCCGTGGACCTTGACTGCCTATCACTGGGCTAAAATAAGAGGATTGGAAAGCGGTCAGATGGGACTGCCGTCCAAGCCCTTGAATGAGGAAGATGTCTGGCGTTCTTGTGCAATCTCGCATCGTTGCACAATGCGCTCCCTTTGGCTAGAAGTCTGCGTCTGCTGGCGCCAGGACTGAGCACTCTCTGTTTTCACGGGAGCGAGACTGAGAGAGTCTGGACTTTGAGAGAGAGCAATGTTTTGCTTTGGGTTTTTTTGTTGTTGTTGTTATTTTTAAACATTTGTTGCTTGCTAGCAGCCCAGGTTCATCGATTCTGGTGCAGTCCATCTGGATAGCAATCATCTGAAGTGTCCTTCTGTGACTTCTCTCTGGGCCGGTAAAATCACATTGCTCGGCTGGCACCTGGCTCTCTTCTTGAGGGCTGCACCTGACCGCTGGCAGAGGCATCCAAAACTGATGATTAATGTAGGACATTCACTTGGGGTCAGATGATAAACCGTTTAATGACCTGGCAAATGTTTTCTTGGTGGCTATTCTTGCAGCTCCCATATAGGTGGTGAGGAGGGTCCTTAACTTAGGGATGTCAGGAAAAAACAAACCTTCTTTCCAAAACTATCGCCATAAGAAGAGGAAGCTTCTTTGTCTACCTCTCCCTCCAAATCAGCTTTCTGAAATCCCCCCCCTTACCAAGATGGCAGCCTTTCCTTACCAAGATGGCAGCCTTTCCTTACCAAGATGGCAGCCTTTCCTAAGTCAGGGTGGGCTGTAACAGAATCAGGCACATAGCCTTGCTGTGTCCTGTATCAGCTATGAGTCTCCTGGCAAATTATTTAACCTCTGTGCCACAGTGTCCTCATTGACAAAAAGAAATGACAGTGTCTACTGGTAGAGTAGATGTCAGAATGAAACAAGATCATGGGTATAGAGTATTTGATACATGTAATGTTTCCAATAATAAGTTGCGATTTTAAAACCCTCAGATTAGTAATCTTATTATATATGTATGTAATTTTCTATTAGGTAAACACATATATATTCATAAAGAAACACATCTGTCTGTGTTTTCCTTAAATATTGCATATGATATGGGAATGTTTACTATAGAGTGAAAGTAATAATGTGACAATGTTAGTTTATGTAGAGTCATAGTATCAATGAGGGTAAAAATAATAGCAACAGTAAAGGGACACAGTCCCCAGGAGGCCAACAGGTCTAGTTCTAAGGCCTTAGAAACATGGAAGCAACAGGAGTCTCCCCCAGTTCTTATGGCTGAGCTGCTCTGCCTCCGGGGAACCTACCTGCCCTCACTCTGCTCAGGTGTATCAGGCCCTGGGAGCGGGAGGGCTGTGGACAGGAACCCTGTGGCCCAGGCCAGGCTGTCACCGTGTGGCTGTGACAGCTATCCACCGGCTAGCCCCCAGGAAGAGAAAAACCACAAGCCTGCCGCGTCTCTGCGGGGCTGTCTGGAGCAGACGGAAGTTTAATGCTCCGCGGCTAAGTGGCGAACGGCCTCCGAGGCTCCGGGGACAGCTCTTCCATCTGTCTGTCTGCCTTTCCCGCCAGCCCAGGGCCGGGAAGCTGGGAGGGTTGGCTTGTCCGAAGGAAGAAGTCCTTCTCCCCGCCCTATCCAGACCCTCCTCACTGATAGCCGATAGCCAATAGCCGATAGCCAATAGCCGATAGCCGAGGCGAGGGACCGTGAGGCCAGTGTAGACACCCTGTGCAGGCTGCCCGCAGCTCCCTGAGCCCAGAAAGGACACATGTGGCCCTGGAAAGCCAGCAGCTTGTGACGGCCACAGAGGGCCTGGCTTTCCCCAACTTGCTGAGGGGCTGTTTCTGTGTTTGTCCTCTCGCTTTGGTCTTGGATCGGATGAGTGCAGATTCTAGTTGGTCCAGGCGCTTGAGAGGCGGCAGGGAGATGCTGTGCCCACGCCCCGGGGGGGGGGCGGCCACCTGGGGGCATTATGGCGGGGGCGTGAGGCGCTTTGTTTCAGCCATTCCCCGTCACCCCACGTGGAGGTGCTGAGGAGGCTCTGGGGGTGAAGAACTGGGCCTAGCACGGCCCAGTGTGTGCTGGAGCGCTGGGATTCCGGCCCGTGTCCCTGTGGGCCCAGAACCCTGTGCCTACTGGTCTAAGAACGAATGAAGGACAGAAGAGCTTGGACCAGCCATTTTCAGGGCATGTGGCTCAGCCTCTGGTGTCAGCCTGTGGGAGAAGAGGGGCCTGCAGGGGTGTCTGATCTGGCTGGCACGGTGTTAAAAACAATTGAGCAAGAACGACTCGTTCTTGAGAGAGTGTGCATTCCACGCATCGTACCACTTCCCACTGGCCCGTGCCCATCTCATTCCACTCCTTCCTGTCACTGGCACGGCCCACAGGCATCTGCTTGGTGTTTCCTGGGAGCGATGGCCTGAGCAGCCAGGCTGGAGGGTCCTGGGGACTGCAGCTGCCCGGAGGGGCGTCATAATGCCGCTCGGCGTGATAGGATCCTGAGAGCCCCGCAGTAAAAAATAAACTCACTGGCTCATCTCTGCTAAAGCCAAACTTTCCCCAAACTATCTGATTGCAAACTCCTCTTCCCACCACCGAATACCTAACATCGCCCTATGGGAAAAGGGTGTCCCGATACAATATAGTTTCAGAAACACCGGCTTTTGAATCTTGTTAACTCTTGTCATCTTGATTTGAAAGAAGAAAAAGGATAAATCTCCAGACGCAAAATCCAATAACGGTAAAGAAGCCTGACAAATTTGACAACATACAAATTAAAATCCTTCCAGGCAATGAAACATGTGATAAGCGGAGGGAAAAGACAGCAGCAGTCAAACAACAGGACAAGGAAGGGGAAATTCCACAGCACGTCTCACTGCTAAGAGGGTTAATGTTACGGATACATAGAGAATTCCGCAGACCAATGCGCTTTCCCGCCAAAGAAAAATGGGGAAAGAATATGAACAAGCAATGTAGTAAATACAGATGTTCAATGAGGGTAGAAAAGGTGCCTACCTGCTCTAGACACTGTGCAAATTATGCATCAGACGGACCAAGTTCAAAAGATTTGCTGCTAGAGATAGCAAGGTTATAGGGAAAGGCATATAAGGAAATTGGACCCTGCTTCTTTCTAAGGCAATTAGGTACTATCTCCTAAAATGTGTGTGTATTCATTTTTATATATGTATATACTGTATGTTATGCTTTCTATACACCAGTATATATATATATGACTACATATATGTATACATATATATACACACACACACAAATAGCAGTCCATCCATACTACAGGAACTCTCACACATACAAATGAATATGTTAAGTATTTTCTTACCACATCTTTTATAATAAAGAAAAGCTAAAGGTAGCATGGAGTCCCATCAGTATAGGAGGGCTTAGAAAGGCATGGTGTACCCATATGGGCATCACTGTGTAGTGGTCAGAAATAGAGGGCAGTCTATGACGTGACGTGCAAAAATATCAGTGCTTTATGGTTCACTGCAAAAAGCAAGTTGCAGAACTGTAAATATTGCACACACATGTGCATATGCACATCCATGCATGCACACACGCACATACACACATGTATAGAAAACAGTCTAGAAGGAAACTCTCCACGATGTTGACATTGGTCCTTTCTGGGGAGAAGGGATTGGGGCTGACCTGGAGCTGAGGGACTTCAGGGACAATTTCGCCATATTGCTTTAACTTGTGTGAATTTTTTTTTTTTTTACATCAAACATTTATTACTGACTTTTCAAAAGCATAAAGAACAGGAGAAAAGAAAAAAACGGTGAAGGTGTGGAGAGAGACAGCTGCCCTTTGAGTGAGGGGGGCATGGAGCTCTGGGTCAGAGGGCGGCCCCGGAAGCTGCAGGCCTGAGTCAGTCCTGGCTCTCCCACGTGCTGACCTTGTGACCTTGGACTGGTTATTGAATCCTGATGCGCTAGCTTCCTGATCTGTGAACAAACTATTTCCCTTGAAGGGTTGAAATAAGGTTTTCACTTAGAATAAGAAGCCAAAATGAGAGGCAACAAGCGTTTATTGGGGATAAAAAAAAAAAAAAAAAAAGAAATGCAATTCTTGAAACACAGATTGAGGCAGAAACGCAAAGAGTATACGATTACAGAGAGAAGGCCAGGGGCTTTGATGAGAAAACGGAAGGCAAATGACTACACGCAACGAAGACAGGAATTTCTACTGGTGTTGGCAAACTCTTTACTCTCGGCCATCCCTGGCTGGTTACTGATTCTATATCTTCAGAGAGTCCATAATTGCCAGTCCTTGCGCTTTTCCTGCTCGCGCTGCAAACAGTTGTTGGTAAGACGATGTTGGTTTGGCCCAGTCTAAAGGTTATTTTGCCCAGTTTAAACATTCCTGTGGCTCAAGATGGAAAAGGTGCTAGCCAGTTTCCCAGGATGGCTGCTCTGGCTGTGCTGACGAACGGCTCTGCTGATGCTGTTTTCCACAAAGGTTTTAACAAGATGATCTAGCACCAGCGCTCGGGGTGCTTTCTGCCCCACTACACGTTCTCAGAGACGAGTCCTAATCACTGATGCTAACTAAGGAACTCAACTGGAACCAGCTACGATAAAATTTTCTCTAAGAGAGGAATTTTTGCTGTTTTTATTTTGGTCTGAGTATAAAAGGATGATGCTTGTTGACTGTAGAATATACAGAAAAAGAAAATTAAAAATGCATACTTCCACTAGAATCTTAAACATGATTTTTCAACTCCGGGTAGGAAAACAGCAGTCTTCTCTTGTTGCTTAGCAAATGGGACTCTTATGCGAGAGGGTGGGTGTTCCTCCTACCCCTGGATGCATGAGGAAAGAGCAATCCACCACAATGCCCAGTTTCCGTAAGCCAGCGAGTGGACCAAGATATGCCCACAGTTGTTCACCAATTGGCCAGGGACAAACATATACATAACTCAGTCCAAGCCTTCCTTGCTACCAACAGAACAATTCAAGCACACCGTCTTCCAATAATGATAGAGGTTACCACTTTTTTTTTTTGAATACCCAGAGTATGCCTGCCTCTCTGCTGGAGATCTCACTTAGATCATTTTTTAATCTTCACAATCTTGCAAAATAGGCATTATTTCCTCAGTGTTACGGCAGAGGGAATTGAGATGGCAGAGAGGTTAAGTGTTTTGTCCAAAGCCACATGGCTGTCAACTAGAAGCAGGATTCGGCTGCAGATCTGTGTAACTTCAAAGCCTGTGGCCTTTCTATACATTACTGCCTCCTTGACGGTAGAGGTGGTTGTGACTTACTTTTGTATGCAGAGTGCAAGCGGATGTTTTAATCTACATAGAGAGCCTCAGATCACTATAGCAGTGCCCAGGATGCAAGATCGTTCTGCCTTGATCTGCATCAAGTGTCAAAGTATCCTCTTCACCAGGTGGAGTTGTTGGATGTGGGCATCACTCATGTTTATTTCACTTCCCACCTAGGTGGCGGCTTTGAAATACATCCCATCTGTCCTCCACGATGTGGAAACGGTCTTTGATGCGAAGTTACTCAGGTGAGAGTTTATGATGTACTTGCCTGGGCTCTGTTATCAAGCTAGGGACTCAGAGGGAGAGGAGGGCTCCTGTGGGGAGTTCCAGATGGGCACTCGGTTAGGGGACAGAAGGGACACGTGGTAGGAGCTTCTTACTGCAGCTCCAGCGTGGGCTTTTGACATTTTCCTTTTGTTGTGCCAGACTTTGGTTAAAAACCAACTCTAAAATAAGCATCCTCCTTTGATGAGACAAATACTACAAAATGAAGACATGCAGGTTGAGAAATTGATGTTTGGTGTAAATGTTTCCTTTTCACCTGGGCTTGAAGATTATATGGGGTTTCAGCCTTTGCCCCGAAAGCCCCCTGTGCTTTCTCCTTCCTCACTCCATTCTTCTCATGAGATGGGAAATGCTACTTTTTAATTTTCATTTATTTATTTTTTTATTCAGTGACAGAAGGGGAGGCAGAGGGACAGACTCCAGTATGTGCCCCAACTTGGGTCCACCCGGCAAGCCCACTAGGGGGCAATGTTCTGCCCATCTTGGGCCATTGCTCAGCAACCAGGCTCTTCTTAGTGCTTGAGGCAGAGGCTATGGAGCCATCCTCAGCACCTGGGGCCAACTCGCTCCAATTGAGCCATGGTTGCAGGAGGGGAAGAGAGACAGAGAGAGAGAGAGAGAGAGAGAGAGGTGAGAGGAGAGGGTGAGGGGTAGAGAAGCAGATGGGCGCTTCTTCTGTGTGCCTTGACCAGAAATCGAACCCAGGACATCCACATGCCAAGCCAATGCTCTACCACTGAGCCGGGCAGCCAGGGCTGGGCAATGTTATTTTAATGTGACTGTGCTTTAGAAGAGGGTCATCTAAACCAGAAGTGCCCTTCCCTTCTTCCTATGTTCCCTTAAGTTCCATGTTTGCATATGGAAGATTTAAGGAACTTTTCATATTGAAATGATTTTAGATTAGAAAAGAGTTGCAAAGATAGTATAGAGTTCCCACATGCCCTTCACTTGGCTTCTCTTAATGTTCACATTTCACGTAACTGAGAACTTCCCCTTGGTACAAGTCTATTCATTGCACTCCGTTCTTCATTCCGATCTCACCAGTTGGGGTTTTTCTTTTCTTTTTATTGATGTCCTTTTTCTGTTCTTATGATGATTTCTGCTGGTTTCTCCTCATCTTTCCGGTCTTAAACTAAATGTTCTATTCTTGGAGAAGCTACGTCTGCAAATAAATTAAATTCCTTCCCTCGCCCCATGCACCATTACTCTCTGACACAACTTCTTATTTATTTTCTTCATTGCATTTATCACCCTGTATTGATTTACTTACTTCCACGTTGTATGTGGCCCTGCATTAGAATGTAAGTCCTGTGCCCGTGCCATCGGGACCGAGTCTGTTCCCATTGTGTCCCCGCTGCTCTGCGCATGGCCGGTCACACATTACATAGATGCTTCATAAGTACTTGAAAGGATGAATGAATGCAGGGAGTTCGTTTTGGAAAGCTCGCAGGGGCTATAATTTTGTTTCAGTGGTGTTTTTATTTTCACTGTACTTGGGAAGAGCTATCTTCCTTTTTTTACATCCCAGATGGATTATAACCCACAATGTTTTTATATAATATTTTAAAAATTAAAGACCTTTTGATCTTAAGAGTTTATCATAAAGCATTAGTAAGCATAAACCATTTGTAAAGAGAAGGATATGGTTATAAAGTGAGAGCTTGGTATTAAACCCTTGTTTCTTTGACCCCTTTACTGTGTGGAAGGTTCATTGACCTTTCTCGACCTTAGTTTTCCCAGCTGTGCGATTGGGGTCAGTCTCAGGTCCCGCTCATGGAGTTGTGAGGTATAAAGGGCAGAGTGGACAGAAAGGGCAAGGCCCGTGCCTGGTGCACAGTGGGTGCTCGGGGCTGTTGGCGTGGGTTTTCAGATTTGCACAGCCCTCTAGTGCTCTCAGCGTTCAACATCAAGGCCAACCGCGCTATGTACTGGAGGCTTACTAAGCACCGGATGTTCTACCCGGAATTGGGGACCAAGGAAGCCGGCAGGCTGGGGATGGGCTGTAAGTGCCACGAAGTGGGAGACATCGGTGTGACTGGCTCTCTGTCTCCTGTTTCTCCTGCCGCAGCCAACTCCTGTATGAGTTCTATACCTGCATCCCGCCCGTGAAACTCCAGAAGCAGAAAGTCCAGTCCATGAATGAGATAGTCCAGAGCAACCTCTTTAAAAAGCAAGGTGAGTGCAAAGGTCCTGGTTGGGCAGGCGGGGACATGAAGCACATGTGCTCCTCACGTGGCTGGGTGGGCGGGGCCATGAAGCACATGTGCTCCTCACGTGGCTGGGTGGGCAGAGCCATGAAGCACATGTGCTCCTCACATGGCTGGGTGGGCAGGGCCATGAACCACATGTGCTCCTCACGTGGCTGGGCAGGAGGGGCCATGAACCACATGTGCTCCTCACGTGGCTGGGTGGGTGGGGCCATGAACCACATGTGCTCCTCACGTGGCTGAGTGGGCAGGGCCATGAACCACATGTGCTCCTCACGTGGCTGGGTGGGCGGGGCCATGAAGCACATGTGCTCCTCACGTGGCTGGGTGGGCAGGGCCATGAAGCACATGTGCTCCTCACGTGGCTGGGCGGGTGGGGCCATGAACCACATGTGCTCCCACGTGGCTGGGTGGGCGGGGCCATGAAGCACATGTGCTCCTCACGTGGCTGGGCGGGCAGGGCCATGAACCACATGTGCTCCTCACGTGGCTGGGTGGGCGGGGCCATGAAGCACATGTGCTCCTCACGTGGCTGGGCGGGCGGGGCCATGAAGCACATGTGCTCCTCACGTGGCTGGGTGGGCGGGGCCATGATCCACATGTGCTCCTCACGTGGCTGGGCGGGTGGGGCCATGAACTACATGTGCTCCCACGTGGCTGGGTGGGCAGGGCCATGAAGCACATGTGCTCCTCACGTGGCTGGGTGGGCGGGGCCATGAAGCACATGTGCTCCTCACGTGGCTGGGTGGGCGGGGCCATGAAGCACATGTGCTCCTCACGTGGCTGGGTGGGCGGGGCCATGAACCACATGTGCTCCTCACGTGGCTGGGTGGGCGGGGCCATGAAGCACATGTGCTCCTCACGTGGCTGGGTGGGCGGGGCCATGAAGCACATGTGCTCCTCACGTGGCTGAGTGGGCGGGGCCATGAAGCACATGTGCTCCTCACGTGGCTGGGTGGGCGGGGCCATGAAGCACATGTGCTCCTCACGTGGCTGGGTGGGCGGGGCCATGAAGCACATGTGCTCCTCACGTGGCTGGGTGGGCGGGGCCATGAAGCACATGTGCTCCTCATGTGGCTGGGTGGGCGGGGCCATGAAGCACATGTGCTCCTCACGTGGCTGGGTGGGCAGGGCCATGAAGCACATGTGCTCCTCACGTGGCTGAGTGGGCGGGGCCATGAACCACATGTGCTCCTCACGTGGCTGGGTGGGCGGGGCCATGAAGCACATGTGCTTCTCACGTGGCTGGGCGGGCGGGGCCATGAACCACATGTGCTCCTCACTTGGCTGGGCGGGCAGGGCCATGAAGCACATGTGCTCCTCATGTGGCTGGGCGGGCGGGGCCATGAACTACATGTGCTCCTCACGTGGCTGGGTGGGCGGGGCCATGAACTACATGTGCTCCTCACGTGCTCCTCCTGCTCCTCACCTGCTGGGCAGGACAGAGCAACCGCCCCAGTTACTAAAATGGTTCCCTGACTCCCTTAGTCTGAATACATGAGAAGGGTAGCCGACAGCCTAGACATCAGACTGGACACTGATTTTAGAAAAGCTCAGGGCGCCTGGCTTGTGGCTCCTGAGAAAGTTTGTGAGCTGGCAGACTTGGAGTCAGACACTGTGGTTTTTCTACTGCGTGGCTTCTCTCTGTGTAGTTTATGCTTGCTCTCCTCGCCTTGAGAGGAAATAGGTGAAGTTCTGTTTGGTAGAAAGAACCTGTAACAGAGAAGCTCTCAAAATTTCTAGAATGGAGGACTTGAACTGGCAAGCTTGTTAAAATGTGGATTTCTGTGACCCATCTCAGAGGTTCTGATAGAGTAAGAATTAGTTTTCTTTCTTTAGTTTTTTTTTTTAATAAAAATTATTTTTGAACATGTAATACATTTGCATGGATCAAAATGCCAGGGTGGGAAAGGGCACCGCATGTAAGAGGGCCCTCTGGACCTGTGCCTAGCCGCTCACACCCCTTCCCTAGAGCCAGCCCGTGGTCCCAGGCACTCCTGTTTGCTTCCAGGGACACTCCAGGCCTCCGGACACGGGTTTCCAACCACGGAGCTGACCCTTGAACAACACTCTGAACTTTGAGGGTCACAGGGTAGAAGACATGGTCTCGCTGGCTCCCGGTGCTCCTGCACGGGTCAAAAGAAAACACCCATGTTTAGGTGGACCTGTGGGGTTCAAGTCCTTGACGTTCAAGTGTCCGCTGTGTACTGCAGATTCTCCCCCGGTCTCTCAATCTTTTACTCAAACAGTTGCGTGTATCTGCTCTGCACTCTCCTTTCCTCACTGAGTGGTGATCTCCCGGACGGCAGGGCGTGACAGTGGATTTGAGCAGGAGATGTCTTCAAGCTTCTGCTCCCCCAAACTGAACGGTACTCCCCTGTCAAGGGGCCTCCCCGTTTCTGAGGTCGGGGAGCTAGCTGGCCACACCTCCTCCAGGTCCAACCAGACTTAGAAGGACTTAGAAGTCATTATTCACTGTCCACCTTGTGTCCAGCCACCTTCCACGTCCCTGACATCACTCCCTCTGTGACGATGTAAACAGTGACTCTTGAGGGGGAGCGGTGATTTCTGCAGCCTAAGATCTACCCTTTCCGATTTTAAATTCCTGTCTGTCCGTGCCGGTGTCAGTGATGGAACGAGAAGCAAACTGTGCGCGGAATAAGGGGGCTTACAAAGCAGAGGATCAGTCATCGCTCAGCTGGAATTTATGCAGAGAGGGAAGCTTGAATATTTATGGAACTCGCCTGGTAATCACAGGAATATTCAGGAACCACTTCACTGTAAATATTACTTTCCCAGTGCCCGGTTAGCACGGTGCATCCAAAACTGCCGTCGGAATCCCTGGAGCTAAGGCTGGGAGGAGGGCATGGGGAGAAAAGCGTCCTTTTTTTTTTTAAAGATTTTTATTTATTCATTTTTAGAGAGGAGAGAGAGAGAGAGAGAGAGAGAGAGAGAGAGAGAGAAATGAGAGACAATGAGGGGAGGAGCAGGAAACATCAACTCCCATATGTGCCTTGACCAGGCAAGCCCAGGGTTTCGAACCAGTGACCTCAGCATTCCAGGTCAATGCTTTATCCACTGTGTGTTCAAAAGCTAGGCAAGAAAAGCGTTCTTGTGACTTTATATTTGTGTCTGTGGTTTCCCGACTGTTGAGACAGATGTATGACAACAGGTTAATGCGATACATAGAGAGCTTGTTTGTTTCCGCATGGCTTGTACAAGGTGGGCGGAAGCACCCTGGAAGGTCGGTTTGCATTTCTTGTGTGGCCAGCTTCTGCTGCGGGAGCGTCCCGAGGTCTCTGAGTTCTGGCTCCCACATCAGAATGAACTGCCCTCCCTCTGAAAGCTGTGAAGCCTGCCTGCCCCTTCCTGCCCTGGCGGTCCCTTCCTGGATTCCAGGTGCTGTCACTGTCGATAGAGATGAATGGAGTCCCATCCTAGGGACATGACCAGGTGCTGTCACTGTCGATAGAGATGAATGGAGTCCCATCCTAGGGACGGGACCAGGACGACTGTAGCTGAGTGTGGAGCCGCACAGGCAGCAGATAGCAGTGCTCCTCGGCTCTCCTCCATTGTTCAGAGCTGCCATCATTGTCCGGGGCCCTGCTTAGTTAGCATCAAGGCCGGATGGCGTGCTAGCACCATCCCAGACGGGGCACGTGGCATCAGGTCCAGCCTGGTGGGAGCCCCGTCTCCCGGGCGGGGCGGTGGCCGCCAAGAGTTAGCATCATCCCAGGGCAAGCTGGCCAGCTGCGGCTCACCAGTCCTGCTGCGTCACCGAGTTTCAGATGCAGCAAGAGCCCTCTGATTAATATTAACAGACAGAAGGCCAGCCTCAGCGCTGTACACAGCTACAAAGGAAATGCCACATTCTTACCTCTAACACAAACAGACATTAAAAGTAGGCGGACCTAGATAACGTTATACTGAGTGAAATAAGTAAATCAGAAAAAAAACCAAGAACTATATGATTTCATACATAGGTGGGACATAAAAATGAGACTCAGGGACATGGACAAGAGTGTGGGGGTTACCAGGGGTGGGGAGGGGAAGGGAAGGGGTGAGAGGAAGGGAGGGGCACAAAGAAAACCAGATAGAAGGTGACGGAAGACTCTATGACTGGGTGATGGGTATGCAACATAATCAAATGTCAAAATAACCTGGAGATGTTTTCTCTGAACCTATGTACCCTGATTGATTAATGTCACCCCATTAAAATTAATTTAAAAAAAAAAGTAGGCGGACTGAGAGCCCTTTGGGGATCCATTTTAAAGGGGAGGCGATGCATAATCAGCCTCTCCGCCCTTGGCCCACGTGTGAAAGCCGCATGCTCTACGCACAGCTTATGGTGACTCCTCTCCCACGACGATGTATCTGCTAAGTGAACCCTCTTCCCAAAATAACCCCAGAGGGAAACGTCAGCTCATCCCCCTTCTTAAGTGCTCAGTTCCAAATGAGTGCAACCGGAATCCATACGTGCTTCTGGGACGTCTGTGGCCCTTGGGTGAGCGCCCTCTCTATACCTTTCAGTAAGGTGAGTTTGATTCCTTGGCCACGTCTGAGCGGTAATGAAATCCCGCCCAGTCTCCCTGTGAAGTGTCCTGAGCCTCCGGGACGTGATTTGCTTTGAGCCTGTGCTCATTAACTGCCGGATGTGCAAATTGCCTGGAGTATTGTCAGCGGCGCGAGCTTGGACTCACAGCCTTGGACACCGGTGTCCAGCACAGGGCCAGAGGGCTCGCGGGCACCTTCTGAAGTGTTGGCCGACTGTCCTAGTAGCCTGTCTTCAAGGGGTTCCTATGGAGAAAGGGAGAAAATTTAGTGGGTAAGGGTATTCATTCTTGGGTCTCACAAGGCCTGGGTTGGATTCCTGATCCAGCCCCTTATCAGCTGTGGGACTATGGGCAATTTACTTAACCTCTGGTCCTCAGTAATGACATTCGGCCCCCCCCCCCCCCCCGAGGCCATTTATCTGGCCCCCGCTGCACTTCCGGAAGGGGCACCTCTTTCCTTGGCGGTCAGTGCCGCAAAGCACGGCGTCGCTCACGTACAGTATTACTTCCGGTGACGTGGGACGCACGCGTCACGGCTCCGGAAGCGCGTCATATCACTTGTTACGGGTAGCAGTGACAAATATGGAGCCGGACATGGACCATCTCATTAGCCAAAAGCAGGCCCATAGTTCCCATTGAAATACTGGTCAGTTTGTTGATTTAAATTTACTTGTTGTTTATTTTAAATATTGTATTCCTGTTTTGGTTTTTTACTTTAAAATAAGATGTGTGCAGTGTGCATAGGGATTTGTTTAGTGTTTTTTTTTTATAGTCCGGCCCTCCAACGGTCTGAGGGACAGTGAACTTGCCCCCTGTGTAAAAAGTTTGGGGACCCCTGCCTTAGAAGGTTGTTGTGTGGGCTGATGAGACGGAGTGTGTATTTCAAGTGCCATTCACAGCCAGTGTTTCGTTCTGAGGGGTCGCTGTGGCTGCTGGTGCTGTGGTTATTATTTCTGTCACTACTGCGTTCTCCCATCTTCTATCCTGGCCTTTACATTTCTTGTGATAAGGGAGTCCCTTCATGTGTGATAGTGGCACAGAACTTAAATCAAGCCTCCTTGTCCCCCTGGGAGCTACATGTTTCTCCTCATGGTCTGAGAAACCTGGAACTTAGTGAAAAAAGGGCCTGGTCTGTATGTGCGCCCCATTCTGCTTTGAATGGTTTCTCCAATTTTTATTTCATTTCCTTGGAGTGTTTCACAGAGGCCCAGGTTCTGTTTGTCTGGGGGAGGCCGCACAGGTCAGGGCGAGGTGCTTACGGTTTCTCACCTCATTGTGTACCTTGCTGCAGCCTCAACGTCATTACAGATTTGGGGACACCTGCCAGCCACCTTCTGTCATGATTTGCTCCTTGGGCTCTTTTTTTTTTTTTTTTGGTATTTTTCTGAAGCTGGAAACGGGGAGAGACAGTCAGACAGACTCCCGCATGCGCCCGACCGGCATCCACCTGGCATGCCCACCAGGGGGCAATGCTCTGCCCACCAGGGGGGATACTCTGCCCCTCCGGGGGCGTCGCTCTGTTGTGACCAGAGCCACTCTAGTGCCTGGGGCAGAGGCCAAGGAGCCGTCCCCAGCACCCGGGCCATCTTTGCTCCAATGGAGCCTCGCTGTGGGAGGGGAAGAGAGAGACAAAGAGGAAGGAGAGGGGGAGGGGTGCAGAAGCAGATGGGCGCCTCTCCTGTGTGCCCTGGCCGGGAATCGAACCCGGGACTTCTGCATGCCAGGCCGATGCTCTACCACTGAGCCAACCGGCCAGGGCCCTTGGGCTCTTTTAAAACACATGCACGCGCACACACGCTCCTTTTCCTCTCTCTTTTAGGCAATTAGCCTCAACTTCCACTTGGCCTGTGATCTTAAGTAAATTACTTAATCCTTGTAAATTTCAGTTTCCTCATCTGTAAAGTGGGAATAACCACAGCAAGGGTTTCCTGGCTTGTGGTTCAGACTCAGTGGCATAACATGGCTTGTTAGTCTGGGGCATGAGGGAGTCAGGCGTCCCCCAGAGTGGCTGGCCCTGTGTGAATGACTTCGGGGTCCGCGAGAGGAGACCTAGGGAGTCTGTGTGGACTCATCTGCTGTCCTCTCCAGCCCGAGCTCACACCTGCCTGGTGGTGAGGATCGGAGACAGGAGGAATAGATAGGCTCTGAGAGGAGTCTGCGAGGAAACCAAACCTTCTGGTCCTGTGCAACAGATTCGTCCCTATGAGAGCCTAATCCCCAAGTAATGTGTCTTTTTAGTCTGATGCTAATCAGACGCGCCATCTGGTTCAGTGTAAACTGCTTGAGGATCCACATTGCTTACAACAAACAGAGAGGGCGAGGGGCAGGGAGAAGGAGGGAAGGAGGGAGGGAGAGAGAGAGGCAGGGTGAGACAGAGACAGAGAGGGACCGGGAGAAAGAGAGAGAGAACAAGAGAAACAGGGACAGAGAGAACAGAGACCGGGAGAGAGAGAGAGAGGGAGAGACAGACAGACACAGAGACAGTTTTCCCTTTATCGAGGTGCAGTTTCTTTCTTTCCCTCTTCTTATCTGTTGCCCCCAAAGTATCCAGAGCTGCCAGGACCTCGGTTCACAGTGGGCTGGGCAGCTGTGGGGGCGGGGTCCAGCACCATGAGGGGATTTCTCTTTTCTAATCATCACATTGCCGCAGCACGGGGTTGGGAACAGAGGAAAGTCCGCTGACTCCAGCAGTTATTACTTTGCTGGCTGAGCTTATGTAACATCTCTGAGCCTCCAGGGTTCCACCTCTGGAAAATGTGAGTTGGAATGTTGCCATTACAGTCCGAAGTTTTGATTTAGGCTATGCTTCTTGATGACCAGGGCTTCCTCACTTACCAGCTGTGTGCTTTTAAACAAGTAACCTCTTTGAGCCTTGGTTTCTTTAGCTGAAAAAATGGGGTAATGTATGTAAAAGAACTAGCAAAGTGCCTGACACAGTTGCTGCTTATTTAAAGGTATCTATTGTATCACAGTAATAACCACGAGAATAATGATATTAACATCTTAAAGGGAGAGGTTTATATTTATTAAATATATAGATTCTCTAGTCTACTCAACTATATAGGTTCTATACAGGACAAACACATGTGTTAAATTCTTACCGCTCAGCTGCATAGGGATTAGTATCCCCATCTTCTAGATGAAGAGACCAATGCCTAGAGGGTCAAGTGACTTTCATCCCAATGAGACCAAAGATTATACACTGTATTCGGGTACATACAATGTATGATGCTGGGAAAACAAATTGATCCCCAAATCTCAATAGTTTAATGGTGTAAAAGTTTATTTCCCTCCTGTGTGAAGTCTGGTGAAAGCCATCTACTATGTGTCTCTCTGGAAGCTATGTGAGTTGGTACCCGTGGCCTCCCCGCAGCGGGGAAAAGAGGGAGGAAGGAAGCACAGCTGCTCTTAACCACCTCTGTCCGAGAGGGATTCCATCCGCAGTCCATTGGCCAGAACCCGTCACATGTTTCCAGCCTAGTGGCAAGGGAGTCACACACGGAACATTTGATGAGCACCCTCTCTGTCGCTCACAGGTAGTAAGTGTGAGAGCTGGGTTCTAAATCAAAGTTGTTTGAGTAACAAAACATACCTCCTCTCCACTACACCATGCTTTGTTCTCATAATGGGCAGAAAGAAGGTAGTGTCTATTTTCATGTTGGAAATGCTTCCTTCTTCATATTAGAAAAAGTGCCTCGTTCTTCCGTCTAAGGATTTTTTTTTTCTTTCCATTCCTCACTCCCTACCCTTGTTCTAAGTGCTGGGCAGCTAAGTACAGGGACTTATGCCTGGGCAGCAGATGGGACTCTTGATGCCAGTGGTTGCTATGTCACCGCAGCTTTTTCAGGGAACAGCTATCCTGCAGCAAGCAGCCCTGCAAACAGGCTGCTTGAGACTCGGGATGTCCGCATCAGGCTGGGTTCTAGACCATTCTGAAGGAAAAGGCAGGAAGGGGACAAGTCCTCTTCCTCCTAAGACACACTCTAGCCTGGGGCTGGCTTCTCATCTCTCCTGACACCATACAAGCCCTTCCACAATTCTGATCTTTGCAGACACTGCCAGAAATACCTTCCACTGCCTCCCCATGTCCTTTCTCCACTCCCTGGCACACTAATAATTCCTACCCATCCTGTAAGACCCAGATCAGTGTTAAGTCTGCAGTATGTCCTCCCTGATGTCTCAGGCATTTCAGCTCAGTCCCATGCAGCACGCACTTACTCAGTGCCCACTGCAGGCCAGGCCCTGGGGAGGTAGCGGGAATTCAGCTGCTGCGCGTTGGCAAATTTCCACTCTGCACTCAACGTGCGAGGATGAGGCAGCTCCTCGTTTTTGTTCCTCTGGTTAAAACCCCGTCTAATCTGTTTGAGTCTCCGCATCACTGTGCCCTGTGACAACTAAAAATTTTCAATTAAAGGTACTTTATGGCTTCAGATTTAACCAGTCTTTGTGATTCAAACAGTCTCTTCTCCCTCTCCAAAGTGGCTTCTGGGACTGAGTCCCAAGGACCCAATTAGGAAAAGGGAGGAAGACCCTGCCTTTGGCTTTTCCTGTAACCTATGCAAATGGCTCTTGTTGGGACTTTAGCTCAAGAGGCGATGTTGGGACACACGGGTCCTGTGGCTTCAGGTCTCAGCAACAGGTGAAGAGGCCTCTAGCCCTTCTCTTCCAGCATTTATTTTTCTTTTCCCAGGAAGCCTTCCTCATCTCTCTTTTCTGTGGCTATAAAAATGGAATGGCTACCAGGATACTGACAAATGCCAGAAGGTGTGACAGGAGGGAGTTCAGTAGGTTCCAGATATTATCCTGGGCTCACAAAGGGGATGAAACAAGGTGCAGGGCCTCCGAGAGGTAAATATCTTCAAGCTCCAGTTCACCTGCGGAGTCTGTTAAAGCTGCAGAATCCTGGACCCGACCCCCAAAGTTTCTGACTTGGAAGGTCTGGGGAGAGGGCCAGGGATGTACACGGCAGCAACCCTCCAGGGGGATTTTCGTGTCTTGTTTAAGAAATCTTTCTCAAGCGCAAAGTCTAAAAGATTTTCACTTATACTTTTACCAGGAATTTTATATGTTTAATAACACAAGTCCTATACCTAACTATAAGCTTATGTTTATATAAAACACGCACAGTGTGAGGTAGGAATCTGATCTTGTTCTTTGAGCCATTTGTCCCTACATTGTTCCCAGGTTCAAGCGTGGGCCAGTCTCTCTCTTCTCCACTCCAGTGCCATTTTGCATTTCTAAGACGTTGGTCTTCCCCGGAGACCTAAGGGCAGGGGTTCAACCCCTGGCCCCCAGGATGCGTGCAGTTCCTCCATGCTGTTACCCCACGAGAGCCGAAAGGTCAGAAGGGCCAGGGAGAAGGGGTGGCCTCTCCTCCCCAAGACACGCCCCAGTTAGGCTCCTGCGTTATGTTGGCATCCTGGGAATTACGTGCCAAGACATGGCAGTTCTCCAGGCTTGGACCTTCTCAATCATGAAAGAAACACAACATAATTTTGAGTTTCCTTGAAAGATAATTTTTTTTTTTTTTACAACAAGTAATTGCGTGGGTCCATAGGGCAAGCTTCTTGTAGTTTCTCTATGTAGCTGATGAAAAGATTAGTGACCTGAGATGAGGGAGACCCAGAGAGCAGCAGGAACAGCAGTATTCGCCATGGAAACAACAGCTGATGTTTACCGAGCGCCGATGGTGCACCAGGCACGGAGCTGAACACCGATGTGCGTGGTGGCATTCGCTGCTCAGCTGTGTGGACCTGGGCGAGCCACTTCACCTCCGCAGGATAATTACGCAGTCCTGTGATTTTGTTTTTTGTTTTTTTCTGGAGCTCTACCAACAAATGATAATCTTTGATTTCAAAAAGCATTCTCTGATTCACAATAATATTGCCGAAGCTTTCTAACACCATTTAGCACCTAAACACCCTTCCTCCCAGATACCGTCCTCAACACATCTACACGTCCGCCTGAGCTGGGGACAGGGAACAAGACCATTTTATAGATGAAGGGAAATTGCAGATGGCCTCACAGTCACAGGGCCAGGCTTGGAATCCTGGCAAAGGTCACCTGCCAGAGCCAATTTATTTATTTAATAAAGAGCTGTTGAGTTTGGAGGACCTACTTTTTTTTTTTTTTCTTTCTCATCAGAGCATTTAGTGGCATAAAAGATCTTCAAATAGGGGTTTGGTCCTCCCAACTACAGTGTTGCAAAGCCACATCCAGTCCCAAATCGTCCCTTCCACACTCCGGAGATCTGAGAAGGGGCTGTCCTTCACATCTATCCCCTTTTCAATGTGACTGATCACAGAATTCAATGTCAAAAGAAACCTTCAATCCCGAATCAGAAAAGGCGGTGATTTAATAAGCTGCAGAACAAATCCAACAGAGATTTATGAAAGTGTCTTTTTTTTTTTTTTTTTTTTGGCTAAAGTAAAAAAAAAAATTGGCATACAATCAAAGGAAAGAATCTCTTTTGAACCTTCAGAAATACTTAGAATAGCAGCTTCTAATGACATTATGAAGTACAGTTTAATTGGGCAGGGGGAGGAAGATCCCAGATCATTTCTTTAATGTCAATCGAAATCAACTCGTTTGCAACTTAAAATATATATATAATATCTTACCTCATTAAAGCGAGAGAACAGCAAAATCAGGCTGATCTTCTACCTGTCAGTCCCTGTCCCAAGGGGCTCTCTTCCAGTCTGGGATTGGTTCCTGGTATAAGCAGAAACACATGTAATGAGGGAATTGATGTGACTCTTTAAAAGGTTACCTGGTTCCTCCAAATGTTTTGGTGGTTGTTGTTTTCATTGTGATCTTATCGTCCTGGATGGCTTGGATTATAGCGAGGCGGGTTTTAGAATGTTCTGCGACTTTTGTGTTGATCTGTTTACGTCATGTTTGGTTTTTACCCCCACCCCACCCCCACCCCCACCCCAACATCTTCCTGGAGTAGAGGAAAGTTTCCTTCAGACCACGACATGGTTAAAATGAAAACCAGCTACAGAGTCATTTCAATTCAAAGTAGTATTTATTGAAAATCTGGAAGTGCAGCCGCGCTGTGCTGCGGGGAATGTGAAAGGACCGTAGTAATAAATAGTTTTATGGCCACCATTCGTTTAACCTTTATTTTGTGCCTGGTGCGACGCTAGGCCTCTCACATATGATCTTGTGTCGTTATCCTATGAAGCGTCTCATGGCAACCCTGCAAAGTGGAGGTACGAATGGCCCCATCGTACAGGTAAGGAGAGCGAAGGTGAGAGGAGTCGAGATGCTTGCCATCAGTCTTATACCAAGTAGCACGTTGCCATCAGTCATATACCAAGTAGCACGTTGCCGTCAGTCATCAGTCATATACCAAGTAGCACGTGGGGGCCAGAAACCCAGCCGGGGGCTGTCTGATTCCAGAGTGCGCTCTCTGAGTCGTTGTGCAGTACGACATTTGAACAGAAGACGTCTTCCACCTCGGGGAACTTACAGTCAGGAGAGAAAAGATTCTCTCTCCTAAAATCTTTTTTTTCCCCCTTCCTTTTCAAGTGAGAGGAGGAGAGATAAAGAACCAGATTCCCACATGTGCCCCAACTGATATCCACCCAGCAACCCCTGTCTGGGGCTGATGTTCTGCCCATCTGGGGCCATTCTTGACACCTGAGGAGGAGGCTCCACAGAGCCATTCTCAGTACCCAGGGCCAATGCGCTCCAACCAATCGAGCCATGGCTGTGGGAGAGGAAGGGAGAGGGGGGAGGGGTGGAAAAGCAGATGGTTGCTTTCCCCCTGTACCCTGATGACCGGGACTCAGACCTAAAACACCCACACTCTGAGCCAAAGCTCGGCCCCCGAGCCAACCAGCCAGGGCCGCTCCTAAAATCTGCAGGCTTGAGCCCACACAGGCCCCGAGGGTAATGGGGATGAAGGCGCAGGGTCACAGTTACTATGCCATTAAATTAAGATGACCTTATCAAATACATAGCTCTAACGCCACCTTCAGTCAACCTTTACCACAGATCATCCGCTTGCCCTCACTAAACATGTGAGAACTTTCTTCCCGTTACAGAGACGTGTGATTCCTTTCATTTTTTTTTCCCCTAAAACACAGCGCCACTCGGTCAAGTCATTCATTTCCCCACCTTTGAGAGAGACGAGTATACAGGTATTCCTCTACCACTAAGGGAACGAGAGTGGACGTGGTCAGTGAGCAGCAGTTTCAGGCGGGGAGCGATGGCAGCAGTGAGGCCCGGGGCCCAGTCTGCGCTGCGGGCACACAGGGCAGCTGCGCATCAGTGCCCAGTGCTGGTGGCCATAATAATTCTTTTTAAAAAGAAGTTTCCCAAATGGATTTTCACATGAAATCTGGTGTCTTTTTTTTTTTTTAAAGAACAGTATGCAGGCCAAATAAAACCTACGTCCAGGGGAAATAGCCTCTGGTGTAAATTTGTGGTTTGCAAGGTTAGTAAATGCATGCTGGGTTTATTTATGACGAAACCTTTAAGAGTGACTATTACCGGAATTCAGTGAGAACAGTGACTGTGGAACATTGGGGACAGGTTTATGGGGGAGGTGGGATGTCAGCGCACATTGAAGAAGAGGGGGTTTGCTGAAGGCCTCCTCGGGAGGAGTGTGTCGGAGCCGGGGTGTGTGTCTCGTGGTTCCCCTCCGCCTGACACGCCCTCCTGCTCATGGGGGCCTCGGCCCACATCATAAGCTCTACCAGGCGTACTCCCGGGAATACTGGCCCAGTGTTGGGGGGTGCGGTGGGAAATGACATTTCTCGTTTGTAGAAATTAATATTATCAACACACTGAGTTTTTATGGAACATTTGGGAATATAGACAGGCAGCCACAGAGTCATGACGTAGAGGTCACCGTTGTCTACCCCCCTCTCTTTTGTCTCATATGATTTAATGTGCTGTCATGTGGCACCAGGTTTGTCACCCACGCTGTTCACTGGGAATTACTGGGAGCGTTTTCCCTTGATATTTTTAAGGACTTTATGGGACTCTGTTCTATACATGGGCTATAACTGCTTCCACCATTTTTGCATTTAGGGAAATATGGGTTCATTCAATTGTGATATAGAAAAACCTACTGAAATCCATAGCCTTAGTAGGCAAACCGCTCTCCTCTTTGCTCATGATTTCTTTACTGTTGGACAGAATCTCACCCAGCTACTCAGTGCTTGCCCAGCATTTTGACTCTCCCTCCATCTTCCTTCCCTTACACACACACACACACACACACACACACACACACACACACACACACACAATTTTGCTTCCTCCTTGTGCCATAGCCGCAGCCTAAAGCAGAGCCTGTTGTCCTCTCATATGGAGCTGGAGTGACATGATCCAATTTGGGAGGGGCGTCTTTTCACAGCTGAGCCGTCATCCTTGATGGTGGGGGTGTGTCCGTGTGTGGACATGCTCTGCAGTACCAGGCACTTAGATGCAGCCACACTGCGAGCCCTCATTAGCCCCGGGCAGCCAGGGTGGATTTGCTGAGTGTGCCATCCTCCGGGCTGGAGCAACTGCCCAAGTGGAACCGGTCCCCGGAGCAAAGAGGGAAGCCAATTATCCGAAGGCAAATGAGGCCCTGATTATGGCCTGAGCTAAAGAGGGTGAAATTATTTGAGGAGAAACACCCCATTTCTGAAGTAGGCACAGCGCAGGAGAGTTTGTTCAGAGCAAGGGCTTGGATCAGGTCCCGAGTTCGTTGCCTTAACCAGGACACTCCGCCCCTAGGAGCATCCAGTTCCTCCTCTGACCAGTGGAACAGTATAGGATGCTTACCTCACTGGGTTATTGTGAGCAGCGGAGGGCAGGATTCCTGTGGGAGGCGGAGCGGGGTCTGGTACCCAGAGTGCACGCCTCTGCTAGTGGAATAGGGTGTGGAACTGGAACTCGGGGGGCGAGAGCTCAGTCCTGCAGTCTTCCATTTATTCCAGCTGAATCTATAAGTCTCTCTCTCTCTCTCTCTTTTGTCTCTCCAATAAGACACTTGGGTTAGGAATTACAGCAGGTGTTTGGACCTTCCTGTGCTGAGAACTATAGATCAATCTCTCTATGGAACCTCATATCAGCACCATCTTATAGGTGCTATAATTAGCTCCTTTTTTTTGCAGATGTTGAAGTTGAAATGTAGACAGGAAGCCGGGATTCAACCCCAGGCTTCTAACGTCTGTACTACACATACTTGTCTGTGTGTCCCAGCATCCACTGCCATCACAGGTGAACACGTGTGGATTGGCCGCACTCGGGGCTCTTGGATGACTGCGAGGGGATCGAGTTCAGGGCTGTGCCCACAGTGCACTCTTCCCTCTTTTACTAAGTCCTCCAAAATTGTAGGCAAAAAAAAGAAATTCCGGAGCCTTCTGCTAGGCTTTCGGGACAGGTCCTGATACCTTCACTCTGTTTAACATAAACGGAACGGAGAAACACTTGTTCTACTTGGGTGGTGGGTTATTCTGAGAGTCACCTGCAGGATTTGTGCTTACATGCGTTAAAGAACTCAGCACACTAGGAGATCAAATGTCTGAGCTAGAAGGGACTTCACAGCCAGCAGCCCAGAGGTGGTCAAACTCAGCAATTCAGAGAACTGGTTCACCCTTGGATGGACAGCAAGCTGGCTTCTGCCAGAGAGTGCTCCCTCTCCCTCCCCCTCCCCCTCTGCTCCTCTGCCCCTCTCCCTCTCCCTCCCCTCCCCATCCTCCTCTCCCTCTCCCTCTCCCTTTCCCTCTCCCTCTCCCTCCCCTCCCCCTCTCCCTCTGCCCCTCTCCCTCTCCCTCTCCCTCTCCCTCTCCCTCTCCTCCCTCCCCCTCTCCCCCCCTCCCCCTCCCCCTCCCCCTCTGCCCCTTCTCCTCTCCCTCTCCCCCTCTCCCTCTGCCCCTCTCCCTGTCCCTCTCCCTCTCCCTTTCCTCCCTCTCCCTCTCCTCCCCCTTCCCCTCTCCTCCCCTTTCCCCCTCCCCCTCCCCCTCTCCCTCTGCCCCTCCCCCTCTCCCTCTGCCCCTCCCCCTCCCCTCTCCCTCTCCCTCCCCTCCCCCTCCCCCTCTCCCTCTGCCACTCTCCCTCTCCCTCCCCTCCCCCTCCCCCTATGCCCCTTCCCCTCTCCCTCCCCCTCCCCCTCTCCCTCTGCCCCTCTCCCTCCCCCTCTCCTCCCTCCCCCTCCCCCTCCCCCTCCCCCTCTGCCCCTTCTCCTCTCCCTCTCCCCCTCTCCCTCTGCCCCTCTCCCTCTCCCTCTCCCTTTCCTCCCTCTCCCTCTCCCTTTCCTCCCTCTCCCTCTCCTCCCCCTCCCCCTCCCCCTCTGCCCCTCCCCCTCTGCCCCTTCTCCTCCCCCTCTCCCTCTGCCCCTCTCCCCCTCCCTCTCCCTTTCCTCCCCCTCCCCCTCTGCCCCTCCCCCTCCCCCTCTCCTCCCCCTCCCCCTCTGCCCCTCCCCCTCCCCCTCTGCCCCTCCCCCTCCCCCTCTGCCCCTTCCCCTCCCCCTCTCCCTCTGCCCCTCTCCCCCTCCCTCTCCCTTTCCTCCCTCTCCCTCTCCTCCCCCTCCCCCTCTCCTCCCCCTCTCCTCCCCCTCCCCCTCTCCTTCCCCTCCCCCTCCCCCTCTGCCCCTCCCCCTCTCCCTCTGCCCCTCCCCCTCCCCCTCTGCCCCTTCCCCTCCCCCTCTCCCTCTGCCCCTCTCCCCCTCCCTCTCCCTTTCCTCCCTCTCCCTCTCCTCCCCCTCCCCCTCTCCTCCCCTTCCCCTTCCCCCTCCCCCTCCCCCTCTGCCCCTCCCCCTCTCCCTCTGCCCCTCCCCCTCTGCCCCTTCCCCTCTCCCTCTCCCTCTCCCTCTCCCCCTCTCCCTCTCCCCCTCTCCCTCTCCCTCTCCCTCTGCCCCTCTCCCTCTGCCCCTCTCCCTCTCCCTCTCCCTCTCCCTCTCTCTCTTCTCCCCTCCCCCTCCCCCTCCCCCTCCTCCTCTCCCTCTCTCTCCCCACCCCGCTATGTGTATACATTCAAGACAGTTTATCGAAACAGAAAACTTTAGGTCTAAAGAAATCTCTGAAAACCTGGTCTGACTCTGATGAGGGAGGTTGATCGTGGGGAGGCTGTGAGTGGGGGTTGTCAGGGGCACACGGGAGCACGCTACATTTGCTGTTCAATTTTGCTGGGAAGTTAAACCTGTGCTAAAAAATAGTCCACTATGAAAGCGGGGAAAATGCAGCGAATACGCCCAGATGCACAAGCACAAGTTGATCTGTCCCTGCCGCCGCCGCCCTCTGCAGAGGAGAGAGAACAGGTACACGCGACCGAGTTAGTCGCCCTCACACCAGCTGTTATCCTTGGGAGTGTGACCCAGGAGTGGCAGGGTCCTCTTTCTTTCTGGTTCAGGGGTCCATGTCACTGTCTTAGGGAGGTGGCAGAAGGGTGTATTCATTGCCCACGCCCACAGGAGAGCCCGTGATGGGGGATGTCTGTGCCGTTGCTGGCTCTCGGGTATCCCTGTCCCTGCAGTAATCCCATGCGAGCCGTCTGCGGCGAGGAGTAGTGGGGGTTCAGGTCCCTCCAGCTGTGCAGGATCAGCCATCTCCCTGCCTTTGTCCCCGGCTCTCCGTCTCTGCCATCGCGGGGCCACCTAGCGCACTCTCCCCTCGTCCTCACGAGGCCCCTTCTTTACCTCTGTGGCCTTCGCCCCCATCCTGGGGAAGCTCCCCCTTGCCCCTTGCCCTGCTGCAGCCACCAGCCACTTCTCAGCACGGCTCTCCCCTGCTTGTCCCCTTGGTTCCAGGACGTGCGGTAGGGGTGGCGGTTGACTAGGGACAGTGTGTGCCCTGCCAGAGAGAATGACAACCAGTTTTCCTTCTGGGTCAACTGAGAAGCAGGCACACCTTGGTAGGGCGAGCATGGCTTTTTCTCAGACACAGCATAGGCTAATCATTTGGGGGAAGCATATTTCTGCACTACTGTGGCTTTGGCCCCAGTCACCTGGGATTAGCTGACCCGGCCATTATTATGCTAAGAGGCGTTGGGCTCTTTCCCACCCAGCCTGAGCCCGTTGTGCCAGAGAGCTGCCCCTCTACTCTGGCTGCAGCTGGTTCTGTTACCCAGGAGGGGCAGAGTCAGCTCTGATTAGGTTTTTACACACATCCTCCCTCCTACTCAATAATGTGTGTGTGTGTGTGTGTGTGTGTTAGGTCATGCTAGTGAAATATTTTTTTAATTGATTTGAGAGAGAAACACCGATTTGCTCTTTCACTTATGGTTGACTCCTGCATGTGCCCTGACCAGGGAACAAATCCACAATCCTGGCATATCGGGACTATGCTCTAACCAACTGAGCTACCTGGCCAGGGTCCCCAGTGAGATCTCTGTGGGCTTCCAGAACAGATGGCAAAGCTGTCAACTCCTCTTCCCATGATGAGTTAAAAGTTGACGCCCAATTCAGGACCTCTGGGTCTCTTCTGCTGGCCGCTTCTGGCCATGGGGTGGGTTCCTCGGTTACATGTGGTTCATTGTAAGTTAGACATGCACAGTGAGAATCCACAGAGCCTTCGGATGTTTTCCCTCAGATATTCCTTAGATTTGCACAACATCGCCTTCTTGACTTCATGAAAAGAGTATTTTCTCTGTATTCCAAGTAATTGGCATTGAGTAGGTTTTCAATAAGCGTTGAAAGGGTGAAGGAATAATTAACCTTGATTGAAGGAAGATAGTCTATTGGAGAAAACACCATACTGAGTTAGAAGAGTTACCCTCTAGTCCAGGAAAGCTTACGAACAAGCTGTGTGACCTTGGACAAAGCACTTAACCTCTCTGGGCTCCACTCATCACTTGCATCGTCAGCGAGCTGGAGTCCTGAGATCCCGTCCATCTCCTGGAGTCACTGGGTCTGTGCCAGCGGAACAACACAGGCAAAGAGGCAGCCAGCTCGAGTACAGTGAAAACTGCTCGCAAAGCATTTCGCTCTCCTGGGGTTTGGAGGGCACGAGTGTCAGCCTGACATGAAAGTCACCGAAGGACTCGTTGTGTTCAGATGTATGCTGGGCAGTGTATTGTCCACACAGGCCACAGCTGAAGCCATGGTGTGTCGCTGAGAGGCTTGTCGGTTTGAGGTCTGGGCTTCCTGGCACGGGGGACCTGGGACTCGACCGGCGTCCTGAGCCCTTGCAAAGGGGGCAGTATCAGGGGCCCCACTTGCACGTGGATTTTTTCTCTTGATGCGAACATTTCCGCGGGTCTCAGAAAATCGCTTTCCATCAGGCTTGTCCCCGCCGATGTCTCAGCTTTGCCAGAACCTACGTGCGCGGCGAGATGCTTGGCCGGGTTTGGTTTATGGGGACTCAGGGCTCCCCTCGGGCGGCAGCGGCGGGTTTTAAAATCAATTACAGTCCAGGTAGCAAGAGGTTCGCCACAGCGCTCGGCTGTCTGCTCGGGGCCTGTGCCGAGAAATCAAGCAGGTCCCCGCTGCCTCCCAGGAAAATTTGTGGTGTTTCAGGGGCCTGCCGTGAGTTGCAAATCTGGATAGATGGCGGGACCTGCTGTCAGCAAACAGCAGAATAGCTCATACTGTGGTTCCAAGCAAAGGGATAACAATAATTCCCTGAGCATAAAATATGTTGTTCCCGCTTCCTAGTGTATCGTGAGGCCTCTGGCCTCATACATCCGGAGACAGCCCCTGGGGTTCGTGGGGTGGAGCGCAGAGATGCTTTCCTGCTCTTGTTCCATGGACAGGGGGCAGCTCTGACATCCAGATTCATCCGTGGCCAGCCTCCGGCCGCTCTCTGCTCCCCAGGCCTAGATCTGACCAGCTACGCCTTTCCCCTCTCTTGCCAGTCTAGGGGCCAACCCTGGGACGTCCTCCACCGTTTCTCTCTCCCGGTTGGTCCTGGGAGGGGGGCACCCTCAGGAGGTAGCGCCGGGCGGCGGCCGCTCTCCTGAGCCTCTCTCCATGCCTGAGGGTCGGAGGGGAGCAGCACGGACTGTCCGCTGTAGTCCAGCTTGGCTCTGCCCGCTCTTGCCTAGGGCCCTGCATCCACTCGGGCGGCTCAATGCCATCCTCAGGGTCACAGTCCCCAAACTTAACCTGTAGTGCAGGGGTCTCCAAACTTTTTACACAGGGGGCCAGTTCACTGTCCCTCAGACCATTGGAGGGCTGCCAAATACAGTGGTCCTCTCACTGACCACCAATGAAAGAGGTGCCCCTTCCAGAAGTGCAGTGGGGGCTGGATAAATGGCCTCAGGGGCCCGTATTGCAGCCCGCGGGCTGTAGTTTGGGGACGCCTGCTGTAGTGTGTCTTTGCTTTCACCTCAAGACACCTGTCTCTTTAATTTGGCTCTCCGACATCTCAGATCCCGTGCAGGGTGAATGGGATCACCTTTGTAATGAAGAGAGACAATTATTTATGATTCCATCAAGGCCTATTGGCCCCCTGCAATCAACAACACATTGAGTAGCCGAACTGAAAGAGTTGTCCAAAAAAACATGGCGACGCCCTCAAGGAGCCTGCCTTCATTTGCAGAATGAGACACTCGTGATTAAAAGGCAGGATGCATGTTCTGTAGCAGAAATATAAGCAAACTGCCTTAGAACTTGAGAGAAAAGGGCCAGATGATGTTCAGATCTCTCTTTTTGTCCGTAACATCTAAAATACTACTTTATAAAACACAAGGAACACAAGAGAGCTCCAGAACTGTGAATGTTCATCATTTTTTCAATTTATTAAACTAGATTTTAGCAACCTTTGTTTCCCCCCCCCCCCCCTCCACGATCTTGACTTTGGTCTCAAATATATTCAAGAGGGTTTCTTAGATGATCTTATCGCCGAAGACTTGAGTTCTGGAGATGCACACGGGGTTTCTTCATTTTGTTTCACCATCTCTGAGTCATATCCATCAGTGACTTTGGAAAAGTCATGTCACTTCATTGCTTCTCAGTTTCTTTATCTGTAAAATGGGGATAATAATAGGGTTGATGAGAATATTAAATAAAATAATGTTTAGCATGGTCCTTAGATGATAAAAAAACAAAACAAAACAAAGAAACCCTCCCTAAGTGATAGCTTAAAATGAACATATAGGCTGTTCAAATGAAAAATAATATAATAATTAATAATATAAGAATAAACTCTGTGTTTCATGTACTCACAACTGTAAGCCTACTTTTGCCTCACCCTGTAAGTATAATTATCATTTCCATAAATTATTTATGGATAATTATTATTTTCATTTTCATTATTATCACTTCAGAGTTGGAGCCAATGTCGAGCATAAAAGATAAAAAAATATTGCCTAAATTGACTCTTTCAGAATATTAAGAGAAGGGGAAAAACTACATGAAGAAGATATGCATATGTGCTACCATAATTATGCTAATAGTGACTTTTTACTATTTTTTACAGTAACCTTATAGTTTGTTGTCATTCTTTTACAGACGGAGAAATTTGTCCAACAACACCAGATCTTGCAAATAAGCAAGCTCGCAGTTACTTAACTTGTTTTTAACTGCTGAACGGTCTATTTTCCTCAGAGGAAGGGTGGGGATAAGGCTGGTAGTTGAAACCAGCGCCCTCTATTACTCACCTGGCATGAGCTACCACTTGACCCAGGCAAGTGACCAGGTGGTTTGCCCACTGGCTTTTATAGCTGAGGGACACACAGCCACTGACCCTGGGCAGTCAGCTTCAGTTGTGCCTGGATTGCAGTCGATTTTATTGATTCTTTTTTTTTTTTTTTTCTTCTCAACACAACAGCTTGAAAAGGCTTTTTTGCCCCAAAGTAGCTGATCTTTTCAAATCTTTGCTATTTCCTCCTGGAAAGACTTTCAGATAACAGGGTAAATGCAATTAACAACCACATACTTTAGATGCTGCGGAGACATTTTAGACACGTTTCAGGTTTTCACAAAACACGACGTAGAGTTGAATGAATCCTTGGGAAGACTGCCTAGTCGAGCCTCCTCATTTTACAGCCAACAAAGCCAGTCCGAGAGGTGGACACGACCTGCCCGGGGTCAAACCACAAGATGGTCACGGAGAGGAGAAGCCAGCAATCCCAATTTCAGTTTCTTTCTTTTAACTTGTGTTTCTCCACGTGGGGATAGGCCACCATAGGCAAAGTTATCTTCCTTGGTGCGAAGGATCATTTTAGGTGTGCACTGATCAAGTCCTGTATCACAGAAGCAGAAGGTCATTCATTTTCTTTCAACTCCCTTTCTGTCTTTCTGTGCCAAAGATGGCGTATCTTTCCTATTTTGTCTTTAATCTTATTCTATTAATGCCCTTTGATAACAAAGAGGGAGCAGACCTCAGGCTTAAGCTCCTCTTAGAATTTAATAAAAGCGTTTTGTTTTCAGAGTATCGATTGTTACACTTACCTTCCTCTGTGGCTGCCCTACAGGTTTTCCATTGCAAGTAGCATGTTTTTTTTTTTTCTTTTAAAATAAATGTAAGCAGATTAGAATGAATTTGCTTTATGAAAAAAATATTAAGTAAATAATAATGCAGGCTGTAAATTATGAGCAATGCATGGTGGGTTTCACATTGGCAAAAATAATAGTTAATTAGAGCTTGGTAAATATTTGATTCTGCCCTTCTGAATGTTCTGAGCCCTTCGAGGATAGATGTGGCTGAATCCTAGTTTCCTTCTTATTCATGTCATACCTTCTTATGTAGCAGCCAGAAAAACAATTATTAGATCTAAAAGGAAAACATAAAAACTATCTATCTACCAGAGATGAACTCAGAAATATCGGCACTCTCATCATCGGTAACTTTCCTACCAGCTAAACAGATGGATTGGTAGCCAGTTTAGTTCTGTATGTAGGTACTTCTGTGTATATTGTATATTTTCAATTAGAAACGGTATGTCATTGCAGTTACTGAGAACAGAAACTGGTTTTATTTTCCAGAGACTAATGCTCGATATTTTAGACCTTATTCTTATCTTGTGTTCCCCTTTCAAGAAGTACTTTGAATTTCTGGTTATCTTGCTATTTTCCCTGAGAGGTAGTGCGTGGAAGAAAAAGGTGTCAAAATGCAACTTATCAAACATTTCCCCACTATTATCACATTTTAAAGATTAGGATGTGATTAGGATGTATGGAATGAATGGAATAGGAATATTAAAGTTATTCCTCAAATGGGGGTATAGAGAGATAATTTTCCCCCTATAATTTACATATATCAGGTCAACAGACAGAAAGAAAGATATACTAAGTTACACTAGGTGGGTGATTTTTCCTTTTATCTGTAACAGCTGATCTTCTCATACTGTTTAGTTTTCCTGCTCCCTGAAGCTAAAGTTCCTGCTTACCTGTAACTTAGTTACCCAGGGATCCTGGAGCTTGCCTGTCATCAGTGACACACAGAACTCACTCATGTCTCCTGCTGTAGGCGTGTGTGTGTGTGTGTGCGCGCGCGCGTGCGTGTGTGTGTGTGTGTGTGTGTGTGTGTTTCTAGAATGCTCCTTCAGTGGAAAATTTATTCTCATTTAGAGGAATCTGGAGAAAAAAATAAAGAAAGACAGAGTCAACTTCTGGTCACTTATAGGCAGTTAGAGTCAAATGTTTGAAAGATGGGCTTCTGAATCAGCAGAGATCCTCCAAAGTGCCTGGTGGAACTGCACGCCAACAGGCAGAGTGCTGAGATGCCAAGAAATAACGGCCCTTCTATTACGGCTAATAGAAAGACTACACTGCTAAATTCAGGGCGAGGAAGGTTAATGATGATACATTCTTTTTTAGTATCAAAGATTAACAGGATAACTTGCATATTAAAGTTAATTCAGACACGCTGCTAATGGAGGAGGCATGCAAAATTAATTTCTACAGCATCTCTTAAATTATGATCACTCACTCTTCTCTCTGGCTGCTGCACTTGGATCTGGAAAGCGCTGAGTGCACACTTGGAGGGGGTCCACGTCAGCGCATAGTAGGGCAGCCTGGGCCCCTGGGGAACCGCGAGAGAGCTTGTGGGTGTGTTCCCTTTGGTCCTTAATCACCACCGGTCCTTGGTCCTCGGCTGGGAGCTTCCCTGCTGGGAGGCCTGCGCTTTATCCCAGGCAGGTGGTTGCTTGGCAGGGACTTTGGTTTCCATAGTTGATGAGACAATGGAACTGATGTGAGCTGAGGAGAGGGTGGGCGGTGGGAGAGTGAGGGGAGAGAGGAGGGAGAGCTGCTCTCTCTCTAATGCAGGAGATGCTCTCGGTAGAGCTGGGGACAGCGTCTCTGGGTTCCTGCTGCCTGAGTCCTGTCGAGAACCAAGGCTCCAACCACTCTTTAACAGCACGCAGGCTCTGGGGTCTAAACACCCGACAGTGTATATATAAACATATACTAACTCAAACAATTTGCTCGACTTCCTCAGGCCTCACTGTGTTCACGTGTTCAACAGGGAAAATAATAATACCTACCTGATGGCAATATATATCTTTAATTTTGGTAAAATTTACATAGAGTGAAATATACACATCTTAAGTGCCAGGCTCAGTGAATTTTATACACACACACATACACACATACACACCCATGCAGCTACCACACATGTCAAGCTATAGCATGTTTCCAGAAAGTTATATATGGATATTTTAAAAAATAAATAATAATAGCTTACTTTTATATAGTACTTACCACAGGCCAGGTGTACTGCTCTAAGCATTTTATGTATATTATCTTATTTCATTCTCACAACCTTGTGAAGGGAGGTGCTCTTATCATCGTCACTTTACAGATAAAGAAAAATGATTAGGTGACTTGCCCACAGTTACAAGGACAGTAACTAAGATTCCTGCTCTGAACATCCATGCTCTAACCATCATTGACTCTGTAGCACCGGCCTTGTGGTACTTGTTAAGTGCCTCAGACGAACGAGAGTGGAGCTGCCTTAATGCTGACATTTCCGTTTCTTCTCTCCTTGTCTTGGGCTGGTAGGCTGTGCATGGTGCCCTAGCAGGGGAGTCCTTCAGGGAAAAAGCCAGACTTTAGCTACCGTTCCATCCCAGCTCCAATAGTCAGGTGCGTTGTAGGCGCTCATAGTCCTTGACTACTGTTCCCTAGAAAACCCTGCCCCCAGTGGCCACTCAACTGGCACTACTTGGTAAAGTGTCATTGTGGACAAACTTACTGGTTAGATCACCTAGGCAGTTCTGGCTGCCTAGTCATCTTTGGGCGCTATCTAAACCGTGACCTATGAGGATCTAAATATTTCAAGTGAAAACCTCTGGTGTTCCCAAGCCCCTTGTAGATCCGTTGTCCCAGATTCCCAGTATTTGTGTCTCCCTGCCGGACCTTTATTCAGACCCCAGTACTTCCTATTTATCCTTCTCCACCTTCTCTTTCTCCTTCACCTCATCCTTCTTGTCTTCTTTCCCCTCCTTTTTCCCCTCCTCCTTATCTTCTTCCTCTTCCTCTTCCTCCTCCTCCTTCTCCTCCTCCTCCTCCTCCTCCTTCTCCTCCTCCTCCTCCTCCTCCTTCTCCTCCTCCTCCTTCTCCTCCTTCTCCTTCTCCTCCTTCTCCTCCTCCTCCTCCTCCTTCTTTTCACTTCAGCATGGTCTTCACTGTCATCACCAAATAAACTTTAATAAGCCACTTGCTCTCTGCTAAATGCACTGTAATTGCCCATTAATAAGTCTTTGTGGGAGGCATCCACGTTTAATGTGTCTTTCATAGAGTCAAATTCATGCTTAACCTCTTGTATTATATCATTCCCAGACACATTTAGCCAGCTGTCCCTTTGACATCTGAATTTGAATGTCAAATTCAACATTACCAACACTGTATTCATTGCACTTGTGAAAACTGTCTCCTCTCCCATTATTTTTCTGCCAGTCATTTGGAGTTAGCCCTCAACTCTTCTTGTGCCTCATTCTTCATTTTCAATGAAGCACTAAGGTCTTCAAATCTTTCTTATATATGCTTCGAATCTGGTTTCTTCTCTCAATCTTTACTACCTATATTCTGGTTTGGGACCATTCACACGTCAGGTGACCTCCAAGTTCTTGACTAGTGCAGCAAAGATTTCAAGACACGAGTCCAGATGAGAGTAAATTTATTAAAGTTTTGAGCAGGGGAGTGGCCACCACTCCCCTGGGTGCAGGTCTCGGCGGGACCCTTAAGGGTTAGGATAGAAGAAGCAACATCCATGCCTGAGGAAATGGGGTGCAGGTGTGTTCAAGGAAGGGTGCACATTGGTGTTCGTTGTCCTGAGGGTTTTATCTATTTTCTATAGGTGCGAGTTTTAGGGGAGGTGCCAGGGGAGGATTTAACAGAATATTCATTAGGTTTCTGGGTGTGTCATTCAATATGCTGATATATTATTATAAAATGGGTCATTCTCTGCTTGGTTTCAGCTTTATTTCAGATGGTCTGGATCTAGCTGGTATTTGTTCTCTACTTGCCTGACTAAGGTTATCTAAACCATCTATCTGTCTTAGGCATCTTCAGTGAGGGAGGGTGGGGTCTGGTAATTTACTAGCTCACTGTTCATTGTTTAGCCATTTCAGCTGTTTGTTCAACCATTTGTCTTCATTTCCTCATTCCCCTTGCCAGCGACTTGTCCTAATTTCTTACTGACCTGCCTTACTATACAACCCTGTACCATGTAGGATGCTTGGCATCTGCTAGGCACTCAAAAAATACTTATTCACTTAAAAAAAAATAATTGGCCCTGGCCGGTTGGCTCAGCGGTAGAGCGTCGGCCTAGCGTGCGGAGGACCCGGGTTCGATTCCCGGCCAGGGCACATAGGAGAAGCGCCCATTTGCTTCTCCACCCCTCCGCCGCGCTTTCCTCTCTGTCTCTCTCTTCCCCTCCCGCAGCCAAGGCTCCATTGGAGCAAAGATGGCCCGGGCGCTGGGCATGGCTCTGTGGCCTCTGCCTCAGGCGCTAGAGTGGCTCTGGTCGCAATATGGCGACGCCCAGGATGGGCAGAGCATCGCCCCCTGGGGGGCAGAGCACCGCCCCTGGTGGGCGTGCCGGGTGGATCCCGGTCGGGCGCATGCGGGAGTCTGTCTGACTGTCTCTCCCTGTTTCCAGCTTCAGAAAAATGAAAAAAAAAAAAAAAAAAAAAAAAAAAAAAAAAAAAATAATTGAAGGTGTCGTGTAAAGCCCACAGTCGTGAGCTCTCTTCCATTTCTTGTTTTCCTCTTTTGCATGACCACATAACAAAGTCAAATAAATCAAAACCGTTAGCTTTTCTTGGGGTCTTTTCAGAGCTAACCCTCTACAACTCAATGTCAAAAGCAGCTAATCACTACTAAACTTGATGTAGGACACTAACATTGGAACACAGTGTGAAACATTTCTTTAAGAACGGTGTGCCCCAGAAAGCCATGTTTCTCAAAAGGAGTTGGTTCTTTTCTTCGACTTCAGTGCTCAGCAAACTCGAGAACTTGGGTGATTTCCTTTATTGCCCTGATAGCTTGTCACGCAAGAGCCACATTTTATGGGCAGTTGGAGCCCTTACATTAACTTTTAAATTAGCGTGTCAACTTCTTTCTTCTATTATCCTTTTTGGACTTAGAGAGTGTATAAAGAAATACACAAAACTAATAACAAATACACCAACATGACATGCCCCAAATAAAATATTAATGTCAATTTCATAAAAAGTACAATTTGAGACTCATCGGCAGGGACTGAACGTATTTGCAAAGGCAGTATGTTTCATTGTATGTGGGGGTATTTTTTATACTGTTCCCGTCAGTTGGCCGGTCCTTTCTTTATTACACTTGGATTGCTCAAGGGCAATGACCATATATTGTCCTCTCTTTGTAAGAAAGCTCATTACAGGTCATTGACTGATATTTATTCTCTTTATTTCCTCCCTTCTCATACTTTGCCCAGTTTCCTCTTCATTAGCTTTAGAGGCCAAGCAGACTCTCTTTGATCCTTTCACTTAAATAGTGGGCCTAAGTGTGTGATTCATTTCTTAAATCACCCTTGCTCTGGGCCTTCTGCGGAGGGCTCTGTTGGCTCCGTTGAATGAAGGGAGAAATGAAGCAGGCAAGGCCCCGGCCCCCTCAGGGCTGTCTCCACCCTCCACCTTCTCAGCTGAGTCCTTTTAGAAAAGAAAACCAGTCCAGAAGGACAAATTCTCCCCATTTCCTTTTTTTTTTTTTGGTATTTTTCTGAAGCTGGAAAAGGGGAGAGACAGTCAGACAGACTCCCGCATGCGCCCGACCGGGATCCACCTGGCACGCCCACCAGGGGTGACGCTCTGCTCACCAGGGGGCGATGCTCTGCCCCTCCAGGGCATCGTTCTGCCGCCACCAGAGCCACTCTAGCACCTGGGGCAGAGGCCAAGGAGCCATCCCCAGTGCCCGGGCCATCTTTGCTCCAATGGAGCCTTGGCTGCGGGAGGAGAAGAGAGAGACAGAGAGGAAAGCGCGGCGTGGGGGTGGAGAAGCAAATGGGCGCTTCTCCTGTGTGCCCTGGCCGGGAATCAAACCCGGGTCCCCCCCGCACGCCAGGCCGACGCTCTACCGCTGAGCCAACCGGCCAGGGCCCCATTTTTATTTAAATGGTGGTGGGGGCGGGAAGGAAATGGCAATGAATTTTTCCCCCTGCGTCTTTGAAGTGTGTTTGCAATCCTTCAGCTGGTTTGAAATATATTACACTTCCCTATTTTCCCTCTGTAATAAACAATGCTAGATATTCAATGCGTGGGGCTATCCACGAGGGGGGACCCCAGCCTTCTTGCCATCGGAGCTGTTATGGGGAAGGTGAGGGAAGGCTGATTGGAAACAATCACACAACCATTCCATTTTGCTAATGCTTGACTCCGGAAGAATTTTCTCATTTAATTCTCTGAAACGAAGGGCCCCTCTGTTAGCCTTAAAACGTAAACAAGAGGTTTTTAATGTGCGCTATCCCCCAGAAATGGAATACCGACTGCTCATATTGATCCACAACGTTGCTGTTGGTTTTTCTTTATTTCTGTTCTTTTCGGCATTTGTAAGTTTTCTGATGGCGGCAATCTAGGATTGATTGTTCAAGTGCGGCTTGAGGATTGCCGGTAAGTGGCATTATTATTCTAAAGAGCAAACAGAAATGTGAAAGGATGTTTAGAGAATGCTCGCCTGGCCCTCTAGTCTACCCGCATACAAAGGAAACACGGAAACCTGAGGCACATGTCCCAATTATTCCCATTTACACCTGCCTCTTCCAAGTCCATTCTTCAAGTGTGGTGTTTTAGACAAAGCGCACTTTGTTTGAATGATAACAGACAATAGCCACGAGTCCATTTCATTCCAGCATGCCCGAACCAGGTGGTTTTGCCAAGTGCACACGTCAGCTCCAGCTAAAAGAAACTGAAGTTTTCAACTTCCTCTGTTTTGCACTCAAAAATTTCATAGGGATGGTGTCAATCCTCACACCACATTACACATAATCACTACCACTGAATTTGCATAATGTGGTGGATTTTTTTTAGATCCTCTTATGAACAAGGCATTTTAATCCCCGTTTTCGTAGGAAGAAAGGTAAACCGGCTTCTCTTGGGTCACACAGCCTGGCACTAGTCAGGCTGGGATTCAAACCTAGGTCCCCCAGACCCTCCATCCAGAGTGGTGCTCACTTCCCCACCCTGCCTCGGTGTGGGGCAAAGCCAAGGACCCAGGACGGGAAGATACTGCCCGACCGGGTGCTCGGGGGAAGAGGGGGAAGGTGAGGAAACACACAATTCTTGTTTCTTCAAGGACAGCACAAAAGAAGACATTTGGAAATAACCCAACACTAAATAGTGTTCTAATTCTGAGAGTTGCCATAACTACCTGTACGCAGGATAGCCGGGCGGGCGGGCTGGAGCTAGCAGATGTTTGTTCATCTAACACTTATTAGGATCCCAGGGTGGGACAGTCATTGTGCTGGAAACTGTGGGAGACAGGACTCGGTGAGATTGGATAGATATCTCACCCTCCTCTCTCGCTGTCTTCTGAGGAAATGGTGCCGGAAGTTGTGACCATCATGATTGCTGTTTGCTACTACTCAACTGCGGCGACATGAGTCAGTTCAACCAATTACAGCTGAACGAATGGTTGGTTGAATTAAAAAAAAAAAAAAAAACACAAGAAAACACAAAAGAAATGAGTGACTGGACTAAAGACTAAATTCATCACTGAGTTGATGAATGCTCATGATTGTTTAATTGTAGGATTGGAATTTTTGTTTGTTTTTTCTTCCCCTGGGACTATACCCCATACTAAAAGAAAACAAAACAGCCAACCATTAAACAATCCAACCAACCCAAGTCTCGAGCGTTCTATGTTAGGGCCGGCTTAAGGGAACCAGACACATGCAGAGGGCGGCGGCTCCAGCTCGCAGACGCCGGGGGTCAGGGGTAATCGTCCGCACCCATGAGCCTGTGAATGTGTTTGGGTCACGTTGGTGCCCGAGTCGGACAGGTCTGTGTTGGACTCTTGCCTCCATGAATTTCAGTCTTTACCTATGCAGGGAGTCTCCCACCTTTAAGCCCATCTGAGCTAGTCCATACTCACATACAAACATGGGTTTTCTCATTAGTAGGAATCATTATAACAAGATATATCTTCATGAAGGACAGAAACCGTCTGTTGTGGCCACACCAGTCAACTAGTTTGCACGGTGATCCTGGGCCAGCTCTTGGAGCTCCTGTGTCCTCATCTGTAAAGTGGGACAGTAAACTATACAGGACAGGTATTTGTTTGGTGTGTGTGTATGTGTGTGTGTGTGTGTGTGTGTGAGAGAGAGAGACAGAGAGACAGAGAGAGGGACAGACAGAAAGGGAGAGAGATGAGAAGCATCAATTCTTCATTGTGTCACCTTAGTTATTCAGTGACTGCTTTCTCATATGTGCCTTGACCGAGGGGCTACGGGGGGGGGGGGTTACAGCAGACTGAGTGACCCCTTGCTCAAGCCAGTGACCTTGGGCTCAAGCTGGTGAGCCTTGCTCAAACCAGATGAGCCCGCGCTCAAGCCAGCGACTTTGGGGTTTTGAACCGAGGTCCTCCACGTCTCAGTCTGACGCTCTATCCACTGTGCCACCGCCTGGTCAGGCAGGACAGGTTTTGATAAGGATTAAATATAGTACATTCCCAACTCGGAACCCAGCAGGAACTCAACACGGGGTGCGTATGTCTCATACTCAACATTCCAGTCTCCCACTGCCTTTCACTTCTGTCCTTGATTACATGGTTTCTGTCCTTGGTTAAAATATATCTGTTATAATGACTCCTACTGATGAGGACACTCATGTTTGTTTGTCTGCGAACATGTACTAGCTCAGACAGGCTTAAAGGTAGAAGAGTTCCTTAGGTAGAGATGGAAGTTCATGAAGCCAGGCCACTGCATGGGTCTCCAGAGGGGCCAGGGGCTGGACGGAAGGGATTAAGGGACGCTGTAGCATGGTGCAGAAGAGAGGCAATGGGTCAGCGACGATCCGCCCTGGAGGGGTGAGGGTTGTGAGACTGTTACAACAGGTGTCCTCAGTGAGTAGAGTTTGAGTTGAATTCCAGATGTCACTGAACTGGAACCGAATGGGGCAAGGGGTATAAGACGCAGCTCTTTGCAGTCAAGAAAGCAATTGTGACTCATCTCCCCTCTCCCTTGAATTTCAAATGGAGCACATTGCTTTGATGGGAATCCTCTTTTCAAGACTGCCCGGATTATCCAGTGACAGAGGCTGCTTGGTGTGGCCCCCAGGCTTCCCATCTGCTGTGTGTTCTATTAGCCAGGGTGAGGGAGGGAGGGAGGCAGCCTTCTCCCGGGCTGAGCGTGCTCACCTGGTTCATCTGCTGCGGCATCACGAATGCCGTCATTCTGAGCAGGAGGAAACAGGTCGAATTTGGGACCATGACTCAGGTGGCCAGAGCTACACCTTTCTTTTCCTAAAAGCACTTGCTACGGAGCTGGAGGATGGATTAATGAGTGCGCTGGCAGGGAGGAGGCCATGGCGGGCAAGTCAGCGGTGGCAGGGTCCGTGATCCCGCATAGTGCGAAGGGGTCACCGCAAGGGCAGTCGCTGTCAGCACACCGGTTCTGCTCCTAGAGCCCTGGCAGGTGTGATGACAGGCCACCCCTGCAGCCGCTTCCCATCACCAGAGACAGGGGGACGGGAGTCCTTCATTACCTGCTAGCGCAGCAATGAAATGTTCTCCGTGACTAGAGCCTAATTTGATAAGCCCTTAGATGAATCTCTTGTTCTCTCCCTCAAATGCTCAGAATGCACACGCGTGTACATCTGCGCCGCACGTCTCGTCCGTCGGCAAGACTGTATCCCAGGTCTGTCCACTTCCTTCTGTCGCTCCTGCTACTAACCGATCAAGCTTTCGTCCTCTCCCCTTCACCGTGACGGTAAGGAGGCAGGCTAGCTCAGCAGGTGCGGACGTGGACTCGGGCATCGCATCTCCTGTGTTGGAATCCCAGCTCTGCCACCGACCGGGTGTGTGGTCTCTCTGAGCTCGTGTCCTCGTCCATGAAATAGGTCTGATGATACACTTCTTCACGGAGAGGATGCCCGGTGCAGAGCGAGGGCTCAGTACACATTGTCCCTCGTCTTCCCCTCTACAGAAAGCCTCCTTGCTGTTCTCCTGCCCTTCCCCTGCTCCTCATTAAACATTCAAAAGCAAAACCTATTTACCTCCACCCAGTAGTCAAACTTCGTACCGTGGGCCACGGGGCCTGATGAGACTTGGCCCCAGCCAAGCTCTCCGAGTTTATTCTGTCGTATCATGCTCCCCGTTTCCTAGAATCCAGCCATACTCATCCCCATGTGTGATCCCTCCAACATGTTAAACAGACTTCCACCCCGGGGCCTGGGCATGCCGTTTCCCCCACTTGGAAGGCTTGTCCCTGAGATCTCCGTAGATAGTCCTCTTCTCCCCCTCAGGTCTCGGCTCAAGCGCCTCCATCCCAGCGGGGCCTCCTGACCGCCCCTGTGGTGCCGTCTCCCCCGCGCAGCCCAGGCTCTGCGCCTCACGATACCCCGGTCCTTTTGCTGGCAGCTCTCAGTGTCGGTTGCTGTGGCGTCGGCGGTCAGAGGTCTGCCCGTGTCTCCGGGAATCCATGACTGTTTCTGTGCGTATCTCCAGGAAGGCTCTCTCTCTCAGCAGCCAGCACCAGCCCGGTACGGCTGCCCTGCTTTGCCTGTGCCCTGAGAGCACCCACGGTGCCCGGGACTGTCCACCCCCAGGGTCTGAATACCCCCACTGCTTCGCCGCTGTGGCCCACACAGTGTCCAGAGCGCCCCCGGTGTGCGGCTGGCCTGCTTTTGCACCCTGCCTGGACCCCACCCCCACCTTCCCCTCCCAGGGCTTCGGAAACCCCTCCTAACACGTGGAGGTCACCTTCACCGAACTCTCATTTAGAGCTTGCCTCTAACCTAAGACAATTAATATCTTCTTAAATTATTCCTGCTACCCTGCTAGCATCTAATATCCATGAGAACAGTGCCGGTTACAGTAACTACTCATTGATATAAATACATCGCATACAGACTATCGGAGCTTACAAGTTATATTTATAAGCAACGTGACAGTCTTAGACATCAGCATACATCTTCTTAAAGATTCCAGCACTTACATATCAATTTACCCTTCCTGATGTCACTGTGCTTCTGAATGGCAAACACCAACTTATTACAGGGCTTTGGCTTGTAGCTTTTAGTACAATAGCATGTTTTATGTTAAATATAATGGATATATGGTAAAAGCAATCGCTGGGTTTGGGCTTTTAAGTGGATATCTACAGTCAAGTTCTGGGATTACATGTCTTCCTTAGGATTTCATCCTTCTAAGATACCTGAGAGGTTTTTTGCAGTTGCCGAGGTCTGAAATCTCTGAATGGGCTGTGTTTGTTTAGCTGGGAAGATAGGGGTTGGCCCTCAGGGATCATAAAGTGCAGACGTCTATCATGGCGGAGGTGGGCTGTGGGGGAGCGAGGGATGGCTCTGGATGTTGTCATGAGGCGTGTTCTCCGGGAGGCAAGGAAGTGAATCATGAAGACGGCGCTGGGGCGGAAATGCTAGTAGAGTTGTAAAAGGCTTGTAACCTGATCTGGGATATGAAGTGTGTGGCTAGTTATTGATTTCCTCGTGGGTGGAATGACTTCTCTTCCTGACCCACTGGCTGGAGGCGGGCGGTTTTGAGAACAAATTACCAGCTGTCAGGCCGGAGCGGTGTCTGAGGAGGTCCTCCTGCACTGCACGTCGAGCTGATCGAGCCCAATGGCCTCTGACATCGGCCGGCGCCCCCCAAGCCAGTGGAAGGAAGGCATGGAGCAGAACAGGGCTCAACGCTGCTGGGCTCTTACTCAGGAGAATCCGGGGTTTCCGTGATGGGTATTCCCTGCCGGCAGAAGGGCCTGGGGTGAGGGGTGGGGGGGTGATCCTCGCCGAATTCACCTCTCAGTCAATGGGAACTTGGCCCACGCAGAATGAGTTTCACCTTAAAGCAGGGGTCCCCAAACTTTTTACACAGGGGGCCAGTTCACTGTCCCTCAGACCGTTGGAGGGCCGGACTATAAAAAAAAACTATGGCCCTGGCCGGTTGGCTCAGCGGTAGAGCGTCGGCCTAGCGTGCGGAGGACCCGGGTTCGATTCCTGGCCAGGGCACATAGGAGAGGCGCACATTTGCCTCTCCACCCCTCCGCCGCACTTTCCTCTCTGTCTCTCTCTTCCCCTCCTGCAGCCAAGGCTCCATTGGAGCAAAGATGGCCCGGGCGCTGGGGATGGCTCTGTGGCCTCTGCCTCAGGCGCTGGAGTGGCTCTGGTCGCAACATGGCGACGCCCAGGATGGGCAGAGCATCGCCCCCTGGTGGGCAGAGCTTCGCCCCTGGTGGGCGTGCCGGGTGGATCCCGGTCGGGCGCATGCGGGAGTCTGTCTGACTGTCTCTCCCTGTTTCCAGCTTCAGAAAAATGAAAAAAAAAAAAAAAAAAAAAAAAAAAAAAAAAAAAAAAAAAAAACTATGAACAAATCCCTATGCACACTGCACATATCTTATTTTAAAGTAAAAAAACAAAACGGGAACAAATACAATATTTAAAATAAAGAACAAGTAAATTTAAATCAACAAACTGACCAGTATTTCAATGGGGACTATGCTCCTCTCACTGACCACCAATGAAAGAGGTGCCCCTTCCGGAAGTGCAGCGGGGGCCGGATAAATGGCCTCAGGGGGCCGCATGCGGCCCGCAGGCCGTAGTTTGGGGACCCCTGCCTTAAAGCCTGTGACAAATCGAGCAGGATTGAAGAGTGGATTAACCCATGCTGGTGACCAAGTGAGGGGCCGGCTCTGAGCGGACTGAAATTTCAAGCGAGGGCTGCCACAGGCAGGCTTGGACATGGGGTGACCACACTGATGACGTGGCTGTGTGTAACCTTCCTCCCCATAGGAAGAGAGGGGCTCCAGAATGTCCTCACGTCTCTCCATTCTGCTGGTGGAACCAGGATCCACCTGGGGCTGTAGAGCAGCAAACGTTTCCCCAGCATGGGCGTAAGGGGCCAGTCTCATCTTCGTAGATATTTTTTTTTATGACAGAGACAGAGAGAGTCAGAGAGAGAAACAGATAGGGACAGAGAGACAGGAAGGGAGAGAGATGAGAAGCGTCAATTCTTTGTGCAGCACCTTAGTTGTTCATTGATTGCTTTCTCATATGTGCCTTGACCAGGGGGACTACAGCAGAGTGAGTGACCCCTTGCTCAAGCCAGCGACCTTGGGCTCCAGCTGGTGAGCTTCGCTCAAACCAGATGAGCCTACACTCAAGCTGGCGACCTCGGGGTTTTGAGCCTGGGTCCTTCGCGTCCCAGTCCGACGCTCTATCCACTGCGCCACCGCCTGGTCAGGCTCATCTCTGTAGATCTCACGAGTGGTTCTTTTGGTCCCCCCTGCAGCCTCCGCAGCTTCTCTGTATGGACACTGTGTGATATGCAGAGGCCTCTGCTGAGCCTCCCTCAGTGCTGGGATGGGGTGCGTGCAGATTGGGGCAGGGTGGGTCCTGAACCAGCACCTTTTAAAACACCTTGAGGGAGGACGGTGTACCCCGGCTTTGGAGACCTTTTGAATTTAGAATGTGGGGAGGTTACACCTCTTGTTTTCAGTTTCGGGCCCCAGCTTTATTTCCGGGATGATGGCAAGACTCTCACTCATTTGTCCTGTTGCATAGACAGTGACCGCAGAGTGTGACAAATGGTAAGGCAGATGTGTTGTCTGGGCACTACAGGAGCTCAGGGCAGGATCACCCAAATCAAAGTCGGGGTGTCGGGAGTATTGTCCTGGGGGATCTGGCGTCTAAGTGAAGATCTAGGCGGCAGGAAGGAGTTAGCCAGGCGGAGATGGGTGGGGCGGGAACAGGACGGGAAAGAGCTGACTTGCTCGGCTTCTGCGGGAGGACCACGTGGCTGGGTGGAGTGGGAGGGGTAGAAGGGTTTGTCGCAGAGAGCTCCCCCAACCTGCCCTCGGGGCAGTGGGGAACACCTGGGGAACTCCAAGGAGAGGGTCCTGTGGTCAGGTTTGAGTTTTGGGTAGTTTCTACTGAGATCAGAAATCAGAAGGTCAGTTTGGGAGGCCTGGTACGGAAGGTGGAGGAGGTTGGCTTGGGGCCAGGGTGGATAGGACCTCACGGTGGAGTGGATGTTGGGGGGAGAGAGAGGAGGAACCACATTCTCCTGGTTGGCGGTGTAACAGTGTGGCGGGGATGTCTTCACCCTGAGAGTGAGCGGAGGAGGAGTGGACCTAGGGGGGGGTACTGGGGGGGGGGGCGGGAAGCAGTCCTAGGAGCCTGTGTTTCCCTCCCAGGGCGGCTGTGGGCGTGGCCGCAGTGGGCGTGGCCGCAGCTGTGATCATAGCCACAGATGCATCTTTAGGCCAATGCACCTCCAGCTGGATTACCAAAGTGGATGAAAGATCTCCGCTTCACTCTTTCCGTGGGGCTGATATTGGGGAGAAGGAAGGGAGGAAAGGGGCCATCTGATCTGCAGTGTCCCCGGGTCATGAAGTAATTGCAAAAGCATGTCACATTTCGCGAGAGCTGTGCTCTCAGGCAGTAGCACTTTCTGCCATAGGACAAAGCTCTGTCCAAGAAGGAAGAAACCAGAGCCCAGAAACACTGCATTTTCCTCTCCGCAGTCGCTTTGACAAAGGAAAACTCTTTTCTATGAAAATACAGAGTTCAGTGGCTCTGCGGGTTCCCAAGTGCCTGGTCTGAATTACAATTTGGACTTGTCACTGGATGGCAGATCTCCCAGTCTTTGTCAGGCACCGGGTCCCCAGGCTGGCTTTGCAAGTCTCCGATACTCCCTGCCTCCGCCTATAAAGATTGATCTAAGGCTCTGCAGTATTTATCTTTTAAATCATTTGTTGGTTGTTTGCTTGACAATCAAGCCACAATTTAGAGATGCTGCTTCCTGAAGCTTTACAGACTAATATAATTTCACAGCTCCAATTACAAATGAGAAAAATTATTGCATCTCAAAACAGAAGAGCCAGGCATTTCTGAGAAATCATGGTTAACAAGAAGACAAAAGTACTTCCTGAAAAAAAAAAAAAAAAAAAAAAAAAAAAAAAACAAGAAAAACCAGGCCACGTTATTAATGGCTTCCTCAGCTAAAACCTCACTCCGCTCCAAGCGCCTTTGTCTTGTGGGGTTGCTGGTTTTGATCATCTGGAAAGCAGATGACTGGAAAGCAGATTGATCAACCACGGCTCCTGCCGGAGCCTAGCCCGCAGCTCCCACAACCACACTGGTTTGGAAGCAGTGTAAACACGTCCACCGCCTTCCCATCTAGCAGATGTATCCTTCTTCCCGCTACTTCCTCTGAACCCCGTGTTTTATGGAATCGTAGAATATTCGATGGGGTTTACCAATCATTCAGTTCAGCCCTTCCTTGGCTACTTTGAATGCCCACTTATCATCCTATCCATAGGCAGTTACCTAACTGCTTAGATACCTCTAGGATGGAGAGCTCAGTATTAGACCTTCCCATGAGAATTGACTAATTTAGCTCCATTTTAAGTAAAATTTAAAGTTTAATGACTTCCCAAGGATGTCTTTATTATTATCTAAAATCACCAAACTGGTTTTTTCTCTGGAATTCATATCCTTGTAATGGAATGTCAACTGAAATACCAACAGAATGAACTTTTAAGAAAAAAAATAAAATAAAAAGGCCCTGGCCAGTTGGCTCAGGGGTACAGCATTGGTCCTGTGTATTAAATGTCCCAGGTTCAATTTCCAGTCAGGGCACACAGGAGAAGTGACCATCTGCTTCTCTACCCTTCCCCCTCCTTCTCTCCCCCCCCCCCTCTTGCTCTCTCTCTCTCTCTCTCTCTTCTCCTCCCGCAGCCATGGCTTGATTGATTTTAGCGCATCAGCCCTGGGCTCTGAGGATGGCTTTGTGGAGCCTCTGCCTTAGGCACTAAAAATAGCTCTGTTGTGAGCATGGCCCCAGAGGGGCAATCCACCCCAGACTGTGGTTGCCAGTTGGATCCTGGTGGGGGCGCATGTGGGAGTCTGTCTCTCTCTCTCCCCTCCTCTCACTCGTAAAAGAAGAAAAATAGGTGGACTTAACTATTCCATAGCTCTGTTTTGATGGCCAGTCCTGGTAGATTGGGGAAGGGGCCAGAACTGTGAATGGCCGTCTGTGGGAGTCTTAAGCTAATCTTCCATATTTACATTTTTAGAAGGGGAATATAGTCACAAATGCTTTATTCAATGACATGTTATCTAAAAATAAGAAAGTAAGCGATACAATGAGCAAGCTCAAAAGCCTCTGAACTGCCCTCCTTCCAGAATGCCGGGACATCCTGCTTCCTGTCATCACCAAGGAGCTGAAGGAGCTGCTGGAGCAGAGGGACGAGACGCAGCACCAGGTGCAGGAGAAGAAGTACTGCGTGGAGCTGCTCAACAGCATCCTGGAGGTGCTCAGCGGTCAGGACGCGGTGAGTCCTCGCGGGGATGCCGGCGTCCTGGACTCAGGCCGGGGCCCAGCTCATTAACGCTCTCAAACACTGACGCTTCAGATGCATAGCATCTGAAGTCTAAAGACGCAAGTCAAAGGCTTGCCGGGCGGGCCTGCTTTTTTGGTGGCGCGCTGGCCCCCACGGCTGTGAGCAACGGCCAATGGCGTGGGGACTGGGGTGAAGCGTGGAGCGTTTTGTTGGCGTGTTTCTTTCTGAACAGTCCTTCTCATAAGGTGGGCAAGACCTGGCACAGGCTCTGTAGGTGACTCGTCCGTTACGCAAGCCTGGTTTGCAGGGGCAGGAGTGGGAGTTTCCTCTAGGCCAGGGGTCCCCAAACTTTTTACACAGGGGGCCAGTTCACTGTCCCTCAGACTGTTGGGGGGCTGGACTATAAAAAATACTATGAACAAATCCCTATGCACACTGCACATATTTTATTTTAAAGTAAAAAAGCAAAACGGGAACAAATACAATATTTAAAATAAAGAACAAGTAAATTTAAATCAACAAACTGACCAGTATTTCAATGGGAACTCTGGGCCTGCTTTTGGCTAATGAGATGGTCAATGTGCTCCTCTCACTGACCAGCAATGAAAGAGGTGCCCCTTCCGGAAGTGCGGCGGGGGCCCGATAAATGGCCTCCGGGGGCCGCATGCGGCCCACGGGCCGTAGTTTGGGGACCCCTGCTCTAGGCCGACATGGCCAAGCGAAAAAAAACCTTACCCGCTTTCTTCGCTGGTTTAATTTGGTCTTTTTCCTCCAGTTATCTCCTACGATGGTGAAAATGGGTAGGACTCGTTCCGGATGAGCAGATTGCTCAGGAGTAATGTCCAGGAGGTGTCCGCCCCCTGGATGGGCTGGTTTCAGAGGACAGGATATGACCAAACAACCAATAAGTCTTTTCCAAGTATTTGTGTGAGCATTCCCCCCCCACACCCCTCACCCCAAGAAAATCCTCAGAGGAGGGCTTTGTGGATGAGCGGCACCTGTGAGCAACTAGAATTAGAAAACTCTGCAGAACAGTATTCCTCTACTGCTCATATGCCATAGTCAACCATCACTATCAGTTTCTTTCTGTGTCTCTTCTCTGTGTTGTCCTTTCCATTTCACCATCCTAATTAAGCTTCTTCTTATCTCATTGCTAGGAAAATGCAGAAACCTTCTTCATCCATTCATTCATTCCCACACTCATTTGTACACATAATGTACCAGGTGTGTGCCAGGAATTGAGGACACAAAGGCATGATCTCTTTTCTTAAGAAAACGATTACAGATATGTAAATGAGCAATTGCAATACAATATAATAACTAAAATCTGGATGCATGTTAGAAATACTGGAGCTACAAAGACTTTGAGTGTGAGAGAGAGAGAGAGAGAGAGAGAGTGTGTGTGTGTGTGTGTGTGTGTGTGTGTGTGTGTGTGTGTCTATAGCATTTTTGTCAAGGAAGCCTTCACAAAGGAAGTGAAGCTTTAGCTGGGTGTTCAAGGGTGAATAATTAATTATCACAGCTGCTGCTATTCTATTGGCTGTTTTCTAGGCACTGTGTTAAATGCAATCCATACCTTATTTCTGCTTACTCTAATCAGTGCTAAAGATTATTGATCCCACTTTACAGATGAAAAACCTGAAATTCATAAGCTTAACATTTAACTGCAGACAGCAAATAAATTGCATGGTCAAAATTCAAACGGAGGTTGGTCAGACTCCAAAGTCTGCATGATTATAGGCATTGGGGGAATGGAAGCCTGGTCTTTTCCTTCTTGTTTTCTCTCTATCCTCACTCCTTTACTTGGGGAGAAGGAGTGTAATACCAAAAGCTTGGATAGTCCAGATTCACTCCGTGATGATGTGATGATATTGGTGGTGTTTTCATACCTACATTCACCAGCCAGTTATTGAACTGGCTCTGGTCTTTAGTATTTGATCTTTTTTTTTTTTTTTTTTTTAACTTTTTAAGGGAGAGTTTGGTCTTACTCTCACAATGGAGGCACATGAAGACTGGCCCATCATTTCTCCAGAAACATTATATACAGAATGTTGCCTCTTCGCATCGAAAGGAATTTGCACTGTTTCTCACATCTCAGTAATGCTCGAATCCCTTTTTCACAGTTGGGGGTGACCATGGATTCTTAGGACTTATGTCTGAGGAACACACTTATCATGGGCTAACTGCCAGTTTCTTGATTTGAGTGGGATGACAGCTGTGACGCTGAGACTCTGCCCATCCCCTGGGAGTGGCCTCCTGCCGTTCTCTCTCTCAGGACAGGTTGTCATCAGCTTGCACATCTGGTAACACCAGCCACTGGTGAGAGGAGGCTGCTGTCCCCACGCCCCCTGGGCGCTTGGGGCTTCAAGGAGAGCAGTGAGTGGGAGGCTCCGAGCTCCCCCAGAGGGACTGTGGCATCTGGACCTGCGGTGTGTGGGAGGCGTGGTGTCACTCTTTTCTGTCTTCAAGTGCACTGCTTTTATGACGCCTCCTGGCTGTAGGGACTAGCCCGGTCCTTCTCCCAGGGGGAGGACCTGTCTTTGCAGGATTGCATACTATTCTTACCACTGGGTGTGTAGTACAAGGTTCTGATGCTTTCGGGGCTTCACATCTAACCTCTCCAGCTCCTGAGGATGGAAGTCTGTCCTCTTCTCGAGAGCCTTTTCTCTGATAGAGATTCATTCAGTCGCCATCATTGCTTTGAACTAAACTGCAAGTCCCAAGTCTCTAATCCAAGCCTCTCTCGCTGTAGGTCATCATGTCCATCCACTCTGGCTGCACATTTACATCCCCAGGCTGCTTTTTAAGAGCAGCTGTGCCTGGGCTGCAGTCCTAGCTCTTCTGATTTCATTGGTGTGAGGTCGGGGGTGGGGGGTTGGGGGGAAGGGACATTTCAATGACAAGTTTACCAGGTGATGGTAACAGGCAGTCAGGGCGGAGAACCACAGCTCCAGTACAGAAGGTCTGAAATTTGAGCAGGCATCCAAGTGACTTGAAGGGGTTATTAAAACAGATTTCTGATCATCAAGTGTGGAACGAGGGGGCCCGATCATTTATTTTTCTAAGAAGTTCTCAGCATGATGTGCACGCCACTGGTCCGGGGACCACACGCGAAGAACCGCTACTCTGATATGACCTAATTTTTTTTTTTTCACTCATCTTCAGTATTCCCTGGAAATAGAAGAACAGTTGGGCTCATCCTCAGTCCTTTACTTTCTTAATTGAAGAGCCCTTTCCACTCTATAAAACCTAGCATCTTCCAATATGGCATTTAATAAACCGTAAAATGGCAAGCTCTTCAAACCCTTCGTTGGCACTCATAAATCCGTTCTCCTGCGGCAGCGGGGACATGGCCGGTGCAAAGAGCTGACTTTGAAAACCCAGACCATCAGATGGGCTGTTCGGTTTCTACAGACACCCACTTCCCAAAATTGGAAATGAAGGAGAAAAAGGGAAAAAAAAATAAAAGGCTCCCAGGGTGAAAGTCCTGAATATTTTTTGTTTGCTCTCAGTTGTTAGAATCCTCTCTGCTTGATGTCAGAATAGCCATTCATTTTTGGGGAACAACTCACCTCCCCCCCACCCCGAGCAAGGATGGTATCTACCTGCCAGAACCACGTGTGGAAGTTTTGCAATTATAGTGCAGGATGCCAAGGTTCCTTTTTGGGGGAGGGGAGTGCATTGTATGTTTGGGGGGGGGGGGAGGAATGCCTGTCTTCAGAAGGCTGTCATTGTTCCCATAATTACACCCCAGCCGCAGCAGACCTGGCCTGAGGAAGCTGTTTGCCTGTTATGACCTCATTCACTGGAACCCCGGGTGGCCCATGACTCAGGGCAATGTGACTGCCTGAGCCTGGGTGTTGATATTTCTTTAATGATAGTGTTAAATTCCCTCACCCAGCTTGTTTGGGTCGCACTTAGCATACGAGAGAGACTGGCTCAGGTGAAGGATGACAGGTCTGATTTATCTCCCTGCCCCCACCCCCCAGGTGTCAACTTAGGTTACTTTGAAAGTCGGTTTCACGCTCTGCTCTGTGCCCTGCCGGCTGCTGAGGAGCTCATAAAATTTAAGTTTGCATCAGACCTGGAGGGACTGGTTTTCCACCCCCCTGAAGAGAGGCTTCTCCGTTTCTGGGTTTCATTCCTGTAACGGAAAGGCATGTCGCCTTGTACTCGCTTCCCAGTCGCCAGGCGGGCGGAGATGACTCGTGCGTGGTTCTGAAGAGGAGATGGCGTTGGCTGTGTCTGCATCACGGATGTAGAGAACGCACGGAATCCACTTTTCAGTAATAACCCCTTGGAGTCCATCGACCGAACCTGAGGGTTTCAGCAGAGCCCTCTCTTAGTGCGGACTGGTTTGGGGGGTCCTGATATCTGGGCTCATCACTGACAGGGAGGGATTTGCATGTTCTCTTGCTTGGGATGCCCTTCCCAGGCCCCACCCTTTCTGTGCCATTAGGAAGCTAAACTCCTTTTGGGTCCGGCTAGGATAATACTTCCTTTCTGAAATCTTCCCCACCCCCCACCCCCCACCCCCCACCTCCAGGCAGGTTTAAGGACTTCCCCCTCTGCATTGTCATAACTGTGGGTTCAGACTGATATTATAGCACTGATTGCTGTGCGACACGCCCCTGTGTGTGTCCCCTGCCAGGCTCTGAGCCCAGAGGCTCAGAGAGCAAGCCTCCCTTCCCCAGCTTCTCAGAGCCTACCCTTTCAGCCTGGCCGCTGACCAGTTCCCCCTTTCCTCTCCACCCTCCTGCGCCATCACAATTCTTTCGCTCCCTCACAGGCCCCGCACCGCCTCGCTCGTGGGCTGCGCGTGCGGGTGCTCTTGGCACTGCCGGAGCGCACCTCCTCCACTCTCCGCCCAGCTAGATCCCACCTAACCTTCAGAAGTCAGAGGAAATGTCACTCTCCCCCAGAAAGCCTCCTTTAATCCTCTTAGCGCTCCTGTCTTGTGGTCCCAGGAGCAGCTTACGGCCTGCTCTGTGTAGCACCTGCGTGTCATCCTCTGTGGACTTACCTGTCTGTGGGAGCCAGGAGAGCCCTGATGAGAGAGATCAACCCCCCCTGCCCTGCCCTTATCGGTCCTCCTGCCCCCAGGCGGGCACACAAAGCTGTCTGTTGAAGGAGTGAATACACGAATGAATATGATTTACCCAAATCAATGGCAGGGCCTGATTTCTCCCTTGCGTCTTCTGCTCCGAGTCTAAGAGGAGATGTATGCTTCTTCCTCTGTTTGCCTTCCTTGGATGTTGGGATCATTCAGTTTGTGACACATTATCCTCCTTGGTCTGTACGAGGCCCTTCCTTTCTTCCTGTGTGTGTTTCTTTCATCTCTATTTTCTGCTGCCCTTTCCTCTACCTCCCCCACCTGCTATGCTGCTATGAGCAATTTGTCCACATGCTGAATATGCATGTCTAATGTTTGGTGCATGTATTTTTATTTTTCCAAGTGAGAGGAGGGGCAATAGACAGACTCCTCCTTGTGCCCTGACTAGGATCCACCTGACAACCCACCCTCTGGGACTGATGCTCTGCCCACCCAGGGCCATGTTGGCATCTGAGCTACTTTCAGTCCTGAGGCAGAGGTTCCACGGAGCCGTCCTCAGTGCTCAGAGCCGAGGCACTCGAACCAATCAAGCCATGGCTGCAGGAGGAGAAGAGAGAGAAAGAGAAGGGGGAGGAGGAAGGGTAGAAAAGCAGATGTTCGCTTCTCCTGTGAGCCCTGACCAGGAATCAAACCCAGGACATCCACATGCCCGGCCAGTGCTCTACCACTGCGCCAACTGGCCAGGGCAGCATGAACTTCTTTTTTTTTGTTTTTTTTTTGTTTGTTTTTTTGTATTTTTCTGAAGCCAGAAACAGGGAGAGACAGTCAGATAGACTCCCGCATGTGCCAGACCGGGATCCAGCCGGCACGCCCACCAGGGGCGATGCTCTGCCCACCGGGGGGCGATGCTCTGCCCCTCCGGGGCGTCGCTCTGTCGCAACCAGAGCCACTCTAGCACCTGGGGCAGAGGCCAAGGAGCCATCCCCAGCGCCCGGGCCATCCTTGCTCCAATGGAGCCTTGGCTGCGGGAGGGGAAGAGAGAGAGAGGAAGGAGAGGGTGGGGGTGGAGAAGCAAATGGGCGCTTCCCCTATGTGCCCTGGCCGGGAATCGAACCCGGGTCCCCCGCACGCCAGGCCGACGCTCTACCACTGAGCCAACCGGCCAGGGCAGCATGGACTTCTTAATACACAAATACACACACTCGCACTTCCAGGCATGCCCCTCCCTTACAGAGGGCTAGGCGTTGACGGTAAAATGGCGAGAGCATCTTCAGCTCTGTTAGGGCCCCAGTGGGTGAAAAGAGGAAGGGGCTGCGGCTTGCACAGGGAGTAGTAGTCTGACTGGGGGTGTTCTCGGTCCGGAACCGCCTCGACCCGCCACGTGTGAAAGGAGCAGACTCCACAGCTCTGCACTCGGCCGCCTTCCGAAGCGCATCCCCCACGACCACCCCGAGGGCTACGCTTTCCCAGAGTCCTCCGCAGCCTGCCTCATGCAGGGTTGAAGGGAGGCTCATGCCTCCTCTTTGCATTACCATCTAATTCCCGGGAATCAATACCACCGTGCAAAAGCAGCAGGTTTTCTTCTAACCTATCTGCTCTCTCGTATTTTAAATAAAAGGCAGGCAGACGAGGCTGAAATTCTTTGTCAGTGGTGCGTTCCAAGCGGGGAGCGACTAATGAATCCCCCACCTTGAAGTCGAAATAGATCAAACCCTCTTGCGATGTCCAAGGCCATTTTCTTTATTCCCCTTTGCTCTTCCTCTGCCTCCACGGCATTAAATGTGCCTTCGCTAGGCCGATGGGATGACATTATGAGGTCGCGGATGGTGACATGTGGTACGCTGTCTTCCCCGGCACCTTCTAGCCTGCAGAGCCTTTCCCCGTAAATCATAATTGTTTCTGGCCACCACACGGCAAGGTAGGTTTTTAGTATCCCATTTTATGAGCGAGGAAGCCAAGCCTCAGAGAGAAGCCAGGTGACCCTCCCAAGGTCAGAGAGCTGGCGAAAGGTGGACATGCGAAGGAATCACCCCACCTCACTCCAAAGTCAGCGACCCCTGGCACACCGGTGCCTGCCACCACTTTGCACGCACACCTTCCCCGGCGTCGTGGCCTCAGTGGGGGGACGAGCACGCGCTCTGGAGTCAGGCTACCTTCGTGTATTCATCCCTCAGACACCGAGCGCCTGTCGTGGGCCCTGTGCTCCACGCTGGGGTGGAGGTGGTGAGCAGGGAAGGAAGACACCCCAGCTCCGCCTCTTCCTGCCCGGGGAACCTTGGGAAGACGCGATTTCCCCAGGCAGTCGGGATTCCCGGGAACCAGAACATGAGTGGAAACAGACAGCCCCGTACAGGGCACTAATCTGTACTTAGGGGGCGTGGCTTTCCTCCTCCCCTCACCGCTCCTCTTTCCTGGGCACCGCCCCTGCCCAGGCTCCTCCTCACACCTCCCTGCCAGTCTCCTAAGGGAACACAGGCCACGTGGCCTCTGGGGGAGTGGCAAACATGCACCGAGCCCAGGAAGGACTCTGCTCCTTCCCACGGGGGCGGGGAGCTTTCCCGCCAGCCCCGCAGCACCTGATGCTTCCGAGCCCGGTTTCCGAAAACGCAGTAGATGCACCCGCTGGAGCAAAGCCGTCCCCTGCCGGGCATCTGGACCTCCTAAGTGTCCCTGGAGGGACTGGAGGAACACTGCCTTCTCAGGGGCTCCTTTGGGGACCCAGGACTTCAGGACCCATAATAATCACCTGTAGCCTGTGGTAGGCTGGGGCCGGCACACACTGGCGCGCGAGAAGTGAGTGTTCAGTGTTAGGAACTTGGTGAGTTATTTGTTAAATAACTGCCATCAGTCAAAATGTATATAAATATCCATAATTAGATAAACTAAATTAAAACCAGAGGTCACAAGTAGATCCTCAAAATGCCTCACTTCCTAATGACCTGGCCACGCTCGATTCTCACATCTGTTGTGTGTGGGTGTGTGTGTGGTGGAAATGCTACTTAATGCTCTGCGAACGCCCGTCTCCTCTCGACTCTGAGTCCAGCGATGTCGCATTGGCAGCTTGGCACCCACCACGCGGGGAGCCCTCGCACGCAGAATTGGCGAACACCGTCTATCCAGGCCTTTATTATTTTCTTCCTCGAGAGCCAGCTGATAAAGATGCTGACACATCATCGCCTGGAACTCAAAGGAATTGCAATCAACAAGAAAAAGCCGAAGGCCCCAGGGGAGCTGCCTGTGCACTTCTCTTCTCCCCAGCAGCCCCGGGTCTGCCGCTTGTCTGCAGGCTCTCACGGGACCAGCAAAGAGGGGGTGCTCCAGGGAGGTCGCGGTGTTTAAAGCAGATTAGACACCCCAACACCCCACCGCGAGTAGAGATGCAGAAACAGTTTTCATTTGCAGCCACGGTTCTTCTTGACTGGCAACGGCTTCTTTCCTAGCAGTGCCGAGAGTTTGGAGGACTCATGCAGGCTCGTGAGAAAGAGAGTCCTGCACAGGTGAGGCGTGGGGACGGTGACTCGGTGCGTGGGGACGGTGACTCAGGCACCGTGGACTTGCTGTGCCTGAACCGGAGGTCGCACCCACGCAGCCGTGGGGAAGGCACATGGTACGGGGAGTGAATTATCTTTCCCCTCAGTCGGTTTTGGCCTTAAATAGGGTTTAAAGATGATTTTAAAAAATTCATTTTGGCCCTGGCCGGTTGGCTCAGCGGTAGAGCGTCGGCCTAGCGTGCGGAGGACCCGGGTTCGATTCCCGGCCAGGGCACACAGGAGAAGCGCCTATTTGCTTCTCCACCCTTCCGCCGCACCTTCCTCGCTGTCTCTCTCTTCCCCTCCCGCAGCCAAGGCTCCATTGGAGCAAAGATGGCCCGGGCGCTGGGGATGGCTCCTTGGCCTCTGCCTCAGGCGCTAGAGTGGCTCTGGTCGCAACATGGCGACGCCCAGGATGGGCAGAGCATTGCCCCCTGGTGGGCAGAGCGTTGCCCCTGGTGGGCGTGCCGGGTGGATCCCGGTCGGGCGCATGCGGGAGTCTGTCTGACTATCTCTCCCTGTTTCCAGCTTCAGAAAAATGCAAAAAATAAAAAATAAAAATAAAAAAAAGTAAAAAATTCATTTTGATTAGGCAGACATCCCAGTAGTCATTGTTACAAGGAAGAACCATCAATGGATTCCAAACTTGTTGGGCAAAAGTATGATGAGAAACAGGATATTTACATAGTCTCAAAGTATCTTCCCAGGGTATCCACTGATCAAGGACACGAGGAAAGAGAGAGTAACGTTCCAGCGGAGAAAGCTGACGTGCAACCACCCTAACCAAGTGATGGAAGGGGCGTCGCCAGAAGGACACGCATCAGCATCACGTGCCTCTTGATCAGACGTGCTGAGAAGGGCACACACAATACCACTTACGTGGGGAATCGTGCCCCGAATGCACAGCCTGGATCTCATCACCAGAAAGCGTTCAACAAACCACAACTGAGGGGTACGCTACAAGATAACAGACTAGTGCTCTTCAAAAGCAAAGGTCATATGAAAGATGACAGGAGTCTGAGGCCCCATCACATATTGGAGGGGACTTAGGAACCGTGACAACTAAATTCAATGTAGGGTCCTGAATTGGATCGTGGACCAGAAAAATGGCCGTTAAGAGGAAAACTGGCTAAATTAGAATAAGGTCTGTTGTTTAGGTCACAGCATTGTACCATCGTGAATTTCCTGGCGTGATCATTGGGCTCTGGTTATGTTACCATTAAGGGAAGCTGGAGGAAGTGGTACGTAGGAACTTTCTGTACAATTTCTGCAACCTTTCAGTCTAACATTTCAAAATAAAAGAGAAGATTATTTTTGATATATGTAAAGGAAGATTGCCCACTTGCAGGGAATGCATTTTGTGGGGGAGCAGTTTCCCCAAAGAACATCGGATGCGGCATGAAGGGTCGCTGATAGGGGAGGGGTTTCCTCTGCTTTTTTCAGTTAAAACTACAAAACCCACAGACAGATGGCTAGCCTTTCTAGAGGGTTCCATACTATGAACTGCTCCAATCGATCAGGAGGTGAACGTAACCTACCCAGTGAGCACGGTGGCCCTTTCTGGACTACACCGTGAGCATGCACTAACCCAGGACCAGGCTCTGGACTGGGAGTGAGCAGGGCAGAGGGGCCTGTCTTGGCCGGAAGGACCTCGGGGGCTATAGGAGTCTACCTGTGCTATTTGACAGCCCTGTCCATGGGGCTCGGTTGTCACCCAATCATCACTTGGCAGGCTCAGAACGTGGGTGGTCGGGCATCACTGCCCAGATGGTCCTTGGGTTGTTTATTCTCAGGAGATCCACCGGGAGAATTAAAAGACAGCTTTTTGTTGATGGTTGACTAGATCTCCCCTCAATAAAATTATTAATCCAACACATCCTGTTCTATCAGCACCAACTAGAAATACTTCTCGGGGTATTTTTCAGTATTTCTTTATATGCCTTGACCAGAGCTGAGAGGAGTTTGCCTGCAGCCTGAGCCACGAGGGCCCCTCTGTGGTCCCTCCCCTCCTGTCCTGTACCCCACACCCACCTGCCTCTGCCCAGGGCCGGGACCAGCTGAGGCAGGTGAGGCCCTGGCCCCGGGGTGGGGGCAAAGTGTAGCGGGCCGCCGCAAATTCAGTAATCAAGGAAAATAATATGCATTATGGTTCAAATAACCAATATTTTGATATTATATTTTGTTCACCATGCATATACTTTTTTTTTTTTTTTTAACTGGGACATTAAAATTGGTTTGTCTCAGTTATTGGGGTTTTATTTTATTTATTTATTTTTTGTTGTTGCCTCTTAAAATTTTGCCCTGTAGACTTGTGCCTCGACCTCTCACCTTAGTCCTGGCTCTGAATAGCGCCTTCCATCCACACCAGCCACCTGCAGGAGCAGAGCGGGGCTCTGGCACGTGAACGCGTGCCCATGGCAGGTGGCCGGCGTGGAGGAGGCCGCCTGTCGGTTCACCGCTCAGCCCCGCCAGGGTGCTGCGGAAGGTTTCCTGTCTGCAGGGAAGGAACCCTGGCATAAAAATATACGAGTTGAAAGGAACGGCCATTTACATTGAACCTTCCCTGGGCCAGCCAGCCACTTGCTCTCCAACAAGCATTTCCTACCTAATGTCTGAATTAAATCTTGCCGTCACAGTTGGGAGCATGAGTTAAAAGCCTGCTCAGCAGCGGGAAAAATAATAGCTGTGTTTGGTCCAGGTTACAGTTACTGCGGGGAACTATAACTTTTGATTTCCCCAATCGGTCCGAATGTAAATGCTTAAGTGGAAACGCTGAGTGAGAAAGAAGGTGCTTTATTTTCAAAGATGCCTTTGATCCACACACCTCTGTCCGTGGTGCCCCAGCCGTCACACGCAGTCTGGGGACGACAGCCAGGGACTGCGCCGGGCCCGTTTTCAGAACACAGCCCAGGCGTTCTAGAATGGACGTTTTCTCAGGGAGGTTTTTAGCTAGCTAGCATTAGCCTCAGAGGTAAACAATTGACTTTGCAGCACAGGTTAGAAGGTGACACGCTTCATTTCAGCCCAGTGTCTCCAAGCAATGTAACACGCTCAAGTTATCTTTGACTCTCTAATTAATACCTTTTTTTTTTTTTCCTAATGTGGAATTCAAACTCAACTTAGTGTTCCTCTCCAAACACATTTCCTACTGTTTTCCGCCGGTACATTGCATTCTAGGGAGGCCAGTCTCTCCCCCTGTCCCACCAAACTGTCATGTCCTTTCCCCTTTCTTTGTCATTGACCTGTTTCCTCCATCTGGAAACCATTCTTTTTTTTGCTTGTCCTGAGGGCCTCCAATTAGTGGTTCATAACCGGAAAACAGCCCACTGATGTATTTTGTTCAACTTTCCAAATTATTTAACAAAGCCGCAGTCCTGCTGCCTCCTGTTGTCTTCTGGATGACACTGGAGTCTCAGGTTTACGGTGCCGACCTCACCCCGTGAGGACCTGAACTGGGATTCCTCGGAGCCCGGAGCCGAACCTTGCCTTCCCTGAGAGAGAGACCCCAGCCGCCTCTCCCTCCCATTCAGAAATCATCCCAGGTCCCTCCCGCCCCAGCTGATCACTCTCCCTGCAGCATCCTGACACCTTTTGGTTTTATCACAGAATTTAGCACTCATTTATCTGCAGTCTCACTTTTGTTCTTGTCCTATTAGGCCTGTTGGCATATGTTGAAACAGGGCTAGCACTTCTTTGTTGTTGTTATTCTTCCTTCCTCCCTCCCTCCCTCCCTCCCTTCTTTGTTGTTGTTATTCTTCCTTCCTCCCTCCCTCCCTCCCTCCCTCCCTCCCTCCCTCCCTCCCTCCCTCCCTCCCTCCCTCCCTCCCTTCCTTCCTTCCTTCCTTCCTTCCTTCCTTCCTTCCTTCCTTCCTTCCTTCCTTCCGTGAGAGGAGGGGAGATAGACAGACTTCAGCATGTGCCCCAACTGGGACCCACCTGGCTCTGCCCATCTGGGGCCATGCTTGCAACTGAGCTATTTTTAGTGCCTCAGACAGAGGCTCCATGGAGCCATCCTCAGTGCCCTTGGCTGATGTGCTCAAACCAATCGAGCCATGGCTGTGGGTGGGGAAGAGAAGGAGAGAGAGAAAAGGGGGAGAGGGAGGGACGGAGAAGCAGATGGTCGCTTCTCCTGTGTGCCCTGACTGGGAATAGAACCCGGGACATCCATATGCCGGGCTGACACTCTACCACTGAGCCAACTGGCCAGGGCCTATTTTGTTATTTTTCAACTAAGGAAATGTCTTACCACCTCACAGAACATTGACTGAACACCTACTGTGTGTCGGGCACCATTCTAGGCCTTGGGGATACAAAGGGGATTAAGACAAGATGTTCTTTCATTCAAAACTACCTCCAAGGCCTTATTTCTCAGTGTCCCCCCAAGTCTGGCCTCTGGCCTCAGTGGTCGAGTCATTTCTCAAAGCTCACCTTGTCCTGTGCCTTCCTCTGTGGTTCACACTCCCCCCATTGCCACCATACACTCTCCCAGAATATCCAAACCATGGTTATCTTTTGAAGCCAGGGTCAATTCCCCTTATCTCTCACCCAGCCAGCCCATCCCACAGACATGTGTCCACCCCAGCCTCTTGGAATCTCGCCGTAGCCTATATTACTGGACATGCTCTCAAGTGGGTCTCCTCCATCTAGTTTACAGGCTCCGCAGGCATGGGGCTGACCCAGCCTTACATTTCTCCTCTGCTTCCACGCTGCCTGGGCAGAGTGCCGAACTCGGATCAGATGCTCAATAATTAATCTTCATGGTTTGATTGATCCTCTCATCTTCAGTTATTCTGCTTGAACACATGCTGACACTAATTTAATTTTTTATACTCAGCAGACCCTGATGAGAAGGGCAAATCTGTTGCTTTTACACTAAAGCATCCTCTGTAAAGCAAGTACCAACCTGGAGTATTGTTGTGCTCCCCAAATTGTTTCCACATCGGTTCAGAATTCTGCGTGCATTTTCCCACCGAAGTAATGCTGAACAATAACGGTGATCACCCTGTGTGGGCGTGTTCAACTCAAGGGTAACCGAACCTGGGGGCAGAGAATAGAGGCTCCCGTTCACTTGTCCTCATTTCATGGACTGTTCACAAAAAAACTGTAGGTTCACACTTTGCTCTCCTTCCAACTACGTGTTTCCTCATCTAGACAGTGAGCCCCGTGACTGCAAGCGCCACCTCGCTCCTGGTCACCGCCATCTCCTAACACAGCAAGCACCTGGCACAAGTCAGGCAGTCAAAAAATATCTGTTGATTTTCACTGAGTTAAATCGGAAGATTATAAACTTTGGAGACACACAGACCCGGACTCAAATTCCACCTTCACCACGAATTAGCTGTCTGGCCTTGGGGCAGTGGCATGGCCTCTCTGAGTCTCAGCCTATCTCTGCATAATATTTTGTTAGTCGTGACTGTCATGTGGATACTTCACGTACGTGTCTTTTTTCCTTCCGTCTTGCCCCCCCCCCCAGTATAATCCCATAACAAGTATTTGGTTAATTAATGATGTCTGCTTTTCGTGCTGTATTGGTTGCGGGGATGGTGACAGGGAAAGTGATATTTGGGTCTGAGAACCTCTTAGCAGCTTTAAAGAACATGTGAGTTCTATTTCCAGCTCCAGTCCTGACAGTCTGTGTGATCCGAGGCAGGTCGCTCAGACATATCTGTGAGAGAGTGATAAAGTTCAGTTATATTCAAGCTTATTTACCTAACTATCACTCATTTCAGGTGAGTGACTACAAATGCTCAGTGCTCTGGGGGTGGAGCCCAAAGGTTGAGTTTATTTGAATTTAATTTTGTGTTCTCCCTTAATTATTCATGCTTACTTTATATTTTAATTCATGATAGATCCGGGTTTAAAAAATATTACCGTGATTTGTGAGTCACACGTTAATGAATACCTGCTGTAAGTCAAACACTGTGTAAAGCACCTTATATACAGAAGTCAATTCGTTTTTTGGTTGTTTTTTTTTTTTTTTTTTACCATGATCCAGGGAATAAATTGTTATTATGCTCGTGTTGCCTATGAACAAACCGAGCCTTAAAGGAGTTTAAACAGATTTAGGCTGCACAGCAAATTAGTGGCAAAGCCAGAATTCAGTCTGTTTAAATCTAAACCTTTCTCCTACACTGCCTCAAAGGATATACAAAAACAGAGACACCCCCCCCCCCCAATGTTTCTGCCATGTTTAGCAGAAAAAGCAGGACACAAACTGTCTGCCTGTCGCCGAGGGATTTGCATGTAGAAGGACGTGAAGGGATCACAGCTGAATGGGAAGTCAGATACGTTGCAGGGTTGGACTTTTGGGTACATTATGTCATTTTTGTTTCTGGTAGTATCTGTGCAATATAAATAATGAATGTTTTTGAAGACTGTTCTGCATAAATTTAGGGGTATAATCCGAATGGATAAAGAGATAGTCGATTTTGTGAGACACTATAGTTTATCCTATACCTTTCTATGAAGGATGAGAAATGTGAAAACAAAGGCAAAGCTAGTATCTATTTTTTCAACACCCCCCCCCCTGCTTTGACAAGCATCACTGAGGTTGATTGGTAACAAAGGACAAAGAAGCCTCACAGAACCTTATGGAGAGACACTGGAAATCCAACAAGCAGGGTCTGGAAGCAACCTGGGTGCAAAGTGGAGAATTTCTTTTTTGTTTTCCTGTGAATAGAGCCAGTCTTTAGGGAACAGAAGGGATGCTGTCATATCTGGGAGCAAGGACTGACATGAGTCAGGGAAGGCTGGAGAGCAGCAGTCACAGTCTTCCAAAACACGCCCCCCCAAAAGACTAATTATTGATCTGCATGAAACTTGTTCTGGAAGACAAGTTACAGCACCTTGTCCTCTTGGTTGTAGAGTGAAAGAGGATGAGTAGGTGATAGTACAGATGTGAAGAAAGGGAAAATACCACCAGCAGAGAATAGAGAGCTTAGCACATCTTTTTTTATTATTATTGCATCAGACTCTGAATTGATCAGATGTAAAGTAAATTTAAGCACTCTTATTCACCCATCTTCCATCCCTTCATCCATCTGTCTAACCATCCATCCATCCATCCATCCATCCATCCATCCACCCACCCACCCATGGACACAGTCATTGCACACACTTGTTCAGGTGCTTAGTGATTACTCTGTGTCAGGCTGGCGCTACACTTTGAACATTCAAAACTGGAAGATGCCGTCCCCTACTTCCAAGGAGTATGAATAAAATTTTTTAGAAAATAAAAAATGAGAACCACCAACCCAGCCTAAAGTGAGGTGGGGGGTTGGAGTGATTGAGTCAGAAGAAGGCCTCCCAAAGGAGATCACAGGCCTGGGCTTTTTGACTGCTGAGTAGGAAGTTGGCAGGTGACACGGGGAAGGGGCATCTCAGACCCCAGGGGAAAAATCTGCTTTCAGAGGCATTCTGGTTGCTCTTTGTGGGAAGGACAAACTGGTCAAGACTGACTAGGTTAGGGCCTGGGAGAACTAAAACCTCACCAGACCCCCCGAAAGACTACACGACATCAACAAGCTGACTACAGTCCAGAGGGCGGTGAGTTCCGCTCCACGAAGACAGTGTGATCGTGGGAAGATTATCATCGGGACTCCAGGGAGTGGGTGGAAATCTAAGACAATATGAGCAGGGGGAGACTGATCCAGGCCAAGGGAAAGGAGTGGATAGGAAGAATGTATATACCTGACGTGGGCGCTGTTACACTGTATTCTTACTAGAGACAAGCACTCATGAGCGAGCCCTGCTTAGTGTAGCAGGCGCACCTGTCTCCCAGGGGACCCCGACAGGACTTTCTCAGGACATCCTCCCAGATCCCCCCCGCCCCACCCCACCCCACCCAGCTGTGCTTGCAGTCTTTTCTGAGCTTCCCTGGTGCTCTGTGATAGCTCTGCTTGCCCCCTTCCTTATTGTGTGGTGCTTCTCCTGCCAGCACCGCAGCAGCCTAGCACTCTTAAAAGCAGGCTGGCTCTGCCCCGGAATCCCCAGCTCTCAGCAGTGAGTATCCCACCTGGGCTGCATGTCAGAGTCACGTGGAGAACACTCTACAAGGAACAACACCTGGGCCTCAGCCCCAGAGACTTAGTCTGGGCTGGAACCTGGGCATGAGGGTATTTATATATTTTGAAAGTCCCTAGGTTGTTCTAAAAATGGCCGCCATGGCTGAGAATACTCAGAGAATGTTTCTGTAGATATTGATTGATAATGAACACTAGCCCGGTCATCTCATTTTTGGTGGGGCAGGGGTTTGGGGAGGAGCAGCAACCTGATATTTAAGCAGCTTCTCAAGGCTCTAAATTCACCCCACACCTAGGAACACGGGGAGCAGAGGACGACTTCTAGATGCTGTACCCTCCCCAGAAGAAAGGCAGCGTACGTCTAGGCATAAACACACAGATCTGGTGCGAGATGAATTGGTTGCACTAACCAGCCAGGCTGGGTCCTCACTGCTGGGAATACAAAGGGACCAAACAGTCAGAAGAAGGACTTTCCTCCTCGCTGCTGATTAGGGAAGGGCCGGAGTCATGGCTTCAGAGTGGGGGCACTGAGTACATTATGGAGACTAGAGAATAAAATGACCCTATTCTTTTCATTTAGAAGTCACCAGAAACCAGGGACAATTTGGAATAAATATATCAGAAAAAAAAGTAAATGAAGCAACATGAAAGCCAAAGACACACAGGGTGGGGGTTGGTGGGGAGAGAGAGTCCCTGCTCTGCGCAGCGAGGAGAGATGCCCTTGCTGTGGGGGCAGGGGTTCCTGTCCGTACAGGGAGAAGGCACGGCTTCTCGTTGCCTGCTTTCTGCAGAGGTGGGTTTCTGGAGAGGGCTTAGTTGTATCCACTCGGTACTGGAAAAAGCAACACTGAGTCTGAGTAACTGCACAGGTAGATCAGAGGATACACATTCATTCCTCAGATTTATTGTTCTTTTCTGGTCAATTCTGGTGCATTTAAGATTAGCCTACTTTCTCCATCCCTGCCCAGCAACAGAAAAGAGGCTAGAGGATAATATCTTAAAGCCTCCTGTTGAGGGTAATTTTTCTAAAGTTGTTTTCCCCCCCCCCCCCCTTGGTATAATTTATGCCTAAGCAGACTTATCAGACCGCTCAGTGAGAGCAGGCTCTGAATTCTGGCTGAGGCACAGGATTCTGGGATGTTTCATGAGACCCGCCTCTGAACTTAGATTTGTATCTGCCTGACTTGGAAGGAATTTTTGGAAAAAGAGTCCATTAGAAAAAAAAAAAAAAAAAAAAAAAGGGAGGACCGTAGAGGTTTGATATGGGGAGAGCCCGCTGGGGAAACTGGGTCAGTCATCATCTAGTGAGCTGTCTGATGTCTGTGTTCTTTCTCTGGAGGATGGCTGGATAATTAGGGGTACTTTCATGGTGGGAAGGAGGGTAGAAGATTGGGTATTTGTTTTTATTCCTCTCTTCCCCTGTCTAAGAACCCCTTAGTCATTTCTAGGGGGTCAAGTTATGTTGCCGTGGAGTTGAGGAAGTTTATGCCCAGAACTTTTCATTCTCTCATCCCAGGATGTCTAGGGAATAAGCCTTCAGTCAAAGAATGACATCCTAGGAATGGAACTGTACATATCCATAAACAGTGGAAGGTATATTAGGGAAATAATTTGGGGTGGCCGAGTATCACACTGGCGCCTTCTCTGCCTGTGGCTGAAGCCGGGATATCCCGGGCCTGGGGCTGAAGGCTGGTGATAAAACCAAGGCATAAAGTGAAAGGAGACAGAGGGGAAACGTGGCCCACCACTGGGATGGGAGACAGGGGAGAGCAGTAATGGAGGAGTGGAGGACGGTCATCGGGAAGCTGGGCATGGAAACCATATTTTCAGTGGCTTTCTGGATAAATAGTAGCAAAGGTTTTTACCACTGGAAAGTTTTCACCGCCATTTCTTATATGCCCATGGATGCATGTTTTAAAATATGTCGTCTCCGAAACAAACAGTGTGTATTAAACATTAGGAAATGTGTGGTCCTAGTTGGTTGGCTCAGTGGTAGAGCGTCAGCCTGGTGTCTGGAAGTCCCGGGTTTGACTCCTGGTCAGGGCACACAGGAGAGGTGCCCATCTGCTTCTCCACCCCAACCCCTCTTGGTTCTCTCTCTCTTTTTCTCTCTCTATTCCCCCCCCCTCCTGCAGTTATGGCTTGATTTGAGCAAGTTGGCCCCAGGTGCTGAGAATGGTTCCATGGCCTCTGCCTCAGGCGCTAAGAAGAACTCAGTTGCTGAGCAACAGAGCAACACCCCAGATGGTCAGAGCATCGCCCCCTAGTGGGCTTGCCTGGTGGATCCCAGTTGGGGTACATGTGGGAGTCTGTCTCTCTGCCTCCTCTCTTCTCACTGAATAAAAAAAAAAAATTGCAGATTTAAAGAAGGAATAATATATGTCTGCCACTCATAATTTTCTGACCAGTGGAGTTAAACAGAGTGCCTACCTATCATTTTTTCGTTCAAACGAGGAATCCTGACATTGTAATTAGCCAGTGTGGGAATACTAAAGAGGAACATACAGTTTCTGTTAAGCTTTTTGAAATATTACAAATAGTTCATAGAGCCCTGTTTTTACAAGGGAAACCTTAAGGGAGCCCATCACCCCTTGGCCATTTGGACATTTATCTCACTTGTGACATTTGGATATTACCAACAATACAAAGTTGCTGTAAGTAGCTGCGTATACAATGCGTGAGCCCTGCAGCCAAGAAGGCATGGGTTCAAATGCAGCCCCATAACCAATGGTTCTGTGACTTTGGACCAATTACGTAAACCTCAGAATTCTTTATCCGTAGCATGCGGAGAGGCAGTGTAGCAGATGGGTAAGGTCATTCTGTGAATTGAATGAGCTGGTTGTCCTGGCCAGATAGCTCAGTTGGTTATAGCGTCGTCCCGAAGCACAGAGGTTGCCGGTTTGATTCCCAGTCAGCTCGATGTTCCTGTCTCTCTCTCTCTCTCTCTCTCTCTTTCTCCTTCCTTTCTCACTGAAATCAATCAACAAAAATTTTTTAAAAAGTGATGTTAGCTATAAAAAATGCAATGGTGCATGTAAAGCATTTAGTATAGCATCTGTCCTATATTGACGGCTTAAAAATAATAAACAGTAACAATAACTAGGATGAATCTTACTTTACATCTTGAAATGGGATAATGCGCATCCCCTGGGTTTTCCCAAGGTGCACAGAGATAATAAATACAAGGGGCACAGCCCATTGCTGGCACATACAAAGAAGTCAGCAAGTGATAACTGTGTTGTGTATCCATTTCTCCACACACAATCCCATAGACTCTTCCTGTTTTGAAGAACAAAACACAAAAATAGAATGTCTGAGGCACATCTCCTAAGTGGCTCCAGCCAGTCTCCGTGCATCCGTATTAAGATGTTAGACTTACAAACCTTGGGAGGTTTTATTTTTTCTGCTCTAGGCTGCAGGTTGGGGGTTCCAGTGTATTTTTTTAAAAGCCCTACAAAGCAACTTATAGAACCTGAATGAAAGAAACATTTTTCTTGTAGCACAATCGGATATTTTTGGTTGCAGGCAATAGTTTTGTTATGTCCCCCCCCCCAGAGATTTTAAGTAGAAGTGGTTTTTTTTTCCATATGCGAATGGCACTAACAAGTATTTGATAAACAGAATAAAATTTTTCAAAGTTGTGCCTCTTAAAAAAGCATTAACCCATGTTGCCTTGTAATGCTCCTGCCCGTTGATGACAGCACCCCATCTCGTGAGCGCCAAGGGTCCAGGGCCAATTAGCATGGGGCGAGTAGTCCCAGGGAGGGGAGAAGTCCTCAGCCTTACACACAGGGCTGCCTGCCACGCGCCACTGCAGTCCCTGGGGTATATCCATTCAGTTGTCTATATGATTCCTTAGGTGTATTGACTGACTCATTGTTTTTTTATCCAGTTGGGAAATAGTTCTCTTTTCTTGATTATCTTAAGTGATTATTGTGCAAATTTCCAACAAGCTATAGCAAGTAAAATGATCCCTTTAACCTTACATCTCTACCTCTTCCCCCTCTCAGGGATACTATTGGTAATAGCTTGCCGGGCATTTTCCCATATTTTTGGACACAGAGAAATATTTTTCATAAGTATAAATGGGATTATATGACATATGGTAGGCTGTAGTCTCTTTTAACTGACTATATTAAGGATATCTTTCCAGATCAAGACATATCTGCTTTCTCCTATTCCATTGTGTGGATAAGCTGTCATTTATATAATAGGATCCCTGATTTGGGAACATTTATCTTGCTTGCTGCATTTGGATGTTCTAAATAATACAATATGCTACAATCAGCTGTGCACACAAATGTTTGCCTTATTGTTTATTTGAGGCAAATGTGCAGAAAGATTTATCATCTACAAAGTCCTGCCACATCCCTGCATGTCTGGAACCCTAAAACGTGGAGGCAGTGGTGGTAAGCCTGGAGCCGGGAGTCAGACAGACCTGGGCTGGAGCTTGGGTCAGTGCTTATACAGAGTGTGTGGTCCCAACCAGAGCCTCAGTATTCTCACCTCTAACTCTGGGATAGTGCAGGTATTTCCCGTATTTCATAGGTGCTTGCAGGGTTCCTTAGTTAATATATGCAAAGTACTTATAAGTGTGTGTGTGTGTGTGTGTGTGTGTGTGTGTGTGTGTGTGTGTGTGACAAACAGAGAGACAGAAAGAGAGATAGGGACAGACAGGAAGGGAGAGATGAGAAGCATCCATTCTTCGTTGGGGCTCCTTAGTTGTTCATTGATTGTTTCTCACATGTGCCTTGACCAGGGAGCTACAGCAGAGTGAGTGACCCCTTGCTCAAGCCAGTGACCTTAGGGCTCAAGCCAGTGACCATGGGGTCATGTCTACTATGCACTCAAGCTGGTGACCTCAGGGTTTTGAACCTGGGTCCTCTGGGTCCCAGTCCGACACTCTATCCACGGTGCCACCTCCTGGTCAGGCTCTAAGAGTTCTTAACATGTAGTAGAAGCTCAGCAAAGGTTAGCTCTCAGTTTCAGAACTAGCTATACGGATTCTCAGAACAATCCTGGTATTGTGTGTGCCATTGTGCCCAGTATACAGGTGAGGAAACTGTGCGCCTAGGGCAGGAGCATAGTTAGTGGCAGCTCCATTATCTCCGTGCAAGGAGAGACTCTATCTTCAAAATACCGAAAAACGCTGCAACAGAGGTTGTGGGGAGCCTACAGCACGCCTGCTCCTTGGCCCCATCCCCACACTTTGCATCATGGAAAGAGCATGGAATTAGACAGAATTGAACTTGGGTTCAGGCTTGGCCACCTATGAGTGAATAATTCCTGGGCAAGTTACCCAAACCTCTCTCTGATTCTCATATTTCATGTCTGGGGCTTCAGTGGTATTCTTTAAAAAAAATAAATGAGATTACAAGTTGCCAAGTCTCCATGCGGAGTTCTTGGCATCTAGTATGACCTTACGATTGTTAGGTCACAGCAGTGTCAGAATAAGAACCTCCCCCTTTTCCTTTTATTGTATTCTGCTACCACTGACGCAAACTCTCCCTCGCAGAGAAGGTTAACCCATGGTGCAAAGACTCGTGACTGCAGGAAGACATTGCCCAAGTCCCACCTGGGAAGGGGGAGGGGGCTGTCCGGTGAGCAGGAGAGGTGCAGATGATGGCGTACAGCAAAGCTGCTGCTCAACTTCATTGACCCCTCGGCCCCACCCTGCTCCTGCTCCTCTGTCCCTGGCTGCCTGTTGCTGGCTTTACACCATAAACTGTTGAATGGTAAATCAAGTCTTTAAGGATAGAAGCCAATTCACCCAAGAGGAAAGAGAACAGCCTTAAGCCTAGAACTGATGAGAAAATCACATGACCTCAAGAGGCCAAAGAAAGGGAGAGGAGGTGACTCTGCTCTCGGTGATCATTGTTACTGTCTCTTGAAAGTTGGGGTATTTCCTTTGTCGGTGTTTGTGGTGCCGTCGAAATAAAAACGTGGAGAAGACGTCTTATGTAGGAACACAGAGCCAAGAAAGACAGTGGCTGCTCCACAGTGCAGCAGCCTCCATGGTCAGAAGGTGCATTATTTCTCTTTGGTTAAAAAGGAAAGGTCTTTGAATTGAATGCTGTAGCGGTGACCCTGCAATCCTCATCTCAGCACTCGGTTTTCATTCCTTGTCACTGGTCACACGGCCTTGTGCCAACCCCCACCCCCATCCCGGTCTTTCTCAAAGCTGAAAAGCTTTGCTTTCTGTAAAATCAGGGTTCCACTAGAACTCTTTTCAAAATCTGACATTGACACAACATAGTTACATTTTTTTTGTTGTCATTTAACATTATCTCATGCACTTTTAACATTTCTGATTAAATGAGATCACTTATAAAACACTGAAGCATGAACAGTTAGGGTCGGCAGCCCTGGGAAGACGACAGAGGAAACATAGTCACAGATTTTGTTCCTTTTGGAAAACCTACTGAAAAAAAAAAAAAAAAAAAGTACAAGGAAGGTAGCTACCGTGTGGAAAAGTACTAAGCGATTTAGCAGACCCAAGAAGAGTGATTCATAAGCCAGCAGCAACTCAGAAGGCTGACATCTCATCTGATCTGAAGCAAAGATTTCCCCCAAAGTTACAGGAAGCGGCGGAGGCAGGGCCCCTGGAGGTGCGGGTGAAGGAGAGGAGCCCAAACGCGGAGGATCAGTCGCCCCGTCTGTGTAAGAAGCCGCCCGACCATATGGCTGACTCACTGGGGGTTCAGTCTACAAAGAAGGTCAGACACAGGGTCCCTGGACTAGGAGAGGCGTTAGGCGCAGTTGAGGGCAGCAACACCACGCTCCGAACAAGGTTTCAGTCTCAGAGCACAGTCTCAGAAGCTGAGCCTCTGGCGCTCTCCTCCCACTCGGCTCCTGGGACGCAGGCAGCAAGCTGCAGCTTCCGGGCGAGCGATCAGAGAACTCTTGTCTGTGGAATGCCACCGGCCCAAGAAGAAAGAGTTGTGTACGTGGGTATTTGAGTCTCTCCAACTAATTGTCCCAACCAAGATCACCCTGCCGTGAAGGTCACAGACCACGAGCTCCCCCTGCACGCTCAGAGGTGGTGACCAGCCCGGGGGTGACCAGCCCAGGAGTGACCCACACTGAAAAGTGACCATACCACCCCGGGGTTACAGAGAACTAAGGAAAAAACTCGAACATGAGAGAAAGAGGGAGAGAGAGAAAAAAACAACAACAGAGCAGACAGAAGAGAGGTGGCTTGGGGGAAACAGAGGCTCTGCAAGACAAAGCAAACGTCTGAAATAGGCAGAGAGAATCTTGTGAACTAGGAGAAGAAGAGGCAATTATGAATAAGGGGGAAAAGATAAGACAGAAAACGAAAGGGAATCTCTGATTTATTTTTCCTTTGGGGGAAACAAAAAGTTGTTCAAGAAATGGGAATTGCTCTGGCCAGTTGGCTCAGTGGTAGAGTACTGGCCTGTCGTGTGGAAGTCCTGGGTTTGATTTCTGGCCAGGGGAATTCTTCCCCCTCTCCTTTCTCTCTGTCTCTCTCTTCCCCTTCCACAGCCAAGGCTCCATTGGAGCAGAGTTGGCCCAGGCACTGAGGATGGTTCCATGGCCTCCATCTCAGGTGCTAGAAAGGCTTCTGTTGCAACGGAGCAATGGTCCAGATGGGCAGAGCATCGCCCCCTGGTGGGCATGCCGGGTGGATCCCTGTCGGGCACATGAGGGAGTCTGTCTCTCTGCCTCCCTACCTCTCACTTCAGAAAAATACAAAAAAAAGAAAAGAAAAGAAATGGGAATTTGTTTACAACTTGGATAGGACTCACATTTACATACCAAAATATTTTATACACTAAATATTGATCAAACAGAAATTATACTATAACTTTGTAGGAAGAGGGGAAGTGGAAAGAATACAGGTGCCTAATGGGGCAAGGAGAGCAACCAGGGAGAAAGCCTTGTCTTTTGTGGTGGAGACCTCATAGATACTGCCAGAAAGTGAACACATTTGTCTAAAGAAGAGGTAATCCAAACACGTTTTATATAATACAAAAATATTTTGGGCCACATAACCATTAGCATCAAACTAATAACCACATGTGCTAAAAAAAATTAAAAAAAAAAGAAGAAGCTCCTCTTGGTGCAGAACATGAAAGGCTCATGTTTTGTTGTTGTTTTAATGAACATTGGAGATTATTTCTAAACTATATGCATTTGTAACTTTGATAAAAATAAGCAGAATTTAACGTCACCACCATTCAGTCGTCAGTATTGCTTGCGTAAAAGTAGAATTCTCAAATGGTTAAGCATATCACTTTATGTAATTAGACAGTGAGCACATTTCCAAGTTTTATTTATTAGACCGGGGGGAAGATGACCAAAGAAAGAGCCAGTTTGAAAGTATGTAAGATTCTTGAATTTTGGGAGAGGGGATGCTTATTTTGAATTGTCCTTCGATATAAGGCTCATAAAATTTTTGTGGAACAACAGAACTATGACCTTTCACAAACCAGCGGATATCACACATTATCACTTTTCTATAAGTGAACCTCTGACTTTGCAGGGCGCTGATATTTCTGCTTTCTAATCAGTTGTGGATGCTAAAATAAAATTACATTTCCCAAGAGAGTAAGAGGGCTCCCAGTTGGGCTCATCAGAAATACACTATGAAAAAATCATGCAATCCTTATAATCCTTATTTGGCTTTCTTGCCAAGTTTTGAATCTTTTCCTGAACACTTGGTGTGTGTGTGTGTGTGTGTGTGTATGCTACATATATATATATATATATATATATATATATATATATATATATATATATATATGCTATATAAATACTACATATATAATATGTATATAAGTATATAAGTGTTCTTGAACACTTGCTATATATATATACATATATATACAAACACACACTACATATAATATGTATATAATAAGTATATACTTTAAAAATAGCCACAATAAAACAGTGTTAGTTCTAAGAAGATGCTCTGGTCCATCTGCTCTGACCTGACAACCCCTCTCTACAGGAAAAGGAGTTTTGCATGAACTATAGAGGTGTGAAAGCACCAAAGGAGGATTTTTCTATTTGGTATCATCAGAAGGGTTGAAAGAAAAATGGAAAAAGGGGATACCTTTTACATAATTTGATTCAATCTTGTGACATGCTGTGTCTATATATTATTACTTACAATAATCTCATATATGGTATACTCTATTATTATTATTCCGGAAATACTGTGGGAAATTAGTAATTTTAAATTGCATTCTACAAAGACCGAGGGCTGGCATAGGGCTTCGGGTGAGCCAATAGGAAAGAGGCTGCCCTCCCCGCCCCTTGGCCCCGCCCCCTGGCCCTGCCCTCACCCTACCTACCCACTTTGAGCTCTCCGTCTACTATGTTATGTATTAGGGCTTATGCATAAGATTGCCTTTAAAGAGAGGACTCCAGGTTCCTTGCAGGTATCACACACAGCTTATAATTATTAGAGGGGGAAAAAATCACTATAGTTCGCAGTGTGTTTAGGTTGGATGGATTAATTTTTTTGCCAGGGCCATAATGGGAAAACTTGACTTTGTCATTTCAATTACAAGCCACCGTTTAGTTGAAACCCAGAAGATACTTTCCTAGAGATTCTCTCTGCTTGCCTGGCACAGGGGCAATTAACAGTGGGTGATTGGTGGCTGCATTTTTACTGCTTAGCACAGGTTTATCATCTCGAAAGTTTTCCATTTGCATATACGCTATCCATCCTGTAGGTGACATCTCGATATTATCCAGAGTTTAGATTATGCATTGCCTTTTACCGCACTCTGCGCTACGTGCCGGGAATCCGCAAGCCGGGCCGGAATGCTGCTGCAGACCGAGGGGGATCTGAGTCGCCCTGAGTGCCGCCCACTGAGGGCCCACTGTGTGCCCACTCACCTGCATTTCTGCATGGAGTCCTCAAAGCAGCCTTTGGGGTGTCTGTTGTCCGCCACCTTTTACAAACACAGAAACAGAAAGACAGAGAGGAAAAGTAATTCGCCCTAGGTCACCCAGCTCAAAGGAGCAGAATTGAGATTCACACTCAAGCCTGTGTTATCCCAAAGCACTCGGCTATACCACCTCTCATGTTGAGACCTTCAAAGTGAAATGAATAAAACCAGACAGTGTTCCACTTCTGAATACCAAACTTCCTTCCCGCGCGGCCTAATTGCTGCTCTTTGGTTGAAGAAATGGCCATTTAAAAGAAGCAGAGGGCAGGCAGGAATGCAAGAGGAAGGGGTTTTATAACCTCTGTTGGGAAAGGAGGAGAGAGATGTAACCCTGGGGTGGAGGGAGGGGCATTAAATGGAAACCGCTGTATGAATTGGCAGTGGGTTTAGATTGATGAGATTGCAAAGGAAGGCAGAGGAGAGGAGGGAGTAATTGAATACATAGTACTAAAGATTTTCTAAAAGGGAAAGAGAAGATCCGAAGTGACTGAAGGCAGTTAGAAGTGAGCCTGGCCAAGGTCAGAGCCTGACCATCCCCTACAGATGGAGAGAGGCTGATGAGGCCCCATGATAGCAGCCAGAGATCTATATTTCTGTTCCAGTCGGCCTGGGTGAGTTTTGGGCAAGGAGCAGGCTCTGTAGCCAGACTGCTGGGTTTGAGTTGTTGTTTTTTTCCTTGACTCCCTAGCTGGGTGAGCCTGGACAAGTTACTTAACCTCTCTGGGCTTCAGTTTTCTCACCTGAACAATGGAGGTCATGATACTGCCCATCTCGTTGTGAGACAAGGTCACGTTTAGTAGGGGGTCATGTATTTAATAAGCACTCAAAAAAGGTTAGCTCTTTTTGTTGTTACCATAAGCACCACATTCACATGATACCAAAAAAAAAAAATATATATATATATGGCAATTGTAAGTTAGTTAAAGACACTTGAAGAAAGAAAAGAGAGAAGGAAGTCAGGAGAGGGGCTCACCTGCAGCCTCAGAGTATCAGGAGGAAAATACCAGATATGAGCAAAGCGCTGGATGGGGGGGAGGGGGCGAACTCTAGCAAGAGACCGAGGTCTGAGGGAGCACGAGGACTTGTTTGTATAAAGCGTATGCTTCGCTGGCAGCTCTGACGGCACAGGTTCTGCCGGGGGCTCCGGGGGGCTGGGGAGTGGGGGTTAGCCACAGGGCAGAGGAAGCCAGTCTGGGACGGGGAGAGAGGAAGGAACCTTTGGGCAGAGTGTCATCAGATGCCCCTTGTCATGGAAAGCATGTTGGAGACAGAGGGCAGTTTTCAATACACACATGTTTTTGCTTTTACTTACTACAAATCTATTTTCCTTTCACGGGTTACACTAAGAGACAGCCCACGGTTCAGCTGAAAGCAGCGAAGTTTAATAAGGTGCTGAGGAATCAGTGTGAGCGGTCACCTGCCTTTCTGTCCCTGTTTTTCTAGTGCTTTCTTTAGGTCAGGCTCTGGCGAGGTCCTGGACGCACAGGCCGTTCCCAAACCCGAGCCTGTGTCACCAGAGCTTCACAGTGTGTTGTGTCGTGGTTCTCAGCCATCAGAACAAGCCACGTGAAATCCATGAATTGCTGATGCCCTGGGTCCGGGTCCCTGTCAGGCCCATAGCGCCCCCTGCAGTGGGATCAAGCGTGCACATTTCTCCAGGATTGCATGTATCCCCCCCTCTGTTCACATCAACCCGGAAAGACTGGCCAGAAACCCTTCTCTGTTTTACAGATGAAGAAGCCGAGGCTCAGGGAGGTTAAGTGGTTAGTGAGGTCACACAGCGCAAGTGCAGAGTTGGCACTCGGACCCAGAGCTGCTGAATTCAGAACCCCAGGGCCTTTCCTCTTGGCCTGGACCACCCTCTCAGGTGTGCGCGGATGAAATTCCGTGCGGGAGCTGAGCATGTCATAGAAAGTGCACAAAACCTTGCTTGCCACAGCCCTGCTCGAGGCTCAGGGACTTGTATTTAAAATGAGCTGAACCTCATAAATATTGCAACCTGGCTCACCACGGAGATCCCCCACGGTGGATCATGCAGCTTCTACATGCAAGCACCCCACGGTTCCACTGTCCATCACAGAACCCCCGTCACGGGCTCCAGAGACACTGGCTCCTCTATGTGTCCTTCCGGCTGGGGGGGGGGGGACTTCCTACTGTTGCTGCTCTCTAGGTTATCTGGTTTGCTGTCTCAGCCTCTGCATCACCTGCCTAACCAATGCCCTGTGTGACAGTCCCTCCTTACTCCAGGTTAGATCCTGACGTTGACACAGGTGAAGAAACCGAGGTGGAGGGAGGTTGAGTAACTTAGCCAATGGAGGACAATAATTCTTGAGACTTGTTTGGAGGTCCTAGCAGGGGAGCACAGCTACTCGTATACCCTTGACCGAAGAACGGTCCTCTCCTCTAGCGGGGAAGGTCGTCCTCTTCGACCGAACGCGCAGCTTCGGGAGGGACGCACATAGAGCAGTGAGGGAGGAAGGGGACACCTGCCTAGCCAGCCAGATCAGCCGAATCAACTCTGGCGATCAATGGGGTGACAGCTGTCACAGCCAGATCGCCCTCACATCCAGGACAATAATTCTTGATTGAGCTCCTATTCTAAATCAAAAGTTTCTGATTCCAGCGCTTCATCTCGTATTCACTGACTTATATTAAGATGGTTAATGGAGTTCCTGGTGTCCAGTGCCTGGTAGTGATGGTGATGGAGATACGATGACAGTGACCGTGACGGTGATGATGATGATGATGATGATGCCGGTGATGGTACTAATGCTGGTGGTGGTGGTGATCTTGGCGATCACCATGTCTGACCGCTGGAGGAGGGGTGCAGATATAAGGTCCCGGCGGTCACCCAGATGCCTCTGTGTTGCAGGCCTTCACCTACCACCACATCCAGGAGATCATGGCCCAGCTGCTTCGCACCGTGAACCGGACGGTCATCACGATGGGGCGGGACCACGTCCTGATTGTGAGTAGCTCTCTTCCTCTTGTCAAACATTTCGTACTGTTCATGGTGAAGGAATGGACTTTCCGGAACACCGGACCGTGCTGAACACCAAGCGCCGCTCCCTGCTTTGTTTTTTTTTTTTTTTTTTGGAGTGCAAAGGGTCAGATGTTTTTCCTACCTGAGTTGGGAGAACATGAGCGTTTACTCAAGTTGCTGAAATAAAACAAGACTTAGGACTTGTCTACCCAGTTGGGTATGCCGGTGGGGAGGGCACGTCTCTGGTAACAATGGAGAAGTGAGGGAAGCTCTGTGTGAGTGGGCCTGGCAGAATGCTTCGCATTCACGTCCACCAGGAACCTGGACTTCTGGCCTAGCGTCAAGCAATGCCCAGTCTCCGAGGTCCTGTGAGCTTGGTTTTGTAAGTGGCTTCATTGTGTGTGCACTTTTCCCGTAGCTGTCAGTTAACATCAGGCCACTGCTAAGTCTTGGCTTATTCTTCTGCACAAACACAACATTCCGTAGATCAGGAGACGCTGGCCCCATAGTCTAATTATTTTTTCTCTCCAGACAGAGTCCATCTCTAACCCTTGAACCTTTGCCTGTCTTGCTCTAAGCCAAGGGCCAAAACCTAATGCTTACAGGGGCCAGTCACCAACATAAATATGTCCCACCGTGTCACTCTCTTTCTTGCTCAAGCTCTCCAGCAGTTTCCCATTTCACTCAGAGTAAAATCTAAACCGTTGCCGGGGCCTGAAATGCCCTTTGCCTGATGCCGATTCCTTTACATGTTCCTCCCACATGCAAAACGCAATTCCATTTGCCGTTGCCTTGGCTTGGCCCCTCTCTCTCTCCGTCAGGTCTGACTGCTCGTTCCATCACGTGAATCAGATTTTGGTTCAGGGTCACCTAACCGGAGAGGCGTCCCTGCCCCGACTCCCCTTTCTAAGGACCTGCTACTTCTCTCCAACCTCTTTCAATGGCTGCATCTTACTTCTTTAAACTTGCTTAGTACTTATCACCACCTGAAATATAGATGGCATATATCCCTTTATTTATTGGGTTGCTGTCTGGCTCTCCTGGTGAGAAGATGAGCTCCAGGAATGGACCATAAGGAATTTTGTCTGTTTTGTTTATTTGCATCTCCAGACCCTACAACGGGGCTGGCATGTAGTGGGTGCTTGATAAATCCTTGTGGAATGAATGAGTGAATGAATGAAGTGTACCAAGCAGGGACCCTACTGTTTAAAGAGGATGAGTGGTACTCAGCTCTGACGATGACACCATGTCGGACTGGGTCATATATGTTTTTCAGAACTCCCAACTTCTCGAGAGGAGCTGGGAGTCTATACACTTTATGCGAAATTTCCCGGCATTTAAGTGTTGGCGGAGAAGTCAGAGTGGACGTTGACTGTGGCTATACTGCGGTCCTGCTGCATGCACACAGAGCATTAGGTGCTCACTGTTATTCTGATCGTAGCTGGACGAGAACCTGTTCCTCGGAAGCAGTAGAGTGTAACAGTCTGTGTATACCCATTCAGTTCCGTCCACTCGTGTCAAACACATGTGTACTTGTGGTATGTTAACGCACATCTCAGGGGGTGGGGACGTCACAGAGACACCGGCAGCAGTTCCAGACACGCCTGCCTCCCTGGGGCAGAACCACGGGGATTGGCCTCTCATTTGTCTCACTTACCATCCTTCCACCTTAGAAGTTTCATCATTTCTTATTCGGTTACCAGCTTCCATATCTGCAGCTCCCATAACACACCTGAGATAAGCATCTTCTGCTTCCCCTGATCTTTCTTCCTTTGCTTTGCAGCCAGACCTAAGGATGATCATCAATCCATTTGGTCCGTCTCGTCTCATACATCACAGGCTCTTCTCTCTCACTCTCACACACACACTCTCTCTCTCTCTCTTTCTCTCCTTGAGGAGTGATTCTTTAAAACAGTGTGGGGGTTATAGAAGGCACCACAGAACTGGTACCTGTGGTTTTCTTTCCTTGCTGTCGGGTACAACGGGGTTCTCTGTCCCTTTGCGTTAACCGCACGGGCGGGTAGCCGCGGCTTGGCCCTCACTCACTGCAGCCAGCTCTCTGAGCTTTCCATTTGATGCCCTGCCCTGGCTGCCTACCTTTCCTCACTGCTGCCCCCTTAATCTTTCTGCCAGGACCCTCCCCCTACTCTAGAATGTTCAGTGGCTCCCCACTGTCTACCAAATTAAGTCATAAATGTCTTAGTCAACCCCTTCTTTCATCTGGCCACAGCCAGATTTTTCCCTCCCGTTTATTTTTCTCCATCCAAATAATTCGGCTGAAATGGATGTCTGGACATCGCCCCTGCCCGCCTGGCAACGGCGGCGTTCTCGGGTTCACGGTGCTCCCTGTGTCTGGAATTCCTTTCGTCTGCTGGAACCCTGCCTGGTCTTCAGGTCCAGCATCCATGCGTTCGCTTCTGAAGCTGCCCCGGAACTCACCAAACTGATTGGCAGGCCCCCCTCCCTTCTTCTATCTAAACCACCCAGCTTTCCCTTCCTTTTTTTTTTGAAAATCAGGTTTATTGCAGTATAATTTAGTCATGAAAATTTGATGATGAATCTTAGTAAATACGTGGGGTGGTGCATATTTGTGTGTGTCTAACTTTAAAGGAAACTGTCAAACTTTTCCATTGGGCCTGTACCATCTTACATTCCCACCCACAAGCAGTATTTGGGGGTTCTAGATGATCTAAATTATCTACGTTATCTACACTTAGAATTGTCAGTCCTTTGGATTATAACAATGCTAGTGGATTTATAACAATTCTAGTTGTATCTCATCGTGGTTTTAATTTGCATTTCCTGAATGACTACTGATTTTGGGCATCTTTCTATGTGCTCTGCCTCTCTGTCTCTCTCTCTCTCTCTCTCTCTCTCTCTCTTTTTTTTCCTGAGTCATTGTAATCTGTGAACTGACCATACATGGCTCCTCTCTTATCCCTAAGATTTTTGAGGCCCAGACCTACCTAGTCTGAAATGGGATAATAATAGACCTTTTCCACAGAGTTGCTGTAAGAATTAAATGAGATAGTATGTGAGCAGCATCTGCACAGGTGTTTTTATACATAATATTCATTCATTTATCCATTTAGGATCTTGCAAGACCTTCCGACATACTTGCACAAAGACTCCGAAATGACTTAGGTATGGTCTGTGCCCACAAGAAAACCATGCCCTCCTCCAGTGGGAAGTCTTTCAAGAGTCCCAAATCAGCTGTGTCCCAAACCCAACTCATCACCAGACCCCAGACGCCGCTCCACACTCTCCCTGCCTTCACCATCTCAGTTTATGGTATCGACCTCCTCTTGACCCCAATCTCTCACTCACCTGCCACTTCTGTTGCCCACTCAGTGCTGCTGTTTCCAGTACATCTGGCCTCAGTCCCTCCCTACCTGGCTCCCCATTGGCTCTCAGAGCCCCCGTACCTCTCTGGTTATTGGACTCATTGTCCTTGGTCCATTGCAAGGTGATTTTCTGTGTTTGTGATTCATACCTCCTACATGCTGTAGACTCCCGTGAGGGCCAGGACCACATTTTACTCATTCTTTTATCCTCAACACCCAGCAGGGAATGTGGCACACGATGGGCACTCAATGAATGTTGAAATGCTGAATGAGTGAAATACGCCCCCAACATGGTGTGCTGTATCAGACCTCCATATTCTTGTGTGTGTGCTTCTCCCTCGGCTTAGATCGCTTTTTCTCCTTCTAGGCAAGGCTTTTTCTAACCATGGGGGACCAGCCCACATGTCGGGGAGGGGGCGGCCTGCTCAGACTTTCCCTGCCCTCCCACCCTGGGCTGGTTCCAGGAACCTGGCAGAGGTTCTGAGTGGAAGCTGTGTCATTAGTCTCAACGACCCTGGAGGTTGCTGGGGTAATTATCGCGATGAGAGCATAGGGCCGGAGCTCGGGACAAACAGCAAGCACACCTCACCGGGGCAGGGCTGTGCCTGGCCGAGAAGGAAGGAGCAAGAAGGCTTTTCTAGAGACCTCGCTCCATGTTTGCAAAATGAGCACATCCAGCAATCCCGAGAATGGAACTCTTTCCTCCCAATTAAAGAAGATGATGTTGGAAAGTAATTATTCAGAGGTCAGGAGTTCCCGTTTTACTGCTGAAAGCCCCAATTTAACTTCAAGTTGCAATTTTTACAAAGAGGAGAGATCCCCATCGCAGCCGTCATTTTTAATTTGTCAGATGGTTTTTATTGGTTACCTTCCATTGCTTGGGAATATTAAACAACCAATATTTCTGGCAAACACCGGACGTGTCAGATATTTCTGAAATCCTAAGAAGGCTTGATCAAGCACGGGGCGGCTGCTTTCTCTCATGTCATTATAGGATTAAGTAGTGACATTTTCCCCTCTATTTGTAGGAGTGGGAACATTGCGATAAAGGGTGTTTGCTATTAAATTTACAGGATCCATAGGGCTGGGATGATTGCTTCTTGTGCATAGCACATTGTAATTATCATTTGCTGGAAATAACCATTCCTGCATTGCCCACCTGAACAATGAAGTGTTAATGGTGACAAAGGAGCAAACAGGTATTTATTTTACCAAAACAAAGGGCAGGGAAAAGCTTTTACGTGGCTGCTGCCCTATCTTTCTTTCTTTGCGAGAATCTGGTCCGTCTATTTTATTTACTTACGTAACCAAAGACTTTGACTTTGAGGCCGAGGAAGGCAGCCTGGGTGGGTACAGAGGCTGCTTTGGGTGAGGGAGAACGGGAGACGGTCTCCACATTTGTTCTGGAGAGAATCGCCTCTGTAGCTGTAGGCTGATTTCACGGCTCTAGACCTTGATGACTTCGGAGTGATGGGCTCTGTCATTTCCGAGATGTTTTTTCATACATCTGAGTGTCTTGACTTGGCCGCTGCCCGTTCTCCTAAGCTTCTGAGTCAGGGACAGAAAATAGACGTTGTTGGATGTACCAACTCTGGTGGGTTGGTATTAACGGCCATTGAGAAAGATCCAGAGGCCGTGTCTTGGCTCAGTGGGAATGAGTGCTGAATTGATTGGTGATCTCTGCCAAGAGCATAAGACTGGCGACCTGCGGTATGTGCAAAACACTTGCAAATATTATGTATGGACTGAAATCAACAGTGTTTTTCTGGTCCAGCCCAGAAGGTCTTGTATAAGCAATATTCTCTTCCACACAGTCTTGATTTCCTTTAAGAAGACTATGGTTTAAAAGCAAACGAGAATGGAAGAAACCAATAATCAGAGAGTTGACATTTTTACCCGGGAATGGTTTCTACATACCACACCTCGTATCTTATCAAATGTAAGAGGCACCATAATTTTATGTGCCCAAAGAAAGCAAATGTGCTACAATTAAACTGTGACACAGTGGTTTATTATTGCACTGACTGTACTCTTTACAGAGGTTAAAATATAAGAAAGAAAGTTGGACCTAAAATTCCTACCATGTGGGTGGAGCACACCTTTGAGTCTTCACAGGTACTTGTCATCATCTCTCATTATTCAGGAGGCTAGACTGAACATCATGGCCAATGTTGCACAGCTCGTAACAGGGTAGGACGTGAACCCAGGGGCATGTGCTATGCTGTTCCATAGGTTTGGGGGCAAGATGAGGGAAAATTACAGGCTTGTTTGTGCAGGTGGTGGTTGTGGGGTATATCAGGAAACCCTTCCTGGCCAAACGCATCTCACTATTGACTGCTCCAGAGAAGGCTGCCCCCTACCTCTGGCCTCCCGAGGGCTGGGGACAGACAACCCCATTGGGAGAACCCACCAGGGACCGTAAGCACTGCCAGAAGTTCTTGGAAAGGAAACAATCTGGTAATTTTATTGAAATTGGGATCTAGCTTTTATTTTGGGTAGTTAAAACAAGCCTTGGGGTGATATATTTTGGGCCTAATTACCCTTGTTTCCGCAGAGGAGTCTATTGAGTGTTTAAATAAAGGTAAATACAGTTGGCATCATGCCAGCTCCAGAAATTCAGAGCAGTTTGTTCAAAAATGAAAAAAAAAAATAGCGGAACTCACCCCATTCTTCACCTCACGATAGCACCGAAGACCCCAGGGAACACCTGCGTCATCAGGGAGCAGGGTTTCCAAGCTCTGACTTCCTTTCTTCAAATGGCAAATGGCCCAGCTACGTACTACTCTCTGCCACACTGTGGGGCCACAGACTCCAGCAAGGCTGTGCAGGGGCCACCGCAAGGCAGTGAGGGCCAACTCTACCCAAGCCCGTCCCGTGGAGAACAGGTGTGAGGGCAGTCTAGGACTTGAAGAGGTGGGGTTCCCAGCCAGAAGTGGTCGGTTGACTCTTGACCTTCACGCAGCCACTCAGCACTTTGTTAAAAACCAGTATTTATACTAAAGTCATGTATTGAGCACATATCCTATTTCAGGCAGAGAGCTAAGCACCTTACTACAGGACTTAACATGCTCAGGTACTCATAGTTTACATATGAGATAGCTGAGGCACAGAGAGGTTCTAGAAATGGCCGGTAATCACACAACTTGTTAATGAAAGAACTTGGATTTGCACCCAGGCAGTAGTGTTCCCAGAACCCCTGCTCTGAAGTAGAATACTGTTTTATTCGCTCCTACACTATTAATGCCTGTGAATGTTGTTCTTTAGGCATCGAACGTTTTAAAAGTACAAATGACCTACCTCCAATCCAGAGGCCGCCCTGCCTAGACCATGGAATCCAACGGGAATAACCTAGGTAGAAACTTTCAGAAACCTATAACACGCACAGCATTCTCTTGGTGGTTTTATAACACTGAAATCTTTGGGATCAATCTCCTCAATTCTGGTCATTGAACCATAAAAACCCTATAAAATTGGAACAAGAACTTTTTGTTTACTTGAGCATTGGCACTTATGAAACAGCAAGTTTAACAGACAAAGCCAGCATGGAGACGTGGAGATGCTGAAGGGTTTGGGAGGGAGAGAGGGCCTCCTCCCCTCACACCCGGTCATCTCCAGGTTCTGTTCATTCGGGTCAAAAGGCCTCTCAAGTCCAGCTTCTCTCCACCACCAATGCCACTTTCCCAGGGCTGGCCACGATCATCTTTCATGGCCGCCATCGCTACTTCTTCTAACAAGACACACGGCCTCCTCTCTTGTCCCCTTCAAATTCTTCACACTGTGGTCTTTGAGAGTGGCGCTCTCTTGGTGAGAAAGCGTCAGTGGCCCCATGGGGGGCTGAGAATCTTTGAGGCTGACAGAAGCTGTGATCCCCTGTCAAAGAGGAGACAGCAATGAGAGGGCCGCAGCCCCTGGCCCGGGTCACACGCCCGGGAAGTGGGAAACGAGGGTCCTCCAGAGCGTGAGGCCGACGGCCTACTCACTTCACTATACGTGTCTGGGAGAATGTTTTCCGAGGTGAACTGATTTGAGAAAATGCCTGGAGAGAGAGTAGATGTGTGTGTTAGAGGGAAATCAGGTTAGGAAAGGAAAGGAACATACAAGACACCTGAAATTCCAGGGGTAACCAAAGCGTGTTATCATCAGCTTGAGGGAGCTTGATATGTAAATGTGGTGTGGGGGGGGGAGGGGAAGCTTTGCTTTAATAAGCATTTTGGTAATTGCATATCAAGGAATCTTTGGCCTAAAATATATATGAAAAAAAAATCACATTAGTATCTCAACTTCCAAGGAGCCCATGTTGGGAGAAGTCAGTTCTCAAGGTAGACATTACGGTGCTGGGTCAAGTTCCCGAATGGCATGAAGTGTTTGCACACAGGGAGAGGGAGAATTGGGGGGGGGGGGGGTGTAAGCTGGAGAAGCATTCTGTGCCTGCTCCCCACCCTGTATACAACCTCCTCTCATTTCTCAAGATCATTTTTCTTCAGGGCCCTCATTGTTCTCTGTCCACTTTTCAGTTACGATATTGCTGTGTCATGATGGAATCATCTCTTAACCCATCTGTGTTCCGTTCTGGACTAAGATCCTCAAGGAAACGGGCTGTGCCCGATGGTCTCGGAGGCTCCTGTCTATAGGCCCAGGCCTCCTGGGCAGGGGGCCACGGGAGCATGTGTGTTGGGGGGGGGAGACGACAGACCGACTGAAAGTAAAAAATTAATGTCTAGCTTTAAAAACAAGATGACTTAAAAAACAAGATGACTTAAAAAACAAGATGAGAAAAGATGTGTTTCACGTCAGACTTTCCCTTAAGGAGCTTTTAAATATAAAATCCCCGTATACTTGAGTGGCCCTGTGTGGTATAATTCTCTTAGACAAAATTAAAGTTGGAAAGCTGGGGCATCAGAGCCGCTGTCGCTCTCCAAACCTTCCTTCCGTTCAGCGATGAGCCGCAGGTAAGGGGGTTAGAGGAGACAGAAGCTCCAAAGTGTGTTAGAACAGCCACTGCGCTCTCCCTGGTCGGCCCCACCAGGCAGACCTTGACCACGGAGAGAGAGTGGTCTCAGATACTGGGACCTTCCGTTCCTGCTGCTGCCACCCGGACAGGTCACACGTAACCAGCGGGGGGACCTACGCCTTGAGGTTCCTCAGGGAAGGTGAACTCGGGCCCTGGAGAAGCCGGTGTCTGTGCTGGAGCCCCCCCACACACACACACACACCCCTCCCCCCCCAGGGGCTCCCGTTGTCAGCACCCAGAGAGGGAGAGGCAGAGGCAGAGACTGCGTGTGGGAATTGGACAGTGAGTCCTAGGAAACGCACGGCCAGCATGCCATCTTCCTGACAAAATCACCTCCAAATATCTCAGTGCCTTTTGGCTTCTGAGAGGGGAGCCAGACAGACCTGACTCCGTGTCAGTCATTTTCAGTGTGTTTCTAAAGGTGAGGCTCCGCGACATCTCTGGCCCTGATTCCTGGCACTGGAAGAGAGGCTAGCCTTGGCTTGTCCTTGGGGAACCTTAGAAACTTGAGAACTTCAGAGTGTCTGCCATCTGGGCATCAACTCAGCGCCCTCACGCCCAGCGATGCTTTCTGAGGGCTGTGGAGTTGGGGCGCCAGGTCTGGAGTCCGAAAGGATTTTACCGGCTGGGAACGGGTCCCCCTTTTCTCAAAAGGAGCGAGGAGGCAGTATTTCACGGCCAGGAGGGTTCCCACAGTCCTGCTCCTCAGTTGCCTTATCCGCAGAATGGGGCTCACAGCTATTACCTGTCCACCCCCGCTGAGGATTGAATAAAAGCTTACATGGGAAGCTCCCCACACAGGGCTTCACGCGTGGCCGGCCCTCGGCAGGTAAGAGCTGCTACTATTCTCCCTCAGTGTGAGCATCTTCTCCCTACTGGGACGCGGGTGTCATGAACCAGACCACAAGCTGCGGTAGAGCCTCGACTTGGGAGTCTCTCCTGCGTCTGTGAAATATTACTAAGCTGTGGCTACAGCTGGGTTGTGAACAAAGCCCTCTTGAGATGAAATCAGCCACCATATGTCTGCTGCAAAGGCAGGGCTCCCAGACTAGAAGGAGGAATCCCATAACGGGGGGTCCTTCCTTTGAGAAAGGGGTTGGGGGACCGGAGCTGCCCACAGAGAAACCCAGCTGAGACAACTGAGGACCAACAGGCTTCCCCGCAGTCTCTCCCGTCCATGTTGTCCCTGCCTGGGACACCGGCCTTCTCAAGCGACCCACCGCAATCCGTTCCATCAAAGGACCCTTCAAAATCAGAACCCGTTTTTCCAGAGGAACACTACCTTCACACAACGATGCCTTTCTGCAGCCATTAAATATTTAAGATTGTTTTTAATAACACGAGAAAGTCTATGATGTAAGTATAGAGACAGGATTACAGGAATGCAGCAACAACAAAGAGAGAGTCATCAGGGACCCTGAAGGTGGGCGGAGGGGAGAAATGCGGCCCCTCACCAGAGGCCTGGGAACTCCCGCAGGTTCTGAAGCTTAAATGATGTTGGCATCTTCTGCTTCAAGGACTCATGGTTTGTACATTTCTATAATTTTACTTTTTCTAAAAATGATTTTGCTTTTCTTTTATAGTTAAGAAGAAAAAAAAACCCTTAAACACTATTTAAAAAAAAAAAAGAACAGGAATTAATGAGATAGTCAAGCATTTTCTTGTCTATAATTTCACTTTTCTTCTAACCAGCCTGTGATGCCAGAAAGCCAGATGGTTCTACTTTAAAGGCAGAGGTGGGGGGTGGGGGGTGGAGGTGAAGAGTTTCTTATTTAAAATTGTGCAAAAAAATCAGGGGCAGGAGTGCGGACTCTGGTCTTGTTCTGATCGGCCTCCCTACCCTGGATGTGTTATCTCCATCTTTTCTCCCAGTTCATTCAACAAACTCATGTATGAAGCAGTTACAGCATCTCAGGCAATGTGACAAACACTCTGAGGGTCCCAGAGATGTGACAATTTCTGTTCCCCAGGACTTGGCTCCCTGGTAGAGATGAGTGGGCGGGAAATATCAAAATAATGTAAACAGCAGCCTGTGCAAAGCCCTGTGGGTCCTTAGAGGACAGAGTGACTAATCTCGTGTGGTAGGGGTGGGGGATGATCAAAAAAAGTTACAGGGAGGAGGTGACATTTAAATTGCCATGTGCTGTCTGGATAGGAGTTAGGAGCCCAAGCTTCCAAATTTGGTAGACCTGGAAGGAGCCTCAATCTTCCCCACCTCACACTTGTGGACTTTCACCAATTACTCCTCTCCCTCCAAGCCTCAATTCATTCTTCTGGAAAATGGGAATAATCGTAAGCAACCTTTGTGATAAATTTTTGATGAGTAACTAAGATAATGGAGACAGCCTGACCAGGTGGTGGCGCAGTGGATAGAGCATCAGACTAGGATGCGGAAGACCCAGGTTCGAGACCCCGAGGTTGCCAGTTTGAGCGCGGGCTCATCTGGCTTGAGCAAAAAGCTCGCCAGCTTCGATCCAAGGTCGCTGGCTTGAGCAAGGGGTTATTCGATCTGCTGAAGGCCCACGGTCAAGGCATATGTGAGAAAGCAATCAATGAACTAAGGTCTCGCAACGAAAAACTAACGATTGATGCTTCTCATCTCTCCGTTCCTGTCTGTCTGTCCCTGTCTATCCCTCACTCTGACTCTCTCTCTGTCTCTGTAAAAAAAAAAAAAAAAAAAAAAGATAATGGAGACAAATTATTCAATAATAATAGCCCGTTGCAACTTCAAGAAACTAGAGCTTTTTTAAACACACACACGTTAGTAGTGTAGCTCCTGTTCATTTATCCTGCCAAAATGAAAATTATTTCCCATGGTAGATAGGTACTGGAACAGTGTCCCAGGTGGAGGGAACAGCATGAGCTAAGTCACAACCTCTAATGTTTTGGGAAGGGGCAGGAGATGGGTACAGGAGAATGTGACTGAGTAGTGGGAAGCTAGACTATACATATGAGGCTGGAGTCAGATTGCAAGGAGCCTTGTTTGCTGTGGGAGGAATGTTATGCTCTAGAATGGTGCTGGGATCCGAACAAAGATTTAAAAAACAAACAAACCAGGGAACGTCAGCAGGGAGATGGCCGGGTCCAAGAGAGCTGGAAACGATACAGGAAGGTGGGCTGTGAAGGCCAGTGCCCTGGGCCGCATGGAGCAGAGAAGGACTCATGCTAAAGGACTTCCATTCAGCTCAAGACCTTTTGGACTTGAGACTTCACAAGGTAAGGAAAATAGTTGCTATTTTCAGGACACACTGTATAGTGGAGAAAGGGGTGAGAAAACTAGCCACAGCCCCACTCTAAGACAAATAACCATCACAAGAGAAAGACAAGGACAGCACTGAGAGGGTCAGAAGGAGGGGGCGTGGCATCCAGGCGGGCGGATCAGAAAAGGACGTGGGCTTATTGTTAGACACCCATCCCCACAACGGACCATCATGAGCACGGGCAGCATCCGTGCATTCCTTGCCTGGCACAGAGAAGGGAGTCAACAACTGTGTATTGGGAAATAAGGGACTGTGGACTGAGCTTCACCTGAGATGTTTCCTGGGAGCTGGTGGGTGTGTAGAGTGGAGGAGAGAGAGAGCCCTTTCAGAAAGTCCCAGCCGGTCAGTGGGCTGAGTTTGTGAATGTCAATGCTCCCCGTGGCTTTGGTTTCGTTCTCTTTGATCCCTAACTATGGGGAGCACATTGTTTCTTTCTTTTTTTTATTAATTTATTTTTATCTTGAAACAAACAAGCAAACAAAAGAGGACAACACGTCATTCCTCCTCTGCTCCTTCTGTCCTCCGTACAGGATCTGGGCGCGTGGCGCTGGGGCATTCAGGACTGGGGTGCTGGGTGGAAAAGCTGTCTGAGCCGCTCTTGGCTGTGACAATGAAAGTGACTCGGTCCATTTGGCTCAGGAGAAAGAAGGCTTTTCTGTCAGCATCACCAGGATATGGTGGCGTTGCCTGTGCTACCTGGGAAACCAGCCTGGGCACGAATGAGAGGTCGTTGTGTTTAGCTGATGATTTAAATATATATATAATTGAGCCTTTGCCAAGGGGGGAAGAAGGTACGGGTTTCATTTGAGTGAAATTTGATGTGAGATAGCTATGGATTCAGAGAATCCGTGGAAGCCATTCGTGATAATAAAGCTTTTGTTTGCTTTGGGGCACATAATCCTTCGGTGTGATGTTTATCGTCCTTGCATATTAGTTGTGGTCCAAGCCAAGGCAGAACGCTCTGCCCAGAACGCCCCTTCAGTTAGACAGCCCCTGTCTCCTTTGAACTGCATTTCGGTCTGAAATGGACCCAGTCACATGGAGTAAATTCTGGCATTCTAATGGAAACATTACAGCAAAAATAGTTAACAATCTGCTTTAATTTCAAAACCAATTTTCCCCTTCACACAGTAAGGCAGGATCTTGGTAAAAATGCACAAAATGCGTTGGGATTTAATTATGACGGCAATTTGTTCTGAAGCAAGGTTCAGCGGGCTGTCAGGATTCTGGAAAAGGGTGTTGGGGGCTTGGCAGTGGGGAGGGTTGGAGCGGCTTTGGTGTTCCTGGGGCCTGAATACCATGCCTACCACAGTGGAAGCAAAGCCCCTGGCACATTAGCTGCTGAAGGTCTGAGTCCGTGGGAGGCGGGGTGCTCCCTGGGAGCCTGGGCACACCACCCCCCACCCCCATCCTCATCCCCACCCCACCCCTACCCCACCCCTCTCCCCCTCCCCCTCCCCCCTCTCCCACACCCTCACCCCACCCTTATCCCCACCCCATCCCTCTCCCCATCCCCCTCCTCTTCCCTCTCCCTCTCTCCCACCCCACCCTCCATCTCCCTCCCCCTCCCCCCTCTCCCACACCCTCACCCCACCCTTATCCTTTACCCCATCCCTCTCCCCATCCCCCCTCTTCCCTCTCCTTCTCTCCCACCCCACCCCCATCCCTCTCCCCCTCCCCCGCCCCTTCCCTCTCCCTTTCTTAACTTTAAACTTAACCTAAGCTTAACATTACGTATTTTTCATTTAATCAACTAGCGGCAGCTTCCCGAATCACAACTTGTATCTCGGAATTTCGCTCAGATCTTGAACAAAAATACGGACTGAGTCGCAGCTCAGATCTTAAAAATTCGTATGTTGGTCTGTTTGTATCTCAATGTACCACTGTCCATGTACAAGGGTAGCTGTGCCAGTGACTCTGATGGAGGGGTCCCTGGTGCCAGGGGGCTGTATGGGGGACACCCAATGTGGCATTCAGGGAAGGCCTCGCCTGGGAGACTGTGCCGCGGGGTGGGGGGTGGCGCGGTGGGGACGACTCCAGGCGGAAGGACACGTGTGCACAGACCCTTTTGGAGTGTTGCATGCTGGATCTGAGGAACGCAAGGTCACTCGGTGTGACAGGAGAGCAGACAACACAAGGGCCTGTGATGGCGTGTCCATGGGAGAGGTCCGGCAGAACATTCTGGGTCATAGTGACAGACCCAGTCGAACTTCCTGAGTTTATCAGGAAATCATTGAATGGCATTCAACCAGAGTGCGACGTGGTACAGACCTAAATTTTGCAATGACTGCTTTTGCTGCTGTGCGGAGAACGTGCTGGAAGGGTGTGTGTGTGTGTGTGCGTATGTGTGCGCACGCGCGTGCGCGCGCCCACGCGCGGGACCAGTCAGGACTCAGTGGGGGCCAGCAGAGAGCAGGCGGGGCTTTGGGTCGGAGGCCCCCTGCAGAGGGGTGTGCTTCCCTGGACCCCAGCTTTGTCTGGCACTGAGGAAACCCAGCTCTCGGTGTGCCCCTCACGGGCTGAAGGTCCCGTAGGAGGCCGGAAGAAATCAGATATTTGGGAAACCTCAGGAGCAGGGGCGACAGAGGTGTGATCAGTGGGAATTCAGGCTGTAATCTGATTGAAAGAAGGTAGGGAGGAAGGTTCTCAAAAGTGGTTATGAGCACGCAGTCGGCCAAACATGGAGCACAGCAGACGTCCCCAGTCCTGGGAATGGACTAGTTCCTCAGCTCCTTTTATTACAAACCATGCTCGGTGGGCGTAATGATCATAAAACATCTATGCTTTCTGGAACTTTAAAAAAAAATACATTTTTAGTATGCAGAGGGTTGCCTTGAGCAGCTTAAAATGAGAGAGCCTTTTCAAGGGAGGGCTCGGGTGGGGCCCCCACTCAGCCAATGAAGAAACAGCACCGGGAGGTCGGAGTGGGTCTCAAGCCCTGTGTCAGTGCTTCCTGGAACTGCCCTGGGCTGTGGTGTCTGGTAGACTCTTAACCTGTCCCACCCACCAACCACCTGACTTCCCACGTGACTGCTGGGAGTCCTGGGCCAGTCATCTCTCCTTCCTGAACCGCCTCCTGCTTACAACGGCCAGAACCCAAGAGGGGCACCTTTCACCTCTAGGATGTTTGACTCCAGGTAACAAGAATTCTTCAGCCTGGAGCATGCTATGCCACACCCAATAGGGCTGTGTCTCATGGATCTCCGAGGACTTGGTTAATGAACGTCCATTGTCATGGTTTCTGGTCTTACTCAGGGTGGGAAGAGTCCATTTTTTATCAATACCACTTTTTTTTTTTTGCCCTGAGAAAATTCAAAGCCTCTTACAGAAAGCCACTGACGCCTAGGAAGGCATCTTCGTCCTCTCTCTCAATTCACTTCCTTTGACATAGGAGTGCCTACGCATTTATTGAGCGCCTGGTGTGTGCCCTCCATTGGGCTCAGGGCTTTCTCCCACTGAACTGTCAGATGCACTTGTAAGGCAAGGCTTATGTTCAGTATTGCAAGAATCAGAGGTTCACTGGGGCTACCTGTCCCCAGGTTACCTAGCACAAAGAAGGTAGCAGAAGGTCCAACCCACAATTTCTGAATCTGTGTCCAGCTTTTCCCCTCTAAATAGGTAAATACGCTGGTTTTAGATGGCTCATGGACGAGGCAGAGGGAAAAAGTTGAATCACACGATGAGAAGGTATTTTTCTTTTCAATTCTCAAACATCCTGATTAATCAAGTAGAAAACCTATCTGGCACCAAAGCAGCTTTAGCACATGTTGAATATTTGCTAACTCCCTTTTGGAAAAAGAAAGCTGGTCTCAGGCCTGGTACCTTCAACATTCAACAGTCTCTGGCAAGAGTTTAATAAAATTAGGCCCTGGCCAGTTGGCTCAGCGGTAGAGCGTCAGTCCGGCATGCATGTGGAAGTTCCGGGTTCGATTCCTGGTCAGGGCACACAGGAGAAGCACTCATCTGCTTCTCCACCCCTCCCCCCTCCTTCCTCTCTGTCTTTCTCTTCCCCTCCCGCAGCCAAGGCTCCATTGGAGCAAAGTTGGCCCGGGCGCATAGGATGGCTCCATGGCCTCTGCCTCAGGCGCTAGATGGCTCTGGCCACAGTGGAGCGATGCCCCAGATGGGCAGAGCATCACCTCCTGGTGGGCATGCTGGGTGTATCCCGGTCAGGCACATGTGGAAGTCTGCCTGACAAAAAAACAGAATTTAATAAAATTATTTTATCTTCTATATTAGGAACATCGTATTGTTTCTCCTTGTGGTAGTGACACAAAGTTGCCTGTAATACTAAATTATAGGAAAAATAAATAAAACTGTTGAATAAATTATAGGTCTGGTGTATGGGTATAGTAATGGTAAAAATCATGAATGGGTATTCTTCCGAATGAGCTGGGAACGGTTCCATTCATTCACCGCCTGCCTTGTTCCCGGGACACGTGGTGCCTCATGTGACCATTGTGGCTCTAAGTTCTGAATCTGTTCTTTGTTCGTTTTCCTGGGAAACCTGTAGAAGAGCTTATAATGAAACTACCCCTGTCATTAGGGCCATTGGAGTATCCATCTCAAGTTTGAATTTTATAACCCAAATCAACCCAAGCTAGTAATGGAGTCTTAAAACCTAGGAAAAATATGTAAGTTTATTGCAAAAGATAATATCCCATTTAAAACAGTTTAGAAATTTACAAAACCTTACATTATACATGGTTGTTGTTTTTTTAAGAAGGTGCTCTACAGATGAGCTGGTATTAATTTCCAAGTATAGTGAGTACACATTTTTTTCTTAACTACAGAGAAAGCAGCTACATAAACTCCTGCAACTTACATTGATCAGTCTTTGTTTTCCCCTTCAGTTTTATAAAAGTATTTTTTGTTAATATCTCTCCATAAAACCATATAACCTCAAGTACAGCATTTTTTTTTTTTTTTTTGTAGATTATCATGGTAGATGTTACATAGTATTTTACAAAGAAGTGATTTTCACATGAGTAGATGGGTGGAGAGTTTTGGTATTTGTATATGTGTGTGTGTGTGTTTTTAAACAGAGATGATATTTTTGTTAGCAGGAAGGTGTTTGCTGAATCCTTTTCCCTCAGAATGATTTTGAATGTTCAATTCCCGGACGAGACCTCCCTCCCAGTTTCAGGTCGGCGGCCTGAGCGATGCTGTGTTGTGCTTTGGTATAGAATCATTGCGGACTCATTTGGTTGTATTTCTAGAAATGTTAACATTTTCTAAGCCCGGTTTCATTTTTTTTTTTTTTTTTTTTAGTGGAGGATTTATCTGAGGCCCCTAACTCAACGTAAGTGTATAAAAACGTGCGCTTTTTGGTTAGCCAGAGTCTGGGCTATACTTCCTGTGAGCGACGCCTCTGCATCATTCTAGGCTAACTTTGGCAAACGGTCGAGCTCAGCTCCAGGTCGTTCTGCTCACTGGATGCTGGACCGTGCAGGAGAGCTTAGAAAGCAGGTGGAGCAGGTGTTTGTATCTCTCTGCATCTGCGACTGGACACACGGGCCCTGCAACCTTAAACAGTTTGTCAGAGGCTACTGGGCGAGGCTCTTCTGTTGCCTGGGTCTCTCCGTTCCTGGAACAGGATTATTTTTTGCTCTAGCATGCCGGCCAGGAATATAAATTAATTTGAGAATTAGTGTAAGCAAAGCAAGTTAAGATGGAAGCTCTACTAGAAGATAAAATTACATAAGAGATCCCATATGATTTAGCGATATTGGATTATCCTCTCTGCTGTTCTTTTCCATTGTTGGGGCCAACGGAGGGCTGATTGTGCGGATGCAGAGGGATCTGTGGCTTTTAGCCAGTGGTAGCGTATCTTATTGAAATGTGGCTTCCTAAGTATGACAAGTGTATTTATCTTAATTCCAACTTCGCATTACGGATGCCGGTCTCATTTTGTGGGTTTAAACATCACACTGGAAACAGAACAAGAACATCTTGAATGACATTCCCCAGACTTAAATAAGTGCGAGCCCAGGTTCCCTGCCAAATTCCCCTCTCGCTCTCACTGAAATAGCTGGTGCACTGCAGCGCGTGGCAGGAGCAGGTGCAACTGTCAGAGTGGTTTGCTCGATTCGTCTCAATTTGCAGTGGGAGCAGGGTACGTTCATCCCACGTTCGCCCGGGATGCTGGACTCCGCAGGCTCTCGCTCAGACACCTGATCTTGAGCAAAGCGGGTTATGAAATGCCTTCTCCACTGACTACCGTGTTGAACCCTAGGCTCCCCTTTCCTAAGCAGCATCCGATCCGTCCAACCACAGGCTGGGGGAGAATGTAACGAGAAGGAACAGAAAGAAGCCTTGCCATCTCACCCCTCCTCATCCCCAAGAGTATGTAGCAACTACTTAAATATATTATGTTAGTAGTTTGTTCAGCCATGCAAGTTTGACTGGACCCACAGGTACAGGGGGTCTTGTCAAAAGAATGAGCCAGACTTGGAAAGAATTCAGACTTGGGGAAGGATAGGTCTTTAATACTAAAATGGAAAAATATATATATATATCCCCTCATCCCTAGTCCTGATCCTTCTTCTGTCAGGTGATCATTGCCTGGTCACCAGGAAGGGAGATTATGTAGATTACTATATAGTTTTGAACCTATCTACGAAGCTATGGCAGGGATGAATGAACGAGAACCAGAGTTGTGTTTTATCTCAGTCTTGTTTATGTGATCGGTCAGATGAAACAGACAGGCTGCCGGGTCTCATGACCTTAAATGTGGCGGGTAAAAGTAACTGTGGAATCTTCCAAGTTCAACCCCAAACGAGATCCCACCCACGTGTCAGGCCATCTCCGGCCCCAGGCTGAGAAACAGGACGTCTAAGGTGGGTCCTGGAGCTACACCTGCAGACTGAAAGGCCCACAGAGCATAAGATGACAAATCCTTGACTCGGGATCAAGAGGCTAATTGGAAATGAAAGCGACCCAGCCCGCCAGGCCCTCGCGCCTTCTGACGCCCTGGCCGTATCCGTCGCGCTTACGCACACTAGCTAGGGTCTTAGAGAGAGTGCTGGATTACGGATCTAATCCTCTCTGCTGTCTCTGTTTAAAACCCTCCTCTGTCTTCCCGCTCTGCACATCATTTCTTTCTCCTTTCTTTTGGGAGGACACACCACGCATGAGAAGGAAATGCCTAGCGTTGCCGACGGAGGGCTCTCTGCTCATTCATGATGGGAAAGGGTCTAGACTTGCCAGCCAGGATGTGGCCTGGCTGGTGTGACAGGGAGCTAGGCAAGCGGACACTCTTGGGTCCGTGAAGTCCTCAGCCAGCGGCGGCCCGCGCTCAGGTCGGCGGTCAGGGGTTGTCAGCAGCGGGCTGAACCAGCCCCGATCTGTCCCTTGTTGTCGTGGGCTGAGCTGCTCACGGCCCAGGACCTCTGCTAGGACACAGAGAAAGCCTGAGGACAGTGGCCTCCCCCTCCTCGGGGAGGCGTTTGCGGAAGGCCTCGGGCCCGGTCCCAGCCAGCTCAGATCCACCAGAAGCACTTCTTCTTCACTTTCTTGGTTTTCCGCCTCAAGTCCTGTTTCTCGGGAACGGGGGGCTCTGCTGGGGACTTGGGAGGGGGCGATGGCTCCTCAGCTGGTTCCGCCTCCTCCAGACTCTGTAGGACTTCGTGGAACCTGCCTTCCTGCTGCCGGAAATCGTACTCTACGCTGGAAAAGACAGAGGGAGGGAGGAAAGTAAACTCAAATCAGCACGTGCGGAGTTAGCATCGCCCAGGGGCCGACGGCTGTGGGAGAGCGTGAGCTTAGGTACCTGCAGGCTGTGTGACCTTGGAAAAGTCGCGCCACCTCTCTGATCCCCCAGCTCCTCACTGATGGAATCGGCACCCGTAACGCCTTCCTCTTGGGGACGTGCTGAAATTTAAGTGAGGCGTGCAGTGTGGCAGCCCCAGAGTAGGTATTCCGTAAACATCGCTCCAATCTTTCTCCCATTCATTTAATGCTCCTAATTCTTAATCTTTCTCCACGTTCTGTACGAAAAGTGCTTCATTGTAAACGATGTGAATAATACAGAGGGATAGATAATACATCTGACACCTCAGTTTCCTCATCCAGAGAATGGACAAAATGATAGCACCAATCTCAGTGGCTTTCTTTGGAATGTAAATGTGTGTGTGTGTGTGTGTGTGTGTGTGTGTACACATTAAGCAAGAGACTACAGATGAAGTGTTTAGAGCAGTGCCCAGCATGCGGTAAGCCCCCCGTCTGTGTCAGTCAGCTCCTATTACTGTCACTCTTGTCATCAATCGGCATTATTACTACTGATACATTAAGTCTTGCCTTCGCCTTGGTTCTCAACCTAACTCTGCGTCTTGGAGAGTTTTACATACACCTTTACCTCATAGTCCTCCTGAGTCCAGACACACTTAAACACTCTCCTTCGATGGGCACTTCTAAATCTCGTTTTTGCTGTTTGATTTGTGGGTCTTGGAGCCACTTATGTACAGACTCCATTGTATGGTCTGTCCACTGGTCAGCGAGGTGGACAGGATTGACATCGGGGACCAGGGTTCCCTCTCTGCGGTCACGGAGTACGGAACCGCTGGCCTGCGCAGTGGGTGCTCACACCCCCCGACCTCTGAGGGCCTGGGAATCGGGCTGGTAGGCGTCGGGGACCTCAGCTCAGCCTTTCCCAGAACCGGGAGAGCCGGGCCGGAAAGAATGCACCCTGCGGGCTGTGCGTGGGCTCCCTCCGCGCTGTGCGTGGGCTCCCTCTGCCAGAGCTGTCCACTTTCCTCCCCAGGAGACTCACTGAGGGAGGCGTTCCCAGTGCCGGGGGCTCATAAGAAGGCTCTGGAGGTTTTAGACGTGTTTGTTGTCTGGTCTCAGACCGGAGGTCTCAGAAGGCCAAAGATGAGGAGCCAGTGTGGGCTTGGGGAAGGGACGCCGTCATGGAAACGGCGCATGCTCCTTGTGCAGCAAGGAAGAAACGAAATGTTTCGTATGGAAGACGAAAGATGCCCACATTGGTTTGGGACGTGGCCTTTCCACCCGGCAGGGGCCGAGAGGAGCTGTCATTAAAGGGACAGTTGTCCCTGTCTACTATCCCGGTGTCACTCCCCAGAGACCCAGGATCAGACAAAGTGCTGCTGAAAAGGCAAATTACGGTCATTACACATGACGAACGAAGACCCCCCCGACAGCACCTTGTCACGGGCACGCGGAGATGGGAGAAGCTGAGGAGACGGACCGGGTGTCCGTGCTGAGGAATGCCGGGGAGGAGCGGCTGGTTATTTTGTTTCTATATTTTTGATAGGCTTCATCTAGATTCTCTTCTCCTCGGCTCACATTCTCTTACTTTCTGTTCCTTCCTGGTCCCCTTGGTCGGGACAGATTCCTAGCTGGGTGACCTATATAGTGGATAAGACACAGGCTGTGTTTTTCAAAGCCAAGTTCCACAACTGATTAGCTCTGAGATCTTGGAGGGGGGGGGTCATCTGTCACTTCTTCCAGCCACAGTGTCCTCATCTGTAAAATGAGCATGATACCCACTCATAAGATTCTCAGTGAAGTTTAAACGACATAATGCACCTGCAACACGCGGCTCAGAGCGAAGCACTTAGGATTCAGCCAGCCATTCAGCAATCATTTATTATCTCCCGCCTGCCAGGCCCTGGGCTAGGGGCTGGGGAGGAGTGATAGACAGACAGACAGACAGACAGACATTATCCTGGCCTCCTGGTGCTGGCAGGCCAGTGGCTCTGTGTCCTCAGTAAACGCTAGCCAACACAAGAGCTATTAGAGACCTGCTAGCCACAGCACAGGTTTGCCAGGTCAGGGAGCGGAGGTGTCCACTGGGGCACACCCTGAGGATCCCCCTTACAGGGTGCCCTGCCCAGCCCCGCACCCCTCTTTGTCTCTGGGTCTGGGGAGTGGGTCTGTATGCACTACCTACATCTCGGTCTCCCAGTGGACACTTCAGAGGCTGGGAAAGGGTTGTCGCCTACAACCTCTTCATTGCTTTAAAGAAGAAATCTAAAGCAACAAGTTGCAAACTCTGATTATCACCTTCTCTAGCAGAAGTTCACAGATAGGGAACAGTCATAGTTGCAGTTCTCCTGGCTCCTGATCATAGCCCTGCACTCTCTCCTGAGGTAGAGAAATAACCTTTATCCCGGAGCAATAGACAGAACCAAAGGAAGTGGGAACCCCCTGCTCATTCTAGGACTTTCCTATGCTGTCTGGTAAAAGACATTCCACCCACCCACCCACCCACCATCTATCCACCCACCCAGCCAGCCAGCCAGCTGGCTTGTGGCCTGACACAGTGCTCAGTCGTGGGACACAACAGTAAGACAGAGAGACCTGGATACTGCTCTTGTGACTCTTAACTTCTCAGTGTGTAAATAATCATCTTACTTCTCAGATGATTAAACAAATACTGCTTTACAAATACACTTTGTATTTATCTCAACCATCCCTACTTTCCAGCTCTCCTTCCATACACCTCTACCAAATCGCCTGCGCGTACACAGAACCAGCTTCCTTTCTTCTCCCTAGACGCGTCCCTTCTCTGACTTCATCATTCGAACAAACAAACAAACAACAACAAACCACCAGAGTTGGTCAAGCAAGATTCACAACAGCATCCTGATACCAGTTAGAAAAAAATAATGCTGTGGGCGAATCCAGAAGGTGTACAAAACTGGCAGACGTGGGCAGGAAAAAGCCAGGAGACAGGACGGAGCTCTGTCTCTTTGTCACACTTGAAAGTGTAGCCCAATGTAGAGGCTAGAGCATGGGCTCCTGAGTAGAACACCCCTGGGTTTGAACCGAGGCTGCACCACTCCCCGGCCGGGTGACCTTGGACAAGTTGCTTCTCTTTCTGAGACTCCATTGAGGGAGTAGGGGGTCATTAAGCTCTCTCACCAGGTAGTGCATAGGTGGGACACAATGACTGGTGAAATGTCCCCACATAGGATGTGGTCTCTGCCCGCTCCACCCTTCATGAAGTCTTTTGTCTTCCTGTCTTAGGGGATGCATGTCTTTCCTCCTCTCAGGCCTTCAGCTCTTCAGTAATTGTCTACCTTGCCAGCAACATCCCTCTTCACCCCTCCGCTCCATGCGCATTCAGGGAAGAATACATTCTATGTTTCTATGGAAACACCACAGGGTTCCAGTCTAATCATGGGGACTTGGAGATCCCCCCACACCGTACCACCCTGCTTGCAGCTGCCCTCACTGCGCGTGACAATCGAAAGGGGGCTGAAAGTGACTTTCTTTTTCAAGGCCAGGCAAAAAGCAGAGTCTGGAGAAGTGTGTGCACTTTGGGAAGAAATTGATTAATGCTTTTTTTTTTTTTTTTTTTTTTCGGCCAAAGCAATTTATTAACATAAAGGAAAATTGTCACTTTCCTTCTTATTCTTCTGTTTGACAAACTACTCTGTAGTGCAGAGGAGAGGCGAGGGAGTATATCTGTTTTGGTAGCAGCTGCCTGAGAAGTGGGCAGAGGGCCGTGTCCCTCTCATCTCTCTTTCATCTTACACCTGGGTGGAGAAGAGGAGATACCCCTCCACTGCCTTCTCACACCTTTCCAGCACCCTCCTGATCAGGGGTGTTCTCCTTGGTGAGAACTCAAGGAGAGGGTTGTTTGTAGATTCTGGGGACTGGCCGTCTGCCTTGGCTTTGGTAGGAAAGTGAAAAGCAGGAACTCTTTTAACCTCCCCTCCCCTTCTCTCCTTCCTCTTTGTCTCCTTCCCCTCCCGCCCTTCACATCTTCTGCCAGCTGCCCGTAGTCCACATGGGTGAGGAGGAGAGCTGAGTGCTTAGTTTACAGAGCTCCGGCTCACAATGGGGGCGGACGGTGGTCAAGAAATTGTTACAGTACAGGAGTCAGACCTGGAGCCCTCGAGGCCGTGCGGAGCATTCCGGGTCGCTGAGGTGGGTCTTGTGCGGAGCAGCTGACACGGGGTCCAGGGCCGCCCCACTCATTGTCGAAGGGAGCCCGAGAGCCCTCCCCATCGGGGATGTCTGCGCCTGCTACCTCTCATTAGGAAGTGAGCTGTGTGTAGCCCGGGAGCGGGGGGCGGGGCGGGGGGGGAGCTTCCCAGTCCCCTCTCAAGGGCACCGCACTAATCTAGCTGACAAATCAATGCTCCCGCCATCCTGCCAGGTGAAAAGCAGAAGGATGTTTTTCTAGGCAATTGGAAGCAGTGGGAAGCCTAAGTCATGGCTTGTCTGGAAGAAGAAATAATGAGAAGCAAAAAGGAGATAAATCCACTGCTCCACGAGCAAAGAGCAGAGCCGGGTTCGGGATGCAGTCGCTGGCTGGCAAGCTGGAGTCGGGTTCGCCGAGGAGAGACGGCGGTTTATGCAGGAACGAAAGTGAGCAATAGAAACCCCTTCCTTTTACATACGTAGCACTTTCAAACTGCAGATACTTCAGATCCCTGTTTGCATTTTATCCTCCTGGTAGCCCAGGAGGATGGGGAGGTGGTTCTCCCCATTAAACTGACAACCGAGGTGGCAAAGAGAAGTCCCACGGTGAGTTATGCTCAGAATGTAGCCTGGTTCCCAGACTCTCAGTCCTTTGTTTTTATTAAAGAGGAACTAAATGTTTTAGCCCAGGGCCTGGCTACCACCAGGGCCTTCATCTAAGAAGAAGAAATAAACGGCAAAGTACCTGGACCATGTTAGGTGAGGACACATGGCAACTTAGAAGAAGAAAAAGAAGGAGAAGAAGGAGAAGGAGAAGGAGAAGGAGGGGAAGAGAAGGAGGAGGAAGAGGATGGAGGGGAGGAGAGAAGAAGAGGAGAAGGAGAAGGATGAGGACTGTCATTTGTGCACCAGGATCTGTACAGCAGTCACAGGACCACAAGCTCAGTAATTCTCACATCTCATGTAATGCTGACAGCCCTGTTAGATAGATACTCTCTTTGTCCCCTAAATGAGGAAACTGAGACAAGCCCAGGCTTAAGGGCACACATACTGGTAAGCGACAGGGCCAGGATTTGAGCCCAGACGGCTGAGGCGCTACGACCGACTGCACCGCAGGGCACAGTGCCCTCGGCCTGGGTGAGCTCCTGGCCGCCGAATGTGTGTGGGCTGCGGGTGCTGCTGGTGGTAATGACCAAGACCTGGGGCACCCGAGGACTGCACAGTCCCCTGTGGAATTGGACCCAGCGTGGAGCTGGGCTGCATGGAGGACCCTTTCTGACCTAGCCGACCAGCACCCCCTGTGATAGTGTTTCCAGGTTGCAGGAAAGTTCAGGCAGGGAGGCTGCACACCCAGAGAAGCGGGGTGACCCCCTCGAAGGACCTTCTGGGCCCAGCCATCTTGGGTGCGGGCAGACTGCTGAGGTCTGCAGCGGGCCCTCCGCACTTCCTGCTCAGCAGGGGGTCTTGGCCCTTTATAAAGAGGGACGGTGACAAGCCCCTGCTGTGAACCCTCCACTCCGAGCAAGTTCGCTGGGCACCTGATGACCATGGCATCGCCCCGGAGACGAAACACCTTCCAGCTCCGCCTCCAGCTCTTCCCCTCTGCGGCGTGATTCTGTGGCCCCTCTCCCCGTGGTGCCCAGGTGCTCCCCAGGTTTACTGACCACCTCACAACTTTCCTAAAGAATTAGCTGTCAGAATCTGTGGACGCGGCGAGGGTAGTTTGGTTCCTGTCCGCTGGGATGAATCACACCACTTTTGGAACGTGTCTTTGGGGAAAGATTAGCCCGGGAAAGCAGGAGTTTTAGTCTGTCTTCCCCACCCTCCCCCCTTCCCAACCCATCCTAGAGCGAATATTGCTCCTAAAACCGCCTCCTAATGACCCGTTTGCTCATTATTTATAAGGCTTGATTTTAAGCTTCACAACCTGCAGCTCTTTCACGTTGGCAAGGGCACCCCTTCTCCTGGGCGTCTGTCCACTGACGTGTCCTCCGAGAATCGCAGGTTCTCATCTCAGCCCCTGAATGATAAGCAGGACCAACCCGCGGAAGTGGCCGCTGTGGGCCACTGACCGGGGAAGGAAGCTGTGGTCTGGGTTCTGTGGCCCTGAGTCGGGAAGGCCTCCACATTAAGTCCTCAGAAAGGACAGTCATCTTGGAGGACTTTAACAGATACATTTGCTGATTATGCAAACTCAAAGGGAAAAGGGAAAAGAACAGAAAAAATCTCGCGAAAGCAGGGCCCGTTTAAGCTCCGAGTCTGTTGGATCTTAGGTCACAGAACCTCTCAGAGTCTCAGTTTCCTCATCTGTCAAGTGGGAATCATAACCGTACTCACACGCGAGGGTTGTCGGGAGTCTGAGGTGAGATGCTGCGTGCGTTGAGCAAAATGCCAGGCCCCGTGCCGGCACAACAAACGGTAACGATTGTTACATTAACTTGACAGGGAAATAAAGACTGGGTCGCTCTGTGGTCAGCTGTGGCCTCGGAGCCAGCAGCCATCCATTTGTTATTCCTGTGAGACTCTCAGCTTACTTGATTTTATATTTATGGCATGTTTCAGCCTCTTTAGCTATTAATGCATTAAAATAGGTTTCCCTTTTATTGCAGATAAATTGCTGATGCTGTAAATCCTCCTCCTTTTCCCTTACACTCTGGGGAGAAGAAGAAAGGGATAATATGTGGCTGGGAGAAACGGACTAGAGGCTAATGTCTTGGGGATCCACCTATCGGGGCTCAGAGAAATTTCCCCACGTACCCCAAAGTCTGTGCCTGTTTCCTAAAGAGACAGCTTGAGCGATGTTCGGGGGGGGGGGGGTGGACTGGGGGAGGCTGGTTGGTATTGCTGAAATGAGGCCAGCTCAGCATTGACGGAACGCTGCTCCGTCCGTGTTGAAATGCGATGAGAGAGCCGCAGACGCGTCTGTGATCGCTGGAAAGGACAGGTGTGCCGGGTGCATTGATTGGTGGCCAGAGGGAGGGCTGTGTCTAGAAGACAAGACTCTCACCATCCACCTGGCTCCGTGATGAAGGAGCTTCCTCAGCAGACCGAGGGAAAATACTAAATAAGGTAAGCAGAAAGTTGGTCGCTAAACCCACAGGCCTGGGCGCGTGTCACTTTTCTAGTGACATGCCTTGTTTCCGGTTAGCTAATAGCTGTAAGCGGCAGGCAAGGCCAAGACCCAGTGTCCAAAAAAGCTTAACCGGAGAGAGAAACTCGTGGAAGGCTCCCAGCGCCGCCGACCGCGTGACTCCAGGTGACCAGAGTAAGCTCCTCGGAAGACGGAGGTCTGGCTTCTCTCCTGCGGGGCCTGTGCTCCAGAGAGACTCCCTTGTGATAAGTTCTGAATATCAAAACCGAGATGGCTTTGATATGTTCGTTGGAAACATCTATGTCCCTGTAGTTAGGAGACAGAGAGAGCGTGCGGAGGAAAGCGGTAGGGGAGAGGGTGGTGGTCTAAGGCATCCACTGAGAACCTGGGGGTACAGCTGAAACCGTGAGAAGAGGCTGAGGATGCGATGAGGAGACCGCCTGCCCAGGTAGACCCCAGACCAGGAGCAGTTCTGCCACTAGCAACTTCCAAGTCTCACCTGGCCAGCCTCTCCCTTCAACCCATTAAAATTGCTAAGTGTCTGGCATGCTTTTTATTCCTGTTTCCTAAGCAATGGATGCTTGGACGGTCGGTGAAATTTTCATCTGAGAAAGACTTCCTATTCTCTTCCCTTTAAACATTTGATGCATTTTACAACTTAAACAAAGAAGACTTTTTTTTTCTTTCTTTCTTTCCTGGCAGCCATGTCCAGAGAAATAAATGCTTGATTGGTATAGTCAAAGTCCTCCAAAGAGGCTTGGCAGTGATTCTTAGAGTGAACTTGAAAATGAAGTGCAGGGAGATGTAGCTGGAGGAGCAGAGAACAGAGCGGAGGGAGGAGGGAGGAGGGAGGCGGGGAGGAGGGGGGCAGAGGACGCACCCTGGGGCGACCTCAGGCCCTGGAGAAGAGCTGATTCCTTAGGGCACCGTTCCTCCAACTCCAATCATTCGCTCACCATCTTCGTCAATAGCATAAGAAAGGGTTTGAAGCCATTCTAGCACCAAACTCCGATTTTCCCCTCTAAGTAATCACAAGGATTAAAATAAATTTGGAGAGAAAAACAGCTTACTCACTAAGTACTTGAATAGTATTTAATCTTAGGGACCATAGGTAGCATTCACCCGACCCTTCGAGAAACTTCTCCTAGAATCAATGCTAAGGATCAATGAAGAGTGTGACCAGGGGGGACTTAAACAGCCTGGAACCAGCTGGAGGCACAGAGCCAATTTCTGCCCCTTTCCTTTAGAGGCTACGGCAGTCCCAACTCAAAGGGGTCCCTTCTTCGTGGTGTGAGAAATACCCTGGAAGGCCCCCAAGAGCCATGCCTGGAGTCCCTAGGCCTCTATGTGGGGCTGTGATTCTGGGTGAGAATGGGTCTATGGGGGTGGTCTACAGTAAGAAGAAAGCTAGAGAGACTTGAGGAGGCAGGGGACAGAAGGCTCCTCTTAGAACAGAGAACAAGTTGGACAGAACCAGTGACCTCACGTGTCTCGATGGAAGCCGTAGCCTTCAGCTGACGGGGCCACTTTGGAAACCTGATGCATCGCCAACTTGGCAGCAGCATCTCCAGAGAAGAAGACCTGGCAGGCAGTTTCTCAGGCGCTATACGTACAGTGACGTGTGCTGGGCCCATCCGTCCCCAGGGAGAGGGACCACCCCTTAACAAGGCCCTGGGATGAGCTTCTCACCTCCCTTATTCAGTAGTGTGTAAGATCTGACTTTCCAGGGCACAACATAAGGTTTGAAGTCACTTGAAATGTTAAAAAAAAAAAAAGAAAGAAAAATGACAACTCTCATCTTCCCCTACTGTTACTATGACGAAGGTGTGTTTCTCATCTCTTTGCTTTCATCACCTTAATTGCCTGTCCCTCCGCAATGGCTCAGAGACAAGGATGTGTAGCTACTGTCTGGGAGACGGGTCTGGCCGTGAATGGTAATGAGGAGTCGATGCGTACGATGGCGGCTCCTCTTGGAAAACGGGAAAGGGACGTGGGCGTGAAGGCTTAGTGACCCTTCCAGGCGTGTAAATTAATTGAGAATGTTTGCTTGGGATGTTTGAAGTAGCCAGTAGGAAAAGGCAAACACTCTCAGACGTGCGGGAAGGTCACAGTTTAGCCAAATATTGCCACTTGTCATTCCTCATAGAACACCGGAATGTCAGAACTGAAACGGGACTGGAGGGACCATCTGATTAAGAGGCCCTCAGTTTTCAGGCGAGGCAAGTCAGAGGCCGGAAGTGACTTACCCAAGGCCAGGCCGTGAAACTCACAGGAGCCTGGGAAAATCACCACGGGTCCTTATTATTTGCATAAGTGAAATAAAAAAACTAAAAAAAAAAGCATCTTAAGGTACCAGAAAATACAACATCTGGCTGACGAAGAAAAGAGACTATCCAAGATTTAAATGGAGATTAGTTAAAGATAATTATTGTTTATGATGAATGGGTTTTTTTGTTATTGTTCTTCCTAGCTGTCTAGACATTTAACAATTTTTGTCCTCCTAGAGCTTAGGAAATTTCCTTAAGACAGGAGCTGTTAAAAAAAAAAAAGAAAAAAAAACCAACAACAAATAAAACAACATAGCAGTTGAGTCTGCTTGCTGATACTTTCCACTGTCATAAGCCTTTTCCAGGGGAATTTTTTCTTTTTTTTGGGGGGGGTAGTTTACACTGAGGTGAGGGCTTCTTTTCTGTGCTCGGCCCTGAAGCTCCCCTCATGTAGTGAAAATATCTAGTTCTGTGGCTGCTAGGTGTGAGGAGTTGACATGTCAATGGAAAACTGGCCCCGGCCCTGCCTAAGCGCAGGGGCCTCCTGACCTACAGGCCTCCCTGCCCTGTGAGGATGAAATGTCGGGCTTCTGCTGGAGGAAATGAGAAAGTTTTAAAAGAACGTAGAGGGAACCCAGTTGGGCGACGCATTTTCATTTGAGAGAGAAATGCATCAGAGAAAGCAAAACCACATGCTTCCGTCAAAATTAGGGGCCATCAACCGAAATGACTGCTTTTGACCGCATTTCTACCTTGCCACTGAAATGGGGCTTCCAGCAAAGGGGCCATCGATCTTGCTAGTAATAACAGTAATAAGCCCCGGGGGTTTGTACGGAGCTTTGCGGTGACAAACAGGCATTCACATACTGCTCACAAAAATTAGGGGAATATTTCAAAAATGAATAGAAAGCTATAAAATATCCCCTAATTTCTGTGAGCAGTATCTATTGACACATGCATGTGTTCCTTATGGCAGCTCTGCGTAGGGACAATTGTGCCCATTCTACAGAGGAGGAAAACTGAGCCGTAGACATGTTGGCAGACATCTGACTCGGAGAGTTTGACTCCCAAGTTCAGTGCTCCCATTACTCTATAACGATTTCCTTCTCTTCTAAAAAATCTGCTTCATTGCGGTAACCTTACCCCCTGCCGGAAGGAAGGAAGGAAAAAAGGAAATGACATGCTTAGAAAGGAATGCAAAGCGCTTACTTAGCACGTTTCTTGACACACAGGAAGTGCCTGACACGGGATTCCTGCTGTCAAGGAAGAGGCATTGTGGTGCAGTAGTCAAGACCACAGGGCTAAGGTCTGAGCCTGAGTCTCGAGCCTGGCCCCTTCTCTGAGAAGGCTCTATGTGAGCCGGGCCACACGGTGGGACTTCCCTGAGGACATTTAACACCTACGTCACACGGCACGGTATTCAAATGAGAGGTAAAGGTGCACAGCGAGCTCTGTAAGGCACCTGCACTCATTGTTCGGTAGGTGTGGGGCTCGTCCTCAAAAGGATTTGCTCAGAGACCTTACAGCAGTCAGAAAACAAAGCCACGCCTGCCTTCGAACCAGATGTTCACCTTTCCCAGTTAAAACACCTTGACGGGTAATTCTCAGGTATGGCAAGGCCCCCTCCTGTCTTTGCCTCTCTCCTGGCTTTCCTGCGTCTAAGAGAGTCTACGCGAGGGTTCCGCGGACCCGCAGCCTCCGGGCCCCACCGAGCCGGCCTCCGCCGTGGCCGGGTACCTGTATATGATGCAAGCCGTGTTCTGGCACGTACTGCAGTTGTTGAGATCTTGGCCGGTTCGGTAGAAGTGGCGCCTGCAAGACAGAGCATTTGCTGGATGAATCTTTGGGCGGAAGTCCCGCCCCCCGCCCCTGGAGACGCACGCTTCCTACGGACTCCGTCCTGCAGCATGGCAGTGCCCCGGTCACGGGGAGCCACGCTCCCAAGCCGCGTGGCCATCACACATACACAAGAAACCCATGACAAGAGGACCTCGTGTTTCTAGAGGGCTTATCCATGTTTAAGCACTTACAAATCTGAGAGTTTGGTGTGGGGTTTTTGTTTTTTTTCATACTGACAACAATCCTGGGAGATGAGTCAGCTCTTCTCAATGCCTCGTGATAGAGGGGAAACTGAGGGACTTTGCCAACGAGTGGAAAGGAGGGGGTTGTTAAAACTGACCCCCTCAGTTCTGGGCGTCTCTGTCTGTACCGCCCCGGCGCTTCCCTCTGAGAAGGCAGTGTTGATTCTGATTCATATCAGCCAATGTCAGTTAATTTCCTCTCCCCGCCTACCCTTTGTTGATGAGCTCTCACCGGCCCTTCTCGGTCTTTCTTTCGGGAGCGCATTTTCTAGGGACAGACGCTCCACACCTGAATAAATAACTGCGTTTTCCTTCCCAGACTGGTGCTGAGTCACCCAGGAAAGCATTTTCTGGCTTTTTTTTTTTCTTTGCAGAATTGGGATCTCATTTCTGTTCCTACTGAATTGGTCAGTGAAGGACTGGCCCGAGCCATGAAAGTGGTCAGTGGAGGGGAAGGTCAACAGGAAGCTTAGTGGCCACTTCAAGTCCTTCGTGACAAACACACAAATAACCAAAACACTGTGCACACGCAGCGACTTGCTTCGGGGATGGGGTGGGGGAAGTGCCCGTGTGCTGTCATTTCCCCCCCACCATTTATCAACTGGACCCCGATCTTAAAGCCACTTCTGACCCTGCTGCTACATTGTCCCCTTTTCTCCAGTCTGTTGTTATTTGGAAACAAAAAGAAATAGCCATGGAAATTCACCAAAGCCTAGGATTGAATGAATGAAACCCAGCTGGAATGAAGGAAGGCCATCGCTTACAATTTGGGGGAAACACCAGCCCCTCAAACATTTTGGAGACATTTTATTAATGGCAACCAGGGCTCTCTCTCTCTCTCTCTCTCTCTGCTCCTCCCCTGGCAAACGACTGACTTAACCCAGTGCTCTTTAAAATAAAATAAAATTTCCCCTTACCCTTCTGTGAGAGCCCGAGCTTTCTCCAAGTCTTGAATTACATTCAAAAGCACTTTAATTTTCTCCTGGTTCGAGTGCAGAGACTCCTCCACGGACTGCAGCCTGCCCTGGAGGTCACAGAGCTCGCCCCGGGCCAGGTGAACCTGGTCAGTCCCACCCGTCTCCCCTCCGCTCTGAAGTTTGGGCTCCCTCCTCGGGAGAGGAGACGGGAGGCGATCGTTTTCTGGACAGTTTCGAAACTCTGGGGGGTCTGGCTGGGTGGGGTTCCTCCCCGTCTGCTCCTGACAAGCAGGGGCAGATTTGAATGCGATGGTGGGTGTGAGTGAGGGCAGGTCCTGGTGACTGTTCCTCGGTGAGGGACAGTCCAAAGCCCCTCCTGGGTGGGCCGGCTGGCTGGGGGAGCTGTGAGTCCGTGAAGGTGAGGGAACACACGTCTCCTTTGACGGAGCTGGCAGCGGGCCAAGATCTTTGTCATCAGAGCCGTCTTTGGGCAAAAGCAATTCAGGTTTCGGTTTCCCTGTGCCTGGCATGTGGTTGGCACCGCTGGTGGCATTGAAGCAGGAAGGAGACCTTTCTGAATCTGATGGCGGCACTCTTCCCCCATCACCCGGACACGTGTCGACCAGAGGGTGGATGGAGTTGCTCATGTCTGCAGCTCTGTCTCGGCCAAGAGCGGACTGTCTCGCTGCCCAGGGAGGACTGTGATAAATGTCATCGGGGACCTGAATGGCAGCCGTGGCTCTCTCCGAGGCCCTCCAAGTCCCTGCTTCCAAGCATATGCTAACAGGCCCGTTGCTCTGCACCTTGGACAATCTAGGGAGGAACGGGTGGGACACCTTGACCCTGCGGGGCCCATCCTCGAGGCGCTGAGCCAGCCTTAAGTAGGCAAGCTCCGAAGACACAATGTCCTGTTCGGAGAGGTTGCCGTTGACCTGGATGGCACTTGGGGAGGCGGTTGGCATTTCCACCAGGGACTTACTGGCCGTGAGTCTCTTCCTTTTGAAGATCGGGAAATGCTTCCTGAGACTGGGGGAGGTCTGGATGGCGATGTTCCGAAAGCCCCCGGCCTTCTGGGACCTGGGGAAGGACAGCGAGTAGGCGGGGAGGTGGTGGCGCCCGGGGTCGTGAGCCTTGCCCGCGGCCGCCGGGTCCTCGGGCGCGTGGACGTCCACCTCGGCTAGGCCGGGCGGGGCCTTGCCGCCGGCGCCATCCTCTTTGAAGCGCACCTGCTGCGACTTGCTCCTGCGGTGGTGCGGCTGCCTCAGAAACTCCACCGACTCGAGGCTGTTACGCTTGAGGAGCACAGGCCGCACTTTCATATTTTGCTGGGCCATTGAGCCTCAGTGGGAAGGACGGGGACCAGACGCTTCTCCGGGGCACATGTCCTTAGGTCTTTGGAGCGGCATCCGGCGACGGCATCTCGGACGCGGAGATCTGCCAGCCGAGGTGGAGCGGCCCCGTCCTCTGCGCACAGGGAGCCGCCGCCTCGGCCATCCCCAGCCTGCGGATTCTCCTTGGGAGCTACCCGTTATGCTTCCCCTGCAGACGGAATATTATTTCATTGCAGCGATAATTGCCACTTAAACAATGAGTTAGGCTAATGATTAAACATCCCATCCACCAAGAGAGCTGGTGGGCTGTTTATCCAGGGAGGCTGGCAGGCGGCTCAGATCCCGGAAAAAGCTTGCTGCTTGCTGTCTTTGAACAAAAAGACAACAGAAAGTACCATTTAGGGGAGAGCGCCAGACTCCCAATGTGTGAATTCCAAACAAAACCTGCTACGTCTGAAACAGACGGCTTCCTTCCCCAGAGCATCAAGTCCCAGTGTAAAAAAAAAAAACTACAGGAGACTTAAACACATCTTCTTTCCATAGCGTGTAAACAGGCAGAGAAGTCACTGACCTGGGGGCCGGCTTCTCTGATGATACATGGTGCTCCTAAGGGCACGTCCCCATTCCGGTCAATACCAGGTCCCTCCCTCAGAGACATTGTTTTCCTTCATGCTCTGCCTCGTTTCTTCAGCGAAGGACACTTGGCTTCCTAAACAGCCTCACAAAACCCAGTGGGGTGCGACCGGGACAGGCCTGAGGCATCTGAAGGCATGCGGAGGGCGGGCAGAGTCTTTGTCGTGGTTCCTGGTTCGGGCCAGTGGCTCAAGTTCACACGTGGGCAGAGTGATCCGCGGCCGTAGCCTCAGGGAACCTGAACTGAGCACGGCCGGCCCTTGGCCCCGGGACTTGGCTTCTGAGGCTTGGCGGTCTTTGCCAGCAGGCAGGCCGAGTCTGAAAGGGAAAGGGAAGAGGCAACAGTCACAAATCAGAACGCAGTTCCCGAGCACCTGGGTTTCTCTCCAAATTCCAGCCCCCCCCCCCCCCCAGCTGCGTGCCTCGGAGTGGGCGGCGGTCTAGGAGCAGGTCAGCCACGCTGTCCTTCCTTCTGTTCACCCAGAGCCAGTCTCCTCCTGGCTGCGGGGCCGTCTGCCTGCATCACTCCTTCCTGCACTCCCAGGCACCTCAGCCACCTCCTGCTCCTCCGAGACGTCCCAGCGTACCTGTTACTTCCTCACGGCGCCTTTCCCATGACCCCTCCCCCGCCTTCACCTCCAGACTGTGTCCGGACCCCCGTGATGCCTTCCCATGGCATACGTCCTAACACCAATTGCAGCTGTCCTTAAATAGTCACTGTATGTGTGTATTTGGTGTGCTCCTCCCCCCCCTCATCCGGGAGCTCCGGAGAGGGCCGAGTTTGGGAAAGCCACCTGGCGCTTCCCACTGAAAAGCAGGCCTGGCCCCCCCCTCCGGGAGTGGCATCCTCCCATTGCCCCCTGAGGAGATGTCCCTGCTGGCGATGGGTCCCTGCCCTGCTGCATGACAGTCCCAAACAGCCCCACTATTAAATTTAGCTTCATGTTTCAGTGACCTTCGGGAAGAAGGCAGTAGTCCCTCCCTTCATTCATCTTAGGACCGAGCCGTCTCTGCCTCCTCCTCTTCACGTGACAGATGCGCCTGCCAGAATACCTATGGTAGCAGGGAGCTCACTACCTATTTTAGTTAATAGTAGCAAATGTGTATTGAAGATGTATTCTTCCCAAGCACTGCGTTAGCACTGAACATCAATTCCTAAGATGGTTTTTAGTAGATGATCCCCATTTTGCAAAATGAGCACTTAAGACTTGTGAGGTTAAGTCACATGCCTGAAACTACACAGTGTGAACTCTTTTTTTTTTTAATTTTAGTTTTTTTTTAAGTGAGAGACAGGAAGGCAGAAAGAAAGACTGCCACATGTGCCGCAGCCAGGATCCACTCAGCACTCTGCCTACCACGTGATGCTCTGCCCATCTGGGCCTGCTGCTCTAATGCTCAGCAACCGGGCTATTTTTAGCACCCAAGGCAAGGCCAGGGAGCCATCCTCAGCACCCAGGGCCAACTTGCTCCAACGATTCGAGCCATGGCTGCAGGAGTGGAAAGAGAGAGGGAGAAGGAGGGGTGGAGAAGCAGATGGCCACTTCTCCTGTGTGCCCTGACTGGGAATTGACCCCAGGACTTCCAAATGCTGGGCCAATGCTCTACTACGGAGCCAGCTGGCCAGGGCCTACACATTGCATACTCTTGACTCCTGTGCTGAAAAAGCTTAGATATTTATATGTCTACTTTTGTGGATTTCTTTGCCTGATTTTCCTCTATGTTTTCCCTCTCCCTAACTGTTCATTAGTGCTTTGTTCTGGTAAAGTTAACTCACTTAGACTACAATTGTCTGAAGCTGCTTTTCAAAAGAGCTCACGTTTAGTGAACATTGATTATGTGCCAGCCATTGTGATAGCTGCTTTTCATTTACTCTCTTTTTTAATCCTCATGACAATCTTAAAGGCAGATGCTATCAGAATCTCTTTTTGTAAATAAGAAAACCGAGGCACAGGACGTTAGGTAATTTGCCCCAAGTTGCTCACCCAGTAGTGACAGAGCTGATATCTGAACCTAACGGACTGATCCTGGAGCCCAGGCTGCTAACCACTGGACATTCCTGCCTTCTCCAGGTCTGGGAAAGGTTTCAAAGTCCCTCCACATTTTCCTCCTGAAAGTCAGCCATCCTTCTGGTGTAAGCTCTGCTTTTCCTCCGGGAGATTCATCTACCCTTGAGGTGGTTTCTTTTGATCTTTAAAAACAGTTGGTTTTCTGTGTTTAAAGCTATTACATGTTCACTGTAAAAAACTTCAAATAACAAAATAAACAAAAAGGGGAAAAAATTATCTGAAATTCACTAGGCACCTGGCTGTGCAATACTTGCACATGCATTCCATGTCCAGGGCTCACACGTGCAGGTTCACAGGGAGCGTTTTTGATTAAAAACAACAAAAAGACAAAAACTGAGCAACATGGAGAAAGTTTCATTTATAGCCAATAGAGTCACACCCTCCTTTTGAGTAGGCTAATAGGACTCTGTTGTCTAGTTATACCATGATTTATTGAAAGAGTATCCTTTGGTAGATACTTATCTTGTTTCCAAATATTTGGTATTATTAATAATCCTGTGACATTTTTCGGGGGGGAGTGAAACTTGGAGCACTTGTTTAATTATTTCCTTGAAGTGAATTCCTAACTAGAATTAGTACTCATACATTTTACATTTTGTTGATATTATCACTTTTACTTCTAGAAAGTTCTACTTAGGCGCAACCCTACTTTTAATGCATGATGGGGCCTTTTCACCAGAGCCTCTTTGTCACTGCTTTTGGTCAGTTTGATTTTGATTTTTTTTTTAAACTGCCAATAAAATGAGAGAACAGTTGTCTCTGATATTTCTTACTATGTAATCTATTTCAAATTGGGCATTTTTCCAGATGTTTATTGATTTTACACTACATCTGATATAGGTAAAGAATGAAAAGTTGCGTACTGTGATCATTTGATCAATTAAGCTTACTGTGGAAACTCTTGTGTCCTAGACATAACCTAGGAAACTTAGTAAATATAAACATTTTCACTTGAAAAATTGCAAATTTGCATCCCAATCCGTCTGCCCCCCGAATGCCCACCGTGACCTTTGCACAGACACATTCTGGGTTCTGGGGAGTGCGCCTGGCTGAAGGAAGTGGCCCTTTGGGGGCCTCAGGCCTCACAGGCTCCCCTCCCCGCTCACCATTCACTGATAGGGAGTCCCTGGGGCTTGGTGGTTAGGACTTAATTAATATCCTGGCCAGAGTCCAGAATCACTCCCCAGAGAGGGCAGCAGCACACCCAGTGGCTGGTCATTATTGCCGATCTTTGTGACATTTTATTCTCTCCTCCTTTGATTGTTGACTTATTGAACACTAAGCCACTGTTTATGTCCCAACTGTTAACCGTGTCTGGTCCACGTTGGATGGTCCTCATGAAATCAGTGTGCATTTAGTAGGTCCAGAAACATTTGGTGCTATCTCTGTAGGTCACAAACTTTAGACTTTCTCTGGAATAGACCCCCAGTGGTCTTCTCTGGTTTTTAGGCTCTTACGGTGAAGGACGGTGTGCATAGGCTTGAGCTTATGGGTAACTTGGACTAGAACCTTCTACTTGCTGACTGTTGACCTGGAACAAGTGACTTGGCCTTCGTAAAACAATAGAGTTGTTACGAGGATTCAATTAGATAGTCAACATCAATAACATGGTCGGTGTGGTCCCTGTTAGTTCATCAGACAGAACCCAATGGAGACCGTGAGGTACTCATAGTGCATCTTGCCCCTTCCGCTTTCCCACAGGAGCATAAATTTCAGGAAGCAGTGTGCACGGGTGGCATTCCCAGGAGTCCTGCCCTTCTCCCTGCCACCTCCATACGTCGAGTACCCCTCTGACCTGGCACGCATCTCCCCGTACAGTACTTGTCGGCTGACCTTCAGCCTCCTCAGCTAGACTGCAAGCTGCCTGACAGCAGAGACGGGCCACAGTCCACTCTGAACCCCTGGCCTTATGCCCAGCTCGATACAAAGTCTGTGTTAAGTGAATTCTTGTCAAAGGAATGAATATACGGGGGGGGGAGGTCCTCGGGTTGCGACACAGCTCTGTTCCTACGACAGTGAGGTGACCCAAATTTTGGTGTAAGTCGAAATACACCCTAGCCTAAGTTACTGACTTAGCCTAACACAGTTGTATAGTCTAGAACATAAAAACACGATTAAGCCAAAAATGGTGTAGGTAAGCGTACTGGGGGACGCCAGCTCCCTCCCTCATGAGCCGTGTTACTGCGAGCTCTTCCGCCGCTCTCAACCAAATCAGTTCGCCCACGTAGTCTGGAAGTACGATGCTAACAGGGAAAGCCGAAACACGTCTCATTTTTTAAAGTCTTTTGGGAGTGAGCATCATAAACTCAGTATATCGTATGTCGAGACTGTCGTAACCCAAAGACCCCTTGTAATCTCGTATCACCTTATTTGCCTTAACTCCTGTTGACATAGAATAAATATCTGTGTAACGAATAGGAGCAAGTTAACTCGCTTCTACCTTGCTTTCCCTTTCAAAGACATCTCACTAGGCCTCTGGGATGAATGAACTCTGTCTGTCCTTTAGGGCAGTGAACCCCAACCTTTTTGGGACCACAGACCGGTTTAATGTCAGAAAATATTTTCACGGACCAGCCTTTAGGGCAGGACGGATAAATGTATCACGTGACCGAGACAAACGTCAAGAGTGAGTCTTAGACGGATGTAACAGAGGGAATCTGGTCATTTTTTAAAAATAAAACATCGTTCAGACTTAAATATAAATAAAAAGAAAATAATGTAAGTTATTTATTCTTTCTCTGCAGACCGGTACCAAATGGCCCACGGACCGGTACCAGTTGCGGCCCAGGGGTTGTGGGGACCACTGCTTTAGTGTACTATGCTCGCTCTATCTGTGACTCATAGTTAATTTGGTTAGACCAGGGGTTGGGAACCTTTTTGGCTGAGAGAGCCATGAACGCCACATATTTTAAAATGTATACAACGTGACAGCCTGTATACAATGACCCGTGTACTTTACGCATTATCCAATAAAAATTTGGTGTTGTCCCGGAGGACAGCTGTGATTGGCTCCAGCCACCCGCAACCATGAACATGAGCGGTAGGAAATGAATGGATTGTAATACATGAGAATGTTTTATTTTTTAACGTTATTATTTTTGTTTATTAAAGATTTGTCTGCGAGCCAGATGCAGCCATCAAAAGAGCCACATCTGGCTCGCGAGCCATAGGTTCCCGACCTTTGGCTTAGACCTTATGGAGACCTGTTATGACCTGGGCACTGTGACACACATGGCGGAACTCACAAAAAAGGAATGAGATCTGATCCCTCTTGGAGCACTCAGAAGGGAACATTGAAATGCCACCCCAGGTGGAATCGACCCCTGAGAGGTGGTACATAACCTTGTGCGGCGTTGGGGATGACTTGGGTCAAGGAAGCTACATGATTCGTTTCATGGCTTCAGATCCTGGTTCAAGCATCGGCGGTGCTTACATTTCAGATGGGACTTGGGCCTTATCATTGACTCCAGAAGTCAGTGATTTTTTTTTTTTTCTTTAAAGGACCAGAGAGTAAATATTTTCGGTTTTGCTGGCCCTACAGTCTCGGTTGCAACTATTCAACTCTGTCGTGCGGCAAGAAAGCAGTCATAGACAATATGTCAACACATGGCTGTGACTGTCTTCCAACAAAACTGAATCTAGGAAGCGGGCAGTGGACCAGATCTGGCAGGGGGGAAGGGGAGACGACACACAGTTTGACGGCCTGCGTGGGGCAGTAGGGAGTCCTTGGTCAGTTTCAAGCAGGAGGAATATGATTAGGGCCTTTGTTTTTTTCAGAAAAGCCTCTATTTGCTGACACATTGCTTATCTCCCTTCTCCTTCTGTACTCAGAGTCAGTAAGAATAAGTCTGACTGTTTATACCACACTTTACAACTCACGAAGCATTTTCAAATCCCGTGTAATCCCCACTAAGCATGTTGGGAAGCATTACCCTGGTTTTAAAGAAGCGGAATCAAACCCAGATGAGTTAGATGGCTTGTCCTAAGTCACAGAAATGGAATTGGAACCCAGACCCCCCCCTCCCCTGACGTCAGCCTCAGGGCTCTGGTGAAGGCCCCAAGTCCTCCCACTCCAGGGAGCCCATCAGGTGTTTCCCCATTGAGTGAGTCGGTCATCTTTCTCCAGCTTAGTGGGTGCATTCTTTGTTGTCTCTCTCGTCAATTGTCTTTAGAGGGTGCATTCTGAAAGGCTCTTAAAGGAATGCATCTTATAGTCTTTTTATACCTTCCAGAGTATGAGTCTGTGGGGAGCACTTCCAAAAATAACTACCGATCGCTTCGTCCTGGGACTTGTGGTTCTTTACACCAAAGTTTCCCCTCACTCCGTTTGTATTCAGCTGGTTGCTTGGTCAAATCTGCACCCCCTTCTGAAATCAAAGAGTTAAATGTTCGTGGTCCAAGACTTTGCCTTTCAGATTTGAAAGTTGCCCCGGCATCTTTCTCAATAAGAAACAGGGGCTGACAGATGTTTGGGGTCTGCGTGAATTGACTCTTTCCCCCAACTGGTCAAAAAAACCTAAAGGAAGTGGCTTTCTTTCTTCTTGCCGCCTGGAATTACTAAACACAGGTGTACTCGGGGGGTGGGGTGGCAGAATCAGGTACCAAAGTTTGAGGTTAAGATCAAAACTCATTTATTTGGAGTCTGGAAAGCTATTGTGAGCACGAAATCTTTTTCCTCATTTTTAAACATGTCATGTTTATCTTTTTCTCAGTTATCTGTTATTTGTACCCAAGCCTCTGTCATCTCTCATTTGTACCTCCAAAGGAGAGGCCTCTGTCCTTGTCCCCTTTACCATCCGTCCTCCACAGAGCAGCCGGACTGACCTTTATACGATTTAATCAGATCACATCAGGCCCCTCTTTGAAATCCTCCAAAGGCATCCTGTCGCATTTAAATTAAAATCCGAAGTCTTTACAAAATCTGCAAGGACCGGCCTCCCCTGGCCTTGCCCGCCACCCTGACCATTGCGTCTCACACCACTTCTCCCGTCCTTTCTGTGACCTGCCCCCCCCCCCCCGACCCTGGACGTGCCAGGCTGATGCTCATCGTCCGTCTGCCCCCACCACTGGCTGTGCCATTGTTGGAACTTCCCGTCCTCCTTTCCAAGGCTGGTCTCCAGGAGGACCTCCTCACCTGTGCGCCCCCCCCCCCCCGTGAGCAGCACCCTATTCTACTCCTTTGTCTATTGGTTATCTCTGTCCCCATTTACCGAGGAACCTCAACAAGCCTCTGTTGAAAGAATGAATGAACGAATTCTTAGCGTTAGAGTCTTCAAGGAATCATAGAACCTTAGAATGAGAACAGAGAGCTTTGAAACTTTCCACCTTGGGCGGGGGCATCCCACTCAGTAGTTTTCAGATCTCCTTTGACGGTGGGATCATATTTCTATATCCATGCTTAATCCCCGTCCTGATACCTGAGACAGAATAAAGCCGGGCTGTTCTGGAAAAAGTGGTGGTGGGGGGGGGGGTGGCGTTCTCCTGGTCACTCCGAGCCACACCCTGGAACCCCAGGGCTCCAAGCGAGCTCTGTTTGAAAGCCACTGAGACAAACCCTCTCGTTCTACAGATGGGGAAACTGAGGCTCTGAGCAGCTCTCCTCTCCCTATAAAGTCCTCAAGAAGAACAGGAACGGCTGGTGTGTACCCCGACCCCCAGCGTGGCCCCTGGCAGAGCAGGAGCTCAGGGCACATTTGGGGAACAGTTCAGGTCGCCCGCTGAGTGGACGGCAGGAGGGGAACAGGGTGCCGAGGCCGGGGAGTCTGTCCCCCAGGGCAGCAGTGAGATGGCGTAGGTGGGGGTGGGGGGGAACGGGGACCGTGGCTTCTATCCGGTTCAGGTGCGGGTGCCTCCTTTCGAACCAGACCTCGTGCAGAAGACTCACGCGGACGCGCAGGCCACCAACGCTATTTTATTCTGCCTACCACTCCAGCCCTCTGATTACGCTTGTTAGAAACAGACAGACAGACAGAGAGGAAAATCAGAATATGCTGACCTTCTCCCCAGTTCTTCACCCCGCCTTTGTCCCCACCTTGTCACACCCCCGCCCCCTCACCCCCTGCTCTCCTTCTTCCCTTCCTCCTGACCCTTCTATTGCCATCTCCTTCTCTCCTGCCTCTTTAAAAAGTGCTTCTGGGTTAGTGATTCATTCCTTTGGCTGTTCCATGTCAAGACGGGAACTCAGTATCTCTTGGAATGGCCTCTCCTACGAACCTTAGGGGACAGTTCTCCAGGCCACACGTCCCCGGCTAGAGGCACTGGAGGCTCGTGTGGCTACTTCTGAAAGGTCACCTCCAGCCTGCCGTCTCCAGGGTAAAGCTGGACTCCCATCAGCTGCGATTGCTGATCAGCTCTCCCAGCCTCTTCTCACGGAGGAAAGAGCAGGAGACTGAGAGAGAGCTCTGTGTGTTCATGCAGCACTTTGAATTCTTTCCAGGTTTTTCTTTCTGATCTCTCTCTCTCTCTCTCTCTCTCTCTCTCTCACTGCATTTCTATTTCACTACCTCACTAGGGACATTTTCTTACCTTCTTTTTTTTTTTTAGGTTATACTGTTTTGCCCTTAAAGAATTAGATTTCCTCTTCCTGGGGTCAGACGCTAGGGAGCTGCCTGCCCAGACATAGCGGAGAATCTTGTGAGGAATAATGGTGTGTCAGACAGGAGTGGGCACACAAGCCGTGAGGGATTCTGTCTCACTGCCCTTCTCCATCAGCTCGAGTCAGGGAAGCCAGCAGGACACTCAGCGGCTGGTGCTTTGCATTGCTGGAAACAGACTGATTGGTAGGGGGTAGGGTATGGCGCTGGCACCAGCCACGACAAGGTTCTTTTCCAGTACGGGGTGCTGGCACTTCCAGCTTCCACATGGGGAGGGATCCGGCCACAGTGGAAGGGCAGGGGGCGGGAGAGTCCGTCTCAGCACCACCTTCTTTGGTTTTGTGGCACCTGGAACTCCGTAGTCCTCTCAGTGAGCCCGAGGTTACGCTTGGCAGTCTCACCCTGCAGCTAAAGCTCTTAGGAATAAAATGGGAAAAGCCTTCCGCTCTGAGGAAATCTATGCTCCTGTGTAAATCCACCAGACGTATTTGGTTGATGAAAATACGAGAACTGACACTGAAACTAAGAATGACCCCAGGGACCCTACGCCTCCTCCAGCAGTGCTTAGGTCTTCACAGGGCTCTCAGACATACTAGCCCGGGTTGGCCTCACAAGTCCTGCCCAGACCAGGCATGATTGCTCCCATTTTTCAGATGAGGAAACTGTGGAAGGGAGGGAAAGATTTGCCCAAGATGAGCGTGGTCTGGGGGATGGGAACGGCCTCAAACCTTTATCAGATCAGGAGCTTCCCCGGGGCCCAGAGGCAGTCCAGTGCCCACCGGAGAGGTGCCTGGGGTGAGGGCCGGCAGAGGGGCCCACAGCAGCCCAGGCACATCACACTCCCCAGGGACAGTTGTCAGCCCCGGGATCTGCAGTGCTCCATCCATCCGGGTACCACAAAGCACTGGCAGGCAGCCGCAGCGAAGGCTTCTGGATCCCTGCCTACACTGCAGGCTTCTCACACAGCCGGAAGTTTGCAGAAACGCAGGGCTTCAGGGCTGTTCGTGACCCCACCCCTCTTTTCTGAGAGCAGCAAATGGTGTGCCCTGCCAGTATCCTGTGCAGCACATAGTAGGTGCTCGTTAAACAGTGGTTGCCGCAGCACATAGTAGGTGCTCAATAAACAGTGGTTGCTGCTGTTCTGTTTTTACCATGATTGCCACTATGCATTGGGCCCCAGGTCATACGGAGCTAGAACAACATCCCAGGACTTGAAAGTCCCTACGGGGGGCTGTGGCAAATCTCCACCAGCAACGGAGACTCCACCCAGCCCCAGGCGCCCTTCTCAGACCTCCAGGGTAGGCGATGGAGAAAGGCACTGGGGGGAGGGACCTCACGCCTAGTCACCTGCGCTCTCCCTGCCCCTGTCCTGGACAGAGGCAGGGTATTTGTTTATCCTCTCCCGCTGAGAGGAAGTTTACCCCTTGGGAGCTCCCACACTGCCCCGTGCGTTACCCCGACTCCAGCCGCTGGGGGTCTTGCCGTCTCTATATATACCCAGGTCTAACCACAGCCCTCACCAGTAGGGGTTGTATTCTATCTCCTGCAACAGAATACTTATAATTATCTAGTGGGGCCTTTTTCCTACAAAGAGTTATTCCCATGTTTACACCTACACTTGCTGAATGGCCTACAGGCGTCCCCAAACTACGGCCTGCGGGCCGCATGCGGCCCCCTGAGGCCATTTATCCGGCCCCCCTCCGCACTTCCGGAAGGGGCACCTCTTTCATTGGTGGTCAGTGAGAGGAGCACTGTATGTGGCGGCCCTCCAACGGTCTGAGGGACAGTGAACTGGCCCCCTGTGTAAAAAGTTTGGGGACCCCTGGTCACCTAATCTTTTTGAGCTTGGTTTCCTGATTTTAGAATGAGGATATTTGGCTTTTGTAATGAGGTATCTGGCACCTAATCGGTGTAGTAAGGATCAGCCAGCAGACCTCTTGGCTTCCTTCCTTCTCCCCTGCTTCCTGGCGGGGACACTGTCCCCCGATTCTCCCCCTTCACCCTTGTCTTGCTTGTACACAGACCTTTATACGAATGACATGGTCTCAAGCCAAGCCCTGGCCGCCCTCCATGATCCCTGCTGGGCCAGTGACTATATCCCAGCCCTGTGACTGAGCCTGGGTTGCTGGGCGGGGCACTGGATGGGGAGGGGCACCCAGAGCATAGGGGTGGACAGGGAGGGGGCCAGAAACCACGGCTGCCGGGGGGCAGCGGTTAGCAACTCCCCACAGCCCACACCAGCGTTCCCTAGGAGAAGGGTCAGAAGCTTACGGGCCCAGAGCAGCTACGTGACTGGCTGTCTTCATGTGCAACGCCAGGGCCCCTTACATCGCACATGGAGCGGCTCGAAGTGGTCTGATCACTTAGGTAGGATGGCACAGAGGACCGGGGCGTGCATTTTGAAGACAGACTGCGTAGGTTTCTAGCTGGCTTTCTGTGATTTTCCCGAATCTACCAAGTAGATTAAATTATTTCACTTCTTTGTATTTTGCCTTCCCCACCCGTAATATGTGGCTAATAATATTGCTTCCTAAGCTGTAAGATTTAAATGGAGTCACGTTGTATAGCATTTAGAAAGGTACCTGTCAGGCAAGAGGCACTTAGTAAATGTTGGCTCCTTTTATCATTACTATTGGCATCATCATCATCATCATCATCATCATTATCGAAGTGTGAGCACCTGCAAAGACGTCTATCATTCCCCAGTTGTGCCACCCAAACTCTCATCAGCGAGACAAGTTATTGTCACTCATCTAGCTACTGCACAGAGTGGGTATGAGGATTGATCAAAAAGAAGTGGATGTAGGACATAGTTACAATAAAAAGCAGATACTGTAAAACCAAAGGCAATAGTAACTGGTGGAAAATAGGAGGCATAAAGTTAGGAAAGAAGAAAAAAAAACAAGCATAAACTTTTAGCCTGAGCTTCCTAGTGAGCCACGGCAAAGCGGGAAACCCAGTGGAACGTTACCATCATTTCTTAGGGCTGGGAAGTATATTATTTCATCGCTAGGGACTTCCGCTCTCAGAAATACTTATTATAAGAATATTCATTAGGGGCCCTGGCCGGTTGGCTCAGCGGTAGAGCGTCAGCCTGGCGTGCAGGGAACCCGGGTTCGATTCCCGGCCAGGGCACATAGGAGAGGCGCCCATTTGCTTCTCCACCCTCCCCCTCTCCTTCCTCTCTGTCTCTCTCTTCCCCTCCCGCAGCCAAGGCTCCATTGGAGCAAGGATGGCCCGGGCGCTGGGGATGGCTCCTTGGCCTCTGCCCCAGGCGCTAGAGTGGCTCTGGTCATGGCAGAGCGACCCCCCAGAGGGGCAGAGCATCCCCCCCTGGTGGGCAGAGCATCGCCCCTGGTGGGCGTGCCGGGTGGATCCCAGTCGGGCGCATGCGGGATTCTGTCTGACTGTCTCTCCCCGTTTCCAGCTTCAGAAAAATACAAAAAAAAAAAAAAAAGGATATTCATTAGGAATCTGTGAGCAGACCTAAAATTTCAGGTCTAACCTCTGAGAACAAAGAGAGTTCTGATGACATTTGAAAAGCATCACAGTAAAAATGTTGAAGGAATGTGAGCTCTTTAACCCAGAAAAGGGGAATGGCTGGGGGGGGGGGGGTGAGGAGAACATGATGTTCCACTTGAAGACTTTGCCGCAACGTCCAGCGGGGAGGAGCCCTGTCCTGCCGTGTTCCCGAAGACGGAACCGGGACTCCGTGGTGGAACGCCTCAGGACAGCAATTCGAGTTTCAGCTAAAGGCACAAATTCACTCAAACTGAAGCGAGCCAACAGTGCAGGGAGCTGGCGTGGGAAGGGGTGAGCTCCCTGTTTATGCTAATCTGTGTGTAGATGGCCACCTCAGGGCCATGTGATGAGGTCCGTCGCACTGTCCGGGAGCATGGAGATGACACCTGCATCCCAGGCCACGTTCACAATCCCTGGGTCTATGTAATACCGGCGCGAGTTCTGAAAGGAAGAGACCAGCTTTTGTTGAGTGTAGACTAACAACTGTAACAACAACCGCTCCCTACAAAGCTGCTCACGTAGAAATCAGGGGGCAGGCTGGGTACAACAACCAAACCACTTTTTTAAATCACTACTCAGGATAAAGACTATTAGGAAATCATTTGGCCAAGCAATGGTCAGCAGATCTGCGGAAACATTCGCCTTTGTCAGAAGTGACTGTCACCCGCCACCAGTCTCCTCTATGTGTCCCCAGTGTCACCAGCACAAGCCAATGTGCAATGCCCCAGAGCCCACAACCCACCCCAGCTATCTACCACCCAGGCACTCATCAACTGGTCTGCCACTGTCTTCTCCCTCACCGGGGTGGGCAGTATCTCACTCAGCGTCCCTGGATCAGTGTCGCCAGAGAGCCTGTCCCATGCAGACAGCTGTAGCCTGTGGTTAGGATCATGGCCCGTTGAGAGTGACTGCTTGGCTCTGAATGCTGGCTCTATCTTTTACTGGCTCTGAGTTCTTTGAGAATCAGTTTCCTTATTTATCAAATGGGATTGAAAAGAGTAACCTCTACGCACACATACACAATTACAGCATAAGTTAAAAGTGATGTAATAAAACTTAAGCTTTTAGCAAAGTGGTTGTCTTATCTATCGTATCAAGGGTTGGAAAACTATTTCCCTCAAGGGTCAGATAGTAAATATCTGCAGCTTTCCAGGTCATGTGGTCTCAGCATGTTAAAACTATTCAACTCTGCCCTTGCAGCACGAAAGCACCCACAGATACTGCATACATAAATGTGCATGGCGCTATTCCGGAAACCTTGTTTATGCCGCTTGAGAGTATTTGAAGCAGCAAGTGAGATGGCCAGGTGGAAAGTTTCAACAACCACAGAGGCTAAAAGGAAGAAACAAAAGCTGGTAGAACGGTGGTTCCAACAGGAGCACATGGTGGTTAAGGGCGCAGGCTGGGGTGTCAGATAGATCTGGGCTTAATTCTGGCATGGGTGATGGGAGCATGCCCTCTGAACCTTGGTCTCCTATATATAAAATGCAAAATGGCAAGTTCAAGGGAGCGCTCTCGAAGGCCAGGGTGTGGATTATGAGATAATGAGACATAGTGCCAGGCATTTAGTAAGAGCTCAATAACTGTTGGCGAATGAGGCCAGTGGTGACAGAGAGACTATTGAACTGAACTAGACCAAACTGAGCCACGGCCTCCCCTGGCCTCAAGGATGCCCAGACAGTATGGCTCATTAGGTAAAGCAGGGGCTCTTGATCCTTCGAGTGCCTGGCACCCTGCCTCGAGCCTTCTATTTGGCTGTCTGTAAGTGAGGCCAGGACTCGTGGCTCTCTCCTGACAGAGGCAGCTGTAATGAGACCACGGAAGGAGAGCCTGCTACCACCTGCCTAGAAATATGATGCCACGTCAGCACCACAATCAGCGACTGCAGTCCCTGCGTGTGCCAGCAATGAGCCCTGGCATTTCAGTCCTGCCCTCGTCGAGGGGTTCTGAGGCTCGCGGGGCCAAAAAATCAGTCACGGAGAATAAAGGTTTCTGTCCTGGGCTGTGCAGAGCTGCTTGGGGACACGGGTCAGGAGCAGTTCTGGGGAGGGTCTGGGCTTTGGACTGCCTTTGTTGGATATTAGTGTCCTAGAAATGGGCCTCTCCGCAGATCACATTTTGTTCAGGGAAGACATTGCTGTCAAAGGTGAGGCTTACCATGTTCCTTCCTACTCGTGTTGATACGTGAAGACTAACAAATGGGCATCCCCGGTGTTCCCAGTGTGCTTTTTATTCTAAATCTAGGAATTTCATTCCTTAGTTTCTTTGCCACAGGTTTCCCGGGGCGGGGGGCATTTGAACTCTTATAACTCTCACTAATGCTACCAAGGCATCCCTGCTCTAATCATATATGAATTACTATTGATTCTTAATTATGTCATCTCTTACCACTAAGTTATGAAGTTCTCATAAAATATTCTTGTCTTTCTCCCAACATTAAAAGCCCCAAACTCTCTTTTTTCCTATTCTTTTCTCCCTCCCTCCTTTTCTCCTTCCTTCCCTTCATTCTTTCCTTCTCTCCTTTCTCCCTTACAATAGACTGCTGTCAATCACCCACCGTGTGGCAAACCTTGCGTTGGGCATCAGGAGTACATTCAAGCGTTGAGGATGAGATGGGCGAGCCACAGACAAGATGGTAAGAAGCAAGCTCTAGGCAAGGTCAGGGGGCTGTGGAAATCTGCCTTCGGGGGATTTCACCTGTTGCTGTAGTCAGGAGATGCTTCCTAGAGGAGGAGGCACCTGCTCCAGGCTTTCTAGGATGCATAGGAGTTTGAGTGATGAAGAAGGGAGCAACAGACTCAACAGTGTGCCTAGTCTAGACAAGGAAATCAAAGTGGTTCCTCCACTTGAACTGGGTTATTGCGGTGGGGCAGGGGCAGGGGGCACACCTCTGGAGAAGACTGGCTGGCACGGGGAGGGCACAGAGGACATTTCAAGGCAAACAGGTCTTCTGGAGCTACTTTCAGCATCTGAAAAATTAGGGAAACTGTACACTTATGAAGCAAACTTAAATGTCAAGTTTCTCTGTTTTGGCTGTAATTATGTCAAGAATCTGTCTCTTCAGTCGACTGCTACTAATTAGAAGCTTTGATTAGCAGTGATGCATTTCTTTGATGAGTAAGGTGGCAAAATAAGTTAATTGTGACTTAATGTACAGCGTTTCCTGTCAATAGTCTGTGGGGCAAAGGAGAGCAACAGAAAAACTCTTGGTAGTAAAAAAAAAAAAAGGACCCTGGCCAGTTGGCTCAGTGATAGAGCATCGGCCTGGCGTGTAGTAGTCCAGGGTTCAATTCCCGGCCAGGGCACACAGGAGAAGCGCCCATCTGCTTCTCTACCCCTCCCCCTTTCCTTTCTCTCTCTTCCCCTCCCGTAGCCAGGGCTCCATTGGAGCAAAGTTTGCCCGGGCGCTGAGGATGGCTCCATGGCCTCTGCCTCAGGTGCTAGAATGGCTTTGGTTGCAACAGAGCAAAGCCCCAGATGGGCAGAGCATCGCCCCCTGGTGGGCATGCCGGGTGGATCCCGGTCAGATGCATGCAGGAGTCTGTCTGACTGCCTCCCCATTTCCAGCTTTGGAAAAATACAAAAAAAACAAAAAACAAAAAAAGGAAAGAAAAAAACATTTTTTCCTATTATCAAGATGCATATAAAACCTGTTCTAGAATTCATTGTAAGTAAACTGATAAACCAAGACAAGCAAATAATTCATTAGGAGTTTACCATATGCCTATAACTCTGAATACCCCTGGGGTACAACTGGTATACCCCATTCATGGTCCTGCTCAGTTTGGAACTTAGTTATAGGTAGGAGAGGTCAACATTAAGTAAATAAACACACAAATTAGTATGTAATTATAAAATATGCTTAGTGTTGTGAGAAAAATGGGGTCCTCGGAGAGAATAATAGGGGGACAGAGTTTGTGCCAGAGGTAAAGAAAAGTACTTTCTGAGGAAGTTTAACTTCAGTTCAGGTTTAAGTTCAGGGAGGGGTGGTAAGCATGATGTAGGTGAAGGGATGGGCATGGGAAGGGAGAGTTCTACCAGGGGTCCCCAAACTACGGCCCGCGGGCCGCATGCGGCCCCCTGAGGCCATGTATCCGGCCCCCGCCGCACTTCCGGAAGGGGCACCTCTTTCATCGGTGGTCAGTGAGAGGAGCATAGGATGCATCTGTGCTCCTGGAGTACTGTATGTGGCGGCCCTCCAACGGTCTGAGGGACAGGGAACTGGCCCCCTGTGTAAAAAGTTTGGGGACCCCTGTAAGAGCACTGTATATACTGGCCCAGAGACAAGAAGGTGCTTGGCCTGTGTAATAGCTAAGGGCAGGGGACCCAACAAAGTTTTGTCCTGAAGTGACGGACTGGAGCCAGAAAGTTGGTCCTGAAGGTCATGATAAACCAAGAGGATGACTTTAAGAGTGTGGGATGGGACAAAAATAAAAGCAGGTGACCAGAGAGGTGACTACTGCAGCCGTCCAGGTGCGGAACTGCAGCAGTCGGATGAGGTGGGAATAGTGAAAGTGGTACGAATTGGGTAAATTCAAAACATATTTGACGTAAGCTTGGTAAGAGATGTGTCAGGATGGCAGTGGTGGGGAAAGACGGAGAATGAGGGAATTACTTTGCGCTGACTTGACTCGGAAAGCAAGATTTGGAGTCACCTGGACTGCTGGGTACATCTGGGGTTTGCCAGGGCCACTTGGAGGGGTTCTCTGGATCCCCCCAGCTGTGGGCTATGATGTGACCACCATGTCTGCTTACATCTTCTGGTAAGAAACGCATCTCCTTCTGTGTGGCGTCCAATTTACAAGAGCACACGGTCCTGGGGTCAGTGACGTCCTGTCCTTCCCTCTCCTCACGTTTGGAGCAGGAGTGGTGTGCCCCATGCCCTCTAAGGCCCCACCCTTCAGAAGAGAAAGACCACTGAGACGCCCAGTCGGTCAAGCTGTGGTTCTCCAGTTCTCTGTGCAAGGATCCTACGGGGCCACCGTACCAAAGAGACGGCATCTTGACCTGCAGGGATTATGTCATCTATCAGGGAAGACACCACAAAAACAGTAAAAGTCCAAGGAGAGTGCAGGAGAGGAATAACAGAGTAGACCAGGCGTGGGTTCGCTCCCCGCCAAGGAGAAAGGTCTGGGGGCACTGGCTGACATGTCAGGGAGTTCGGACGTTACCCTGAGGGCAGCGAAGAGTCTGCCTGTAGTCTGAGGGGTGGAGAGGAAACCCGTTCTCTGGGGCCGTGGGGATCATTTGTACGTTGCTGGGTTAGAGCCGTGTGCTGACGGAGCCTCTGGCAGGAGGCCTGATGCTCTGCCCCCCCACCCCGAAAGTGGCTTTGTCTGGCTCTGAGGAGGGTTTCCTTCTGCGTCTTAATGGAGTTGCCCCTCCTCCTTTCTACAAAGGGGGGGGGGGAGAGCTTGGGCCTGCCAGTAGCTGAGATGTGTTTTATTTTTTAAAGAGCTCTCTGTTCCCTCTATATCGTCTGTCGGTGGGATTTCTACCAATGCCCTCAAACTCGCCTCCACGGCCTCATTTCTGAGCAGCTCCTCCGTAATGGGAATGGGGTGCGGGGGGTGCAAGGGGTCAGGAAGAAGGCAAGGAGGGAAGAGGCTGGCAGGGATCATAGACCATTAGGATGCTGGTGACCTCAGGAGCCCCCTCAGCTCACCCTATTTCAGCCACGTCGATTCCTCCCCTTGTGGGGGGCTCCTTGGTCAATTAAGAAGGCTCTCCATCACTTAAATGGTCAGTGACAGTCTGATGCAGACACCGCGGGCAGCCGCAGCTCACTGAGCAGTAACTGCATTAGCAGCCACGTAGGACTTTCCATCAGTCGCACCTTATGGAACTCATTTGTGGGCTTATTAATCCCCAAATCACTCCCCACAGGGATTCATCTCCATACGGGAGTGCCGGCCGTGGACTAGGGAGCCCATTGCTCCTCGACCAAAGCAGTTTAGTGTTAGGGAAGGGACTGGCCTCTGGAACCAGGGAGACCCCGATTTGAATCCCTGCTTTTCCACTTCCAAGCTGTGTGGCCCAGAGCAAGTGAGTCAACCTCTCTGAGCCTCAGGGACTCCTTCACAAAACAGAGAGACTGATTGGTCACAACCCTGTCACTGGACTGAGGTCAGAATTATTTGGGGCCATGCAGACTGCTCAGCAAATACTTATTTCTATAGTCAGCTAGTAAGTGCTACAAACCCAGCAGCCACCAGGGTCACACGGATGAAGTAGGCTGGGATTGATTGGCACAGAGAAAAACGCCATCCAGGGGACAGTTACTGCTCAGCTACAACCCACGTTATTCAATGATATCCAGGTCCAGTGTTATGAGAGCCAGTGTTTTGTTGTTTTTTGTTCCAGAAGGAGCCAGCATATAGTGTTAAATATTACAACTTTTAACTGTTGTTAAAGGATTTAAGATTTTTTAAATTTTTTGCAGAGGGGCAGAGGGGTGGGTATATAAAACATATGTGAGAAAGCTGACCTTTTGCCACCTCTGGGTTCTCCTTTCTGCAAGAATTGATTTAAAACTGTGTCCTAAATATAAACAGCTCCAGGCTGCCAGGCACAGACCGCGCTGGGGGTGCATGCACTCTGCCCGCGGCCGGGCAGGAGCAGCGGGGGTCCCCCTTCCAGTGTCCAGCATCCAACTGAAATAGAGAGGTGGGGCAGGGGTTGGACACAGGCACTGTGTCGTGTGCTGTGGCAGAGGGTCCCCAGGAGGTGACCAGCAAAATGGCGACGTCCACATCCAGGTGTCCAAATCACCCACGTGTGCCGAGCTCACCACTGCTGCCACTGGCTCCTCTGTCCTCTTCAGACTTGAACCAAGTGGGAACACTCTGGGGTAACCATAGCAGCCGGGAAAGCTTGACTTTCTGACGGGAGGATGTCTGAGCATTCATTTGCAGGGTCAAATTGGTCTCCTAAAATCAGCTCTCTTGCACCCGACCGTATCTGAAATGTCTTTTGCCTCTATTCCCTTTACCCATAAATGTTTGCTCTGATACTCAGTTTAATAACTCAGCAGGTGTTGAGTCCTCGGAAGTAGATAGGATACTAATTGCTAGTAAACGTGAAGATGTTTTTCTCACACCGAAGATTAGTAAGCAGTCCTGAGTTTGACCTTTTCCTTAATTCAATAATTCATTCAATAAATACTGAGTGTCTACCACACACCAGGCATTATGCAAGCAGCCTTGGGTAGTCAGAAAGTTCTGAGATCAAATCCAGGCTTTGCTGCTTGCTCAGAGGGCCTCAGTTTCCTCACGTGTAAAGCGGAAATGGTAAGTGTCATTTGATAGTCAAAGGGTTCCACAAGGCGGTGTCTACTCATAGCTAGTGTTCAGTATCTACTGGCCACCAAATGGTCATTCATCTCAGCCACTGGGGTTGCTTCCGTTATCCCCACTTCTAATAAAGGTAGGAACTGAGTTTTCGAGCAACAAATTAACTTGTCCAAGGTCACACGCCCAGCAAGTGCTAGAGCCGGGAATCAGCCAGTCACCAAAGCCCACTGTCCTTCTACCAAATCACCCTGCCAGGGGCAAAGCCTTCCTGGCCTCCCAGCTTTCCTGTCCGAGAGAATTAGGAGCGGACCTAAGTTTGAGCTCTGTGAGGACTCCAGGGGGTTTGCGGCTGAGGAGTCAAGGAGTGCCCGCCGGCTCTCTCCTGCTGGAAGTGTGCGCAAGGGTGAAGCTCAGGGTGCTGAGGACACAAATGCTCCTTACAGGGAAGTGCTATCATTCAGTAAATACTTATTCAGTCTCTCTCTGAGCCAGGCCACGTCCTTGTCCCTGGGAACACGGCAGTGAACCGAGCAGAGCAGCCTCCCTCAAGGCGCTTACAAATCTGCCACTGTGTTGCCGACGGACAGATCAGCTGCTGTAAACATGAGGTTTCAGACACCCCAATCAAAATGAAGCAAAAGATATAGCTGGAAATGCATTTGGGACCCGCGTCCGATGGCCACTGGGGTGTTTGGTCACTAATGAAACGGTGTTGTGCTGCTTATCGACAAGCAACTTGATTTTGCCTTTGGTGTGTATCCATGGTTAGGGCAACAGAAGATAAATTAAGGCACCAGGTTATATCAACAAACCCCATCTTGGGACAAGAGCCTGCTCTCATCTGAAGGCACTAACAATGCATTTCCAGGAGGGAGGGAGATGGTTTTAGCAAACAGTGCATTTCCAGGAGGGAGATTGTTTTAGCAAACAGTGCATTTTCAGGAAGGAAGATTCTTTGGGCCATTTCTGCTTCTCTGTTTACTCTCTGTTTAGACCAAGTACCTGATAATTGGGCTCATGCAGAGAAGGAGCTAGAGTCTGCTGCTTGTTTGCTTGGAACATTGGAGAAAGCCAAAGTGGTTAATGATGATGGTAACTACCACTTAGTGAAGACTATTTGCCAGCCATGATAAATGCCTTACATACGTTATCTAATTTAATCCTCCCAAACAACCCAGTACAGTTGAAGGCGCAATTATTCCTATTTTACACATGAGGAAATTAAGGCTCATCGAGGTCAAACCCTTGTTCAAGGTCCCACAGCTGGGAATTGGCAGAGAGGGCAGTGAACCCCATTTGATTCTCTCTAGAGCTGTGGTTCTCATCCAGGGGCAATTTTAATTATTGTTTTTAATCATCTTTTATTTTTCAATTACAGTTAACATACACTATTATATTAGTTTCAGGTGTACACCCCAGCGATTAGACATTATATAACTGACTAAGAGATCATCCCAATAAGTCTCATACCCCTCTGACACCCAGGCATAATTATTAGAATACATAGTATTGCCTATAGTCATCCATGGGCAATTTTGACATCCCCCCCCCCCAGGGGATGTTTTGGAAAGTCTGGAGACTTCCTTGGTTGTCACAAATGGGAGGAGGTTGGTACTGGCATCTAGCAGGTAGAGGCCAGGGCTGTGCTAAACATCTTACAATGCACAGGACACCCCCACAGTGCACGATTACCTGGCCTAAATGTCACTAGAGCTCCCACTGAGAACCCCTACTGTGGAGCCCAGTGCTTCCCACTGCCCTGCCCCCTTCACTCGAAGTCTCTTGGGCAGGCACTTCTTGTTGAAGCATTTTGCATTTTATAAAAGATTCCCAATCTCTGTTGAAGTGTTGTGTTTACATCCTTGCTTGCTCTGTTTTTATCTAAGAACTTGTGATGGAACGACTCAGATCAAGCTGTTCCCAGGCAAAGCTTTTAACGAACAACAGAACAAGGGAAACCCCGGTGGGTTTTACAGCCCCCGGTTCAGCTGAGGTTCAAGCTCACTAATGCCGGAAAGGAAGTCATAGAGTCTTGTAGACTGCAGGACCAATGTTAATAGCTTCACCTTTAAGTCAAGCCAGGCTTTATTTTTATAGCTAGTCCTTTGGTAGCAACTCGATTTATTAAGACATTTTTAACAAGTGAGAAAAAAATAATAATAAAGGACACCAGCACATATGATTCTTGTGCTATTTGTAAATATAACTTGGACTCCTCATGTGCCTATAGGCATACTACATATGCTCTAAGAATGTAGTCTGCTGTATGTTTTAAAACTGACTCTCAACTCAGAACATTTGGTCTTATAAACGTGGTCCCCAAGTTATGTGATCGGCCGAAGTTGGGATGACTAGAGAAATACATTCCCACCTGCCAAGGGAAGAAATTCCTCAAACGATATGGGTCTTGGATGGTGCTTTTGCTTACCCACAAGGACAAGTAACTTAGGGCAAGATAAAATCGTGATTGGACTTAAGCTACACATTGGACAAGAGGGACCTGAGAGACCTATACAGGAACTCTCCATCCAACAGCAGCAGAATGCACGCTCTTGTCAAGTGCACATGGAACGCTCTTTAGGACATATCATCTATCAGGGCCACAAAACAAGTCTTAACTCATTTAAGAAAATTAAAGTCATCTCAAGCATCATTTCTAACCACAATGGTGGTTAGGAATTAATCTCAAGAAGAAAACTGGAAAATTCACAAATATGTCAAGATTAAACAATGTACTTCTGAACAACCAGTGGGTCATAAAGAAATTTAAAAAAAGAAATAAAAAATATCTTGAAACAAATGAAAATGGAAACACAACATACCAAAACTTATGGACTATGTTGCGTTTTTTTCTCTTTACTCCCAGTTTATTTTATTGAGTCAGTATAGGAAACTGGTTAATAGCACAGATTTAAGAGTGAGACATCCCTGAGTTTGCATCCTGACTCTATCGATTATTAGCAATGTGACCAAGGGCAAGTCCTTAAACCTCTCTGAGACTTAGTCTTCCAATTTGTAAAACAATGAAAATAATAAACCATCTCTAAGTACTATAAGGAATAATAAGGGAGGTAAGTAGGAAGTACTTAACAATGTCTCATTGAGTGCTTGCTGGGACATAGCAAAAGCAATTCTAAGAGGGAAGTTTATAGTAGCAAATGCCTACATTAAGAAAAAAGAAAGACCTCAAATAAACAATTTAACTTTACAACTCAAGGAACTAGAAAAAAAGAACTAGCTAAGCCCAAAGTTAGAAGAAAAAAGGAAATAACAAAGATCAGAGCAGAAATAAATGAAATTGAAAATCAAAATACAATAGGAAAAAAATCAGTGAAATGAAGAGCTGTTGTTTTTTTTGTAAAATAAACACTAGACAAGTCATTAGCTAGACTTCCCAAGAAAAAAGAGCGAGAATTCGAATGAATGAAGCTAAAAATGAAAGCAGGAGGCATTACAACTGAATCCACAGATTCAAAGAATCATAAAAGACTACTATAAACAAATATATACTAACAAATTAGACAACCTAAAAGAAATGGATGAAGTCCTAGAAACATACACCCTACCTAGACTGGATCATGAAAAAATGGAAAATCTGAACAGACCAATTACTAATAGGAGAATGAATCAGTGATTGTAAACCTGCCAACAACAACAAAACAGAAGTTCCAGAATCAGGTGGCTTTGCAGATAAATTATACCAACATTTAAGGAAAAACAATACCAATCCTTGTCAACATCTTCCAAAGCAATGTAAGAGGAGAGAAACTTCCAAACTCATTTTATAAGGCCAACATTGACCTGATACCAAATCCAGACAGGGGCACCATAAGAAAAAAATAAAAACTATAGGTCAGTATATCTGATAAACATTGATACAAAAATCCTCAGTGATATATTAGCAAGCCAAACTTAACAATGCTTTAAAAGGATAATACACCAAGATCAAATGAGTTATTCCAGGGATATAGGAAGGATTCAGTACACACAAATTAATGTGGTAAACCACATTAATAAAATGAAGGATAAAATCGTATGATTGTCTCTGTAAATACAAAAGAAAAAAGAAAGTCAACATTCTTTCCTGATTAAAAACTCAACAAACTGAATGTAGAGGGAAGGTACCTCAACAGAATAAAGACCATATATGAAAAATGTATAGTTAACATCATATTTAATGGTAAAAGACTGAAAGCTTTTTTTGTAAGAACAAGACAAGGATACTCAGTCTCACAACTTTTATTCAATATAGTATTGGAAGTCCTAGCTAGAGCTCTTAGGCAAGAAAAAGAATTCATAGGCATCCAAATGATAAAAGAAGAAGTAAAATTGTCTCTACCTACAGATGTAATGACTCTGAAAACTCCAACAAAAAAAAATGTTAGCACTAAAAAACAATTTCAGTAAAGTTGCAGGATATAAGATCAAGACTCAAAAATCAGTTGTGTTTCTGCACACCAACAATAAACTATCAGAAAAAGAAATTAATAAAACAATCCTATTTACGGTGACCTCACAAAGAATAAAATACTTAGGAGTAAATTTAACTGAGGTAAATAATTTGTACCTTGAAAACTTATCAGACATTGATGAAAGAAATTGAATAGGCCAAAAATAAATGGAAAGATATCCCATGTTTATGGATTGGAAGAACGGATTGTTAAAATGTCCATACTACCCAAAACAATCTACAGGTTTAATTCAGTCTTAATTGAAAATATAAAAATCAATTCTAAAATTGCATAGAACCACAAAAGACTCCAACTAGCTAAAGAGATCTTGACCAAGAAGAAAAGAGCTGGAGGCATCATACATCCTTATTTCAAACTCTGTTAGAGAGATATAGTAATCAAAACAGTATGATATTGGTGAAAATACAGGCACATAGATCAAGATACCCTTGTACACTGTGGGTGGGAATGTAAACTAGTGCAGTCAATAAGGAAAACAGTATGGAGGTTTCTTAAGAAATTAAAAAATAGAACTACTATATGATCCAACAATCCCACTTCTGGGTATATATCTAAAGAAAATAACATTATGTCAAAAGATATCTGTACTCCCGTGTACATAACAACGGTGTTCACAACAGTCAAGGTATAGACACTTCCTGAGTGTGTGTTGACAGATGAATGAATAAAGAAAATCTGTTATGTCTATAAAATGGAATATTAGTCCACCTTTGAAAAGAAGGAAATCCTGTCATTTGCAACAACATGGATGAATCTATAGGGCATTATGCTAAGTGAGATAAGTCGCCCAGAGAAAGACCGAATGATATCACTTCTATAGGGAAACTAAAAAAAAAAAAAAAAAAAATCTAATTCATATAACCAGAAAGTAGAAAAGTGGTTGCCAGGAGCTAGGTATGGGAGAAATTAGGAGAGATTAATATAAAAACGGTTCAAACATTCAGCTGTAATATGAATAGGGTCTGAGGATCTAGTGAATAACAAGGTGATCATAGTTGATAATACTGTATTGTTGATAATAATTGAAATTTTCTAAGAGGGTAGAACTTAAATGTTCTCCCCCCCCCTAAAAATACCTCCACAAATATGTGAGGTGACCAATTTGTTAATTAATTAAATGGGGGTATCCTTTTATACTGTGTGTGTATATATACTATACACACACACAAAATTGTCACATTGTACACTTTAAATATCTTACGATTTTATTTGCCAGTGAGACCTCAGTAAAGCTGGGGCAAAGAGATTATATCACTAGTGTTACACAACTGAGGATACGGTGAAGCGTGTTTGCTGCTGTTCCTCATTTTACAGGATCCTGTACATTTTCACATCTATTATTGCATTTCACTGTGGAAAGGACCTGAGACATTATCCCTACTTTAAAGAGGGGTAAACAGGCTCAGAAAGATTGGCAGACTTGTCCACGGCCACTGGACTGGGCTCTGGCAGAGAGAGCCACCGTCCTGGGCTATTTCCGCTGTCATCCCTGGTCCCTAGAGTGAATGTGAAAGGCCAAGGCCGAGCCAGTCAGCCTGCCTGCAGCGGCTGCGCTGATGGGAGGAGCCTGTGAATAATTTTCTCACCTTTGCTGTGCCTACACTTCCGAGTCCTTCCTTTTTCATCTATCCGGGGTCAGACCTGCTGTACAGTCCGTCCAGTACAACGGGAGCCGCTTACCGCATGAAACCATTTACATTTAAATTAATTAAAATGAAATCAAATGAGAAATTCAGTTCCTCGGTCACACTAGCTACATTTCCAGTGCCAACAGCCACATGCTGCTAGTAGCCACCATATTGGACAGTGTAGAAAGTATCCCTTCATTGACTGACACTGAACCAGAGTGATTGGTCTAAGGAAATAAAACCCGTGGGACATGTAGTATTTCAAAAAGCCGTCCTTTAAATAAAAACTAGGTCTTTGCCTTTTAAGGAAGAAAGTTTAAATGTTTGTCATGAACCCCACTCTCAGTCCTATATCAAGCAGGGGAATATTTTCCTCTTGCTAATTTTGGTGACAGTCCTGCAGGATGGGTATTATTCCCATTCTGTGGATGAAGAAACCGAGGTTTAGTTACTCGACCAACATGTGTGTATCTTCTACGTAGCAGAGCATGAATGCACATTCACATCTGCTCCCCAAGCCTGCGCCTCTACTTCATTTTACACCGTGAACCCTCAATAAAAACAAGAGCTTTTGACTGTAGCCCCAAGTCAACGTCTTTTTGAATAAGATATACTCTCTAAGATCATCACTTACGAGGATTATCATCAGCAATTTGGAGCTATCAGATGGATCTGAGTGGATAAACAACAGCAGAATCTCACAAGACGCACGCGGTGCTCAACATCCCTGAGTCCTTTCCTGGGGCCCTAATCCTCCACTCGTCCCTGTCACCTACACGCTTCCTGTACATGCTCGAGTTACGAAATGCCACTCAAGTCCCACACCACCATTGTTTCTTAACGACTCTGCGCCTTTCTTTCAGCCCTTGGAACAGATCCACCGTGGACTGGCAGGGGTGACACTTAACGTTTACTCTTAAGGGCGCCAGAGCCGGGCTTGGCTGCCTGTCCGTGGCCTGGTGTTAGCTGAACCATATGTCCTAATGGCGCATCTTGCTGGCCCAGATGGCTTTCTCAGCGTCAGATGATTAGAATCAGAACTCCAGATCCCGAGCCCGCCCTTTCAGGAGAAAGAGGAGAGTCATCAGTCAGGCAAATCATTGTTAGAAGTGGCCATCTGCGAGAAGCAGGACCTAATTTTTTGCAAGTGAGCCGCCAAATGGAATGCATAAGGAAAATTTCTTTCGGGCCCTGAAATTACATAGGCAAGGTCACTACAAAGTCATTTAAAATTGCATCTCAAGACAGTTCGATGGTAGAGGACCTCCCTGCTGATTTATTGCTTACTCTTTTAACTTTTTAAAAAAGATCAGCAGATTGATTGTGCCGCCTGTAGTCGGAGACGTGCTTACTTTTTCTCAGGGCTGATTCATAAAACATCGCTGACCTGTTTTCGGCATTCTCCCCCCCCCTGCGCCAGGGGGCTTCTCTGCAGTCTGTAGCGCGAAGTGTTCAGCTCTAAGTGAAAACAATATACGCCACCTTCTCGGCAGATGACCCCCCGGAAGGGGGCATGGCCAGGAAGTCTCCCAAATGAACTAGAACCCCTCCAGCTATAGCACTAAGGAAAGCAAAGAAGCAACTTCAAGTGGGCTTCTGGAGACTTCTGTACTGATGACCATGAACTGTTCAGGTCAGAGCCTTCCAGACAACATAGCAGGTGTCCCTTCTACCTCTGGCGAGGCTCCCAGTTCTGTTCTGGTCTCTCTGGACCCCAGGAACCCCCCCCCCTCAGTGCACTCACTTGGTTCCTCATTCAGAGTAGCCCCACCCCCACCCCCACCCCCAGGCACTATCTCGGACAAAACTCAATCTCTGAGCCCTCCATATATTTGGGGTGTGAGTCATCTGGAGGGGAGAGTGACAAGCAAACCCCTTGGGTCTCCCCAAATCCCTGCAAAACTATTTCTACTTTTGTTGCTGCTCATTAGCAAACTTGCAGGCAGCTGTGGTTCTGGCTGCTAATAATAGCTCAATGATTTCATTTTTTTTTTTTCTGGGTTTATTCTTTCGTTCGTGTTTTTATTTCATTTTATTTTATGCTGACAAAATGGCCCCTATCCAGCTAATTTATTTAACAGGTCGGGCAGGCGCGACGCTCCGAAGCAGGGAGTGAGAAAAGAGAGAGTATTATTAATTTAAGTCTCATGGCTTTCTTCAGTCGTCACTGAGGCTGTGTTGCATTCTGCACACACACAGCTCTTGTACAAATTGCTGTTTATCGGAAAACACTCTTCTCTCTTTTCACGTGGTGGTGGTCACAAGCCGTCGGGGCCGAGAGTTGTTCCCGCTGCACTCAGCTGGACGTGAAGTCTCCCTCCGTGTTCAGACGAGGGGATGTTTAATGTGGTCAGTGACATTTTCCTAAGTCTGTTTATCACCTGCTGGTGAGAGCTCCTCTGAGACAATTTCAGATAAAAATTTTAAGAGTAATTATGCTTTATGAGGACATCGTGTCCTTCAGGCTTAATTTCACACAGTATTAAATCAATGCTCGGTAGTCCCTACTTTTCTGTCAGTGTTCAAGTTAAAGGGCACCCTATTAAAGCTTCCCATAATGAGCCAAGAAGTTGGTGCCACACAGCTGGCAGAAACGGACTCCATGCCCTTTGCCTAATTGTGCAAAGCCAACAACAGCACGGGAGATGTCTTGAGTCACCAACTCATACCAACAAGTGGCATGGAAAGCCCACACTCCGGGAAAAGAAAGAAAGAGGGGGGTGTTTTCTAATCAACTGTTGGGAAAGTAACGCCCCAGCCTCTTTAATTCCGAAGTGCCACAGGGCTATGGCTCGTCTTTTTGCTTTCATTCGCATGCTACTTGCTAGGTCCAGTCGGTGTCTTTCTCCAGGGTGGTGTTTTTATCCACGATCTCTTGAGGCCAGAGGTCACAGGCTAGCTGGGTCCCGGTGCCCATCGGGCTGCACCCATTAGAAAATGGCGGCCCTGGCCAGTTGGCTCAGTGGTAGAGCGTCGGCCTGGTGTGCAGAAGTCCCAGGTTCGATTCCCGGCCAGGGCACACAGGAGGAGCGCCCATCTGCTTCTCCACCCCTGCCCCTCTCCTTCCTCTCTTGTCTCTCTCTTCTCCTCCCGCAGCCAAGGCTCCACTGGAGCAAGGTTGGCCTGGGCGCTGAGGATGGCTCTGTGGCCTCTGCCTCAGGCACTAGAATGGCTCTGGTTGCAACAGAGCAATGCCCCAGATGGGCAGAGCATTGCCCCCTGGTGGGCATGCCGGGTGGATCCTGGTAGGGCACATGTGGGAGTCTGACTGCCTCCCCGTTTCCAGCTTCAGAAAAATACAAAAAAGAAAAAAAGAAAATGGCATCTCTCAGAGACCATTTTCTGCTGCTGGGAGGGACCCTGGGTACGAGAAGAGGACAGCATTATGTTTTCTTCTACTTCGATGTCTTATGTTTTATCATTCTGCTGTAGGCCAGACCACCCGTTACTTTTGGTTAGAAAATATATTAGCTCTTTACACACACACATACACACAGAGAAATGTGTTGACATTCACATAGACATGAAGATGGATGGATCCAGGGTCTCTGAAGGAGCTCTTGGGAAAGACTTGTAGAACCAGAAAAGATGGTCCAGGCTGCCTTGTAAGAGAGAAATAGACTTTTACCTGAAGGGTAGCCCCTATTGTCTTCTGGCCCTTTCTCATTACCTGTTACTTTTAGGATTGTTGCTGTGTTTGCAAAGGGTCTCAAGTAGTCATGACTGCATACGATTTCATCTCTTGCTGTGTGCTGAGTGTGCGTGTGTGTATACGTGTGCGCGTGTGCGTCTTCTGAGTGTCTCACTCAGACATGGCTGTTCTTCTGCACCTCACCAACTCCTGCTGTAGGTCAGTGTCTCAGTCTACCTAAATTCATCACCTCAAACATAGAATTGTTTATGTGCCAGTGTGTGTGGTGGGACGTGTGTGCATGTGTGAATACATGTGTGAACATCCTTTATAATGCACTATAGCCCTAATGTAGAAGTGGTCTAGCCCACTATCGGTCCGTGGGCCATTTGGTACCGGTCTGCAGAGAAAGAATAAATAACTTACATTATTTCTGTTTTATTTATATTTATGTCTGAATGATGTTGTATTTTTTAAAAATGACCAGATTCCCTCTGTTACATCCATCTAAGACTCACTCTTGACGCTTGTCTCGGTCACGTGATACATTTATCCGTCCCACCCTAAAGGCCGGTCTGTGAAAATATTTTCTGACATTAAACTGGCCCATGGCCCAAAAAAGGTTGGGGACCACTGGTCTAGCCCATTGCCCAGAGCCCTCAGTTGTCAGTAGAGAAAGGAAAACTAAACGTAGCCACCGCAGCAGCAGGGCTGAGATATTAACCGGATGTTGAGATTATTTTTTTTCCATAGGAAGTGACTTTTTTTTTCTCCTTTCAATCAACTCATTTGAATAGATTACTTAATTAGCATTGATTGTTTGTAAAATTCCCTATCCAGAAGTAACATTTTAGGGCCTGCAATTTTAAAGAAAGACAATTTAATGGGTGATAATCTGGTATAGAATTTTCAGATTGATTTCTTGGTAGTAAATGGTTCCTCCATTGTCATGCCTTCGCAACTCTCATTAGACACCAAGGCTTTTTTTAAATTTTTTATAATGCATTCATAACCATTAAAAAAGTTGTCTCCAGACTCCTGTCATTTGAAACAGGTCGTAACTTCAGGCACACACATTTAAAGGACAGCTATAGTTGTACTGTTTCATTAGCACGCTGAGAGAGTCAGTAGGTGCTGTGGAAGTTTATAGAGCTTGGTGGTTCCTGATGGGAAACTATTTGGCTGCACCGATCCCAAGAGTGGAGATAACCTTTCTCTTTGTCCACAAAGTTGCTTCATTTGTATTTTAGTCTGCCTGAGTCTTATTTATCAGCCTGATATATGGTTAGGGCAATATAGGGCCTCAGCAAAACCTGTTTACAATTCCCCTGCCTTCCTCTTTCTCCAAGAATGTCCTTGGAACTGAGCAATCTCATTGCCAAGGAAACTCGCTGACAGGAGAGTACAGTTAGATTCTATTTTCAACCAGCTATTTTGACCCTATTTAGAAGGTGGTACTTAAATGTGTTACTCAGAAGGAGCTCAAGAAAAATTTAAAAGTAAACAAAAACAAGCGTACTCACATTTCCGATGATATTTGAGCGGTTTTTATGCTTTTGGCTTTGTGGGAGCGAATAGTTTAAGAGCAGAGTTAATAGTTTAACTTCAAGCTTTGCTATGTTGAAGTTAGCAGGGTCGGTGTTGTGTTATATGGCCTTTGCCTGGGAATTTTTTTTTTTTTTAGCTAAAATTGGTCTAAAAAATGATCTCCTAGTCTAACCCTCTTATACTGTCAGGAGAGTTTAGATGTTCATATAATAATAACAACACTAATGTTGGTTTCATTAAAGAACTTTGTATGTATTGAGCAAGAGGTGCTCTATACAACAGACACGTTAATCCTCAGTTCTGGCTGCCATACCGATAAAGAAGGTAAGATTGGGCCTATCTTTATAAATAAGGAAATAAGTTCAGAAAACGCCAGTGTCTTGAGTCATATCACACACAGCAGGCTGGTGGCAGACTTGGCGGGACACCCAAGTGTGCCAAGAATGCCCTCTCAGATGAAGCTTTTGACTGAAGAAACAAACACATGCCCTCGTTCCTCGGAAGCTCTGTGGCCGGGGTGCCTTCAGGGTTTCAGGTCCTGCAGACAGCACTCTGAATCTCCAGCCAAGCGCTTTCTTCTCCTTTTCCTGCTCTCCTCCAGCCCCACAGTTTGTGAACTTTAACTTGATGCTTCCCTCATGTCACATCCTAGAGCTCACTATCCTTTCCCACCCTTCCCCATGCTTATATAACCCATATCTCTTCCTCAGCCTTTCTTAAGATGATCTTGTTGCTTCCACGATTCTGTGAAGAAAGTAATATTGGGTGCCTGCTCTGAGTCAGGAGCCGCACGGAGGTATATCAGTGAACCAGACGGACAGGTTCCTGTTTCAGGAGCTCATATGTTTGGGTGGAAGGGTCATTGGAAGGCACTAAGTGTAGATTCAGAAGACCAAGGCTAAACCAGAATGTCTAAGCTAGCAGATGTGGCAAGTGCTTGCTTTTAATTTGGCCTCTGCAGTGTCTTAAACATTGAATGAATTGGTAACATTATACAACCAAGAGATTCCATGTAGAACACCATCTGAATTTCTGGAGCCTCAGTGATGACCTGGGTCCACATTCCCATAAGGCACTAAATCCACAGTCCTTGTGATAATGAACCACATGTGTGCCCTTTGATGGGGTGGGGTCTCATTTGTATCTTTTTATGCCTAGAACTAAGAAGGCTCATTCACACAATCTGCTGATTCCTGTAGACACTTTAGATTTTGCAATCCCCTAAGTAAATAGTCCACAAAGTCGCTTCACATCCTGACACAGCTGTGGTTGTCTGGCTTCCCGTGACATCACAGTGGTCTCCTTCACAGATGGCCCCTGGGCCAGAGCCAACAGGCTGCCAAAGAGAATCTGCACCGGCTGCAGAGGAGACTGGATGACCACAGGGCGAGCTCAGAGCACATTCAGCACCTGGACAGCGACCCGCTGTTCTCACCCCCAAGGCCATTTAATGTACTCTTCAGGCCTCGGTGTTGAAGCTCCCGTTTGAATGTTTCAGGAGATTTAGTGCAAGTTCATAAAGCCAACAAAACCAGAAAATTAAAAATTATCTCTGGTAAGAGCCAAATGCATTAGAAGTGAATAAGGAGTAAATTGTTGACTCAAAACCGGCAGCAGAAGCAACAACATTTAACAGACCAAGCTCCCTGCATTTAACCTCTGCTCTCATTTAACAGATGAGAAACTGAGACCCAAGGAGATTAAGTCACTTGTCCAAGTTCATCTAACTGATGTATTCAAATCACTCAAATGTTGTAATGATTTTGGCTCATTTCTCAATTTGCCTGACCATATGGAGAAATGATTTGGGGATTGACAGAGGTCACACACACACACACACACACACACACACACACAGTGTAAAATTTCTTTTAAAAACAACAACAAAAGTCAATACCTCCATTGTCAAGGATTGAGCAGAAGTTTTTCATTGATTATCTAGATCTATTTTTATCATTTAAATGAAGTTTCATTATGATCAACTCAGCCATATTAAACCATGAAGGACAATGATCATGGGGTTTCACTAAAGAGTCAACACAGGGAATTGGGATTTCACACCAAAACCGAGTTGGTAAATTAATGCCAGAAAGACAAGGCATGCAGGTGTGAGATTGGTGCTTTGAGATTTCATCCCCATGTTAATTCTGATTAAAGAATATAATTTGGTTTAGAAAAACAATCTGTCAGGGAAAATTCTCTCTCCCCAAAAAATATCATGCTGAATTCTATAAGATTATGAGAAATATTTCACACTAGGCCAGAAATATCTCAAAGCTTCTTGAGTCTCCCTTTCTCATTTTCTTATGTTTATACTCAAATGTAGCCCGGGAACTCTCGAGCCAGAATAGCGGTCACCCAGGCAGTTAATGAGAATTCAGCCTGGACCGGAGGTCTTCCTGACGCTCAGGCTGCAGCGTAAGCTGCCTCAGTTCTGAGAGTAGAGTCCTCGTAGAGTGTGAGACTCACAAAGGAACCTCTAAACGAGCTGTCTGCTGCCTGGATGTGGAAGAAATAATTCCATGCTTGTCAAAATAGGGGTCTGTAATTTAAGACCCAGGACTGCACATATATGAAACTAATGGACCAGCCACTTGGTAAGGATCCTCTTGTCGGTGTCTGTGTGGTCACACTATGTTCCTGGCTCTCCCAGTTATCCCTGTTCTGGAACTGAAGAAACAGTTGTGTCCCCTGTGGGGACATAACATTCAAGTGGTGCGAGCAGCTAGCAGAGTGGTCGAGAGCATTGGGTCTGAACCCTGGCTCTGCCACTGGCTAGCCCCAAGACCCCTTTCTGCACCAAAGCCCCCTCACCTATAATGTGAAGACAGTGATGCTACCTCTCTCGTAGGCTTGTTAGAGGGTCAAACACATTATTAATACATTTGAAGCGTTTGGGACAGTCCCTGGCACATATTGGGTTAAATTAGGTTCGAGGTGGTTAAATAACATTTCAAAGTGTAAGCTATTGTTTTTAATAACAACAGCTAGCTAGAATTTTGAGACCTTTTATGTGCCAGGCACCAGTCCAAGAGTTTAGCATTTATTAAGTCATTTAATCTTCAGAATACACAAGGTATTATATACAGAATATGCAAGATAATTCTATTTTATTTCTATTTCCAGTTGAAAAACTGAGACTTAGAAATGTTAGTAATACACCCTGGTCATCCAGCTAGTAAGTCATAGAGCCCAAAGTTGAAAGTGGGCATCCATCTGTCTTTGGAACCCGTGGCCTCAACCACGATGCTGTAAAGAGATGAAACAAACTTTGTTCATCCTTCTTGAAGTCCAAGGTTAAACCCATGCACTGTAAATATGCCAGATCTCTGGGAGCCTGGGACAGAAGATGGGCACATGGATTGCTCCCTTGTTACCCAAAGTTTAAAGCCCGTGGGGCTGATCTAATCAAGCCATCAAATTATAGGTTCTCCTGGGACAAAATACACAGCCTCTTTAGTGAAGAAAATTCCATGGCAACTGACCCGTCTGGGGGTTTCTGGTTCTTCCTACTATCTTGTTTTCAGTTGCTCTCACCGGTGTTGCCTCCTCAGCTAGATTGTGAATTCTTGGCAAATGAGGCCATGTTTATACAACTGCTTATCTCCCAGGACGCCCATGATAAGTATTGGACACTCTAAGGTTCAGTAAATACCAATGAGGGGATTGATTTCCCTTACTCTGCACCTGAGAGCAATGATCCTCATTGCTTACAGATATTTTCACTAGTCAAGGTAGGAATGCTAGAGTCGTCTTTGGAGCAAAGTTGGGACTCTAGTGCTCTGTAATTCCTGTGACTATCAGTGGAGTAAATGACTTGTTGATAATAACACTATCAGCTCTCTTTCTGCCCCAGAAAGAAAGCTCTTTACAAAAGTGAGGCTCCGCTGATAAGCTTTGATTTCCAATCAAGAGGCTTGTAGGATAAAATAAAAATTGACTGTTGTTTGCTCTTGATTGTTTAATGGATTGTTTGCTGGGGTTTTGCTGGTGTGTTTTTTTATTGTTGTTGTTGGTTTGTTTGTTTTACTGATTGTGAAACGTGAGAAAGTCCAAAAGGAACCAGATATGCATAAAAAAGAGTAGAAAAATCATGTTCATACAGCAAGCCCACATAAAGTAATTGAAGACAATAGAAGCCCTAATGAGACACTCAGAAAGGGCCTTTTTCTGGCCACACAATGTAGGAACCGATCTTGCGGTGGAGAGATAAGACGGGTAATTACAGAGGAGTGGTGCCAGAGCCGGCCCTCCCCTTCCACCAGGACTTTCCTTCTGGAAGCTGCAGTGGGACTTGGAATAAAGAATGGAGTCAGACCCCCGGGGAGGGGGACTTAGGCATTTCAGAATGAGCGTTGGAAGGAACTCGCAGCTAATGTGTGCCCTCTATTAATGAATCATGCCTTTCGGCAAGCAACAGTATTTAGCTGGCCTCTGAGCTTCTGACATTCTGCCCTCCATTTTGCAGGGGAAAAGTCAAACTTGAGGTAGTAGAATTTGGAAGCTTCCCATTCAATTTGCTATGGATGGCATTGGTCACTATTAATTTAAATTTAAAAAAAAAAACAATGCTGGCCCTGCCGGTTGGCTCAGTGGTAGAGCGTCAGCCTGGCGTGCAGCAGTCCCGGGTTCGATTCCCGGCCAGGGCACACAGGAGAAGCGGCCATCTGCTTCTCCACCCCTCCCCCTCTCCTTCCTCTCTGTCTCTCTCTTCCCCTCCCGCAGCCGAGGCTCCATTGGAGCAAAGATGGCCCGGGCGCTGGGGATGGCTCCTTGGCCTCTGCCTCAGGCCCTAGAATGGCTCTGGATGCAACAGAGTGACACCCCAGAGGGGCAGAACATCGCCCCCTGGTGGGCGTGCCGGGTGGATCCCGGTCGGGTGCATGCGGGAGTCTGACTGCCTCCCCGTTTCCAGCTTCGGAAAAATGAAAAAAAAAAATTTAATAAAAATAAATAAATAAAAAATCAATGCTTCTTGTCTAGGCAGACTATACATCCTGGTTTGCCCAGATGGCTCCAGCTTATGTCTGTTGTACTAGTGTAATTAATAGTATCTTTCTTAAATGTCCTTGTTTGGATGATCAATAATACTCCATCTTCGTCGCAGTGATTCCGCTGCTCAGTATCTAGACTATAAAAGTTCTCGCTCATGCACAAAGAGGTTATTGCAGCTGTATTTGTGCTGTCACAACACAGAAAACCACCTAAGTGCCCACAAGAAGGAGAATGGCCAGATGAGCCACAGAGCATGCATCCTAAGAAGTATCATCTAGCACAGTGATGGGCAATCTTCTGAGCTTGGTGTGTCAAAATTCGCCAAAAAAACTGAGCATAACTTGGGTGGTATATCACTTCGAGAAGAAAACCATAATTTCACGATATTTGTAGTTTAAATAACAAAAATGTATAATTGTAATCTATAACTGTATTTAATAAACCAAAAACTAGTTATTTAATTTACCTGCTTAGTGACTTCTTTGTTCATCTGTCAGTCGGTTTCTTTTGTTGGTCTTGATATTATTAAACTTGTGTGGGGTGCCGTGAACTAAGATAAGTGAGAGAGAGGGGGAATTCTTTAACTAACCTGCCTATTAGTGACTTTTTTGTTGCTGAATTTCATTGGATAAATCTTCAGTTGAAGGTTGGTATTTTGTACGCTTCAAGCCCAAGCAAGCGCTACTAACTTCATCTGTCAATCTGTTTCTTTTGTTGGTTTTGATATTATTTAACACTGAGAATAAGGTCTCACAAAAGTATGTAGAGGGAAAAATTGTGAGTAAAGCCATTGCTATATTTTTTCAGGGTGCTAAAACTGTCTGGTAATCGGTTCCAGGCACTCCAAATTTCCTGTTCATAGTGGCACTCTTCTTGATTCTCCAAGAGGCACCTTTCTAGATTCTCAAACTTTGACCCCAAGTCGACAAACACCTGAGCCCAGATGCTGTCTTGAAATTCTGCCAGTTGCATCTTATGTAAACTAAGATGGCTGCCGCTATTTCTAATGGCGGGAAACGGCACCCATAGCACAGGCCCTTGCCTCTCCCAGCCTCCCCCTCACTTATCTCAGTAATGATGGTCAATTAGAAATCCACGACACCCCAGAACAGTAGATTGAATGATGGTTGCTGTGGTTATGTGGTTGCTGGTAATGGTGATCACAGGGCCCCCAGAGATGCGTCCCCTGGGGCAATCCGCTGCTCCCTGCTCCGCCGGCTGGAAGTGAGGTCAAAGATCTCCTAACGGCCTAACCAGAAGTCCCAGAACTAGATGCTCTGTGCCGGAGTTCTGTTGTTTTGGCCTCCAGACCTCCAGCAGAGAGTGTCTACACACAGCAAATGTTTTATCCTCGACTACTGCACCTGGCAGTGCAGGAGCTGAGGATGAAATGTCCTTCTCGGCATGCGGCCCCATACTTCTCTGGTATGTGGCCGCATGCGGCCGAGTGTCACCGAAAATGGCTACGTGTGTCAGTGCTGACATGCGTGTCATAGGTTCGCTATCACGGATCTAGCAATTAAAACCTTGTGCTTGATACGTATGTATGGAAATGAATAAATCTCCTAGGCATGTCATAAGGGATAAATATTTTTCAGAATATTGTCCAAAATGAAAATATTTAGGGTAAGTGGGATAAAAGTGATGGGTTGGAATTTGATACGGTGGTCAAGGATGATATTAACTGTCACATATCAGCTTTTTCACAAGGACACTATAATCTCATATTGCTTGTGGACTTGATCATTGATTTTAAATATTATTTTAAATTTGAAACAGTGTTTAAGAGGTGATGTCACTCAACTCATTGGAAGTGAGGTAATAGGGGGGCCCAGAGAAATTTTCTAGGGTCACATCATGAGTATGCAGTCTGAGGCCCAAATGGGTCTCCTGACACCCTGTTTCTTATTTGATGACTGGACAGTGCTCTCCTCCAAGGTTTATACAGATTTATTAAATTGACTTAACTTCATGGAAATGAATGGATGGACACAAACTTAACCATGCTGATCAAAGTTTAGTTCCTCTAAACCCCAGACTAAAAAGTAACAGTCAGGGCTGCTAAGCTCATCAGTGCACCATCCAGAATGGCGGCCACCTCACTTACTCTCTGGAGTCTGCTTTCTGGTTTTGTCTGACCCTAATTCTCCAGCACGTGTCACTTTGATGTGGACGTGAGGGTGGCCATTAATGGTTAGAAGAAGTGGCAAGTGTGTGGAGAGTAAAAATTTTCTGACCTAGCCTTATTGCAGTGACCATGGGGTCACCTGCCTTGGCTGTGTCACTGTCTGTCCCCGAGTAAGCAGCATGCTCATGGCCTTTTCCTCCCAGGCAATGCCTCGGGTCCCAGTAAAACCTGCTAATATGTAGGCAGCTGAAAGCAGCTACCACACGGTATCTCCCTGGACTGTTTGCATGTTAACAGAGATCAGGACCGGAAGCTGCATCTGGAGGTGCTTTACCGGCAGAAGCCTAGACTTCAGGCGGCTGATGGGTATCAATGAAAGGATTCGTGCAAAGGACTTCATTGGACTTTACTTTCGCCTGCCTCATTTTCTTGAAATGATACCAAATGACTACACTTTCTGTTACTCATGAATACACACACTAGTAATAATTGTCATCAACGTGGTTGAACTTAGAACCTGGTACTTTTATGTGCATCGTGTCACCTAATGCACAGAACAACATCATGAGAGATTATTTGATCTCCATTGAATAGACGAATACTGAGAAAAAGACTGGCTTCTGAAAACTCAGCACCTTGGAAAGGTCACACCAGAGGAGACAGAGCTGGGTTGGAACCAGGAAGCCTGATCGGAGTCTCAGCGCTCCCCCACCATTCTGTATTGATACACCTTAGTGATGACGGAGTACGTTTTTTTTTTGTTTTGTTTTGTTTTTTTGTATTTTTCTGAAGCTGGAAACGGGGAGAGACAGTCAGACAGACTCCCGCATGCGCCCGACCGGGATCCACCTGGCACGCCCACCAGGGGGTGACGCTCTGCCCACCAGGGGGCGACGCTCTGTCCACCAGGGGGCGATGCTCTGCCCCTCCAGGGCGTCGCTCTGTTGTGACCAGAGCCACTCTAGCACCTGGGGCAGAGGCCAAGGAGCCATCCCCAGCGCCCGGGCCATCCTTGCTCCAATGGAGGCTCGCTGCGGGAGGGGAAGAGAGAGACAGAGAGGAAGGAGAGGGGGAGGGGTGGAGAAGCAGATGGGCGCTTCTCCTGTGTGCCCTGGCCGGGAATCGAACCCGGGACTTCTGCATGCCAGGCCGACACTCTACCACCGAGCCAACCGGCCAGGGCCCGAAGTACATATTTTGATTCCACGAAATAGAATGTAATTCAATAAAATACTATGTAAGATGTTATTATATGCAATTAGCTATGTGGGGGCTCATTTGCATACTTTGATTCCAGGCACACCAAACAGGGGGTGGGGACACATTCTCTGAGAGTTGTTAGTAGAATTCCAGGAACTGGGTGAGTCAGGGCAACGTTTAAAAGCTGCTTTCCCACCTGCTCCGCCCCGTGCACCTTCTCTCATGGTTTGACAGTTCGCAGGCTTGCACTCCTACTTGAGAGACATGCAACTTCAGATCTCACACCGTTCACCACTCAGGGAGCGCACACATGGCTTCCTGAGCCTCTGACGGGTGTGGTGAGAGGGTATGGCTGCGACCCAGCTGACGAGTCCTGCAGAATTCAGAAAGGGTGATAGCTGGGGCCCCACTGGCAGGTGATGGACGGCATCACCCTGGAGAGCACAGAGCTCTCTGCTCACTCCCGTTTCCGCGGTCTTAATTTACGACTGGGACTTGGCCCTTCCTTTGGACTTACAGGAAAGCTTGAGGGCTGAATGGCTGAGCTCACCATGATCTATGTGGAAGGCACATCTCAGCTTCTGACCTCCATCCAGGGACGCCTGCCGCCCCTCCCAACCCAGTAGCCGCAAGTCCTTTCCCTAGAGATTGGCAGCTCTCATTGTCAAAATCGGTTTGCTAAAGGAATGAAGGGTCATATCGTTCGATCTTCACTCAGCCTGTAGATCAACTTTCTCAACTGCCTTTGCTTTGTAGACTGTTTATCCCTCTTCGTTATTGTTCAGTCCCTTTTACAAATGTTTAAAGAAAGAGTCTGCATGCTGGGGACTTACTGCCGCAAAGAAAGGAAGAAAGAAAGACTATCAGGTCAAGGTCGACAGGAGTGAATGCAGTGCAGAGCCAGAGAGGTGTCTGGAATGGGGCAGGCACTCAGGCAATCGTGTTTGTGATTTGAACTAAATCCACGTTGCTCCCAGTCTGAGATTTTGGATTATAACATCCAAAGTCATCATTTTCTAACAAGAAACACTGCATAATCTTGATGTTATTAGCACCCCATCCTAACCAACTGAGCTAACCAGCTGCCCTAACACCACATAATCTTTCTTTCTCTTTAGTCATGTGTTTTTGCTTTTTTTTTTTTAACATCAAGTTCCAAGGGGCTATCCAGAAGGAAATCAATGAGCCTGGATTTTTATTTTTTTTTTTTGAGTAATTAAGAACTGCTTCAATATATATTTTTTTTAAGTATGAAAATGATATTCAAGTCAAACTTTTCCAAACACATTTCATGGACACCCAGGCCCACAGGTCGACAGTTTTGTGGTCAGATTCACTTGGGGGACTCTGCTCCTTTCAGCCTTAGGGACACCGAGAATACCTACACCCGGTCAAGGTGTCTGTTTAACTCGCTGTTTCCCGCGCTCATCTCATCAGCAGCCGTGCTCAAGGGCAGCTGCTTTCGGGAGGGGACAGGATCACATCTCCGCACAGGGAGACCACTGCTTCGACTGCGGATCAGGGTCTGCGATGCGGGACAGGTTCCAGACAGCGTTAGTGACAAATAACCTTTTCCCAGGATTTTAACTGATCGTTTAAGTTCCTCCTTGGAATGGTGCGCAACCACAAAAACGTCGCCCCCCTTTGCTGCAAGGAATATATATTATATAATACTGTGCTCACTCCCCCCCCCTTGAGACTGGAAGGATGATCTTAAAAAAAAAAAAAAAGTTCTTTTAACTTTTTCTGTGTCTCTCGGAATGCCATGTACGTCCTGAGACTGGGCAAATATTATCGAAGAGCTTTGTCATCACCCAGGTGACCTTTCTATTCAGTTCATTCATTGTGTTTAGCTTTAACGCCACTCCACTTTGGAGAGTGAATATTAACACAAATTGGTCACGTGGCTCTTTGGTGTTTGCTTAGCTGAACGCAGCTTTTCTTTTCTTTTTTTTTTTTTCTTCTGTATTGTATGGTAGTTCTATTTTGAACGCAGCTTTTGGAGGAAGCTTTCCAGAAAGAATTCCAATAGAGTGTCTGCATTGCCTCTGGTATTTATTGCTTCCAAAGAGTGACTCCTCCCGTTCTATGTGAGAAACGGTGGAGCCGCAGAGCAGATGAGCCCTAATTTATGCAGGTGGAGCCACGCTGGTATTCGCCTGGCATACCGAGTGATAATGCAAATAAATAAAAATCACGTCTACAATGGTCAACAAACTTAAGCTATTAGTGGGAGGACCCTGAACTGGTTCATCTGGTCAGGTTAAAGCTTTCTTAATGCCCTCTGCATTGCACTGGGAACCAGGCCTGATACGTTCAATTATGTCAAGATAGGCCCTGGCCAGTTGGCTCAGCGGTAGAGCGTCGGCCTAGCGTGCGGAGGACCCGGGTTCGATTCCCGGCCAGGGCACACAGGAGAAGCGCCCATTTGCTTCTCCACCCCTCTGCCGCGCTTTCCTCTCTGTCTCTCTCTTCCCCTCCCGCAGCCAAGGCTCCATTGGAGCAAAGATGGCCCGGGCGCTGGGGATGACTCTGTGGCCTCTGCCTCAGGCGCTAGAGTGGCTCTGGTCACAACATGGTGATGCCCAGGATGGGCAGAGCATCGCCCTCTGGTGGGCAGAGCGTCACCCCATGGTGGGTGTGCCGGGTGGATCCCGGTCGGGCGCATGCGGGAGTCTGTCTGACTGTCTTTCCCTGTTTCCAGCTTTAGAAAAATGAAAAAAAAAAAATTATGTCAAGATAGATCCAAGGTCAATATTGGCCATCGCCCTTATAACACAAACAGGAACGACAAAAACAACGCTTAATAATTGAGGATTTTGCAGATTACACAGTCTCACCATCATTCTCTCTCTAGCCTGGCAGAATCACCTGAGTTAACGGATTTACAGGACTCAGAGAGGTTACGTGGCCTGTGTATGGTCACACAGCTAATACATAGCAGAGTTGGAACTTACTCACTGTATCTCCGTTAAATTGTACCATCTCATTCCTCAGAGCTCCTGTTTGATTGGATATAACCCACCTCTTTGGGGGTATCTGATACATTCTGTAGAGTTTTCCAAGGGGGAATCATTTGGAAGGGAGTTTGGACTGTGTATGTTGAAGTTGGGTAACCCCATTATTTAGCAAAGAACCTCTGCAGTGCTTACTGCCCTAGAAGGGTTCTAAGCACTTTGTAAATACCAAGTTGTGGGTCTCGCTTACCAGTCCTACAAGGCAGCTATAATTTTGCTCCCTTTCACAGACGTGGAAACTAAGACCAGAGAAGCTAAGTCACTCGCCTGGGGACACAGAGCCACCAACCTGTGAGGACTAGGATTTGCAGGCAGGTCTCTGGCCCCAGATCCTGAGTTCTTTGCCCCCACCTCTTCCTCCTTTCACCCCCTCTATTTACGCAAGTGTGGGGCTGGGTATGAGAATCAGGCGGAGGGTGACTCAGAGGAGGGGTTTCTGTTATTTCTGTCGTTGTGAACCCGGTGTGTCTAGGTGGTGAATTTATACGGGAGGTTCTTACTGTGTGAATCATACTTGCATCCATTTTCCAAGTTTCCGACGGTATTTGTGTGTGTGTTATTTTCCTAATTATAAAGGGCATATACAGAAAACACATTATTCCAGCTCAGAGATGCTGCCTTTATCTCTGGTGCTGAGAGACGCTGGCTCACACAGCGAGCACGCACACAGTCGCAGGAAGGGGATCTGAAGCCAGGGAGGGTGTCTCTAAGCCCCTGTTCCTTGCCTTGTGCACACGCCCTCTGTGACCTTGGGCCGCTCTCTCTCATCTGATAAGTGGAAACTGATACTACTTACTGCACAGAAAATGAGAAGGACTGCACACGAAACACGGAGTGTGCACAGAGGCCGTACGTTTAAAAGTGCGACAGAAATGTCAACGACCCTGTTTAGGTAAGGACACGTGTGACATATATTTTTGGAAGTTTCCATTCTCTGTTATTTGCATAGATGTTACACAACCTGTGTTTTGGAAAGTTAGCCAGGAAGGATTTTTTTTTATCCTGCAGCCCTGAGCCAGTCAGGGGAGAGCTGGGGGGGGGGGGGGAGGTTTTGTGGGGTAAGCAATCTGCTGCTCCCGTGGAGAATTCTCTAAATTTGCAAGTCGGAACATCGCAGTTGGCAAAACAGAGCTGGAGTAATAACATCGTTCAGGTGGAGCTGTTGTGTTTGCAAAGAGCTTGGTAATTGGTAGTTGACCTCCACCCCTTGCCTCCTCCTACCATCCCCCCTTCCTCCCACCCTGTAGCCCCCTACCTCCCGCCGTGAATTCAGAGTCTAGCGCACTTGCAGCCTCTCCTAGTGGTGCCTGAAAGTCCCAGCAGGCCCCAGCCAGCTGATGAGCTGGTTCTGGGTGAGAGTTACACCAGCCACACAACGTGCTCTGGTCCTGAGCTAGCAGGAAATGAGGTCAGGCCTTGAAGCCATCATGGCTTCGGGCAGGGAACAGTTCTAAGTAGGAATCCTCTGTGCCCATCTTCGCTGCCTCTCTACTTTTCTTCCCCCTAAAGCTCAATCTCTGCCTTGTCAGTTTCTTGGTGTCCAATGGCCCATTTTTTGCTTTCTCCAACCATCCCGCTGGCCAATCATGTTTCCCCCTGTGCTCTCTCAAGTAGGGGGGACTTCTGTCATTCATTTGTTCCCAAGAAGAATCAGGACCCCAAAAATCGTAACGATCATCCTCCCGCTTCTCGGATAGCAGTCCAGACTCCCATGGAAAACCCGTGTCATCTCTAACGCTCCTGCTGACTATGGTGAGGTTCATTTGAAGGGAGGGGGATGTCTTATCAGCCACTCCGTCCTGTTTACCGTCACAGCAGATCCGAGGTTCTTCTCTGGGCGGAGGGCTAAACACAGAACAATGAACACAACCATCTTTTCCAACCTTCCCCCTCCCCCAGCGTTTCGTCAAACTGGAGGACTCCGGCTCTCTCTGTGGCCTGGCACATGGGTAGGTAGACGTATATCATACATTATTGAAGGCTAAGCTCTAATTCCTCGCTTTGGGACTGTCAGTAGCCACCTCCTTACAGGGGTCGTCAAACTTTTTATAAAAACCGCCCACTTTTGCAGTGCTGGTCAACCTGGTTCCTTCCGCCCACTAGTGGGCGGTCCAGCTTTCATGGTGGGCCAATCACAGCGCTGTTTGGTTGCTCGGTAGGGACCAGGTTGACCAGCACTGCAAAAGTGGGTGGTTTTTATAAAAAGTTTAAAGACCCCAGCTAGAAGCTCCTCGAACTAAATGTGAACGGTCTGCATCCGGGCCCACTGCGCCTTCCCGGTCTTCCTGGGAAGCCTTCGGGCTTATCCGGCAGCTGTCCGTCCGTCTCAGCCTGTTTTCCCTGAGTAACTGAAGCAATGTAGCCCCCTCAACAACCCTTTTATATTTTTTTCTATTCTTTCTCTGTGGTGCTTTTCTTTCTTTTTCACTACCCTCTCCTGCCTCCCTTCTGTCTGTTCTTTTACTCGAGGGCCAAAGAGTCTGACATATATGAAGGGGGGGGGGTACACTGCAGGGGGGGCTGAGGACCTGGATGGCCAAGCAGCCCTCGATGAACCTTAGCTTCCTGATCGGTAAAGCGAGCAGGTCACACCTGCCTCGTGGTGGTGGTGGTGGTGGCGGGAGGTGCTGTGGGAGTGGGTCGGGGTGCATTAAGAGTTCTGTCCCAGGTGCAATTCCAGCCCTGCCACTGACCAGCTGTATGGCCCACGGGGACCTCTGTCCTTCAGCTGCTCGTCTGTGTAGCGCAGTAATAACAGCACTCATTTTATAGGGTGGTGTTGGGAGGATTAAGGGAGGCCATTTGGGTCAAGTGCTTCGCAGGGTTTCAGACCTATAGAGTCAGTTTTCCATAAATACTGTCTATCTACAGCCATTATGCTCAGCATTCCCGGAATTTAGCAAGCTCTGGTTCCCCGAGGAAGAGATGTCCCCTGCCAGCAGGCCCTGGTGTGAGTCTTGTATTTCCCCGGAGACAAACTGTGAAGTTCCTAAAGGTGTTTTGTGAGGACACAGGTGCACAGCAGGGCCCACAGGCCCCGGCAGGGTGTCGTCAGCTCTGGCCTCCGGGCCCGCTGCTTTCAGAGCCGATGTTGGTAAAGGGACTCCCTCCCTCAGAGTCCGGTGGGAAACTCAAGTTGCACGCGGGCCTGGAAAGCCAGTGAGGCCAAAGGGACCTAGGACCGAGAGTCCCCACAGCTGTGGACCCGAGCCCCAGCCTGAGACCACAGGGAGGCCACTCAGCTCACGTTCTGACCTTGGCCCAGTGCCCTGCGCCTTTCTTGCCACTCAAAGGACATCGTCCCTTAGCGCAGAAGGACACTTTTCTTTCCCATGATGAGCATCTACAAATAATACAAATAAGCCTGTCATCTTCTCCTGTCGTTGAACTATCATATAAGCTTTGGCACCACCATTGGTTAGTTAGTAACAGGCCCTTTCTCCTAAGTGCATGAGCCTCGGAATGGGAAGGGTCTGCCTCCATCCTCTGTGAGTGATGGCCACGTCCAAAGGGAGAATGGCGACAGTGGTGGCTGAGGAAGATGCATCTGGCGGCCGCACGAGGCTAAGAGCTGGGGGCAGTGACCTGGCTCAAGGGCTGGCCAGCGCAGGATGGACAAGGATTGAATCAGAGCAAACAGTGCCCGCTGCACCACGTCACATCATCCACCACCCGACCTGCCGGGGCAGAGGGCCAGGGGGGTCACAGAGATCATTTGAAGGCCCACAGAGGGAGGCCTCCCGGGCTCGTTGCTCTGTAAAGAGAGGTGAAGGCAGGCTGGCTACATTCACTCAACAGCTCAGACACCATGCTGGAAACATAAGGGTCTTTAAAAAACAACAACAACAACAACAAAAAAGACCAATAAATAGTAAATAATTGTAACTTGTGATACAAAACCAATAACAACGGAGCGGAGACAGGGAAGAGCCGAAGGGTAGGGCAGAGGCGGGCACTGCAGGGAGGGGGGCCGCGCGCCACCCCTGACATTTAAGCCGAGGATTAAAAGATGAAAAGGAGCCCGCCGTGTGGAAAGTGGGAAGAAGAGCAAAGGGCACGAGAACTTTTCCCGGCGACAAAACTGGCATTTTCAAAGGCTCGACGTGGGCGGTCCCGGGCCCCGTCCAGGACTTGAAAGAGGGCCACTGTGGCTGGGGAGTCATGAGGGCACAGGGCATCTTCTGGGGAGTTTGGAGTGACAGCGGGGCCAGCAACTGGCATCTCTAATATGTCCCCAGGCAGGGCTGCTGTCGCTGGTGCGGAGACCAGTTTGTTCTGAGGCAGCGAGAAGCCCGTCAGGAAGGTGTTTAAGAGAACTGGCACTCGGTAACCGAGAGGGGTGTTCAAGAAGGCAAGGCGTCCAGGATGATTCCAAAGGCACAATCCAATCCCGTATGATGCAGGAGAAATTCTTTAGTTGGGGCTGGGTGATGAGAGAGGGCGGGCAGCAGGGATCTTCCACGGGTTTCAGTGGAGGTGGGAACTCACCGATCCACGAGCCTCTCACCGATGGGCAGAGGGGGTATGAGTGGGGGGAAGGGGCAGGCCGAGGCAGGAAGACAATACTGCCAGCCTGGGCTTTCTCCAGGCCCTCCCAGCCAACCCTGTCCCCCTCAGACTCAGGGCCAGCCGCCTCTCCACCTCGCCCTGTCCAAGGCCAAACTAGTATTGGCAGCAACCTCAGCCCGCCAGCAGGTGGGCCGGCTTGTTCCTGACATCCGCTTCCTCTTCCATCTTGTGGGAGACTTGGGCTCTACTTCCTGCATCCTATGGCAAAAAAAAATCCAGTTCTCCCAACCAACAGCAAGGGCCTGGGACACCCACTCTCCACCTGAAGGAACCGGGTGTGCATTCGCATCTGCTCTGCCCCGACCCGACCCGACCCGGAATGCTCCACTGTTTTCAAGTGTTCGGTGTGGTTCCCAGGCCTCCCATCCACCAGAGCTCAGCCCCCCCTCTCCTCTCCATCTGTGCGGGTTACTGAGAGCAAATCCAAGTCTCAGGGTGCCTCTGCTGTGCTGGGGCACAGACCACCAGTGAGTAACCTAGCAGGGTCCACCCCCAAGAACAGCGTCGTGGAGGCCAAAGGAGAGGAAAGTTTTAAAAGAAGCAGAAAGGGGCCTGACCAGGCAGTGGCACAATGGATAGAGCATCGGACTGGGATGCAGAAGGACCCAGGTTCGAGACCTCGAGGTCGCCAGCTTGAGCGTGGGCTCATCTGGTTTGAGCAAGGTTCACCAGCTTGGACCCAAGGTCACTGGTTTGAGCAAGGGGTTACTCGGTCTACTGAAGGCCCACGGTCAAGGCACATATGAGAAAGCAATCAATGAACAACTTAGGTGTCACAACAAAAAAAACCCCTAATGATTGATGCTTCTCATCTCTTTCCGTTCCTGTCTGTCTATCCCTATCTGTCCCTCTCTCTGACTCTCTCTCTGTCTCTGTAAAATAAAATAAAATAAAATAAAATAAAATAAAATAAAATAAAATAAAATAAAAATAATGAAAGAAGCAGAAAGGCCCAGATATGTCCAAACTGTTGAAAAGTATAAGAAATTAGAAAAAAAAATCATGATTCATCAACAGATCATAACTTCATGAACAGCTACACTGGAGTGGGCAGACAGAAGAGAGAGGCAACCAGAGCCCAGTGATGCTCGTCTCGTGTGATTGGCTTAAATGCCGCACAAGTAATCGAGGGGTGGAAATGATGAATCGTGCACTTGCTGTTGACTCTACGCCCCGGGTACTTCTAGTCTTGCTTGACTAGTGGAATAATTAGCAGAAAACTGTACTGTTAATTACGCTAAGGCTTGCCTGGAGATAGGCCAAAGACCAAACATGTAGGATGCGGTGTATGTGTGCATTCCTTTTATCTTTGTGCCCTGACAAGAGCAGACGGAACGCTCACGGTCAACTTGAGTCCACAACTAGAAACTAGAGTCTCTATACGGCAGGGGTCTCAAGCTCATGGCCCGCGGGCCGCATGCGGCCCGCCGAACAATTTTGTGCGGCCCACAGACTAATCCACGAAGTTCAAAATATTTTGGATAAAATTAAGTAAGCCTAGGGGCCTACTTGTATTTTTCATTTCTCGAGCATCCTAGATAGATATTAGCTTAGTTAACAGCAGTTGTGATGCGAACTACAGTTTCCGGTCGTTTTGTGACACTGAAAAGTGTTGCATAATAGTTGCCTTTTGTAGACCTAGTGCGGCCCGCCGAATGGCTGTGATCTTGCTCTGCGGCCCACATGCTGAGTTGAGTTTGAGACCCCTGCTATACGGTGATCCGACACAGGCTTGGGGGGAGGGGGGGATCGGCCCTCCCATGGGCATGCAAACTGGGGATTAAAAGTATTCTCAAATTCTATGCAGAAGACATTTATAAGCCAGGCACAGTATTTGCGAGGAGGAGGAAAACTGTCCGAGGACCCGTATTCCCCTCTCTTTGATTCTTCCAACCTGGGCCACAAGATCAACACCTCCTGTCCCTTGCTCTGTTGACACCAACACGATCATCCGGCCTGGGTAAGAACAGGCAGAGACAACGCCCAGAGCGTTTCACATCTGGATTTTCTACCGAATGGATCCTGGCAAACTGTATGCGCAGCAGCTGGCTTGCCTTGCCATGGAATGAGAAAACTCAGTAAGAAGCTGCCCTGTTGGAGCCTGAAAGCTTTGAACCAGCCCGGTCCAAGAGAACCTCCTGTGAAGATCGAACTGGGTTTTCTGCTGCCAGCGTGGTGGCCAGTAGGCACAGGGATCTACCCAGCACTTGGACTGGGGCGAATGTGACTGATGAATAGAACTTTTCATTTTATTTCATTGTAATTCATTTGAATTTCAAGAGCCTCCTATGTGTGGGTAGTTAACGTACAGCTTCCGAAGACAGTCCAGCCGTGGGTCTTCCCTTCTGCCCTCAGCTTCTGGGGCTCCTGTCCGGGCTGGAGGGGACTCAGAGTCGATCAGGGTGATCTGTGCCCTGCAGGACGACGCTTCATCTTGGACACTTTTCCTCCTCCTATGAACCGAGAGCTTCATTTGCTCCAAATGAGTAAAAATGTGCCCCGAATTACTTCAGGGGGTGAAGGATGAACATATTAACAGGCTATAGATAACAAGGGAGTCCTTTAAAAATGAATGTGGTGGCTGTTAAAGGCTGCCAGTTCCATTTGTGCAAAATCACAGACGACAGAGATGAGCTGTGGCTGACAGGGAACAATTAAGCTCTGTGATTTTTGCCTTGAATTATGGATCTCAGGAAGGGCTGTATCTCTGCCTAAAAGCTCCGTCGCCTTCCCCTTCGGAGTGCCGGGTGGGGAGAGCGCTCTCCGGGCAAGCCCGCCTCTCTAGACGGCTGCACAGCCTTCTCTTTTCATCAAGGTTTGCCTTTCTTTTTCTTCCCACACTTGCAACATTGTAGCAGTGTAAATCAGTGGTAAGAAAAAAATCGACAAGGGAGAAAGCATCCTCATTAAATTTGCTGGGCGGATCTCTTTCAGGGGGACAGCCCTGCACAGCCGCTGCAGGGCACGGACTCAGGTGTGTGCAGGGGGCGAGGGGCACCGCTGGGGAAAGGGAATCAATCAGTGAAGGCCACTTCCCTCCTGGGGAAGATGCTACGATTTTGGCTGGTCAGCTCAATCGGTGAAGTCACTCTGCTGCCACTGTCACCCCATGATGTCAGGATGAAGCCTTGTATGAAACCCTCTCGATCGTGACACCTTCGTACAGAGTCCAGCCCTGGGAGCCATAGACCAGATTCGAGTGCATCCCCAGGAAGGCCCGGAGAGAGCAAGGATGGCTTGGCTCATGGCAGCCCCGTTGCTAACGAAAGCCACCCACGTGCACGTCTTGCTGCCCACAGTGGGTCAGAGGGAAGGGCACGCCCCTCAGGGCCACGCACATGGACGGGGCGTGGCTTGCTGTCGCCATCTTTCAGCAGCTGAGGAGTCGCTGAGCATCCTTGAGGCTTCTGGCTTCTTCGAAGAAACCCTTCCCACCCGCCCACGTGCACGAAAGCCTTTGCTCTCTCCTAAAATGAGATTTGACTGTTTGTACAAGACAGTCTGGGTTTAATGGAAAGTGCTTTGGGTCAGACAGACTGGAGTTTTAATCTCACTTTTGTCACTTTCTGGCTGTTTGACTAGTGACGTGAAGAAAAAAAAAAAAAAGGTATCTGAGCCTGTTTCCTCGTCCGTGAAACTGGGCTCACGCTGCTGTGCAGTGGCGGGGAGGGTTGTAAATGGGGGCATGAAGTTCCTAGTACGAAGGCTGACCTGTGGGAAGGTGGCTAGCATTGTGGTTCTAAGTAGACGCAGCCGAGAAACCAAAACAGAAAACAAAATAGTTCCCAGCTAGTGTGAAACGTTCCTCCCGAAGACCTGCCCTCCCACCCTTGCCCTCCCGCTGCCCTTTTCTCTGTTCCCCCTCTCCACTGGGGGTCAGGGAAATAGCGTGCATTCACTCCCTCCCTCACTCTTTCATTCATATAGTCAATAAACACCTCTGAGAGCCTGCTACCTGCCTGCCGGGAGCTGCTCTCGGTGCTAGGATACAGCAGTGAGCAGGAGTCCTGACCTCATGACGCTTGTATGTCAGTGGGGAGGTAGAACAGATGCAGTAAACAAAGGGAGATGGTGTCAGGTGGCGTCAGGGCTCCAGGGACAGATACAGTCGGCGGAGAGATGAGAGGGAGGCGATGGGAGAGACTGGGTAATGTGCTCTCTAAGATTACTTGCTCCGACGGTGAGGCGGGTGGTGGGTCCCTTCTGCTATGGCGGGAGGAGGACAAAGAGCGTGAAGAGGTGAGACTGGTTGGTGGTGGTATGAGATGCAGGAGCGGGGAAATGGGTGGAGTGAGCCGGAGAGAAGAGTCGTGGAGGGGAAGAGAAGATGGAGGGGGCGTAGGGAAGAGGGGGCGGTGACAGCTGCCACAGGGACAGGTGTGTGGGAAAGGAGCGAGGGAAGGCACCAGACATCCCCCAGTGGGTGTGGCACGCACCCGGGCCTCCGCGTGAAGCCCTCAGCCACAACATGCACGACTCGCTGATGTGCTGGCAGTTCATTTTCGGGACTCTTAGATCTGGGACGTGTGGCACTGACCACTGGATGAGGGGTCAGGCTGGACCAAGGAGCCAACATTTATATTCTCCTCATTTTAAATACCGGACATTATAAACACGCATAAAATAAAAAGCCCAAGTCCCTTTACCGCTGCCCAAATTCCTGTCTTCAAAAGTGACTAATATGAGTGAATGGGTATCTTTTCTGGTCTTTTCCTACAAAGATATAAAACTCACACATGCATAGTGTTTAGAAATAAACAGTGGCTTCTCTCCCTCTCTCTCTCTTTCTTTCTCTCTCTCTCCCTCTCTCTCTTTCTCTCTCCCTCTCTCTCTCTCTCTCCCTCTCTCCCTCTCTCTCTCTCCCTCTCTCTCTCTCTCTCTCTCTCCCTCTCTCTCTCTCCCCCCCCCCCGCTCTCTCTCTCTCTCTCTCTCTGGTTAAGGAGAGATCTGGTATCATGGTTTCCCAGGGACCAAATCCCAAGAAAGAACAGCTGCATATCCTCGTATCAGGCAGCACCCTAAATCACATCACTGCTCATGGAGAGCCTCCCTCTGGCTCCCGCCATGGCGTCCAGCTGCTCTGCACAGACCACACCTGCCAGCCCCGCTCTGCAGAGCAGTGGCTTCCCTAGCAGGTATTTACAGGCAAGATTATATCATGGCCCCCAGCCCACCCTCCAGTCATGAAATAAGAGAGATTCCCTGCCACTCTAGGCCCTGCCACCTGAAACAGGGTAGGGACAAGTAAACTAAATCCTCCCCCTCTCGGTGTGCTCTGAGAGGGAGAGGAACTGAGCCCCACGTTGCCATGGAAATCAGGTTCTGTTTACCAGTTGCTTCCGCCATGGGAGAGCTGCAGGTTGGCCTGTAGGATGGGGGCGGGGGTCTCAGCCTCGGCCCGCAAGCTGGAAATCACCCGAGGGCTACGCAGGTAGCAGCACCTCTGTTCCCCCGCCCCCAACAATTTTGTTTCATTAGTTTGTGTCACAGCCTGGGCATCCCCAAGTAATTCTAATGTGCAGGCAAAGGCTGGGAGTCGCTGCTGTAGGTCAGCTCTCCCTGTTCTGGTAAATTAGTCATTTATCCTGAGCGCCAAGAGTCAGCATAAATGAACTCACTCTTTCGTTTTATTTTAACGTTGACAGCACAATCCGTGGGGGAAGCAGTCTGCTCATTTGTCTGCCTTTCAGAAACAATGACTCTTCTGATCCAACCCCCTCCCTTCTCTTCCATTCAGTCTTCTTCCTGGTGGGAGGGGCGGTGCCTGTGGGGCGGGGACAAGGGACCTCGCTGGCCTCCGTTCTGGGAATACGGCCCTGGCCAGGAGAGCACCTGTGTGCATCAGCCCCCAAGCAGTTCGGGGGTCGGCCGCCCACTTGTCTAACCTTCAGGCAGTTGCCCACGTCCGCATTCCCTCTTTGGTCTTATTTTGGCACTGATTTACGAGGCGAGGAGCGGATGGGGGCGGCTGGAGTCCAGACGTTGTGTAATCGCCAAGGGGAAGGAACACGGAGTGCTCCAGGGCGTGTCCCCATGTCTCGAACATACTTCCGGAGTCATCTGTAGTGATGCTGGCTTAGGGGCCTCGCCTGCTTTTGTGGGTTTTTTTTTTGCTCACGCAGCTTGATCAGCGTCCGTGGCCGGCGCTAAGCACGCCCACTCAGGGCAGAGAGCGCCAGCCATCCCTGGGTCGGTGCTGCGCATCAGTCAGTCGATATCTGCATTTGAGGCTCGCCTCATGTCCGTGGGCCGTGCCCCTGAGGTTGAGAAATGCAGAGGCCGGGCACCGGGTGGATGCCACCTATGAGGTGGCAGTAACAAGGAACTGTAGCAGAGTTTACGCCGCTTGTCTCGTTTTTCCTTTAGTAGAAGTGGAATAGAATTTGTGAAGCCCTTGGGACAAGTCTCTTCTGGCGTCTTTCCCCGAGAAGACTTCCTTGATCTGGGCTGACTTACATTTCCCTCCCGAGTACCCCGGTAGTTGTGGATCGCAGCTGATTCCACCTCGGGTTGTGCCTCCTGATTTGCCTCTCCTCATGCCCACTACACACAAAGCCCTGACGACGGAGTATCCCCAGTGCCTGGCACAGCACCTGTCCCACAGTGAGGGACGTGGGCACGTGCTGGGAACAGAACGCTGTCAGCCTCCACATGTCTCCCCAGCTGCGTGCCCACAGTGGGTTCACATACCCCAGACCTGTCCTTGACTCCTGGCTTGCCTGACCTTGGGCAAGGCGCTTCGCTTGCTAAGCCTTGTCTCTCCTTTCTAGAATGGAGCTAGCGGTGGGCTCCTCCCGACCTGGGTACCAGTAGGCATCAAGTGTGAGCATGCATACAAAGTGTTAGCATGGTGCTGCCCACAGGGTCCGGACTTGATAAGTGTCCCTCATCATGTCGTTCCTCCCCTTCCTGGTTTTATTATTCTATGTGCCATATGTGAATTTTAACATCCTCTGCAAATAAGCAAATAAGTGTGACATGTTGCCAAAACAACTTGGACCATTTACCCTTGATACTAATTTCAATTAAAAAAAAAAAAAAGCCTGACCTGTGGTGGCGCAGTGGATAAAGCGTCGACCTGGAAATGCTGAGGTCGCCGGTTCGAAACCCTGGGCTTGCCTGGTCAAGGCACATATGGGAGTTGATGCTTCCAGCTCCTCCTCTCTCCTCTCTCTCCCTCTCTGTCTCTCTCTCCCCCTCTCTCTCTCCTCTCTAAAAATGAATAAATAAAAAAATAAACTTAAAAAAAAAAAAAAAGAAAGAAAAGCTGAGAAAGTGGTTGGTACAGTGAAAATGCTATCTATCCAGGAGGAAGCTGGCACCCTCTGCGCCTGACGTGATCCGTAGCTGCCAGCCTGCTGGTTGTGGAGCCGTCTGAGATGGGAGTTCTATCTCCAGACGATCTGAGAATTAATAGGAAGTCGGCTGGGCAGGGAGTCCAGCAGGTAGGCGGGGGGAGGGGGGGAGCAGCAGTGTACGAGGACAGGCCACAGTTGGCCGTGCGGATACCGTTTCTGAGCAGCTTTATATGCCACTTGCCAGAGCCAAGATCTGGGAGTACAAGATTGTGCGCTCCCCGGCCGCAGCCGAGATCCTATCTCTGCACCTTCGTTACTGGATCAAAATGGGAAAGCAGCAGAGGAGAAGGCCCCACCTGGCCCCTCCGCGCAGGAAGCTGAGTGTCAGGCGTGTCCCTCTGATCCCGCTGAGCCATCACGGGAGCCTGGATTGCGCCAGTCACCCGAGTCTGACGTGCAGAAAGGGCAGGCTGAATGGAGGAGTCGAGATTGAGACTCCGTCTCTCAAAACCCTGACGCCTTGGCACGGCCGCCATGGGAACATCGTCAGGTCAAGGTGCGAGGGGCCGCATCGGGAAGCAAATGCTAATATGCGCTGGTGCGTCCTTGTCCTCCCCGCCTCGCGGTGAAGTGAAGGTCTTCACCGCCAGGCCGTGATGAACACGGCAGGTGTGGAAACGTCATCCCTCATCACCATGGTATTTTGCTTAGAGCTCTAACCGTTACATGATGTTTCAAAACTTGTCAAAGTGTGCACAGTACGCTGACTTCATAGGAGAAAAACGGGTTCAGTAAAAAATTTTTTTAAAAAAAAGAAAATCAGACATTTCCGGTTGAACGAGACCATATAACTCAAAAGTCCTGCAGATAAATAATAATTAGGAATGACATTTACTCGGCAGAGCAGACAGAAAACAGCATCCTCTGTGAGCTACATCCTTAAACGGTTACAGTTTCACGCCTCTAAACACAACTAATAAAAGATCAAGCAGACAGCCTTTAAGAGGTGAGCAGTGTTTCCCTTGGGTTGGAGGGGAGGGAGCCAACCAACGTTCAGGAAATATAGTCTTCTGTTTCCTAAGTATTTCTGCAAATAAGAACAAGCTAGTTCACCAGTTGTCTGAAAAACGTTACAAAGCCACCTGTCTGCCCTTCAGGGGTTGGAAAACAAAATCAACAGACTCCACATCTGGACTTGTAGGCGCAGAATTAATCCACAGAAGCACAGACTTTTTAAAAAGAGACCAAAGAATGAAAACGCTGTCAGACATCACTTCACAGGGCAGGGAATGTCTGTGTCTCCGTGACAGAGCTGCAGCTAGGGAGCGGCAAGGGAGGTGCCCAGAGAGCCACATTTTTAGAAAGGCCACATTGGGCCGTGCCCACTCAAGGCTCCTCACCTGCTGTACCCCTGTCCTGGTGCCGCTCCAAAACTCTCCACCGGCCTGGCAACTTTCCAGAAGAAGCACAAGGTGCCCAGAAGTGAAGTGATTTACCAGAGGTCTTACTGCTGGTCAATAGCAGACCCCGGGCAGAGGGAGGGAAACAGCCAATTGCAAACATGGGGGGGGAGTGAAGAGAATCAGCGAGTCTTTATTGTGTGATTGATTGGCTCTCTTCTCTTGGTAAGTTAGTAAATATATGGACATTATTACAGATGCCAGCCTGGCTCCCCGTCCACTGCAAGGAGAACACGTCCCCTAGGGGGCGCTCACCTCTGAGGGGGTTGCCCTAACACCAATATGGATTTTGTGCACCAGAACTGTTGATGCGTCGTCCCCATGAATAATCTATGATCCAAGGATGATAATTAAGACGTGGCAGTGCCCACTTAGTAAATTAGCTAAATTGGCAAAACTCAATTTAAATAGCAATTTTGTCCCCGGCGACAGAATTACAACAACACCCTTTGCTTAATGAGCCAGACACTTAATAATTCAAACATACTTAGAAAAAAAAAAAATTAAACAAAACTTCTTCATCATGGATTAGGTCTCCCACAACCTCGCGCACTGCTGCTTTGCAAACACAGCAACCTGAACACTCTGGGAGGAGCGGTGTGAAATCTGGAGACTGGGCAGGGGCTGCCCAGCCCGGGAGCAGAAGAGTGGACCTTTCTGCGGCTATGCCCTAGCCCACATTCTTTGACCTAAATCATTCTTGACAGCTCTTGCTGATATCTACATCTGGAAGATATCTTTCAAAAGACTTTCTGTGTTTTAGAGGAGCTGGCTAACTACTGGCCAGCCAGCTGCCGGTTTTTGTAAATAAAGTTTTATTGGAACACAGCCATGTCCATCTGTTTGCTTATTGTCTATGGCTGCTTTCAGACTACCATGGAAGAAATGAATAGTTTTGTAGCACAGATCTAACGGCCTGCAAAGCCTAAAAATGTACTATCTGGCCCTTTAAGATACGGCTTACCAAGCCCTAGACTTGGGTTTGCTTTCTGGATCTATCTTCCCAGGGTGTGTGGCTTTGGATATTTTCACTGAACCTGACCTATGATTGGCTTCCTTAAATGTCCAGTGGAAATAATACAGAAAGTGTATCTCCTGAGGCTGTGAGAATGAGGTGAGATAATGCATGCTTATCTGTTTGGCACATAGTAAATGTTCGATAAAATGCTAAGATGATAATAACAGTAATGATAATAGTAACATGTGTTGGGTCCTTACTATGTGGCAGACCCTGTTCTAAGCACTTTAAATGTATCAACTCATTTAATGCCCATAACAGCCTTATGAAGTAGACGGTATAATTATTTTAAGTTTGTAGATGAAAAAAAGAGTACTTATTATTCTTTATTTTCTCTTCTAAACTCTCTTATGTTTACTTCCTTTATGTGATGCTTTTGCCCAAGCAGTGGCTATACTGATGGTAATCTGCTCAAGGTTGAGACTCTGATGTACCTCATTATCCCTGGGCCTATGGGGCCCGGGACCCAGCAGGCGTCAGGGGTGTCAACTGGGGTGTCAACTGTTCTACTCTTGGCAGAGTCATCTTTTACGTTTTATCCCCAAACTTACATGTTTGGGGACAGCTGTGGCTGGGGAGAGGGGTGAGCAGATGAGTCCCAGGATCCTCTTCTGCGCACGGGAGCAGAATATACTGTTCTCTGAGTTTTTAAAAGGGATCTGCTGCTTTAAAAGGGGCTTTGAAAAGTGGGTGGGTCTGTATTGAGTGCCAACTGTGTGACCGACCCTACCAGTGATTCTCAAGCGGAGGCGATGGTGCCACCCAGGGACATTTAACAATGTCTGGAGAAATTTTCTGTTTCTACCACTTGGAGGTTCCGACTGGCATCTTTTGGGGAGAGGTCAGGAATGCTGACCCCTACAGTGCACAAGACAGCTTCCCCACCTCCCAACAAAGGATTATCTGACCCAAAATGTCACTGGTCCCCAGGCTGAGGGACCCGGCTTGTGCTAAGTCTAGGGTTATCAAAGGTGACCAAAAGCAGACAGAGCCTGCCCTCATAGAATGTGGTTTGGGGGATGGCAGGCATTAATCAGCTCACCCCTACCAAGTCTGTTTTTACAAACTCAAGAAGTGCTTCGAAGGGAAAGCGTGTGGGACAGGGAGAGGAGATGACGAAGAGCTGTCCTCTGGGGGGTCCAGGAGGTTGAGGGCTGCAGGCTGCAGGGGGCGGTAGAGCTAGAGTGTTCTCGGCACAGATTGCTGCAGGTGCAAAGGTCCTGTGGGGTGAAAGTAATTGACTACTTGAAGACTGGAGAGTGCACGGCAGGTGGGGCATGACAAGTGGAAAAAGAACCAGACCCTGCCGAACCCTTGGTCCTCTTAAGGATTCTGGACTTGATCCTAATAGCTGTGGGTACCACTGAAGAGTCTTCAGCAGCGGGGCATGGCACCGTTCCATCTGGGTTGGAAAAGATCGCTCTGGCTGGTGTGTGAAAACACAGACTGGAAGGGTCAGGAGTAGCGGCAGGAAACCAGCAGACCTTCAATATCGTGAATTTTCTCCAAGTGGGGGGAGAAGCGACTGAGACGGGCCCCTCCAGAATAGAGCCCCTCTTCTCTGGGACTGCCTGCGTCAGCCTGCGCTGGAGACAAAGTCACTGCACACCAGGAGCTCTGCCGCCTGTAAATGTCAAGCCCCATTCTTTCCTCCACGTTAAAAATACGCACCATTCAAAAATAAAGCACCACCGTGTCATTTAGGCTTCACATCTGTTCGACAGTTGCCAAATGACAATTCCACTGCCGCCCGTTGGCGTGAACAGAGGAAGTTCCACATCAGAGGCTGTGCGGCCTGTCTCTTAATTTCTTTTTTTCCTTATTGACCTTTCCCAAGGTGTCAGAACGCACGCTCTCTCATTAAGATGTTGACACCTGAGAAAGTCTGTAGCATATCTTATTTATGGCGGTGTACGAATGGGTGCTGGAGAAGAGAGTTAAAAAAAAAAAAATCAACTGTCAAGGCAAGAAGAATATTCTATTCCTTGGTCTATTCTCTCGCCTCGGTGATTTCTGGCTACTCAGAATCATGGAAGAGCATCCATGCCTTTCCCACGGTCTCATTAACTTAGAGGGAAGCGAAGAAGGAACGAGGGGGAAGTCGAGAAGCGCAGGAAACGCGGGTCTGTGGAGCCGGCACAATTCATTTCTGATTAGCAACAGTTCACGCACTTGTCCATGAGCCACACAGATGTTCAAGTGGGATGTCTTGAGGTATTGGGAAATTATCATAAATTTGAACTCGTTTGCAAGCATCTATATCCATATCGTACAGAGCACTGTAATTTTTCCTCCCAAGTTCTCTCTGCGATGAGGAGAAGGAGGAATTATTCGCCAAGATGGCACCGGTTCCACGGGCTGCCGCGCTTTATGCAATGGGGGGATGGGGGGTGGAGGAGGGTGGTACACGGCAGGCAGGATCTGGCCTTGGGCCTGTAAGGGACACAGGGAAATAGAGGACACGGTCCCTGCCCTCTGTGTCGGGGGACCACACGGGCTCAGGAGCCGGTTAAAGCCACTAGCCAGCCAAGCTGGGAGGGAACTGTTCCGCCGTCACCGACCACTGCGCATGCTCTCTCTGCACGGCGGTCTGCTTGCTCCGCGGAGGCCCGGAACAGGAACGCCTTCTTTACTACATTGTAGGATTACATAAGACACTGCATGTAAATATCTGGCCGATCGTGTTCATACAACACATGGGGATTCCAACAGCCAAAAGAGAGGACTGGGTATACGAACGGTTCCAGAGTGGGCTGGAGATGCCCGCCCAGCTTGGGAACTGTGATGAGGGCCCCTTGCAGCTGCTCTATCGGCCGAAGGGAGGGTGACATTGCGTTTTCCCCGCACCCACATCAAATGTCGCTGCTTTGTAGTGTAGCCTCATGAAGCTGACTTTCAGCTTCGGAGAATGCATTAGGAATGTGAATTGGGTGAATAGATTTTAAAATATTTATTGGTAGATTCTCTTTCTGGGAAAACCCAGCATTTCTGGGTTAGATTTCTCCCAGGGGATAAGCAGCAGCTCTTTGTAGGGTTGGCCCCACCCTCAGATCCAGGCATGTGGACAAGGCAACCCCAGGCTTCCAAACCTGTGGCCAAATTCAACACATGGAAGTGGTGCAGCTTATGTCTGAGTACCTTTCCCCTGGGGTAACGCTTGGGCGTGAGGAGAATGGTTTTAATATCATCTTCACCACTTGCTGCGAAAACTTGGAGAAGTCGCTTTGCCTTTCGGGGCCTTATTTACCTTCTCTTAAAGCTAGAGGGTTGGGGGCTGACTCTTTTCTGAGGGCCTTCTGGTGTTAGCACCGTGTGACTCTCTATTCTTCAGGTCTGTTGACGAATAATTTATAAAGCACTCACCATGGGCCAGGACTAGGCTAAGCATTTTTCTGGGCGGTGTCCTTTGGCCCTGACTGATGTGGCGGTCCCTACCCTACAGAGGGGAAAGTGAGGCAGAGAGAGGTGACATGGCAGCGTGCCTGCTCTAGCTGGATTGAACCTGGAGAGCCAGAGAGCCAGTGGCCTGCGGCACCTGCCCCCTGTGGTCTGCCTGTGTGTGTGTGTGTGTGGGGGGGGGTCAGAAAGGCTGTGAGTGCGGCGTGGCCGGCATGCCTGTGTGTGTGTGTGGGGGGGGGGGTCAGAAAGGCTGTGAGTGCGGCGTGGCCGGCATGCCAAACGCCGGCTGGCCCTCCGAGGCCATCAGAGGCACATTCTGCCGAGCAAGGAGGATGCTCAAAAATAGAACATGGCAGCAGTGGCTGTCCCCTGCCCCAGTTACAAGGAGCGGGTGGCGCCACCAGGAGTGACGCGGGAGGGAGCAGAGAGGGTTGGGGGAGGGAGAGTCCAAGCCAGGCTTTGGGGCACCCCTCCCCCCAGTCCTCAGTGGAATCCCAGCTCCATCCTTTGCACAGTGTGACCTTGAGAGACATATTGCCACCCAGAGCCTCAGGTCCCTTGCCTGTGACGTGGGGACACCGAAACCCACTTCACGGTGGTCGGGAGGATTACGTGAGCCAGCAGGTTTATAAAAAGCCCTGGACGGCGGTCGTGGCCACCAGCATCCTTGCCCTTCCGAGCAGCCCCAGGTGGAGGCGCCGCGTGGCACCGGCGGTAACGATGGAGCAGCCCTGCAGCCTCCGAAGGCAGGGAGAAGCCGCCCTCCTTAATGAGCCCAGCGGGCTCCATTCACTCAGAACGTTCATTTCCCAGATGCCTGTCTCGATGCCCGGTCCCCTGGCTGCCAAATGTCCTATTTTCTCTTTTTTCCTTTAAGACCATCTCTCCGGGGTCTGTCTTCCCTGAGAATGCCTGACAAATGACGAGGAGGATTTAGACTCTTATTATAACTTCAGAGTCATCTTCCTGACGTGACCAGGACGGAAGAGCATGCACCCCCATGGAGGAGGCCCCCCCACATCCAGACCAGGGAGCACCATGTGGTGCCCGTCCCTTCCTCCTGACCCGGGCAGAGCCCTTTGGCACGGCTCAAACAGTGTGGATTTTAAACCAAACGGCCCTGTCCCCTCCCACCCGCCCCCAGCTGCGTGGTCTGGGGAGAGTCACCCCGCCTCTCTGGGACCGCGTCATCATCTGTGCAGTGGGTCAATAATGCCGCCCCACGTGCAGAGTGAGTGGCAGTTCCCATCACTCTGCCCATTGGAGGAGACATGTCACTTGGTGCAGAAAGGCCAGGAGGAGCGAGGACTCATCAGAACGCTTCGGGTCTCAGCGTGAAGCCTCAGTAAGAAGACACTCACCCGAAACGATAACAGTGGAGCCCGCTAATCGAGCAGTTCCTCCGTGCCCACCACAGTTTCAGAGGTGAGGAAACCGAGGCTCAGAACAGTGGGGCAGGTCCCTCAAGGCCCCCCCCCCCCCAGGAGTGACGGAGCCAGCCACGGGGGCGGTCTGCAGCGGCCGTGTCACATGCACACTAAGAAGGAAGAGCAAGGACTCTGGGGTGCTCCTCGTCCGGGGACACCAGACACCAGTGCTGCTCCAGCCTGCAGGACACTTCCCTCTGGAAGCCGCCCGCCCTTCTCCCCTAGCCTCCCCCCCCCCCCCAGCAGCCGGCACTCCGGGTTCCGCCTGTTCCACGACCTCGGTCCCGTCTGCAACCTGATCTTTTCCCTGGCTTTGGGCCCCAAGACTTGTCCTTATTTGCCTAGGAGTCTCCCGGAATACTGATGTGGTTCTTTTCCCGAAAAGTGAACGTCCCCCGTATTGCCGGCTCCAGGAAGCCACGCAGGCTGGGCCTGGCGGGCTCCGGCTCTGGTTCCACACCCCCCGTCGCCCTCCCCACCTCCCTGCGGCCCTCTGTCCAGTCACGCACCAGCCGCTGAGTGAGGCTCTTCAGAGCCAAAGCCGTGTTTACTCAGAGAAGATCTAGTCCTAGATCATTCCACAGGCCAGCGCAGCCGCAGTCAGTGACGGTGAGGAAGGCCTCATGGAACAGTCTCTCTGCCCTTGAGGGAGAAAGGGACCCACGCTCTGGTCCCTCGGAGAGAAGAGCAGGCCTCCGGCCACAGACGACCATCCTGGAAGGGAGCAGTGGGGAGGGTGGTGACATAGCCCTCATATTCGGCCCAGCCTGGTGCACCAGGAGGCGGGGACCTGAGGGTCCCTCTAACTGGGTGACTAAGGGTGATAGTCACAAGAAGTCCCACGGGGTTCTCCCAGGAGCTGCCGTTAGGCTTTATCAAGTGGGTCGTTTGCTGGTTTTCAGATTGGAAAGAACGGGCAGGAGAGTTGGAAATAGGCCTTCACCACAGCCTTGGACATTCAGATGGGCCGCGTCCCAGCAAACCGCTGCAGAGAATAAGGTGCTTCCACTCATCTTCTCGCCCGGAGACGCAGTCATTCACTTCGTTACTTGTCGTTCACTCACTTCCTCGTGCCACAAAGCTCCTGAGGGCTCACGGCGCCCCAGGCGTGGCTTCAAGGACGGAGACTGGCTGGCTTCTGCTCTCCTGAGCTCTCGGATTCCAGTGGGGGGCGGGGAGAGGCGACACACGAGCAAATCAAATCGGAAAAACGGGTTAACGTGCTAATACGTGCCCTGAAAAGTCATACAGAAGGAATTTGTCATGGACAGTGTCAGGGCAGAGAGCAGCTGAGTGAGCAACGAAGACCTCACCATGGACAGAGCCTTTCGGCCAGGACCAGGACACCGAGACGAAGCCCACTGTGAGGAGACCCGGGGAGGGCACGGGGTCCAGGCAGAGGGGACAGCGCGCGAAGGAGTGCTGCTGTGTCGGAGGGACAGAACAAAGGCCGAGGGGCTGCAGGGGAGCACTGGGGGCGCCCCCGCTGGAGAGCACGTTCCGAGGTCCCCGGCACAGTCCCACACGTCTCACCTGCAGCATCCACTTCATCCCCACCCAGAGAGACGAGCCCGTGTCATTGTTCCCATGTAGAGCTGCCACACGGCTGCAATTCAGAGGGATCACCCGACCTCCCAAGGTCAGACGCCCCAGGAGGGACAGAGCCAGGATTCGAACCCCGGGCAGTCTGATAGCGGGACCCATACTTGTAACTAGCACATTATACAATCCCTGTGAATTATCCCCGCTTGAATTAACAGACTGAACCAGGGCTGGGAAGAGGAGACGCATCTTGGAATAGGAATGAGCACCTTCCGAGGGGAAGGCGGAGGGAACTGGCATTCATTGACTGTGCCCAGGCCGAGTGCCAAGCACTGGGCTGCCTGCTTTCTCATCCATCATCCTCCCCACAAGCCTCCAAAGTAGACTTCATTAGCCCCTTTTTGTAGATGAGAAAGCAGCACTCAGAGAGGTGATACCTCTGGCCAGGGCCACTCAACTGATCCAAGGTTGTCCTGATTAGGATTTCGGTCTGTCTCCACAAACCCAAGCCTGGGCTTTCCCGCCCCTCCACGCTTTCGTGTCATTACTTCTCATTCTCCCCTCTAAAAATGGATAGAAGAATCCTCGACTGTGATGAAACCTTTAATCAGCGCATTTATTTGGGGGGAGGAGGGAACGGCCGGCTGTCGGCATGCATGCACTGTCCTTCAAATTGCCTGTTATCTGGAGGAGAGGGACAGGAATGGGTCCTCCCGTCACGGTCCCTGCTGCTGTGTTGGCATGCACACACGCTGATCCCATAAATAAGAAATAAATGCCACACAGTGCAGCATCCTGTAAGGCTGTGCCCGGGGTGAGGGGGGTGGCCTTGCAATTGTTGGAAAGCAGGGTCAGCAGTTGCCATGCTTGTTTTCCTCCAATCCTTTCCCCCTGAGGTTGACCAGACTCTCAGCAGGATCCAGCTGTCCTTCCTGTAAGGCACCAAGGGAGGAGCCGGCCGGCATTCCTTACACATCCTCTCTACTTCCTGGTTTACATTCTGGGTGTGGAAATTCCACCTGACAGCTTCTGCTGTTCATTCGCTTAACAAATAAACGGTCATTTGTCTACTGCTGCCTGGGCTCTGAGGACCCTGTAAGGAACAGTGCATGTAGGGTCCCTGCTCTCACAGAGCTTACATTTTAGGAAGGGGGCTGAGAATGTTTTTTTTTTTAATAAATTAGTTTACTTGTTTACCCTTTATTAAGTAAATTAATTTCAGATTACAATAAGTGTTATAAAAAAGATAGAGTAGGATAATGTTACAGAGAGAGACAGGGTGGGGGTGGGAATGATTATTTTCATTTTTTCTTTCCATATCCACCCATCTGTCATCTATCATCTATCTATATCTATCTATCTATCTATCTATCTATCTATCTATCTATCTATCTATCAATCTATCATCGTCTGTCTATCATCTACCTATCATCTATCTATTTATCATCTATCTATCTATCTGCCATCTACCTATACACACACATAGACACACATACATTTATATCTTCTTTCCAGGTCTTTCTCTCTCTCTCCCTTCTTCTTTCTTTCCTGCCTTATCCCTTCCGTCCACAGGTAATATTGGCCACCCCTCAGGGCCGGCCCCTCAGAATGGTCTGTCTGTTTCCTTTGTGGACCAGGAGCTCCCCGATGACGGGCACCTGGCTATTCCGTGCTGAACACACTGTTCAGCATAAGGCAGGCGTTACCAATGTTTGTTACGCTATCAAATTGGAAGACTATCCCACACTATTCTTGTATGCATCCATCCAGAGGTGTAACAGAAGCCACTGAGCACCCTTCCTACCTTATTATCACTGTGTATCCTAGCAAAGAGGACTGTCATTCAGTAAAAATCAAAGCAGGCCCATAAAGGTGGCTAGCACCGGCACAGAGCTGCCTAGGCGTCCTTTTGAATGTAAACACAAAAGTCCAAGACTGTGCCATTCCTGCCTTCGTTCCCTAGGTGACTGATTCACCCTTAGAAACATGTGCCGGATACCTACGATGCGTACAGTGTGATGGGGAGACTCATTGGAGACACATCCTGGCCCTCCTGTTGCCTTTGCTTCCCAGGGAGGAGATCATGGCAGAGCAGATTACAACACGGCAGAATTTAAAATGCAGGTGTTCGGGTAGCTTCATGGAGAATCCCAGTCCCCGCATCCTAGGACCGCGGGAAGGGAGGGTTTGGAACTAGTCCTTGAAGGGGTTAACAACCAGTAGCCCAGGGTAGCTGAAGAGGAGGAGAATTAACCAATGAAAAGTGGAAAATATCTTCCTTGAAGGAGTTAACAACCAGTAGCCCAGTGTAGCTGAAGAGGAGGAGAATTAACCAATGAGATGGCTGGAGCCTGGAATGCCAGACTGAATGGAGAGATTCAAGTCAGAGGCAATGATAACTGGAGGTGGGGGGGCGGGATGAGCAGCAGCTTTTTAATGATGGGGGCACCGTGGAACGGGATGCTGTGTGATCAGGTTAGAATTTGATATCTTTGGGCCATGGCTCACCGAGCAAATAGCATGTTCACTGTGATCTTTAAAATAAATTACAGGGATCAGAAGGGGACGGAGCAGAAGAGTTTCTGAGTGTACACAGAGGTGTAACGTCTCAGAGATCATTTAATTAAAGGAGCCGATGGAGCAGGGGATCACCCTGTCATTTACGACTTCTTGATAAAAGAGCCGGAGGTCTCATTTTTTTTTTTTTTTTTTTGAAGTGGGGAATGCAAATAGGCTCTTGCACATCCATCCATCCCATCCTCACCATCAGTTAGCAAGTCATCTCCTTTCAGGGGTTTTCTTTGAGACCGAAGACTGCTTTAGATTATCTTCTGGCGGAAGTCACATTCCCAAGGGGAAATCAAAGTCACCGGGGAGGAGGGGCCGGCCCTTTGGGGATCCAGGATACTGTTTGCTAAGCGTTCCGCTGCTCTCTGTTCTGAAGAGCGCTCAGGCTGAGTGCCAGACTGAATCCTATCGTATAGCCCATCACGCCGCGTTCTCAGTAGACGACGATACCCTCTTGCCCTCTCTCACTGTTCTGGTGTCGAAAAGATTAGGCGGGAACTGTCATTGGACGGTGGCTGAAGGCTGGGACCTTGGAGTCAGTCTATCTGGGTTCAAACCCCGGAGCCACTATTTTGTAGCTCTGAGACCTCGCAGAGGTGATTAACCTTTGCGGGCCTCAATTTCCTCCTAGGGGAACGAGTAAGCCTTCCTCATAGGAGTTTTTTGGTTTTGGGGTTTTTTTGAGGATTAAGTGCACTGATACATGCCAGGAGCTCAGACAGCCACTGGCATGTACTAAGAGCTCAATAAATATTAGTATAATCTCAGCACAACAGCCTTTTCAGACCCTCAAACAACAAGCGCTCAGAAGACAAATCTGAGTAAACAGGAGTGGAGTGGCTGGGTGGCCGGGATCGAGAGGCTGGAGTTGGGGGGCATGGGGCGCGTCCCGTAGCGGAAGCATCATCGTTCACAGAGAGTCGTGTAAGCTTCTGTTTTGGATTCTGCCGTGGATTTTCTGCATGACAGGAAGGTTTGAGGGTGCTATTTTTACCCATGAAATATTTTGTCTAGTGTTATGTTTTTCTGGGCATTCTGTCATTGTTCCTGAGAGCAGCCACATTCTGTCTCAGCATTACTTGATTTCTTTAAGGTGGGCTGGGGCACCAAGGCCGGGCGGCTTCCCTGACTCTGTGACTAACCGCCAGCTGAGCCCGGCTCCTTCTACGGGCCCGGGTACAGGGTCGTACTTCATAGTCTGAGCTGGGGTTCCAGGTTAAATGCTGACAGCCCGTGGGCTGAAGCTGACCCATAGTGTCCCAGGAGGGACAGTCAAATTATAGAGTTAATTTTGAGTTTGATGGGAATGTGTACATTTTGATAAGTTTCACATGATCTCCCGGATTTCCAGCTGCTCAGAAGTCACACTGGCTGACTTAGCTGGTCCCGCCTTCCTACATGGTGACGACCAGCCTAAGCCGATGACAGCTGCCTGCTATAGCTGGGGACTGTCCCCACCATTCCCTCTCACCTCTCCACTTGCCCTCTTTCACTCTTTGTCACTCTGGCACAGGCAGAGCAGAAGTCCAGGAAAAGGGATTGTTGACTATACCCATGTCTTTATGAAAACAGGAAGACGTCGGGTCTTACCACCCGCCTAGTGTGGACAGGATTAGAGCCCCTTCTGGCTTACACTCTTTGAGTCTCTGGTCTGTTCCATCAGCATGCTGTCCAAAGCTGCTAGGCGCCCTAGACAGAGGGAGGAGCTCTTACTGCTTCCACACCAGGTGGCACATGGCAGACTTGGGGCTGGAATCAAGAACATCTGGGTAAAACTCTCTTGCCCCCTGCCCCACTTAGGCTCCTGCACTGTGAACTCTCAGCTGCCTCACCTAGAAAGGCGGCTATGTGTCACCTGCTCAGATCTGGGGATTCAGAGATAGGTTAAGTGGGACACATGCCTAAGCATCTCACCCTGGTCAATATAGTGCATTCACTCATTTTCATTTATTTAACAACGAGTTGTCAATAGAAATCAAGTTCTTGAATATTGGGAATAGCTTTATGACAAGGGTCCTGAGTCTATTATTAATAACAATAGTATACTTTTGAGCTTTTATCATGTACACACAGACACACACGCACACACATACACATATATCACACCAAGCGTGAGCTCCATGTTTTACTTACATCATTGTGCCTAATGATAGGCACCATGCCAGAGGCAGGGTACTATGAGGTTCACCACTTTACAGACAATGAAACTGAGAAACAGACAAGTTCAGTAATCTGCCCAAGATCACACAGCCAGAAGGCAGGCCCCGGAATCAGAGCCCTGAGCTCACAGACCTCCCAGCCTCCACTGTCAGGCACAACATTATCTTGGCCATCTCTTAGCCAGGATGTCACCCCTTGAACACAGATGACATTGTCGGTGCTGTTGTTGAATATTTCTATCCTTGCAACACGTGAAAGAGAAAGCCTTGCAATTTAAGTTATCCAAACCCCATGGGTGTTTCTTACTTCTTCAGAGAGATAGAGGCTTTTCTTTGCCCCTGAACTAGTACTATGAAAAAAAAAGGGAAAAAACTCCACCAGAGGACTAAAATCTCTCATCTTTGGGAAAAAAAATCACTGTAACAGAGATTTCCTGCATGCAACACTGGGCGAAGACCCTGTTATTATTCTACCAGTGTAGTCATTTGACAATTTATTGAGTGCCTACTGTGTGCTAGCTGCTCCATTGGCACTGGGTCTGCAGAAATCAAAGCAGCATGGTCCTGTCCCCAAATAACTCACTCTATTGCCTTACTGTCCTCTGGGTAATTCTAATTATGATTCCCCTTTAAGTGAAGGACAGAGAAGCAGCAGTGAGTCAGATTTTTGCCACTAGTCTTGTGCAGGTCCCCTGTTCTGCTCAAAGTGCGCACACATGAGATCTGAGCTGTTCAAGCTGAGAGACCACCCAGACAGAGAACATGGCATGCACTTTCAGCACATGAGCCCGTGCAGGAGTGGACTACAACTGGTGTGTTAATTAGCCAGAGAACCTTGCAAAGGGGTGTAGGGCAATCGAAGGCGTGAGAGGCCCCCACCTGCTTTTCCCGATCCCACGGATACATATCAGGACTCTGGTCAGCCTTGCCCTTGGAACTTGGACATCTCGGGTGAGGGTTTATCATTGCATTTTCCATCCTGGGAGCTGCCACACGTAGGGAGTGAAGCCTCCAGAATAAAGAAGTGAGGAAGGAATGGATAGATGGATAGATACCTAGATGTACGTGTAAATATACAGCTAAAGTCTGGAAGGATGCCCACCAAACTCCTAGCAGCAGATACATAGGCAGTGGGGACCCCATAGGGTGAGAGAAGTGGGCTAGTTGTAGAAAAGGGAAGGCTTGGCTTTTTTTCTTTATATATACTTCGTATTAATCAAATTGCTAAGCAATACATGTATGTTCCTAATATAAAAAAGAGTTCAGGCTTTAAGATAAGACCAGAGTGTAAGTTCTAGCCTCCACCACTTCTGAGTGCTTTGTGACCAGGGGCAAATTATATTTAAACCCCGAATCCCTTGTTTATAAGATGGGGTTTGTCGTGAGGATCGCATGAGATTAAGTACTGGATAAAATGCTGGCGGAGTGGTCAATGGTGATCACCTCTTTTTAAAAAATTCTATCTCGGCATTTATTAATAGCATGTAGATGGGGCTGGCTGTCAGCTGGAGAGGAGACTAGGGTGGGCAGCAGGGCCAAGCCTGGGGGTTAGTCAGTGTGAGGCGGCAGACGATCTCAGGAGACTTGCGTCCCTTCCCTCTCCTCCCAGCAGCCCTGCTCCCTTCTCTGGAAGTGTCCGGGGCACTAGACACGTTGTGCTGGAGAGGGGCCAAGAGCATAAGCCTTCTCATCCCAGCTCTGCTGATAGCTACCCCGTGTGCTCGGGAAGGTGACTTCCCTCGTTGGCAGTTTCCACATCTGTAAAATGGGAACGGTTTTTACCTTAAAGATCATTCAAGGACTACATGAACCAATAATACCTGTCTATAAGTGTGTCCTGAACATTATTAATTCCTAGTATTCTACCCCTGGTCCTAGGACACTTTTAAGATTTTTCAAAGACCCTCGGCATTCTTACTTTTGAAGATTTCACTTCACATCTTATCAGACGCATTAAAAGTTACCCACATTCCACGTTTTATTTTTTTTTTCCATAAAACATTGAAAAGGGGATTCTTTTTTATTTTATTTTTCCTTACCATGTGGCTGTTAAAGCCATTTTTGTCTGTTCTCATGGCTATGAACCCTCAGCCATCACTGGGCATATTTGAAAAAAAATTTTCCCAAGTCAGGAATTCTAAGGAACAAATTGTTTTTAAATGTAATGAAAATTTTATGGCTGTCAACTTAATAATTAATGGCATTTACATAATGTTACATTATGTAGACATTTAATTAAATATTTGCTCATTTTGATTTCGCAGTTTTCTCTTTTTGTATTTTGGAGCAGGAAAAAAAATCTTTTTCAGGCCTCTGGTAAGGTAATTACGACGGGCTACATGCTAAGGACTAGAACCCTCCCCCCAGACCCCTCCCCACAGCTGTCAGCAGGCAGGTGGGGCATGGATACAGAAGAGACCCCAAACTCACCTATCCCTGTCCTCCCATTTGATGAATGGGGACTCTCAGGTCCAAGCAGGAGAGAGACTTGCTTAAAAGATAGTTTGATTCTCCAAATGCGGAGTCCTGGGTCTTCCCAAAGCTATTTGTGTACACATTTTCAAGGGGTGGCTCCCAAAGTCAAGGTGAGTGATATCATGAGTGGTCACAGTCACCGATGCCAGGGAAGGCTCAGATGGGTCTGCCTGGGCTTCACAGGTTTGCAAATCAATGACTAAATCAATAGTGACTTGAACCGCCAGGCAGAGAGCGTCCGTGAGACATGAGCAGGTATTTTCGCCAGTTGTTAAAACATAGCGGGGCATTACGAATCAATCGCGGACCTTGCCTCCTGTGACTTGGCAAACCTCCCAGAGGAGAGCCGGAGGGAGTGGGAGAGCCGTCTTAGGGCCGCTCCAGCCAAGAGCAAACCTGGGCAGAGCTAGATACTCGGTGCCCTCCTGAGCCAGGCAGCTCGAAACCTTGCAGAGACTCGGGAATGACGGAAAGCCGAGGAGCTGGCCGGCCATTCCGGGGGGGGGGGAGGGGGGGGGAGAACACCAGGCTTCCGCCATGTGACTTGGGTTCAGAGTGTTTGCTTCTACAGGAGAGGGAGAGGGGGTGCCCCTGCCCAGGCCCACTGGTGGCAGAAGGTTGTCTGGATAGAGCCAGGGCGTGCTCGGGGAGCAGCGGGTCTTTCTCCACAATAGAAAGGCTCTTGCTGAGGCCCTGGCCAGTTGGCTCAGTGGTAGAGCGTCGGCCTGGCGTGCAGAAGTCCCAGGTTCGATTCCCGGCCAGGGCACACAGGAGAGACGCCCATTTGCTTCTCCACCCTCCCCCTCTCCTTCCTCTCTGTCTCTCTCTTCCCCTCCCGCAGCCGAGGCTCCACTGGAGCAAAGATGGCCCGGGCGCTGGGGATGGCTCCTTGGCCTCTGCTTCAGGTGCTAGAGTGGCTCTGGTCGCAACAGAGCGACGCCCCGGAGGGGCAGAGCATCGCCCCCTGGTGGGCAGAGTGTCGCCCCCTGGTGGGCGTGCCGGGTGGATCCCGGCCGGGCACATGCGGGAGTCTGTCTGACTGTCTCTCCCCGTTTCCAGCTTCAGAAAAATACAAAAAAAAAAAAAAAAGAAAGGCTCTTGCTGAACGTATTCAATCAGTGTGTGAACAGGGAAGGGAGGGACTCCGCACTGGTACACATCTTCGCTGGAGAGATTCTGCCAGGGGACCTCCCTTTAAATGCCTGGTTGAACCGTCTTCATTTACAAACTGTCACAGAGGCCTCGTAGATTCAATTCCTGTTCATCCTCATGGCCAAGGCGCTCCTGCCCGAATCTGCTCGGGACAAAGCAAGCCAGATGTGCTTTGGGCTAACTAACGTGCCTAAACCTGGGCTCTGTGTGTGTGTGTGTGTGTGTGTGTGTGTGTGTGTGTGTGTGTGTGGTGCATAGAGTGGGGAAGGGCAGGGTCCTAAAGAAGAACAAGATCTGCCTCTGGACCTCAGGGAAACACAGAGTCAGACGACGCACAGGAAACTCGGCGTTGTAAAGGAAAGAGCACCCGTCTAGATGGTCTTCCCACAAATTTGCTGTGTGTCCTTGGTCAAGTCACTTTAGTTCCCAGAGCCTCAACTTCCTCCTCTGTCCGGCCAAGGCAGGACTAACTCCCTGAGAGCGTCCTGCCTGAGCAAGGGCTAAGCTGCCTGGTGTGAATTACGGATCCTGCTTTAAGTGTCTCCAAGAAAAGGATCTTCAGAGATGGACTGAGTGTCTAGACGCAGCTAGAACAGAGTCAGGGAAATTGTGCCCAGATCCAGCCACAGTGATGTCATTAACCCCAGGGGCTGCCCCGGATACCACGGAGTCTGCACCGCTCAGCTATAATCTACCCATACCCAGCCCCTTCCCTCAGGTCCCTTTCTCTCGGATCGTATTAGAAAGATCCCCGAAGTGACCTTTAGCGGCTCAGGTAGGATTCAGTTCGATTTAAGAAAGGGCTTCTATACAAATGCTTTTAGAGGTATGAGCATGCAACCCAACAGGGAGGAAGGCATCAGCTACCTTTTAGAAGCCTTAAGATGCTGGTCACAGGTATATTTTGCATTCCTGAACAGCCGCGTGCTAAGAAAGTGCATTGAATCAATCCTATTTAAAATGCCCTGGGAGTGCTCACTGTTTAATGGCAGTGGAATGCTCTTAAATTTACCTGTTTGTAAATACAGACTCTGTTTAAGCAGGTTTTTAAAGTGAGTTTTCCTGGCTGAATCCCTCCAGCAAAGCCAAGTACAAATGCCGTCTTTCTTAGAGACTGAAAAATGGATTCAATTCATTCTCAAGGTTCCTTTCCGACCCGTAAGTCTGAGCACGCATCAAACATAAGGAAAACGCAGAAGACATTCCTTCCTGCCTTGGCCGACGTGCCTAGTTCCTGTCCCCGGGGGAATTTGTGGAACCAACACCGTCTCCCTGAGCATGTCTCAATCGGCAGCACCGGGCGGGACTCGTTCCAGAGGGTTCAGCCTGGGGCCCACTGGGGGGTGACTAGCACCTGGCATTCTACTCCACTTCCCTGTGCTCTGGACAGTGTGCAGTCCAGTGACACTCGAGCCGCGAGGGCAGGGACTACGTGCGGCTTTGCTTCTCAGCGCCTGGTGTGGAGCAAGCGCTTGATTAATAGTGGTGAACGAATGAATGAGTGAAAACAGGCACCATCCATCCTAGTTTGGCTGTGTGACCTTTAACCAGTTACTTAACTGCTCTGAGCTCCAGTTTCTGCTTCCAAATTTCTACCTACTAGGGTTGCTGTGAGGATTCAATGAGACAAAATGTAGAAAGCACTTAACCTATTGCCTGACATGTAATTGGCCAGCAATAGAGAGGCCGTCCATGCAAAGCTAGCTGTTATTATTTACTTTGTCCTTTCCACAGCCCTGGGAGGATAAGTATACATCGCCAGCCCCACTGAGCAGATGAGAAAACTGAGGCTCAGAGGTGTGAGGTGCCTGCCCAAGGTCATGGGGGAACTGGAACTCTTTGCACTGCTGAGCAGTCAGGGGATGAAAACCACAGGCAACCTCATTCCTGCTAATGGAGCAGCCGAGGAATGGGTCGGGGAGGCCTGGGAAAAGCCTGGGAGCACACGGGCGTCTATGTGGGTCTTCCCAGCTCGCACAGGGCCCAGCTCTGCATGGGGAAGGGCTTTGATTTTTCGCGGGTTCCTGATCTGTTCTTCAGGGCTGGTTGAGCTCCAGTTAGTGCTGCTGTCCTCGTTCCCTGAACTCCTCTTGCTCGGGGCCATTTATTACTTCCTTCAACAAGCCTGCCCACGGAGACAGAGACGCACTGAGCTAGGCAGCGGAGGGGAGGGAGGTTCCCACCGCAACGTCCACCCTGAGCGAGCACCGTGCCCGAGAGGGCCTGCCGGCTCCCCTCGCCCCGGACTCTGAAGGCTTGTGCTCTGGAAAGTTAAAGCAGTGCAGACACATTTAAAATTCACCCGAGGATATTCTTCCCAAACGGGTGAGTACGTGGGAAACAAGATGTCCACAGGCACAGCTGGACAAAGCACGGCCTTTAGTCAACTCTATTACCTACCCTCATGGCAGGGAAGGAGGAGTCCTGACTAAGTGGACCACACACATGATCCGGAAACCGCTTTGCAGGAAAAGGAACCTCCCTGTCCATACCCGGCTGCGCTATTGTTAATGAGGAGCTGATGAGACTCTTAGAGACCATCTTTGCCTTCCTCCTCCAGTCTATGCCTGGACCCTGGGGGCAGTGAAAAACCCCAGGAGTAGACAAGCAAGAGCCCAGTCCGAAAAACCCATCATCCGAATAACAGGGCCAATGGTATAGAGTGTTCTTGTTGAAATCCTGATGTGCACATTTAAATCACAGCTTTTCATGGACATACACGGTGGCCGTTTGCCTCATCCCCAAACATGCCCCCTTTTTCTTATTATTAAACTAGAGGACAAAGGGGATATCTCTCTGCTTTTCTGGTGAGAATTTGCAGCATGTGGTTTAAGTAAGCATTCGTTTTATAAAAATAATGTCACATTTCAAGATTCAGTGTTAGGCAAAGAGCTCCCTTTAAGATTGTTCAGTAAGCATTAAGGCTGAGAATAAGCACCAGTATGCTAGCAATGGCCAGCAATAGAGAGGCCGTCCATGCAGAAGGCTCTGTCGTTTGTCAGCCACCCAGTCACCTTCATAATGGACTTGAGGTAAAGGGCTCCCGCCTTTCCACGCTTCTCTATTCTGCCAACAATACTCCAGACAGTGGGGGGAAATATATAGTCTGCTGTGTGCGCCTCAAATGCTTGTCTTCTTCAGCATGACCAGCTCATGTTATGTTTGGTAAAGAATGGCACAGGCGCCCAGAACTTAGATCAAACAGATCCCCTTCATAAATCAGGGACATCCAAAGGACTTAAGCCTAGAACTGGGCATAAAGAACACATGGACATGTAGGTAGCGTCGCAGAATAACCCAGTGAGCAGGACTGGGTTTGTATAAAGAGCATATTGTAAGGCAGTGGTCCCCAACCTTTTTTGGGCCACGGACCGGTTTAATGTCAAAAAATATTTTCACGGACCGGCCTTTAGAGTGGGACGGATAAATGTATCACGTGACCAAGACAAGCGTCAAGAGTGAGTCTTAGATGGATGTAACAGAGGGAATCTGGTCATTTTTTAAAAATAAAACATCATTCAGACTTAAATATAAATAAAACGGAAATAATGTAAGTTATTTATTCTTTCTCTGTGGACCGGTACCAAATGGCCCCACGGACCAGTACCAGTCCGCAGCCCGGGGGTTGGGGACCACTGTTGTAGAGAATCAGAGGCTCATTCTCCAGGAGCAAAACTGGTTCAACGTCTGGATGTTGTCACAAGAAGGATGTTTACCGCGCAACATAAGAACTTTATAACAATTCTAACTATTTACAGGGGCAGGGAGTGTCTGGTTAGGTGGGCAGTTCTCCCTTTCCTGAGTTACTTGAGCGGAGGTTGTTGGGTCTTTTCTTAGGGACGCTACTGCAGGGAGCACGCATTAGGGTGAGTGCTGGACTCAATAACCCCGGACAGTCCTTCCAGTTCTGAGATCCTCTGACTTTGTTTCTTTCTCTTGACCAGCCACTCTATTAACAAATGCTATCCGCCGTGTGCCCCCCACCTCGTAAGTGTCATCATAGAGTAGAAAGATCAAGAATGAGTAGTGTGGAGACCAGATAAGCTACTCGGAGGGAAAGAATAGGAAACAGAATGATAGATGGAAAAAAAAAAAGATTTGGCCTGGAAAAGAGACAGAACCATCTCAGAAAGCTCAGTTCTGCTGATACCTGGAAGGAAGACAAACAGTTATTTGATTTCTGTTGAGACCCAGATTAGAGGAAACGAGGTTCAATGAAATTAAACCCAGATGAAGCTGGATCATCAGAAGGCAGAGTGTTGGATCCCACGCTCTCGGTCTCTCAAAGAATTGCCTTTGTTGGGGTGGTGGTTATGAGGACAAGGTTGAGCTGCGTTTGCTGCGTTTTGTGAAGCTGATTTTAAGCTAAAGTCTACCCTGCTTCTCTTCTAAGTCTTTTAGTAAAGGACGTGTGATAAATTCTGCCAGTGTGTCGTTACAGAAGAGCCAATAACGTGGCCTCCGCAGAAAGCTGTACTTCCCAAGTCCGTGTCAGAAAATTAAAACTGTGTAAATTGATGTATTTTCCCTTTCTTTCTGCCTCAGCTGCCAGAGAACTCAGACCAAGTCCTTGGGTATTTATGTCTGCTCAGCGGTGGTGCCCGAAAAATCACTATTTCTGCTTCTTATAATGGATGAACTCACGTCAGGACATTGATAATATGTCTTGTGTTTTAACCTGATGTCCATCTCACCATCTTTCGGGAAGTGAGGAGGCTAAAATCTCATATACTCCAGACACAATAGAAGAGAGGGGAGAAATAATCGATTGGACAGGAACATGAGGTCATTATGGATGGAAGACGTTGAGTCACAGGAGCTGACCAGTGCCGGAGGGCGAGGCGTTAGACTCAGCATTCTTGGTCATCGTCTCATTATTCACTTCCCGCGCTCCTGTGCAGTATTTAAACCTCCGTAACTGTCACCGGCCACCCCCACGCACTGGTACGTGGCGGCCTTGAGATTCAGTTCAGGTCTACCAATTGTCTGAGTGCAATTTCCTGAGTTAGGGAAGCTCAGTCGTGTCTCTGACAATTGTCAATGGTCACAAGATACGGAGCAGTAAAAGGGGAGCCCCTTGAGGGCAGGGAATGGATAGTTTTTATCAGTGGTTTTCTCCTCACCTGGCACACGGGCTGTGAGATTTCCTGTGTCTGTGAAGGTCTGTTTCATTAAATTAAAATGAATTGAATATAATTGAACTGACTTGAACTGCACTGAACAGAATTAAATTGAATTGCCTAGTCTTGCCTTACATCAGGGGACTGTCTCACCTTTATTAGCTAATCCACTCTAACAACAGAGCAAGAGTAAGCATAGCACGCTGAGCATAATGTTTATCATTTAAACATGAGTTCAATCAAAAAATATTTACTGCTCATCTTATATATTCAGACCCTGCGTGGGGTGCTGGGAAGCTAATAGTGAACGAGGCAGACCTGGTTCTGCCTTTAAGGAGTCCCACCGAGGAAAGGAAGCAATCACTAGATAAGCCGGTGCATAAATGTGTATCTGACCCTGGCTGATGGCTCAGTTTGGGACATCCCGTGTTCGATTCCCGGTCAGGGCACACACCTGCACCTGCCTGGGCGGAGTTCTACAACCATCACCTGACCAGGTGCGGTCTGGGAAGAGGAAAGGTTTACTAGATTCTCACCTGGGTATGCACGCCAAGGGCAGGCGTTATCCATCTTGGCTACTCAGAACCGCAACCCTGCCCCCCCCACCCCCGCCCTCCTAGTCTTGGGAATCTTTTGTCACCTTTCAAATTTTTTATTTTTTTTTAGTTTCTCAGTTCCTGCCTCCTCCTCCCTCTCAGCACCACGTGTCCCTCCTGCTCCCTCTGGGCGCAGGGGCTCCCTGGAGCTGCTCTGCCTCAAAGCTCTCTAAGGCGACAGGGCTTCCCGGTTACCCCCATTAGAGCCGCTAGAAGGCTCGTTGAGCGCAGATCACTGCGCCGCTGGTTCCGGGGCTCCGAGTCAGCGCGTCTGGGGCGGGGCAAGGATCTGCCCTTCAAATGAGGTCCAGGTGATGCGCTGCTGCTGTTCGGGCTGTGTGAACCGCACTCCCGGGGAGGGCACAAGAGTCCCCCGACCCCCATGGAGGCAGCAGGGAGAGTGGAAGCAGAAGTATACACATATGTCCATTCATTGCCACACCACACCCACCGTCTCATGTTGGACGATAAAATCACATTGACCGAAACGTGATGCCGATACAGATTTTTCAGAAACTCGTGTTTGGTCTCAGTGGAAGAGCCAGAGGTATCTTTTCTCCCAGGTGACACGGGCCTGTCCTTGTTTGCAACTCCTCCCCAGCCTGGAGCTCAGGACCCCTGGTTTGGGACTCCTGGCCTCTTGCTCCTCAGCAGGCGATGATATTCAGAAAGTCGCTCCGCTCCTGCCCCCAAGTTCAGACAATGATTTTCCTCTCTGTCGCCTGGACTTGTCATTGAGCAGCCTGGCGCCACTGCAGAATGCATTTGCAAGTAAAATATCCAAGTGGCAGGAGAGAGGCGGGAGCCGGGTAGCTAGATGTGGTGAACCGTGTCCCCCGGGCAGCCCGCAGGAGCTCTGAGCCCTCGGCCTGGCCCTCCCGCTGGAAATAGAAACCCGGAGGTGTCCCTGCCTGCAGGGCCCCCTGCTGCCTCTCCCCAGGGCACCTGGGGACGGGGCTGCCCTCCAGAGCCAAAGTGAAGTGGAAATGCCCCCAGCGCTTCCTCTCCCAGAGGCAGTCCCGACGAGCGACCGTGACCGGCTGCCCTGCCTTCAAATCTCGGTGCCAGGTACTTGCTGAGTATAGTTTTAGACAAGCTAGGTTTCCTCTCTGTGCCAAAGCTTTCTCCTTCCTAAAGGCAGACAGTAAGGGCATCTACCCCCCGCCCCGTGTCGTCATGAGGATTCGGAGGGTGCGAGTCTGTTGCTTAGCATGTGTCTGCCACATTGCGGGTGTGCAGATGAAGGAGAGCCTTCCTCATTCATTACTGTCACTCCGTTCTGGATAGTGGAGTTCATGCCTTCATGTCCCTCCTGGACCAGGAGCTCCTTGGGGAGCAGGGGCCAGGTCTGATTCCCGTTTGTATCCATCCGTTCATTCATTCCATCGCCAAACATCTGCCGAAGTCCTACTATGTGCCAGTCACCCTGCGAGGGCCCAGCATCCCGCCCTGCCCGTGGTCTGCCAGTGCTGAGGGAGCGGTTTATGAATGAGAAGGAGGACGGATGAGGAGGTTACAAAAGGCGCCTGTGGTTGAGCAGCTCTGAGGGCCAGAGCGGTGCTTCTCCAGCTTCAATGGCTTCCTGTCCGTCTGGGACTCTTCATAGCCTCAAATGCTGACTAGTCCAGTCTGGACTGGGGCCTGAGTGAGACTCTTCCTCTCTAACAAGTTTCCTGGCGCCCCCGAGGCTGCTGGTCCACAGACTACACAGTTGAGTCGCAAGGCGCCAGAGGCCGTGCGTCGTCTCACTTCCTGAGCAGCTTGTTTAAGGCAGGTGGCCAGTCTGGAGTCCGGGCAGCCCATCTGGGTTCTGTCTGTGCGGCCATGCCGACTCCCTAAGCGCAGTGGTTGCCAAAGCTTGCTGCCCGTTGGACTCACCCCAGGGTAGTATTAAGAATCCTGATGTCTGGGGAATGGGATGGCAGACCATGCTAACGTGCGGTCAAGTGTGGGAACCGTAGCTCCCAATCCCGGACTCATCCAGGGAACAAGAAAGGAAGGGGCCCAATCTCTCTCATTTCAGATACCAATTTTACTTTTAGTAAAAGGCCCCTTTGTTGTTTTACAGATGAGGACATTGAGGCCAAGGGAGACTAAGAGGTTTCATCCAAGATCACCCAATTTACAGATGACAAAGTTAGGACTAGGATTCTGTCCTCTTGGCCCCCACTATCTGTGTGCCTCCCTGTTCGCACAGCTGCGAAAGGGGACAGTCCACATGGTCCCTGTGATGGAGGAGGGTCCCAGGAGCACAGGGTACTCGCTGGAAAGGCATCTTCACGCTCTTTCACCAACAAGAACATTGGGGCCTCAAACGAGACCTGGGGGGGGGCCTCAGGGGACATCGTCTGACGTCACAAGGGCAGGGAAGGGCTCCTTCACAGAACCCCACCAGGCTTGACCAGACAGCGTGCCAGAGATCATGCTTTGAAGTTGTAAGGGCTTTAAAATTCCAAAATGAAAATATTATCCCTTTATGGTAAAAGCATTATTGGTGGCTTGATTCAGCGCAGTGAGCGCTCATTGTCTTAATCATGACATATGTTTGTTGTGCTGGATGCTTCGTTTTAAAGCGATAGGGGGCTGAAAATACGTACAATCATCTTTTCTGGGGGGCGGGTGAGCTCGACATGACTCTGAGTTGAAGAGACCAAATCTCAGCAGTTTCCATGTAGCTTTAACTTATAACTGTGGATAACTTAGCCATATGGCATGCCCACACTCCTAATTGTAAGCATTAATCGGGCACTTATTCTGTGAGCAGTACTGTGTTATCCACTTAAGGAAGGGGACCACATTTATTCTACCTAAGATCCCCACGGAGTCAGCATTACTTACAGAAGCCTACACAGTAAGAAACAGGGGAGCCAGGGTGCAAGTTCAGCTGTGGGGGGGGGCTCCGTGTCCCCTCCCTCAGAGTGGAAGGAGCTGGCTTCGTAGTCTTGTTTAAGAGGTGGAGACCAGAAAGGGACAGTGACCTGCCCCGGGACGCACAGGAAGCAAGAGACAGGACGGGCACTGGAACCGAGTTCTCCTCATTCTGGGCCCAGTGTGGTTCCTTACAGAGTCCGTGGGACACGAGGCCAGAAGGAGTGGCCAGGATTCCAAAGGCTGATCTTCCCACGCAGGCTGAAGCCCTCACACAGTGAGGAAGTTGCTTTCCACGACAGGCAGGAAAACTGTTTAGTTAGAACAGAGCCCTTTGCCCATCTGTGTGTCCCCCTCCAAGCCGACCCAGATCAGTGCCAGCCATTTCAGTCTCCTCCCAACCTGCGCCCCATTTAGTCTTCCGCCTGAGACCATAGATCTATTTATTCGTTGAGCAAATAGCAAATATTTGTTGAGGACCTACTGGTGAACCAGGTACTCCATGGCAGATGAAGAGGTAAGAGAAACCAGGACCCTGACCCGGTCTCTGCTTTCACGGTCCTAAGGCATCGATAGATAAGGAGAGGACTCCTGAAAACTGTTGCGTGCGTGCCGTCAGGGACGATTAGGGGGACGCGAGAACTCAGGGAAGAGCCCCCGATCTAGCTGGGGGCGGAGAGAGTCCCAGAGGCTTTTTTGGAGGATGTGATTTCACATGTGACACCTGAAGTTCAGGAGAGGTGACAAGGCAGATTCTTAAAGGGAGGTGTGTGTCTGTGTGTGTGTGCGCGTGCGCGTGTGGGGGCACACGCAGACGCTGCAGCTGGGAACACCGTGGACAGGCTGTCAGAGGCGATCAGAGGACGATCTGGGTAAGTGAGTTGGAGGGAATTAGGACGCGTTCTGTGCGGCCTGCTGGAGGAAGTCAGAACCGAAGTTGAAAAGGCGCCCGGTCGGGCAGGGCCTGCACCCTCTGCTGAGTGGGTTGCATTTGTCTCTAACAGTTTAGTCGGGACCCACGGAAGATTTTAAGCAGGAACGAGAATTGGTCTCATTCCATTCTAGTAAGATGACACTGTGGCTGCAATATGGAGGTGAGAGAGGGGCAGAGTGGGAGGCAGGAGACCGCTTAGGGGGTGGTGGCCGTCACCCAGGTCGCGATGCTGGACTTAGGGGGTGGTGGCCGTCACCCAGGTCACGATGCTGGTAGCTTCGGCTGGGGCAGTGAGTGTGGGGGTCGGAGAAATGAACACATGGAAGATGGAGTTCTAAAACTCCAGGGCCTGGTGATTTATGGAGTGTGAAAGGAGAGAGAGAGAGGAGAGAGAGAGAGGAGAGAGAGAGAGAGAGAGAGAGAGAGCAGGATTAAGGAGGACTGTGGCCAGACTCTTGTCTCGAGCTAGTTCTGAGCAGGAGTGCCGGGGGGGGGGGGGCTCTGAGAGGGGAGGAAGGCTGTTGACATGTTTATTATGAGCTGCCGACGGGGTGTCCCAAGGGAAATGTCCAGTAGGAAGTTGGACTCCTGGAAAGCTCTTTATTTACCAGAAAAGACCGGAAGGCTGTCAACGCTTTATAATTTATGACCTTATGAGAAATGACCGAAAGAATGACAGCTTGATGCCAATCCCAGACTGCTTATTCTAGCTCATGATATGGCTCAAGGAGGTCAGCTAACCAACAGAGGCCCTGTGGGACCTGGGACAGCTGAGAAGACCATTGTTCTTTAAAAGCACAGAAAATGAGACCGAGTTCCCAGGCTCTGCCATGAGGGTTCACTCACTCATCTGGGTAACTTTTCACTAAGCACTGTCCACGTGCCAGGCATTGAGGGTACAGGTACAGGATATGGAGAAAGGTCCCTGCCCATATCTCCAGGGCCAGCGGAGGACACAGACACACGGACATGCGATTACGACTCCATGTTACAGGCAAAGGAGTGTTGGATGTCAGTACTCAGGAGACCCGGCTGTTCTTGGATTTTGGAATGCTAAATATTGCCATGGAGTAGGTATGGGTACTTGTAGGATGCTTTTCAGTTTTCGTTTTGATAAACTGTGTAAGATTCACAGCTGCGGAGAGACTGGGCCTTCAAATTAAGTTTCATTATTTTTACACTTCTCAACGTTATCACCATTCTGACTCCTTCCAAGTTCTTAGAAAGACCACCCCCAAAGTCTACTCAGCTGATGCTGTATGAATGGTGATGAAGACAATGACAGGAGAAAGGATTGAGTGTTCTCGGAGCAGAGAGAGAGAGTGCCCAGTTCTGTTGAGCGCAGAAGAACATCAGGCGGAATCAGAGAAGGCTTCCTAGAGGAGGGAACGGCATGTGCATGGATCTTTAAAAATGGATTGGACTTCAGGGTGTATAAATGAAGGTACTCATGGTTTATGCAATGCCAAGGGAGTGAAGAGAAGTTTAGAGTAGATGGTATGGTGGGGGGGGGGGGGGGAGAAACAGGATTCAGATGGTGGGCAGTCTTGAATGTCTTCCCGGGGAGACATGAGGGCAGGAAGGAAGCGGTGAGAAAGAGGCCATACGTGCAAATGCCCACAGGGACCAGGCAGGGACATAAAAGAACTAGTAAGGTAACCACCTGTCCCAGTTTGTTAAGGGTTTCCTCAGACACAGGACTTTCAACGCTAAAAGCAGGAAAGTCCTGGGCAAACCAGGGCGAGTCGGTTACCCAAGAACAGAGCCAGGCCTTGGCCACCAGATTTTCCCAATATCTAAGAGAATCCGAAAATCCAGAATTTCATGCAATAGCTTCTGATATTTAAATGTTGACCACAAAAAAAGTCCGATGTTTTAAAAACACTGCTGGCCTAACAAAGCTCTCCGTGGGCTCTGTGAGGCGTGTGCGCTGCCAGTCTGAGGATGTCTGGGCAAGGTGACGTAAGCAAGGCTGCCCACACCCCCCTGTTCCTGCCGCGAGGCTCCTGAAACACACGTTGAGATGATTTTCATTATGCAGAGTGACTTCAGTGATCAATCGTTTGGTTTCTAATTTGATGTTCTTAACCAGATCGGGATGCCGGGCACAGAACCTAATAGATCAAAGCAGGAATGAACAGTGGTAATAGAGACACCCATTTAATTTTTTTTTCAAAGATGAAATTAGTGCTCAATGGCTTGTTGTTCTTCCCCAAATCTGGAAACCTATGTGGTAAGGAAGATAAAGAAGACTGTGCATCTCAAACGTCCCCCTTCTTTATTAGTTGAGGTCCATTCATTCTGGGTATAATGGGCAACCATCGGACTGACTGGGGAAAAAAACCCGTCCTTTTGTTTGTAGGGAAGTAAGAGGCTTGGGGGTCAGCATTTGCAGGCAGGAGGGAATTGTGTTGTCTTAACACTGTGGTCAGGATTGTTGGATTCTAGTACCAACTCTGCCACTTTCAGAGGCTGTGTGACCATGAGGAAACCACTTAACCTCTCTGGTCCATGGCTTCCCCGATTGTGTTACAAAGAGGCTGGCTTGCAAGGACCCCCCCCAAGAATCACACTTCCCATCAACTCTCTAATTCTAAGCTGTAACTTTGATTAGACTCTGGCCAGGAGAGCCTCCGGTCTGCCGGGGTGAGAAAGTCAGACGGGGTGTTAAAGAACAAATCAGTCCAGGCCATAGTGACATCTTGTTTCTCTTCTAGATAGAATTAGTAGATACGGGCTGTAGTAAGTTGCCCTGTCTGGATGCCACCGGGCCGGCTCTCCTGATGGCATTTTCCTTTGTGTCACCTGATTTTCCTTTAATTGAGTGCAGCGCAGAGCAGAGCGGTGGGAGCTGGGTGCAGGAAGAAAGCGTCCAAGGCGGGGACTCTCTCTGTCCAAGGCAGGGGGTGGAGCAGGTGGGGGCGGACCTGCCTTCCTGCCAGGCAGCAGTGTCACCTTTATTAATGATGACGGGGAGAGGGAGTCAGCAGGCAGCTCATGCGGACTGCAGCTGGTGGTAATTGGAAGGTGTTGTTGCCATTCCAAAGGACAGGGAAGAGAAAGGGGGACAAATGGGAATTTAAGAGGAGGGAGGGAGGTGAGCAGAGGGAAAGAATGTAAAAAAAAAAAAAAAAGAGTATGATGTCACTGGGAAAATTGCAAACCAATAAATCAATGCGGTGTCATCCCCGGATCAGAGAGGATAGAGCCAGAGGAGGAGTCAGGCCTGACCGGAAGCAGGAGGTAGTGTTCTCGCCGGGGGTCCGCCAGGCAGGAGCCCCAGGAACGACCTCCACGCCCTTCTGCCCTTTCCTCCTTGAGCCTTCTGGGTTTGTGCTTTCTGTTTTTCCTACAAACAACATCAGCGGCGATGCTCTACCCGGAAGGGCTTTGCAGGGGCTCATCACTGTGAAGCCTCGAGTCAGCTTCATCTCAGACAGTTATCTCTGAGTTCAGCTCCGCGGGATTTTTCTCATCGCTGCGATCAGCTTCATAAAAGCCGGAGCATGATGATCCTGCTGGTTTGTACTGTTACCGGATGAAATAGTGCTCCCTTTATCGAGATGAAGAGAGCAAGGACCTGGGTAGCTAGCTCCCTTTAGTTCTCAGGACCTTGTCAGCAGAGAAGGCCACCGGGCAGGCCGGCGGACACCTGTGTGTCATCCCACTGCCTACCCATTGAGGCTCAAAGCCCTCGGCCCGGCACGCCGGACCCTTCCGGTCTGCCACTCCCAATATGGCCCGTGACCGCCTCCGTAAACGTCTGCTGTGCCTCCGCACACACGCGGCAAGCAGCCGTCGGGCCCTGGTCCCTGGGTGTGCTGGACGGTGGACCACTAGCAGCAGGAACAACGAGACCTACGTGGGGAGGCGGGGGAGGGGCTACAGGAGGCCTGGTTGGAAAGTAGGGCTTGAAGTTTAGAACATGGTGTGAGAGACCCTCTTCATTCTTTATCCCTCATGAAGGGAGCACGAGGGGTCAACTTCCATCCACAAAGTCATCATCTCTCCTGAACACGACCTTGCCTGGCTGCCCAGGTGTCCACACGTGTGTTTGTCTGCCTGCCCCACACTCCTCTCAGCCTGGAGGGTTTGCAGAGGGAGACAGAGGCAGGCCGAGCGGGGATAAATCATCCTTCACACAGCAGCTCTCCAGGTCCGCAGGGAGCTTTAAATCGTCCTCCACGAGTCAACCAGAAGCTGACTCTGCCCTTCCCCCACTCATCAACAGGCGGCTCCCAGGGGGGTGGACAGGGGCTGAGGCTGAGCGTGGCCACAAGGCCGGCTGAGTGCCACCGGTTGCCGGACTCCGCCCGGGACCCGCCCTCCTCTCTGTCCCCACGACAGTCCTACAGGCGGCGTGCCCTGTGACCCCTGTTTCAGAGGTCAGAGGACCGAGGCTCAGAGAGGGAAAGCCACTTGCCCAAAGCCCCAGACTATGTCCAGGAGAGCTGGGGTTTGACCCCAGGAGCTAGGATGCTGTCTCCGGGGTGTGTCAGGAGGCTGCTTCTATGGGAAACCAGATAGATAGACGTCCTGATATGTGGTGTTCATGTCTCACACTGGACTGTTCTTGACCTTCAAAGCCCCAAGCAATGCTGAAAATGGAGAGGTTATCCTCAGTGGAGCTTAAAGTCATGGGAGACTTATACGCCATAAAGCATAGTTGTTAAGAGGGTTGCTCTTGTCTATGTAGCTGTGTGTCTAGCCTTATCAAGTTATCTATACACTTATATCATCTGCCAAACTAGCTTCATCCATCCATCCACCCATCCACCCATCCATCCATCCATCCATCCATCTATCCATCCATCCACCCATCCATCCATCCATCCACCCATCCACTCATCCACCCATCCACCCATCCATCCATCCATCCACCCATCCACCCATCCATCCACCCATCCACCCATCCATCCATCCATCCATCCATCCATCCACCCATCCACCCATCCATCCACCCACCCACCCACCCACCCATCCATCCATCCATCCATCCATCCATCCACCCACCCATCCACCCATCCACCCATCCACCCATCCACCCATCCATCCATCCACCCATCCATCCATCCATCCATCCATCCATCCATCCATCCACCCATCCATCCATCCATCCACCCATCCACCCATCCACCCATCCATCCATCCACCCATCCACCCATCCACCCATCCATCTATCCATCAATGTATCCATCCATTTCTCCATCTGTCCTTTTTTCTCTATATAGGCACGAGACATGCCTAGAATCTACCTTAATATTTTAGAGGTTTCTGAATTGCATTGATTCATAGTTAAGGTTAGGCAGGGGGTGTGTGTGTGGTACGGAGAACCATCATGCCCTTTTCCCTTCTTCACGGGAATGCTTCATTTTCACATGAAGATGATATCATGGTTACAAAACAATGGTCTTTTTTATGTTGCCGAAGGAGATCAAATGCATTCTGGAGTCAAGCCGATCTCGGCAAGTCCTGTCGCCTCCCTGCTCCTCCGTCCCCTCATCTGTAAAGCACACGCGGTTTTTACCAACACTGGCTGGAGGTTGGGGGGACTCAATGCGAGGAAGCATGGACAGCGCCTGTCCCACAGCGAGTGCTCAGCCACCGGTGCCCGCTGTGACCGTCGGCGTACGTTTTTAGCACAGCGTCTGACGCAGAGATGTCCAACTAACATCAGCCCTCCTCCTCCCAGTCCTCTTCTTCTCTAGCCACCACCCGGTGAAAAGTCCTGAGTGGTGGATACAGAGAGGGCTCAGCAGGCTGCCGACGCACACTGTGCCCTTGAAACGGTAGTTGGTGTTGTCCTGTAGCCCACGGTGCCTCCCGCCTGAGACGTCGCCTCTACCCTATCGCAACACCTCTTCCTCTTGACGGTTGGCCTTGGTGCCGTGTGTAACCTGGGTGCACATGTTCGCAGGAGAAGGCGAAGGGCTGCTTGGGAGCCTCATCCAGAGCCCACATCCTCCCGGGACCCCTCTCCCTGCTCTGATCCCCCCCAGGGAGATGCGAGCTGAGGACAACACCAGATTGCTCGGGACTCAGAACAGACTTCTCCGCGCAGACTCTCCCGAGGCACCCAGCGGGAAGCTGGGGAGACCATCACTGGTGTATGTGCCTAGGGTGAAGCCTCGTCTCTGAAGCCATTCGTTCTTCTTGCAATCACAGGCGTGAACTTCCCCACCCCCCCCCTCCCCGCCCCACCGATGTCATTAGAACATTTAGAGGAATCACCTGTTCGGTTAAAAACTAGGGTGTCCTGAATGACAGCCACTCCGCTGGTAAGCGGGCTACTCAGGTCCCAGGGACTTGAAAGGCTTTAACCAGAGACTGGGAAGGGCCGGAGAAGTCCCCCTTGCCCCCATTCAACTCCGAACAACAGGGCAACAAACCCAGTGAAACCAGAACCCACGTCCACGCCTCCCCAAGGAGGGCCCGAGTCTCCTCTAGAATAATCACTTAGTGAGAAACTCTCTGCTGAGGAGCGTGAGACTGCCATGCACAGGAAGAGGCAACACTGAACACATAACTCGCGTTTTTCATGGGTCCGCGGCCCCAGGAGCAGCCCCGGGGTCGGGGCTTGGAGATGGGATAGGGCACTAAGACGTGAAAAACGCCTCCTTAAAGAGGGACCTTTAAAACACACAGCAGCCAGGCTGAGCTTCTTAGAATCCGAATCGCCTCCCCTTTGCACCTGGAAGAAAATTCAAGCTCTTGCCTCTGATCCACGGGGCCCCACAGGGTCTGGCCCCCGCCTGTCTCTGACCTCAGCTCATACTGCACCTTCCCTCGCTTCATGCCTTCCAGTCATCCTGGCCTCCTCGCGGCTCCTCCGTTACCCCAAGCACATCCTGCCTCAGGGCCTTTGCCTCTGCTGCTCGGGTGCCCCGGAATGCTGTTCTGTCAGATTCCTGCATGACCAGCTCTCATCATTCAGATCTCCACTAAAACATCCGCTCTCTAAGAGGCCGCCTTTGTCTCCCCACTTGAAAAACAGGTCCCTTTCCCCTTCACTCTATCTCATGGCTTTGTAATATTTTATGAGTAGTAGATATATCCACTTGTCTAAAATGATCTTACTTGAGTATTTACTTTCTTACGATATGTTTCTCCATCCCTGGCCCTTAAGAATATGAGCTCCTGAGGAAGAAACCCCTTGTAATCTGAGATGTGCTGGAACATAATAGACGCTTAAACAATAGGTGTGAAAGAATGATCTCACTCTGGCTTGATCAAACATATGGAATTAAGATGGAGTACACTCAGAGTTGAACAAAATCCTTTCATTTCTGGCCTCTCCTAAAGCAACACCTGACCCTAATTTTTCATAGTTCGTGTGTGTGTGTGTGGGGGGGGGGTCCCCGCAGCATTCTTTCAGAGATGGAGAACATTATAATAAATTTAGTCTCTCATCTATAATAGCAAATGGTTATCGATCCCACACTGTGTGCAAGTTCAGTTCTAGGTTCTGGCAACCCCGCTATGAATAAGTGGACGGACGTTTCTGTCCCCGTGGAGCCAGTAGTGCTGGCCCGGGAGGCAGGGTGGGTGTGTGGAAAGAGCGCAGGGTCTGGAGTCAGAAAGACCCGACATTTAATCCCTGACCCACCATATACCAAGTCTCTGTCTAGGCCAGGGGTCGGGAACCTTTTCGGCTGAGGGAGCCATGAACGCCACATATTTTAAAATGTAATTCCGTGAGAGCCATATAACGACCCGTGTACGTGACGCATTATCCAATAAAAATTTGGTGCTGTCCCGGAGGACAGTTGTGATTGGCTCCAGCCACCCGCAACCATGAACATGAGCGGTAGGAAATGAATGGATTGTAATACATGAGAATGTTTTATATTTTTTTTATTAAAGCTTTATCTGCGAGCCAGGTGCAGCCATCAAAAGAGCCACATCGAAGAGAAGTGAAGGCAAAAATTAATGAATGGGACTACATTAGACTAAGAAGTTTTTGCTCAGCAAGAGAAACTGATAACAAAATAAACAGAAAGCCAACTAAATGGGAAATGATATTTTCAAACAACAGCTCAGATAAGGGCCTAATATACAAAATATACAAAGAACTCATAAAACTCAACAACAAACAAACAATCCAATAAAAAAATGGGAAGAGGACATGAACAGACACTTCTCCCAGGAAGAAATACAAATGGCCAACAGATATATGAAAAGATGCTCATCTTCGTTAGTTATTAAAGAAATGCAAATCAAAACTGCAATGAGATACCACCTCACACCTGTTAGATTGGCTATTATTAACAAGACAGGTAATAGCAAATGTTGGAGAGGCTGTGGAGAAAAAGGAACCCTCATACACTGTTGGTGGGAATGTAAAGTAGTACAACCATTATGGAAGAAAGTATGGTGGTTCCTCAAAAAACTGAAAATAGAACTACCTTATGACCCAGCAATCCCTCTACTGGGTATATACCCAAAAAACTCAGAAACATTGATACGTAAAGACACATGCAGCCATGTTCATTGCAGCATTTTTCACAGTGGCCAGGACATGGAAACAACCAAAAAGCCCATCAATAGATGACTGGATAAAGAAGATGTGGCACATATACACTATGGAATACTACTCAGCCATAAGAAATGATGACATCGGATCATTTACAGCAAAATGGTGGGATCTTGATAACATTATACGAAGTGAAATAAGTAAATCAGAAAAAACCAGGAACTGCATTATTCCATACGTAGGTGGGACATAAAAGTGAAACTAAGAGACATTGATAAGAGTGTGGTGGTTACAGGGGGGAGGGGGGAGAGGGAGAGGGAAAGGGGGAGGGGGAGGGGCACAAAGAAAACTAGATAGAAGGTGACAGAGGACAATCTGACTTTGGGTGATGGGTATGCAACATAAGTGAACGACAAGATAACCTGGAGTTGTTATCTTTGAATATATGTATCCTGATTTATTGATGTCACCCCATTAAAAATAAAATTATTAAAAAAAATGTAATAATTGAGTAGAAAGACTCTGAGGAGCCACAACAACAGAACTGGTGACCAGTATGTACAGATTAAAGTGGCATAAGTGTCTTCCTGTAGAGAGCTGGCTGTCATCTACAATCCGCACTGCCTACCTGGGATCTAGGGGCACTGGTGGCCCACGAAATGTTTTATTGCAATAATCCTCGTTATGTGCTCATTTCAATAAAACAAAATAAGTGGAAAAAAAAAAAAAAAGATCCACATCGGGCTCGCGAGCCATAGGTTCCCGACGCCCGGTCTAGGCAAGCTGCTGGACCTCCGTGCGTCTCCCTTTCCTCATCTGCAACGTGGCCATAGAGCTGACCTCCTGAGGTTGTCGAGGTGAATCAGTGAGATGACGCACGAATGGAACCTGCCCGCCCCCCTCTTCCCCTCGGGATTAGACATCCCACAGTGTCCTCCGGAAGATTTAAAGTCACCCCCCACTGCACAGCCACGTGCCACAAGCTCCAGCCAGGATCGCGGAGAACAGTGTCCTCCGGAAGATTTAAAGTCACCCCCCACTCCACAGCCACGTGCACTGGCTCCAGCCAGGATCGCGGAGAACAGTGTCCTCCGGAAGATTTAAAGTCACCCCCCACTCCACAGCCACGTGCCACAAGCTCCAGCCAGGATCGCGGAGAGCGTTAGCTTCAAAGGAAGAAGGTGTGACAGCTTCAGGTGCCTTTTCCAGCCTTGATTTAAAGCAGCCTTGTCACCTCTCCCTCCTGCTCCCTGTCAGTGAGGACAGCTCTCTGAGGAGACGGCACGCCCGCAGTTCTGGCCCTGGCAGTGCTCGGGGACTGATCCATCATGAATGCCCACGGCGCCAGGCGGGGTTGCACACAGCTCACTCTACAAGGGTTGACGTGTTGTACACATGAGTGTCAGGGCACATCCAGAGTACGCGGCATCCAAGTGGCACCCTTCTGTTTTCCCTGTGGTGTGGTGCCTGTGTCGCGGAACAGGTCGCAGGAAAACCCTGGATCCATGCCCATCAAGAAGGTTACCCTGAAGGAAGGTGACTTGGTTAACACTACCACACCGCAGGATTCCCTGGGTAACCAAAGAACATCACTGCGCGCAAAGACGGACACCTCCTAAGGCAAACGGCTGGGGGGGGCTAAGTGTTCAGTGAAGACAGTCTGATGTCCTGCTTTTGACACTGTTGCCACTCTTTCTACCTGCCAGCAGCTATCCCCAAATAAAAGAAACCTCCCAGCATGCTCTGTTCCAAGAGACACACTTTCGATTTACTAAACAGGCGGACACTGAGCAAGTTGTCAACCAACAGCAGAGTCAAAAGACACTTCGCGCTTTGCCCCCCGTTGTGATTTGGAGCGCTTGCTGTGTCCACAGACAGTCACCGCTAGGTGAAGCCATCACTTTCCTCTGCCCAGGTCAGGAGCTTCAGTTAGCTGATCGATCGGCATAGTTTCCCTGGACCAGAGTCAGCAACAATGACAGTCATAGTAATAGCTGATAATGATGGAGGGCTTTCTAGGTTCTAAGTGCTTAACACAAATTGGTTTCATTCTCACCTCAACTGTTTGACACAGGAAATATTTCTACCCCCCTTTTATAGATGAGGGCGCTGAGGCACAAGACCCTGCCCAAGGTCACACAGCTAGGAAGGGGTAGAGCTGAGATTTGAACTCAGGCCGCCTGTCTCCTAGGTGCCCGCTCTGAGGATGCCCTGCATCCCGGCGAGAACCAGATGTAAGTTCTTTGGCGCTCTTTAAAGCTCATTGCTGCACCTCAACACTTAGCACGGGGCCCAGAACCTGGTGGTTGCTAAGATGGAACACATGCGCTGCCCAGACACCACTGCAAACCGCCACTCTGGGCTGCCTGGGGGGGAGGGAGGCCTTGGAGAGCCCCTGTTCTACCTGACACCACAGCCTCCCACCTCCGCTCCTGGATCCACCACACAACCAGCTCCAACTCCGTCCAAGAATAAAGTCTGTTATGTAACCGCACGGCGGACACGGGGGTACATGGAAAAGCAACCGCAAAGTGGCACCGGCCACTGTTAGTCTCCGAAGGAAATAGATGGTCCCGAGTAGAACTTTCCATCTCCCTGGGAGCCCCCCGCCCCCAGCAGGCAAACTTTCCTTGGTGCTTTCTAGAATTTATTTTATTTTGGTCGAGCACATTATTTGAAGTTACTATAGCAACGTGTCACCAGCTGGTATCACATAGTAATATTGGCATTTAAGTGGCAAGCTCCCGAAGTTGGCTGTTTTCCTCCCTCTGCGATCTCGTCACCCCCCACTCACCTGAGGTGAGCGGAGGACGCTTTGGCCGCTGCCACGCCTCTCCCCTCTCTCTCGGTCTGTCTGTTTGTCAAGGCTGGGCAAGCCCGGAGCCTTTTCCTGGCTCACGGGGCACTGCAGGGGTCCTGACTGGTGTGTGGGCGGGTCTGCATTACAGCTGGTTAAATAGAGACGTTTAAGTTGAGTGTTGTAAAACTATTGGCCATGTCAGTAGGATGATGGTGGTGGTGATAACGATGATGATGGTGGTGGTGGTGGTGGTGAGCAGGAAGAAGAGGAAGAGGAGGAGGAGGAGGAAGAGGAGGATGCTGTTTTTATGCAGAGGAGTAGAATGATCTGGTGGGAGGGCTACTCTCCTGATCACAATCACCTCGTATCCCAGCTAACTGATACCAGTCACACAAGACTGGCTTTTTCTTCCTCTCCTTTGTCATTGCACAGTGAAGAGACCCTGACCCTTTGCCTTTGGAGCTCAGCTCCCCCCCCCCCCGCCCCAGGTGTGCAGCACCTCCCCACATGCTGACGGGCTGAATTAGTTAAGAGGATCGATCGTCTGGGGTCGCTGGAGGGGCTTCCATCGGGGAAGTAAGCCCCGCTGCTCAAGGCGTTAAATAGACGACACCCCCCAACACGTCAGCTGAACGCCTGCGATGATTACACTTATTTTTACACGTTTGACCTAGTTTCAAACTGTGTCTCTTCACGCCGTGATTCATTAGCTACATTTTAAACCACCCCGAAAGGAGTCGAGGTGACTCTGCCTGGTTTACGCCAGCGTCTCGCATACAGTTTCTCTCCCCGGAATGTAATATGTAGGTCCCCCTGGTATTCCGTTTTAAGAAAAGCAATTTCCCATCCATAATTTCCCATCCGGCATGCTGCTTGGCTGTGGGTGAGTGGCCGCCTCACGCCTGGGTCGCTAAAATATATGTCCACTACAAAATTTCTGCCAGGGCCGGGGTAGGGGGGATTCTCACCAGCCTGGACCGCAGGGCACCCCTCCACCCCACGGCTCCCCATGCAGTATTCAAAGGCTTTTCCCCCTGCTGCTCACGGGGCTGGGAGGCTGGGCTCCCGCACTAGAAAGTTTGAGCTATGCCAACATTGGGAGTCTCTGAGTTGCTAGGAGAGATGCAGTCTGATCATCGCCCCCGCCCCCAATTCCTCTCTCTCTCTCTGCTGCTGAGCATTTACAACAAGGTAGATGCAGAAGTCAGGTCTCAAACTTGTGAACAGGGGGAGGGGGCAGGAAGCAGAAAGGCGGGTGGAGGACCGTGTTGAGGATAGTACTGGGAAAGGGATACACGTCAGAGAAGCGTAATATTATTCCATCGTTCTAGCTGAGCATGACTGAGCTTTCTTTTCTTTTTTTTTTTTTTTTATTTAAATGACTGGAGGAGCCTTTTCTAAATCCAAACCTGCAGCTGGCGTCTCATGCCATTTCACAAATCAGTCACATTGGTGTGATTTCTGACAGATCTGATACTAAGGTGGGCTGAACGCCCTGGTAGAAAATAAAGGGGTGCTTCCAGTCGGAAGTGAGACGCTGTCATTTTCCATTAACGGCCAAATGCAGGTAACTTGTGCAAACTTCACTCACATCGCACTACCGAGAGGCACCCGGCCGGGTTTTTCCATGTGGTTGGGTGGTTAGCACGGAGGAATGGGCCAGCCGGTAAGAGTCATTCTGATTGACCGGTGAACCGAGACACCCCGAGCCAGTCCTTAGCAAAAGATAAATGGTATCTCTCATAAAATGGTCCCTCTTTCTCTAGATGGGGGCTGGGCCCCCCCACACACCCCTTTTAATTTTTCTTCCAAAGCGAAGCATGGAAGTTTCTCTAAACAAGGCTTAAATCAAGACAGCCTTTTCAGGGTAATGCCAGTGAACTTGAGCGCTGAGGTTTAGGTTTTTGCTTTTTCTTCCCCCTTTCAAATTCAAATCAAGCCATTGGAAATAGCAGGCATTCCGGATCTATGCATTTGGGGCAGCCTGCAGCTCCGACAATGGTGAATTCCCCACCACACACACACACACACACACACACACACACACACACACACACACACACACACACACACACCTACCTCACAATCCCAGGAATCATTTAAGCCAAAGCTTTAAAAGTAAACTACTGTCTAAGAGACGGTCGCATTTTCTCCCACAGGACCACCGATCACACACACACACACACACACATACAGAAATGAAACCTACTCAAATCTCTTACCTTGAAGCAGTGGGTAACCTGCAGAGGAAGCCCCCCTTCCCTTGCAAAGCGAGCCAGGCTTTGGCCAGCAGCAGAATTACTCCAAAAGAGGGAATAATAAGTCCTCTCTATTGTAATCTTCACTGTTTAGATGCAAGAAGTGTAGTGGGTCTGCTCACGTAGGAATAAATAAAAAGCCGAGCAAACTGCACGGCGCCTACCATGTGAGAAGGAAAGACCTCTAGCGGCCACAGGCTGAATTCTTGGAGGAAGGGAGGAGATGGAGAGAGTAGAGGAAACATGAGTGCCTCTCTCTCTCTCTCTCTCTCTCTCTCTGTCTCACACACACACACACACACACACACTCCTCTCGAACTCTAAAGATTTCTCCTTTCTGGCACCCAGCCTGCCCAGAGGGATAAACAAGAAATAAAGCCTGTTTCTTGGTTTAAGTGGGACCTGGTTAAGTTAGCAGTGCTGGTGGTGCTCTCTGGTTTGAAAGGGACTGATAATTCCACAAACTCACTCACCCCCTGCGGGCCTGGGCAGGGGAGAGGATCTGACTCCCTGGATGGCCGGGAGCGTTTGTTTGCCCCAGGGCAGAGGTCAAAGTCCCCCATCAACACACACACACACACACACACACACACACACACACACACACACACACACACACGAGGCCGACAGTGCTGCTCCCCAGAGCCCCCCGCTGCGCGCTGTCTGCCGGCGTGCATGTTTCCTGCACGTTTACGGTGTGTGTGGTGGTCACGAGCAGGCAGGGCTGGCTTCCTGGGCCTGTGAGCTGGCCTGGTGCTCAGAAGGGCCCTGTGGCTGCCTTGATATTCGGAATCCTCTTCGAGGAGGAGTCTGCATTTTCATTTTGTGCTGAGCCCCACTAATGACACAGCCGGCCTTGCCGACTGAGAGGAGAGCACACTCTCCCCAGCGTCCCGATGGGAAGGGACCGGGAAGCCAACGAGGAGCCCTGTCTTTGGGGAGCCCCTTTGGGGAGCATGAACTTCAGGAGCATCCGGTTCGCGGAAGACTCCCTATCCCACCAGGAGGGCCTTCCTGGGAACATTAGGCTGTTCTTGCACCTCTAACTGGACTGCAAACCTGTCATCTGGGAGCTTATTTTTATTTCGTATTTGTTTTATATTTTTTAACAAATGAAGAAATGGAGAGTTTTTTGGTTTTAGGGAGCGTGTGTGTGTGTGTGTGTGTGTGTGTGTGTGTGTGTGTGTGTCTTTAACAAAGACAGCAGTTCGTGACAGCAAACCCATTCTCTTGGTTCCACTGGAATATTTCCAGGCCCATCTCTCTGGTGTGCGTGAGGTCCGATACCCTTTAACAGTGGGGTCCCCAGGAGACACCTCTATGTCACCCAGGCGACCATCTCCCACAGCCTCACTCTTGGCCAGGCCTGGTGGGACTACTTTGGCCAAGATAGCAGTCCCAGTGGAATCTTGCAAGAGTCAATCTCGAGTGGCCTCCCTCCCCCTGCTCCCCTCCAGTGGATTTGTAGTTCGTACTCCCTGTACCAGGTTTCCAGAGCCGATCTCCCTAAAGTCTGCTTGCAGACACTCCCTCAAACGGAAAGCACACCCCGATACTGCCTCATAAAACCTGGGAGGGCAAACGCAGGGAAGTGCATGCGAGCAGACTCTGGCACACGGAGGGGTGTGGTTCTTGCTCCTCTGAGCCCACAGATCCTTCCAGACCCACCTAGTCTCCAAGTCCTCACGCTGATTTCCCTCTCGGATGTTACTCTTACTTTCCCAACTAGATCAGGAGCAAGAACCACCTCTTCTCACTTCTTTTACCCTCCCTGGCCCCTAACAGGTGCTGGTCCCTGTAGCTGCTAGCCTCTCCCTGGCTCATTCATGGGGCTCCAACCACCAATTCTCCTGTAGAGAACTTCAGTCCATTCCAGGTGTTATAGGGGCCGTTTGATTCTTCTGCTACACCTCTTGGGGTAGATATGGGTGGGTGATTGTGCTACTTTACAGACGAAAAAAATTGGTGCTTAGACATGTAGGATTATTTATTGATTTTTTAGAGAGAGATGAGTGAGAGAGACAGACAGAGAGAGAGAGAAGGGGGAGGAGCAGGAAGCATCAACTCCCATATGTGCCTTGACCAGGCAAGCCCAAGGTTTCGAACCGGCGACCTCAGTGTTCCAGGTCGACATGTAGGATTATTTACAAGAAAGTCAAACTGTCTGCAGGATCTTGATGGAGGCTGGATCTCCTGACACCAACTCAGGGCTCTTTTCCCAAAACATACAAGCAGCAGGAGACGTAATGAGTAGGGCCTTATATTCTATATCTGGAGCTTCTGTTACAGTTGCAGGCACATAAAAGGTGTTCTGAAAATGATTTTTGGATGAGTGAGCTGATGATGAGTGAGCCAGAAAGAGACATTTCTTCATAGAGAAGTTTAATGTGATCATCTGGGAAGGAGACATTCTCCATCCCTGGGGGCCATTATTATTCTTGCCTGCGATGGTTGGGGCATCTGAAGTCAAAGAAATGGAGAAGATGAATGTCACGGTCCTCTCTCCAGTATTTCATGGCGTGTCTCTTTGTTCCTTACAGAGTCACTTTGTGGCGTGTATGACGGCCATCTTGGACCAGATGGGCGACCAGCACTACTCCTTCTACATCGAGACCTTTCAGACCAGCTACGAGCTTGTGGTGAGTCTGTAGGGCGCTAGTCAGGGAGGCCTGTCACACTCCTGCTTCTCAAGAGTTTAGGGCAAGGAGGGCTCCCACTGTGGACCTGAGTATGCGCGTGTCTGAGTTTACAAACGGGACCGAGGGTTCCCATGTCTCATTCCCATTGGGCCTGAATGTGTCCTCTGGGACACGTCTTCAGTCCAGAGACGAGCCCTGAGTGTCTAGCCTAGATGGTTTTGTTTGTTTGTTTTCTAGTTTTTACTTACTTATTTTACTGAGAGAGAGAGAGAGAGAGAGAGAAGAACATCAAGCTGTCCCTGCATGTGCACTGACCAGGGATTGAACCCGCAACCCCCTGCACTTCGAGATGATGCTCTAACCAGCAGAGCTATCCAGCAGGCCTGGTCTAGATATGGTTTAACACGTATTTGTTGATGAATCGTGAACACTTGGGGGCTCGAGGGCACGAATGTGTGAGTCGCACAGTCTCGGGTTTGGATCCAGGACTTGTCACCGGTTAGCTGTGTGACCACAGGCAGGTTAACCTCTCTCAGGCTTTGGGGTCCCCGTCTGTAATGTGGGGACAATATCGTGTATGTCACAGGGCTGTAAAGGGGTTGAATGAGAGCACAGCAGCTCTGCGCTACGAAGTGCTCAGTGAGAGACAGCTGGGGCTGCGTTCTGACAACAGGCGTGTCGGGGAGGGTGATACGCTAAGCCCCTGTCTTCTTCTGGCCTCTCGGGACTCATTTGCTACAGGACGGTCTGCCTGTGGCCTGCAGCCTGTGGCCTGTGGCCTGTGGCCTGTGACCTGCGGGTCTCTGCTTCTGTAGCAGATGACTTCATCAACATAGGGCCCAGCCTGGGCTGTCCCGGGGGTGTAGCAGCCACTTCGTCCTCAGCGTGGTCACCTTGTCACTCTCTCCTTGCTGCTGCCATCCATATTCAGGGGTTCGGCTCCCAGAGACCCACTTTCAGCTCTCCTGGGAGAGACCAAAGGCCCCAGAATTGGACGAACCTCGGAGAATGACCCATGCGGAGGGAACCATTAGGAAGCTAATTACTACCCTTCATTCATTCAGGGCAGAGACTCTCCTTGTTGGGGTAGGATGGCCAAGAAATGGAACCTCCTTCTGGATATAAAACAAAATCAAAGCTTAGAAACAGAGGTCCCCCCCCCCCACCATTACGTTCTCTCTGTCTCGGGACATGGAAATAAAAAGACCAGGCTCATAATGTTTGATCCTCAGGGAAGGAAAGGTGGGAAGGAAGGTAGGAAAGAGGGCTTTTATTTATCGAACATACACACTTTCTCATATAAACCTCACAACAGAATGACACAGGTGTCACTGCTCACTGTTATAGGTCCTCTCTCTGCCGGCTCACGGCCCTCCTGCCAACACGGGGCAGAGGCAGAGGGTGAGCCTGTGCTCCAGCCCTCCCTCCATGTTCCATCACCTCACTCATGAGCCGGGGGGCCATCTTCGTCCCCACAGGAAGGGAATGTGTCTGTGACCATACCCACAGCTCCACAGAAAACACCCAGGATGCAAACCAATACCCGCCATCATGGTCCCCGCGCACTTAGCGAGCACACGCAGTGGGCCGGGCTCTGTGCAAAGCGTCTTCTAGACCAGTGCTCACGCCTTCTCACGGCGACCCTTGGGGGTAGGTGCTGTCTTGAAGCTGCTGATGCAGAATCTGGGACTTAAATGCGTTGCGGGGACTTTCCCTAGAAGCAAAGATGGCTGGGAAGGAACCGATCTTATTTCTAGAATTTTGCAATCCAGCATGAAGCAGTGATTTTTGAATTATATCCCCCCCTCCTTATTCTCCTCTACCATAAATGCACATGCGTGTGCGCACACACACACACACGCACATGCACACACACACACACACACACACACATTTCAGCCCCAGCTCTTCTACTCTTACCTGCTTTATATACATTTTAGGTTCCAGGTAAGATGTTCTCTGAGCAGTGAATTCTGCCATTAAACTGATTTAAAAACTGTGGCTTAAGAAAAGCTCTGAATGGGATTCCTGTGGACTTTAAATTCTACAGGTGAAGGCTGTTCGAGTTCATTTCCACCCACCCTCCTCCCCTCCCCCTCATCAGGAGGGTCCTTCCCGGCAGTGATTCTGGCCTCGGCTACTCAAATGGCTCTTGAATTTGTGTTCTCCGAAGACGGAGAACGAGTTTGGTCCCCTGCAGAATCTGACGGGGTGTGGTGAGGTCCACTGCGAAGCTCTGCAAGAAGAGGGGAGGAGGTCCCTGTCGGGTTTCCCCCAATCGGCCGCGCTTCTAGCACCGCTAATTCAACGCTCATTTTGCTAATAGTTTGTTTGCTCAGTGACCTGAGGTGCTATCATGTAGCGAAGATTATTTCCCTCTCAAATACATATTTGGAGAGATGATTATAAAATTGCCACATCAATGCCTGCATTTACTTCTTTCCTCCCAAAGCCAGAATTAATAGCGCTTTATTTTGAGAGCAGTCGTGCATTTCACGTTCCCGTCCATCCATCCCTCTTACACTGGCGAAACGGCCTCTCTGTCAACAACCGTGAGCTTCCATTTAAAAGTCCACTTCTATGGGCTTCGTTGGCTCTGCCCCCTGCCTTTTCTGCCCCTCTACAATATTATAAAGAAAACTATTATAAACAACCGGCGGGATCTGGGCACTTTTTAGTCTGTCCTTATAAAACAAGATGACAGGTGTGATTTTTTTTTATTACTATTTCAGGACTTCTTGATGGAGACATTCATCATGTTCAAGGACCTCATTGGGAAGAACGTGTATCCAGTAGACTGGATGGCCATGAGCATGGTTCAGAACAGGTGAGCTACCGCCCGCCTCCTGACGGCCGCGGCGCCCCAGCAGCCCCTTAAAGGGCCCCGGCAGGGGCAAGGTGGGGGACAGTGCTCCCCGACAGGAAGAAGGCGCCCCAGCAGCCCCTTAAAGGGCCCCGGCAGGAGTAAGGTGGGGACAGTGCTTCCCGACAGGAAGAAGGTGCCCCAGCAGCCCCTTAAAGGGCCCCGGCAGGGGTAAGGTGGGGACAGTGCTCCCCGACAAGAAGAAGTTGAAGAATAACAACTCCTTTCTTTCTATTTTTAAAGCCCAGGAAACTTCTCACCCATCGTGAACTTATCTCTTTTGTTCTTACGGGTTTTTTTTTTCCTCCTCATGCCTTTTTATAGACCGAACTGGCTACTCCCTCACCTTCTCCGTTCTTCAAATGCCAGTTAAAATAGTATACTTCGTTTGTGAAGCCTTCCCTTAGCCTTGGGAACAGGAGAGCGTAAGGTCAGCCTTATTAAAGTGATATTAGTTTTTGTTTTTTTTTCAATATAATAATAAAATCCACTCTGTGACATATGGTGAGAGAAGTTGAGGGAGTGTTGGGTTAAACAGCTTGGGATGGAGTTCTGTGCTGCAGGACTGCTCAGAGCCGTTCACATGCTACCGTTGTTTCTCCAGTTGAGGCTTTTTTAAATTTTATTTATTCATTTTAGAGAGGAGAGAGAGAGAGAGAGAGAGAGACGGGGGGGGGGGGAGGAGCTGGAAGCATCAACTCCCATATGTGCCTTGACCAGGCAAGCCCAGGGTTTCGAACCGGCGACCTCAGCATTTCCAGGTCGACGCTTTATCCACTGCGCCACCACAGGTCAGGCTCCAGTTGAGGCTTTAGGATAGCATGTCACGGTTTTATTTGCCCGTGGAACCAATTGGCGCACATGTATGTATGTCTCTGTGTGTGCACCTATTAACATCTCATAGAATACCAGTGTAATTCAAGTGTAACTCAGATCCCCCATGGCCCAACACAAAATTAAATAAAAGTAAGTATAACCAATGTTGGTCTTTAATGCTTTCTCTCAAATAATACTATTCCAGCCAAGTGACATTCCCATCAGAACACTTAGCGGTACTTTATAATGGTTCCCTTTTCCAGTCCTCTGTCTCTCGGTAGTTCTTAGATTTCTTCCGAGTCACAGACTCCTTTAAGCCTGGCTCTTCCTGGCTCCCCCTCCTGCCCTTCTCTCTCACTTTCCTTCGGCTTCTTGTGTTTGTTTCAGGTTCTCGCCCTGGAAAACCCTTTATTTACACTGGCTGCAAGATCTGTCTCTCTCTGCCGATGACTCTTGTTCTGTATCTCAGAAGCTAAGACTTGGCTACAAAGACAGAAATATCCAGAGAGGGTGGAAGAAGAGGAAGACAGGAGGCTAAAGCAGGACTCCGTAGTGGAGGGAAAGAGAGGAAGGAAGGCTGTGGACATTTTTACGTAGAATAGTTTTGTCATTGGATGTAGTCTGAGAGTTTCTCTCATGTCTCCCTAAGAGCCAACTCTGTCCCAGCTGGCCTCTGTCCCCGACAAGCTGCTCTTCCTCTCCCCGGATGCCTAAGTGCCTCGCCGTGGGACTTGATGGGTACACTTGTGCGTGGTGCTCCTGGGGCCAGCGTCAGAGGCTGCTGAAGGGGAGGAGAGGTTTATCAAGGAAAAAAAAAAAGAAATCTCTGTGTTTTCAAGTTTATGGTAAGAAGAGTAAAATCAGCCCAGCAAAAAAAAAGTCAGAATTTTTAGTCTGGGCTGCACTTGACCTGATTCTCCTGTTCACGTCAAGCAGGAGGGAGGCTGGCTGTGCAACAATTAAAGCGGTGGTGGTGGGAATTAGGTCCAGGCCACATGATGGATCAGAGGCAGGCCCCTCCCTAGCCCTGGGTCAGGGCCAGCTCTCTGAGCATGCGACCTGTATAGTCGGCACAGGACCCCGTACGCTAAAGGGTCCCCTGCTTGGTTTCGTGCCCTGTTGTCCTCCCCTTGTGCACTAAGCTCAGCAAAGCACGTGGCTCGTCACACCTCATGCCAATGCCCAGTCTTGTGTTGTGGTAGCCGCCAGCCCCTGAACTGCGTGGGAACCCCTGCTCTGTCTGCCGGCCAGTCAACAATAGCTTGGGGTTTTGCCAAATTACATGAAGCACCTGGGTGAGTCATCTTTGACTCACCCTACACTGCAGATACTTTTAACCGTTCACTGTTATCTCCTGTTTCCATGGACTCTGACTCTATGACTTCGCATAAACGATGACTCCCCTTCCCTTCTAGACCAAACTCAGCGTGAAAGTACCCGTCGAATCCTGTTCTTTCTCCTTCGTGTGTCCTTTTTAGTCCTCCCTCATGATAACAGAATGTCTCCCCTCCTCTGCATTTCTGTTCACGTCCATATTGGAGCGCTTCCTCCACTGCACCGCCATGATCTCTGCCTACGGCTGTTTCCGCCCCTCGACAGCAGGCTTCTTGGGGGCAAGCACTACATCCAGTTCGTCTCTGTGTTTTCACAGAGGCCGTCCTCCATAAATATGTATCATGAATCTGTGTATACAGTGGGCATTTCTTACTGATTTGGATTTTAAAAGAACTTCTACTCCAGTTTGCCTAAGAAAAAGAGAATGTATTGGCTCAGACAACTGAAAGACTCCACGGGTATGGATGGCTTCAGTCATGGATGTATCTAGGCGCTCAAACAATGTTGTAGGAAATCTGTGTCTCTTACCTTTGCTATTTTCTCTCTTGCCTTTGCTCTCAGGCAGGTGCTGTCTTTGTGATGTGGGAAAATGGGCTCTAGAAGTTTCAGACATGTGTCTTGTTGGATTAGCAACCAGAGTAGAAAGAAAAACCCTGTCCTTTAGTAAGTGCAGCCAAAGTCCCAGTATAGTCTCCAGAGGCTTGGGCGACATACCCCTCCATAAAGCTCTGTGGCCAGGATAATGAAATATGCTGTTTCATTAGGCTTTGGTCAAACTGAGGCACAGAATAGATGAGTAACTTACTTAGTGTCGCACGGCTAATAAGAAACAGAGCAGCCAATGCAACTGGAGCCCACGTTCTTAATCTCCACTGCTTGATCCTGTACATTTGTGAGGCTCATTTTGTTAAGTGCATTGTACACACATGCCAACTGCTTATTAGCCCAGGCAGCTCAAGGAGGCCCAAAGAGGTAAATTGCCCAAGGTCATGCAACTAGTTAGTGAACATTTTCAATGTTAATTGGACAGGCAGAATGGGCACCAGATCAGTGTTCCCCAGAACACTATTTTCAAAAATATGGCAGCCTAAGCTCCATTCATTCATGTGGCCAAGGCAAACTTCATTTAGTTAGTGTGTACATTACAATATTTTTATTCCTCTCTTCCTATTTTCCTTCCCTCCTTCCTTCCTTCCTCCCTCCCTCCCTTCCTTCTTTCCTTTTTCCCTTCTTCCTTCCTTCTTTCCTTCTTCCTTCCTTCTCCTTCTTTCCTCTTTCCTTCATCTTCCCTTCCTCTCTCCCTCACTCCTTGCCTCCTTCCCTCCCTCCTTTCCTTTCCTTTCCTTTCCTTCCCCTTCCCCTTCCCTTTTCCTTCCTTCCTTCCTTCTTTCCTTCCTTCCTTCCTTCCTCCCTCCCTCCCTCCCTCCCTCCCTCCCTCCCTTCCTTCCTTCCATTTCTATATTGTAATAACTTATCTGTTTGTATCACTTCTCTATTATTTATATATGTATGCGTTCGTCCTGTGTACGGTATCTGCTTGTTGGGGAAGGGAAGGACACTTTCCGAATCTGAGCGTCTCCTCGGCTGGGTGCTGTTTGTGTATGCAGACACAGTCCCATGTCTACTGCAAGAAATACCGCCTGTTGGAGCATTTTTCTTTTTGGTAAGATGCAGCATTCAGTAAGGTCTGATTTACATGACATGTTTAATTTTTAAATGATCTAGTTCTTTATAATATTGTAAATTAACAAAATTATGCCTAGAAACCTCTTTTCTCCTCTTCCATCTGTACCTCAGTTAGGAAATCCAACAGTCTGAGGAGGCTTGAGGATTTATACACATCCGTAAAGTCTCTCTAAATGGAATCAACCAGTATGTATTTCTTGAGTGTCCTGGCCACCCAGGGTGCTAGGGAGTGGAAAGACTCATTTATGCTTTGGTCCCTGAAGACAGGGGACTTACAGTCTAGTTGGTGAGACAGTAAATAGGGAACTATGACCGAGTGCTGCAGTCACTGTAGTGAGTTCAGAGCACAGAGAATGGCCAGAAAATTAGGATTTAAGATGGCCAGGGTTCAAGTCCTGCCTCTACCACCTAATAGTTACACGACCTTGGGCAAAAGTTAGTCACTCTGACTCAGCTTTTCTCACTGTAAAATGGAACTAATAATAGTACCTATCACGAAGGAATTTTGTGAGGACCAAAATGAAGCGAAAAAATATGTATTATTCATATTACACATAGAGTAATTTAACACGTAGAGAGCATTTTCTTTAAGTGTTAGCTATTATTTTTATTTTCACATTCCTGTGGTCTGGGAATATCCCAAATATTTCACAGAAGGGGCAAATCTGGGATGGGTCTTGTCTGCCTTTATCAATGACATATTTCAAGGTCTAACATTGTCCCTGGCACATAACAGGCCCGTAGTAGGGTCACAGAGGCGACCTTAGGATGTTGAGTAGGGCAGTGCCCAGCAATCGTGCGGTGGCTCCATCCACGTGCCGACAAATCACAGACACCCACTCCAGTCCTGCCTCCTACATGAACGAGTGTGCCTCCTCCTTTCACAGACCCCACCTCCCTCAGCTCATCATCACCCCAGGAGGAGGTCTCCCTGACTTTCTTACCCAGCCCAGTTTACCAAGCCTTGGCATCCAGCTGGCCACAGGATCCCACCAGATTCCAGGAGCCTGCTGCATCCCAAATTACACAAGTGTCAAGGCGCTTGGGGTGAGCCACGCCCTGACACTGAGCTGGGACCTGCTGATTCACGCTAACCTCTCAGCCAAAAAGCACACTGGGAAGGGAGGAATAAGAACTCCTCTCCCAGCTCGTTTGTTTACATCTTCCTTTTGACCTGTAGAATCCCACGACCGTGCCATGAGCCACAGCAGCCAGGGAAGTGGGGGTCAGAGAGCCCTCTCTCTCCCTGGGCATTCTCACCAGAAAGGGCTCGCCCTCCTCCTCTTCCCTGGGCATTCTCACCAGAAAGGGCCCAACCGCCTCCTCTTCCCTCTTCCATTCACACCATGGAGACTGTGGGTGGGGGTCGGTTGTCACATCGGAATGTTTTCAACCTCGGATCCTCCTGTCTCAGAGCAGCAAGGTGGCCGGGCAGTTAAGGAAAACAGCCACTGACTTGTCTTGAGGGCTCCCATGTGTCCAGGCAGTAGGCGTCTGGCTTCATACGCGGCGTCTCATTGGACCCTCGCACCCGGTTCATCTCGCGGACAGGGCAGTCGAGACTCCCTGAGGCCAAGCAGCCAGCCCCAGGCCCCAGCACAGGAGAGTGGCAGAGCGGGAATGGGCCCCGGGACAGGCCTGCCCCGGCCCCTGCTGGAGTCTGTGTGCACCTTCCACCCCCGCGCCCAGCCCCGGAACTGCCTCGTGGCTGCACTGAGCCTTGCTCGGGAGACGGAACGCAGGGACCCCTGGTTGCCTCCAGTGACAAGGATGTGTTCTGCCGCCCGGGAAGTGGGAAGCTGGGGAGTTGGTCCAGCAGCTGCAGTGGGGCTTTGTGATGAGCGGTTTTCAGGATCCCAGCCTAGGGGTTGGCTCCTCTCTCTGCCAACTTCTTCCTGCTCGCAGCAGCTGGCCTCCCTCGCCCGTGGCTTCTGCCTCCTCACAGAATCATCTGCTCATGGCTTCCACTCAGGGCCCAGGTTCACTGCATTCTCCCTGGTTGTCCTGCTTTTGGACTGTCTAAAAAGGATAGATTTGGCCCTGGCCAGCTGTCTCAGTGGTAGAGCGTCAGCCCAGCATGTGGATGTCCCAGGTTCAATTCCCAGTCAGAGCACATAGGAGAAGTGCCCATCTGCTTCCCCACCCCTCCCTCTCTTGTTTCTCTCCCCCCGCCCCCTGCAGCCATGGCTCAACTGGAGTGAATTGGCCCCAGGCACTGAGGATGGCTCTTGGCTTCTGCCTCAGGTGCTAAGAAGAGCTTAGTTGCTGAGCAACAGAGCAAGGTCCCATATGAGCAGAGCATCACCCGCTAGTAGGCTTGCCAGATGGATCCCTGTTGGGGCACATGTGGGAATCTGTCTCTCTGCATCCCCTTCTCTCACTATATAAAAAAAAAATTAAAGAAAAAGAAAGGATAGATTTACTACTGTCCAAGCCCGGTACCCCCAGATCACTCATAGGCTGCTGGCCGCCCAAGGAAAACTGCCTGAGTCGTGTTGGCCCTGTGCCCACTCAGCTATGGGCAGAGCAGGAGGCTGACCGGGACAGAGTGTGCCAGGCTCTGTATGTGGTGGGCGTGAGTTGGAGCATGCCCAGTGCCAAAGACCAGGCAGGCAGGCTGGTCTCAAGGGAGCCAGTGTCCCTCCCTGGTTAATCACACAGGCTTTAGAGAAAGACAAAGCTGAGACTGGGTCTGGGCTCTGCTGCTGCTGAGCTGTGTGCGTGCGGCGAAATGATCCGATCTCTCCCCTGCTCAGCTCCCTCTTCCGTTAAGTGGCTATAATAACAGCACCTACCTCACTCCCATTCCTTGAATTCAATGAAATAATATCTGCAGAGCACCTAGCACAGTGTTCATGAGTGATAACTATGATACTTCCGTCGTTGCTATTGTTACAGAAGGGAGCTTGCAACTTGGGTTGAACAGAATTACAGAGATTTCCTTGTGGACAGAATAGCGTGGTGGTTCAAAACTGAGGTTCCGAAGGCAACATATCTTTGTTTAAACCCTGGGTTCCACGTGTACTGATTGGGTTACTGGGAAAATTACCTAAACTCACATCTCTAAAATGGAAACATTATCTAACCCAGGAAGTTACTGTCAGAATTTAAAAAAGAAAGAGAGAATCCATGCGAAGTGCTGAGCACAGAGCGCGTCCTTGGTAACTGTGGCTGTGGTGGCTACTGACCTGTAGACCTGTATTCCATCACTGCCCAGGGGCAGGAGTGTTTGGCTCGCTAACTGATCGTGAACTTGGTTTTTTTGGGGGGGGGTTGTTTTTGGGGGTTTTGTTTGTTTGTTTTTGTATTTTTACGAAGCTAGAAACGGGGAGAGACAGTCAGACAGACTCCCACATGCGCCCGACCGGGATCCACCCGGCACGCCCACCAGGGGGCAATGCTCTGCCCCTCCAGGGCGTCGCTCTGCCGCGACCAGAGCCACTCTAGCGCCTGGGGCAGAGGCCAAGGAACCATCTCCAGCGCCCGGGCCATCTTTGCTCCAATGGAGGCTCGCTGCAGGAGGGGAAGAGAGAGACAGAGAGGAAGGAGAGGGGGAGGGGTGGAGAAACAGATGGGCGCTTCTCCTGTGTGCCCTGGCTGGGAATCGAACCCGGGACTTCTACACGCCAGGCCAATGCTCTACCACTGAGCCAACCGGCCAGGGCCTTGGTTGCTTTTTTTTATGGCTTTGTTTTTTGTGGTGTTTTTGGTCTTTGTGTGTGTGTGTGTGTGTGTGTGTGTGTGTGTGTGTGTGTGTGTGTGTGTTTATAGAGACAGAGAGAGAGACAGAGAGAGGGATAGACAGACAGGAATGGAGAGAGATGAGAAGCATCAATTATTAGTTTTTCATTGTGACACCTTAGTTGTTCATTGACTGCTTTCTTATATAAGCCTTGACTGTGGTGCTACAGCAGACCGAGTAACCCTGTGCTGGAGCCAGCGACCCTGGGTCCAAGCTGGTGAGCTTTGCTCAAACCAGATGAGCCTGCGCTCAAGCTGGCGACCTCGGGGTCTCAAACCTGGGTCCTCTGCATCCCAGTCCAACACTCTATCCACTGCGGCAATTCAAATTCATTGTTGAAAATCCCAGAAAGAGTTGAATGTGTTTTCATTCTAACGCATTCCACCATATTAGTGCTTAGGCTTCAAGTAGAATTTTTTTTTTTAAGAAGAAAAAAGAGAAGTCAAAAGACCTACTTTTCCAAACTCAAGCATGAGAAGCCAAAGTTAGGTGGTATTCTGATTCCCATAGGGTGGCTGCAGAAAAATTAAGAGAGAGAAGGGGGGTGAGGGAATCTGATTTATTATCCCCCAGACCCTATCTGCCACTGGTCCCCACCATCAGCACAGGGGGGTTGACCAATTTATGGCTCTTGCAGTGGCTTTTGAGAGTTGGAAACAGGTTTGGGACAACAATTAAACTAATGACTGATGCGGAATCTATGAATCTACTGATCACTTACTTCACTGCTGCTGAGAACCTGAATGCAAACTGGAGCTCAGGGAGAGGCCAGAGATGAAGATATGTAAATTTTGGGGGGGGGGGAGACATGCAGATTGAAGAGTAGATGAGATCATGAAGGGAGTCTCAGATTTCAGAGAAAGTACAATGGAGGAGACACATTACTGAGTCACACAAGTGAATCATCCTGGACCGTGATGAATGCTGGGACAGGAAACTGCAACGAGTATCCCTTGGGGGGACACAGGGAGGCAGCAGACCCTGCCCTTAAAGAGCTCAGAAGGAGAAGGGTGTTCTGCGCAAGGGAAGAGCGTGGCTGTGTACTCGGGGAAACAGAGTCACAAGGACATGGTGGGAAATGAGTCTAGAAAAGAAGGCTGGGGCCCAATCATGGAGGGCATTGGCTGTCAAAAGAAAGAGTTTAGGCTTATCCCGAGGGCAGGGGGAGCCACTGAGGTGGGTGATTAATATGATCAGAGTTGGCCTGTAGGGTGAGGTGCTCTCCAGGCTGAAGGGGCAACAGATGGGAGCCTGCAAGACTGGTTAGTAGAGCTGGTCAGGAAGAAGGTGTGGAAGGGATGGACAGGAAGACATTTAAGAAGAAACAGAATTTGACAACAGGTACCAAACTGTTAAATGTGCATAACATTCGATCAGTGTCACTGCTCTGAGGAGAAGACTGGAGAAGAGGTGTGTAGAAAGGGGATACAAGGTGTACAGAGCCGAGTGATGGTCGACACACCGCTTATACCAGAAGAGGCGGCAGAGCAACGCAGAGGTCCTGCGACAAGGGACTGGCTAAATGAACTGTGCCACACCCATGCAAGGGAATGCTTTTCAGCGATCAAAAGGGATGATCTATATCCGAGTTCATCAGCATGAAAAGAACGCACACAGTATCGTTGAGTAAAAAAGACAGGCTGTGAGGCAACATGTATCAAAACTCATCGAAACAGTATCTGCAAAATATCACTTGTGCGTATACCTGTAGGGAGACCTTTGAAACTATATTCATCCAAATGTCGATGGTGGTGGTGGTTTGCTCTAGATCAGCAGTTCTCAACCTGTGGGTCGCGACCCCGGCGGAGGTCGAACGACCAAAACACAGGGGTCACCTAAAGCCGAGAACCGCTGCTCTAGATGATAGGATTGGGTGGTGTGTTTTTGTTTGTTTAGGGAGGGGGTGGTTTCTCTTTCTGTCTTTCTGGATAGCGTGAACTTTTCTGCCCTAAGCATGTAATAGTTTATACGAAAGGCAATATGGATTTTCTAAAGGAAGTCAAACAGATGGTCTTTGCACTCTAGCCAGGCAAACATAGCCCCGGGTCTACAGTGTAAGCAGGTGTTACGCCGGGTCAGCCGACCTCTCCCGGAGTCTTTGGGGCCCTCTCTGAGGGCATCTTTGGTCTGGAGCACGGGGCAGGGGAGGGGGCCTGAGATAGAGTGCTCACATGCCCCAGTGACCTTCTCTCCTCTTCCAGGGTCTTCCTGAGAGCTATCAACAAGTTTGCGGAAATCATGAACCAGAAGTTCCTGGAACACACGAACTTTGAGTTCCAAGTAAGTGTGAGACGCCCGAGGTGGCTCCGGGGGCCCAGGCAGGGCAGCTCCAGCATCTCGGGCTCGTTGCCCCATCAGACGCGTCCCCGTGCGCACACAGGGTGCCCGTGTCCTGGGGGGCTTCTCAGAGGGTGTGGCAGGGAGGGAAGTGCTCCAGGTTGGGAATCGGGACCTTGATTAGAGAGTCAGTAACCGAGCAACATACGCAAATGTGACTGCCTCGTGGATCTTGCGCCAAAGAGGAGACTTGTGCTTGTTGATTGTCAGAGTGTGCACCACCGTTTAAAAATGGGTCACATTTCTTCCCTTTTCTATTCACTGGAGCCTCTGAAAGCAGCCAGTCACAGACAGTGAAAAATGAAGCCCTCGAGTGTATCTCTGTGACTTCCTCTCCCCTCCAGGAGTCAGTTTTAGTGCTCAGACAAGACCTAGGACTTCTGAGATGCAGGCCCTTAAGGCATGTCCCCGGGGCAAATCCGGTGACACCCACTCAAAACCAACTCTTCAAAGCCTTATGGAAAAATCCAGGTAGCTACCCCTGCCTGGAGATATGAGAGAAGGTCCCCCAAAGGGGGTCCCCCTCTGGGGACGTCCCTGATCCCCACCCTCTCTTGCAGCACAAGCTTAGGGAGTAGCCAGTGACCTGGACAATGGCATCCTTTGCCCGCTGTCTGGAGTGTTCAGTTCCTGCTGGGCTCTGGCCTCTGACCAGCTGCGCCACCTCGGGCAAGGCCTGGACCCCATCGGAGCCTCAGCTGACTCACCTGTCAGACGTTTACAACACCTGCCTCTGCCCCTTCGCCGGGTTTTTGCAGAATTGGAATGGTTGGAGGCACCTGTTGGGGTATATTCACTTGTAAGGCCCCTCCAGTTTCCCCTCACATAACTTCTTCCTCAGAGCGGCCTCCCCTGCCTGACTCCTCTCAGGAGCCCCCGAACCCCACAGTCATTGTCACCCCTTAGCCTGCTCTAGCCTCTTCAAAGCTCTAAACGTCCTCCGTGTTGTCTACGAGCAGGCTTTCTCTTGCCTCCTGTAGCACGTAAGCTGCGTGAGTGCAAAGACTTTGCTCACAGACACTCCGCTCTGTGCCGAGCGCACAGTAGGTCCCCTTGGGAAGGTGGTGGCCGGCCTGAGGCCGAGGAAGCCCACCAGCCCATCCATATTTAATACACATGATATTTGAAGGAGACTCTCTCCCACTGCCGTGCACGCAGACCAGGCAACTGGACCGCAAGGGTCACGACGACAGAGTCACGGCTGTTTTCTGACGGCCGGTAGGCACCTGCACGTCCCCCGGGAAGCATTCAGGGCCTCATCTTCTCGGTCCCTTACTAGTGCCCTACATGTTAGTCACTATTCATATTTTTTTTTTTGCTGCTGGAAAGATGCGGGAACCAGGACTCCGAGGCCACGAGTAGAGAGCCCGAAGTCGCACGGCGTGTCATTGCAGAGTCAGGACGAAGGCAGAGCATGGCTGGCACAGAGCCACCAGAGTGCCCGGCACATGCGAGACACGGGCCCTCACTGCCCCTTCTGCTGGAGGGCCTGGCCGGGTCTGGGTGACAGTTATAAATCATCGGCATGGGAACAACACGTGTCACTTTGCCGTTTGAATGGGGAGGTGTGGTTGATGCCCTTCCTATGCAGCCAGATTTCTGCAGGCTCCGGCTGTGAGTGCTTCCAGGGGAGTTAACAAGGCCGGTGCTCCGTGGGGGCGGGAGGCGGAGGGGGCACAGCCGGGAACAACACACCTCACCTCGGGCTGGTGGCGAGGCTGCGTTTGGGCCGGGAAACTGCGGTTTGATAAACGAGAGGGCTGGTTTGTGCATCGCCTTCTGTGGGCACCGGCAATGACAGCCACAGACCCGGTTTCCTGCCTCCAGCTCACCTCCGTGGTCCTAGGGGGAAACTTTGCCAGAGAGACTCAGCTTTAGTCCCTGAAGCCAATGTTTAGGTTTCATCCTGCTTTCCCGAAAGAAAGCCGGCGCCTGAGAGGTGCCCAGAGGAGTGGGGGTTTCCTGCATGGATTATTTGAGGTTGTAGCTGTGTGACTTGAGGCGAATTACCTGACCTCTCTGTGGCTCAGTTGCCTTAATATCAAATTATGACTCTAACTGTAGCTACCTCATTGGATTATTGAGAGGATTAAGTGAATTAAGTCGCATAAAACTCTTAGAATGTGTCCAGGGAACATGGAAACTATTTAGTAAATATTAGCTCATTATAATTATGCTAATTGTTATCATTTTGATGGAGATGATGATGATGGTCCTAAATGTGTCAGGTCTGGGAACTCATATGTCAGTTCTGGGTAAACAGGACTGTAGGGAGGCATCTTTCTGGTGACCACAACTTTGCCTAGAGCTGCCACGCCCCCAGGATTTTTGCAGTGTGGTCAAGCGGCCAGCATGACAGGCTGGAAGGTCTCTTTTTCTCATGCAACGTCCACAGATATTCATTAGAAAGTTGTCAAGAACAGGGTCATTTCTCAACGGTATCTTCGTTCTCCTCACCCCGTGGGAGCATGGATTTGTTCTCCGTACCAGGCCTGGAACATGTCTCGGTGCCTTCTTCCCGTCTCATTCATTATGCCTTTAATTTTGGCAGAACAGCACCCATCACTAGGCGCTGCTGGCCTCGGCGGCCGCTGTCCAGAGGACAGACAGGTGCAGCGAGATCATCCCTCATGTCTGTTCCGTAACCGTGGCTTCACGATGCAAAGGGCAAAAAGCAAGGCGCTCTGTGGTGCCACTCGGGAGGTGACAGGACCTGGGCATTTAAAAAATGATGTTTTCTGTTTGGGGCTAAGATCATTTGCATTTCTTCCAGGTTGGGCCTTAGCATTCGCCTCTGTTTGCCTGGTCCAGGAAGACAGAGAGAGCATTGCTAATTCAGCTCAGCAAGGACTTTTGTTTAAGAGTAATTTTCACGGGTCCTGGCTAGCGCAACATGCTTTGAGCGATTCTGAAGCAAAGCAGAACACAGTCTTGCCCTCAAGGATCGTGGAGTCTTGGTGTAGGAGGCTGTAAATCCATCATCCGGCAGCCAGGCTTTTGAAGAAGGTGGCTAACCTTTATAGGCATCTACTTAAGGGCATTCTGATGCTAGTGTTAGCCCTATTAGGTTGGAATAAATCCATTTTATTGGTGAATAAACTGAGCTTCAGAAAAGTGGGTGATATTTCTGTTAAAGGTCATCTAACACCTCAGTAGGATGGCTGGGATTCAGAGCTATCAGGAAAGCCAAGCGCTATCCACTCTTCTGTACTGCCTCTTAGAAACAGGGTGCCGTTTGAATCTGGGAGACGGCTCCATTTAGTCCCAGAAACAGAAACACCGTTGGCCCTTGTTAGCTCTTGCTGGTCCCGGGATAGAGAGAGCTGTGTGATGATTGGCTGGAGGATTAGATGCTCCATGTAGGAAAACGCTGATTGGACCAGGAATCAGCAGTTACACCTTGGATGTGCTCTTTGGTTCCAGGAAAGCTGTTCCTGCCTTAGGCGGCTGTCTGATTGCTCCTCAGATGGGCCTCTCTCCTTGGGAAGTACTAATTGGCTCTGTGTTTGTTCATTCCAGCCTTGGCCTGGAGCCATGTCTGGATTAGCTTTTTGGGGCACCAGACCACCTTGGGATCATTTTTGGAACCTGAACTGGAGAAACCTGTGAAATGAAGCTTCCGGAATATTCCCAGGCATTAGAGGAGAAACGAGGGCAGGCTTGGTCTCCATTATGGGAAATGTATCCAGTAATGTTTGGAAAAAGAAAAGAAAAAGGAGGAGAAGGAACAAGAGGGAGCCCATACAAAGAGGGAGCATTCATCAAAGCCATGAAGAGGCCATAGCGCCACCTACTGAGAGGCCCGTGGTGGGACGGCTCCACCAGGCAGAAAGATGGTCACATGCTTGGGATGGCTTTTTCAGCCCTGCCTGCTTCAGCTGGAGGCCCCAGAGAATACTCTGACCTGATGTCCCTAACCTGAGTCCATATCTGGAACCTTCCAAGTCCTAGAATCAACATCATGCCCCGAGTGGTCACGGCAGCCATACTTTTGTAGCTCAGAGGAGCGCACGCTGATGGCATTTCAGCAACACCATGTGCTGGGCACTGTTTTCTTTTTCTCACTTGGAATCTGGGGTAAATAATAATTCAAGGTCATTAGAAAGAATCTTATAGGATCAAAGCCCTTGATCTGTCTGCTGTAAAGGCTGTATAAATGTCCAATGAACCAGCAGAAAACCGTAACCAACAACAAAGGCTTTTAAAAAGAAACTGAGAAAGGAAAACAAACGTGATTTTAGCAGAGCAGGATGGTTGAAGAATACAAATTTTGGAGTGAGATGAACTTGGATTCGAATGTCAGCTTCACCATTCTGTATCTATGTGACCCTGGGCGAGCTATTTAACCTCTCAGGGCCTCGGTTTTCCCGATCTGTACAATGGGTGGAATAATAAAGCAAGTCTCAGATTTTCTCAGTCGGATTTAACAGCAATTCCTGTCGAGTGTGGGCTCATTAATGGATTCATTCAACAACTGTTTCCTAAACAAGTGCTGGGTTCAACACAATACAAGATGCTGGATACCGAAAATGAATAAAAAGATGAGGCTCTTGCCTGTAGGAAGCTTACATCCAGTAGAGGAGACAAGAAACAATTAGTTCCATTTCAAATATGTCATAAAGCCTGTGAGCAGTGTACAGTGGGGGTGAATGATGGGTGGACCTCCTTCAGTCTGGGAGAGCCCGGAAGGTTTCCCGGGAAATGACATTTACTTGAGATCACAAGACCAAGTAGGAATTTACCAGGCAGAGAGCGACCTTGTTTAGTTCTTACAAACTGCCCCCTTTTTGATACTATTAGCCCCGTTACCCAGGGGAGGAAAACAAGACTCTGAGATGAAGGGTAACTTGCATGATAATGGAGCTGGGAATCGGACTGGAATCCCGGAAGGCAACCTCAGAATATCAATAAACACAACTAATAAAAACAACAACAAAATCTGCACAGACCCTGTGTCTTCACAGTTGCAACTCTAGCAGTGGATACAACGTTATAGTCACTCCTGCATAAGGATGTATAAACCAGGATGTCGGTTACAGCGCTGATGCTTAAAGAAGAAAAAAATTTAAAAAAAGATGGAATCAAGCTAAATGTCTACAAATCAGGAAACTGGTTAAAATGAAAGTACATCCTTATAACAGAATATCATGCAGCAATAAAAATTAAAAAAAAGAGAATGAAGCAGATCTATATAGGCTAATATGGGAACATCTGCAAAATAGATTTATGAGAAAATAGCAAAGCACAGCAGACTATTAAAAAGAATGTCTATACAGGTATTTGTTTCCATATAAATAATTTTTGGAACAATCCAGGAAATTGTTAAGATTTCCTTTTGGGAAATTAGACGAGTTTCCAAGCAAGGTAGGATGGAAATAACTTTTTGTTATTTCATCTTTTCTACCCCTTGATTTATTTTTTTTACCATGTCTGTATGGCTTTTATAAATTTTTTTGAGAGTTAATTAAAAAATAACTAAAGTTGGGTTACACTCAAAAGCAATATGATTTTGGCTGGATTTTACTGTTTACATCTATGAAATAAGGGCGTTAGATCAGATAACCCTTAAATTTATCCTGGCTCTAACCATCTATTGTCCTATAACCTCAGAATATTAAATTCCCAATCAAAACTTGCCTCACCTCGCTTGGGATAAGGAAGTCACGTGTTTTACAGAAGGCCCTCAGGCTTCTCTGAGCCAGCTGAGCTGGGTCCTTTAGTAGAAATGCCACCCAGCAGCTTGGGCCAGGGAGGAAAGAAAAAGTCTGAGACCCTTGGTAACAACTGGAGGATTTCTCTAACAATATGATGATCAAACTATATATATTTGCCGGAACTCAGCTACATTTAAGCTTATGTGCTGAATATGGCATCAGGAAGACAACTAAATGGCAGAGAGGACCCTTGGTACTTGTGGAGCTTACGGTTGGAAAAGACAGGACATACAAATAAAGACTCTTAGCAGCGCCCCTGCCAGCACCACCGTTCCATTTAGCGAGTGTTTGCCGGGTGCCACGCCCGCGGTGGGCGCCTTCATGCTCACGTTATTCCATCCAGCACTGACAGCAATCCTCTGTGGTAGTTCCCATTGTTGTCCTCATTTTATAGGTAAGGAAAAAGAAGCTCAGAAAGGTCAAGCACAACAAAGAGAACCCAGCTAGTAAGAGCAAGAACTGGTACCCATACCGTCTGTGAGATGCTGATGCTTGTGCCCGCAACCGCTGGGTGGTACCGTCTGTCGCAGGAAGTGAGTGGAGCCCGAGGGCAGCGGCATAACAGTGGACCCCAGTCTGTGTTTGCACATACTGCGCGCTACTCAGTTCACATGCAGATGTGCTTTGCTAAAAGAATAGGACGTAGATGCTGGGGGTATGAGGACCACAGCGAGCGGAGCCGAGGACGCTCGTGCTGTGCCTGTGGGGTCTGAGCAGACCGGCCCTCTGGCACAGGCAGTTTGCTGAGGGTGAAACTTCTGGAAAATGAATGAGGCCCGAAGAGGCAGGTCAGTGCCCTTGGTCCTGTTCTTCAGGAGCAAAGCCAAGGGAGGGTCAAGACTGAGGACTGCTCAGCTCTCAGGGCATCGCCCAGAGCCACCGACCGCCACAGCCTTTCTCAGTTCCAAAGGCAGTCCAGACTGTGGGGGCGGAGCTTAGGGTCACCATTTCTGACCCACTAAGAAAAGGAGGACCCCAGTTCTGTGGTCTCAAGATCCACAAAGATCTCCAAGGAGGAAAGCCAGAAGAAAATCAGAACCACTCCTGCATATATATACCCAGGAGAACTGGAAATATACATCCACACAGAAGCGTTATCTGTAGATGCTCGCGGCGGCATGATTCACAATAGCCAAAAAGTGGAAGCAACCCCAAATGTCCGTCAGTGGATGAGCAGATAAGCACAAATGCAGAACAGCCCTCTGACAGAAGGGTGTTCAGCCATCAAAAGAAATGAAGTACCAATACATGTGCCCTCGTGGGCGAACTTTGAACACGTTAGGCTGAGCTGAAGGTCATGTGTTTTATGATTCCATGTCTGTGAAATACTGGACTGGGCAGAGGCGAGAATGGACCCACAGTCGCCAGGGTCTGAGGGGGAGGGGGGAGGGCGGTGGGAGGAATGGGGGATGGTGGCTGACGGGCAGAAAGTATCTCTTTGGGGGTGATGATGATGTTCTGAAATCAGATGGAGGTGACTGTTGTACTACTTTGTGAATATACTAAAAACCACTCAATTATACACTTTAAAAAGTGAATGTTATGATATGTGAATTATACCTCAAATGAAAAAAAAGAAAATCAGGAATGGAGGGGGGTAGAGAAAATGTTTTCAAAGGACTAAGTCAGGTGGAAGGGGGGAGAGCGAGAGGCGCCCCTAGATCTGACATGTCTGTGTGTTGCCAGAGAGATTGGGGGGACAGTTCTGGATTCGCTCTCAAAAGCAACAGCAATTCAAATTACTTTCTCATCTAGGGCTGTCCTGATGACTCTGATGAGATTCCCCCAAATCAGAAATTTCTCACCTTACAAAGGACCCTTTCCCTGTTCCGTGCCCCGGTTTTCCCCCTTCCTGGCTCTTTGTTTCATATCTTGGTCTTACATGGGAGGAAGTGTGAGCTCCGGGCTCAGCAGACCAGATCAGCACATTTTCAAATCCTGCAAGTCATGGGGACGCCGGAAGGAAAGACAGGCTGGGCAGCTCCAGGACCCGGCCTGCACGGTGTGTCGGAATAGAGGAGGTTACCCTGGCAACACAGGGCCGGGGACCTGCTCCCGGGGGGTTTGTGGCAGCATTGGCAGGACTTTGAGGAAGGGACCTGATTTGTTCTAAAAGGTTCTCTGGCCCCTATGGGTAGAGTTGACTCTATAGGGACCACAAGACAGGAGGTGACCTCACTGCACCCCACGAGTTGCTTGGTCTTGTGAACTCTGGGAGTTAAAGTTTTGAGAAAAGAAAGCGTCTTCCCCGAACAGAATACGAGCAGCATGAGAGCAGGGACTGCCGTCTGTGTGACCCCTGCCCTGACCTCACGTGATGACAACACCCGGCACGTAGATGTTCGGTAGACGTGTGTTAATGTGTCCTCTGCTAAAGACTAACGGCGACGTGTGGAAAGGGCTCTGGATGTCAGGCAGAAGGCCTGGCTTCAGATCCCAGCTCTGCCTCAGTCTCCTCAGCTGTGAAATGGGACTAATAATAGTGACCCAGTACGGAGAGCTGGAAGGAGGGAGGCGTGGGAGTGTGCCTGGCCAGGGATAACAATGGAGTATTTGTTTGCTTCTTTCTGAAACTGGAACCACATGCCCATTTGAAAGCAAGACCGGGGCAGCAGTATTGCTGTTATCAAGACTGCGTGGAGCCTTGATAACCTTTTACTTTGTCTTGGCATCTGAACCCTCCGATGAGCATCTTTGAATTAGGGAGGAAGGTCTTAATGGCAGACGGTTTCTCTAGCCAGTGACCTCTTCTCTTGCCATCCAGTGTTGACAGGGGGCTGAAGGTGGGTGGGCTTTGTCCAGCAAAGCTGTCCTCCACCTGCTCCATGCATGGCTTTGGGGTCTTGTAATACTGGTTCTTGAGCACCCCAGGAGCCGGGTTGTACCATTTGCTTTGGTACCAAAGGAATCGCTGGAATGATGAAGAGAACAATGAGGCTAACAAGTGCTTTCGAGCTCTTGCTGAGATCCGTGCCCTTGAAACAAACACATCATCTCGTGTCACCTTGACTACAGCATCCACACTGGGGTTAGAGAGCACCCCCTTTGCAGACGGGCTCACTGAGGCTCAGCAGCACCTTGGTTCAGGTCTCCCCCTCTCGGGTGCTCTGAGTCTAGGCTGTGTCCGTACCGCTGTCCCTGTGGAGAATCCTTTGGAGAGCACATGCCATGCGCTGAACCCTCTGCTGCCTCCGTTTCGCCACGAGCTAGTGGAGTGGCTTCTGGTATTCCTCCTTGCGTTTAGCACCAACAGATCGTGTGGACATGAAAGTTATGACAAGCCTATAGCTAAGCTGGGTTCTGGGTGGCTCTTGAACACCAGTGAGCATCAGAATCACCCGGCCTGCTTGTAAACACGCAGCCTCCTGGGGTCCGACTCACTGGGTCTGGGGTGGGGGCCAGAGAATTTGCATTTTCAGTTTCTAGGTGAGGCTACTGGCCTGGGGCCACGTTTTTGAAACGCTGGACCTGACTGAGGGTAAGGAGAAGACAAAATGTTCTAAGACAGGATGGGTGGCTGGCCGGTCGGGTGAGCTGTCACGTTAATTTCGAGAGGACTTCCAAACAGACTGAGTCCCTGAGATACTTCACCCCCGTCTAACGCTAAGGCTGAGGAACCAGCTCACCAAGACACCCAGCTGAGGAGAGTGATTTGTCTTCCAAAAAAAAAAAAAAAAAAAAAAATGAAGCAAAGCAAAACAAAACAAAAAGCAGTCCTAAAGTCCTTCTCCTCGCCCAAATCCTGTCGTCAGAGAGGGGGACGTGGTCGGCGCCCAGAGAAATCCCTCCATTGTCCTCGCTTTGGCTGGGATGTTCATTTCGAGCTCCGTGCCAGTGAGACAATTGCGGCGCACAGAATTCTGTCTCCTGCCATCTTCATAAATTATGCACATCACCCAGCACCGACTGTGCCTCCCCACTTCAGCCCCTCTCCCTGACGGCTCTCCCTCTGCTTTCGTTCACAGCTGTGGAATAACTATTTTCATCTGGCCGTGGCTTTCATCACTCAGGACTCCCTGCAGCTGGAGCAGTTCTCGCACGCCAAGTACAACAAGATCCTGAATAAGTAGGTGGCCTGCTTTTGGGGTCTCCCCTAAAAGGGGAGGGGGCGTTTCACGAGAACCTCTGAGAGGGGGCCTGAGGCCGACGTGTTTTCTTTCGTTGCTCCTCCTAGGTACGGCGACATGAGACGGCTCATTGGCTTCTCCATCCGCGATATGTGGTACAAGCTCGGTGAGTAGGCACACCCACCCAGACGGACACATCTGTCCCTGCCAGGCGCCTTCTCGAGGGCCATCTGTCAGAGGCCACAGGGGTTCCAGCCGTGGGAACTTGAAATAACAGTTTACCACTGTAGGCACCCCGGCTCCTTAGTAAGTGTCTGCTGAGAGACGGCGCCCCTGGCCACCGCCCACCCCCCAAACAGCCGAGGATCTGCTCCGCTTGGTGCCCCCGAGGGGTTCAGGGGTCAAGTCGGAATTTATCAGAAGGAGGAGGAAGGGCAGACCTGCCGTGGGAACTCACATCCTCCCACGTCACCCACGGGCTGGCTTCTGATGGGTGGGCCGTCCGTCCTGCATCCCGCTTCTTATGTGATGTTGCGATCTACAAAAGACCCTCCGACCTCAGGGGGGAGAACTGGTTCTGTGGAAGAGCAGGGTCTCTTGTGACATGCTTCAAGCTGGAAGGCGGCCCCAGAAGCGAGCGGCCCCTGCCTCAGGGAGCTACCGAAGTCATGTCTGAGCTGAGCGGTATCATGGGAGGGAGGGAGGAAGACGGAATCAGGGAGGCCTTTTATTGAGAGTCTGAGTCAGGCCTGTGCTAAGGAGATCGTATTTATTTATTTATTTATTTATTTATATTTTTCCAAAGTTAGAAGTGGGAAGGCAGTCAGACAGACTCCTGCATGCAACCCACTGGGATCCACCCAACATGACCACCAGGGGGTGATGCCCTGCTCATCTGGGGCATTGATTCCACTGCAATCTGAGCCATTCCAGCATCTGAGGTGGAGGCCATGGAGCCATCCTCAGCACCTGGGCCAACTTTGCTCCAATGGAGCGTTGGCTGCAGGAAGGGAAGAGAGAGATAGAGAGAAAGGAGAGGGGGAAGGGTGGAGAAGCAGATGGGCGCTTCTCCTGTGTGCCTTGACAGGGAATCGAACCCGGGACTTCCACACGCTGTTCAAGGGCTGCACCCGCTCTATAACCATGTGCTGACCGGGTGAAGGGAGGGAGGGGCGGGTGGACGAATAGCAATGAGTCAAGAGCTCTTCCCGCCTCTGAGTTTTGGAGCCCCCCTCGACTCTGCTGAGCTGCTCTGTCCTGGACTCGATGCTGCCCCTCTCCCCTTGAGACACTTGCAGGGACCGTGCCCGTCTCTTGGATTCAACGTCAGTCACCTCCTCGACCTTGCTTCTTCCTTCCCCTGACCTCTCAGTGTCTTTCAGTCCCCATCCGTTTCCTGGGCATCAGTTTCTGGCCCTTTCCAGCAAGGCCCGTGTTTGCGGCGGGAGCACAGGAGACAGATGAGGTCTGGGTCCTGCGCTTGCTGGCAGCATTGACTCGGCGAAGAGCACTCACTGTGTACAGGAGAGCTGTGGCTCAGCTCACGAGACCAAAGGGAGAACTGGGAACCGGGCCTGGAGCAAACTGCCACCTCCCTGCCGTGGGCCCTGCCCTGTCCTTGACAAGCTATGAGCCCCCAAAACCAGGGGGCCAACTGGCCCTGGGCCTAAGCTGGAGGAATTGCCTCTTCTCCCAGGGTGCTTGCAAGGACCATAAGAGCAAAAACTGAGAGATTGACACCGTGGAGGCCACACCTATGTCCCAATTGTTATCATCATTTTCACCCTTGCCCCGTCAGGACGGAAAGTAATGTCTCTGTTCTGGCTCCTTAGTCATCAATGCCAGGCCTGTATCTCTAGGGCCCGAGGGGCAGGGCCCAGGCAGGCGGCGTAAAGGAGTCCAGGGCCTGGAGGATGTTAAACCAACAGACATCCATAAAACAGGGTGCTGTCATCGTGTGGGGTCGGATACATCTCTGCTGCACGGCTGCTCTGTGCATCGTGGGATATTTAGGAGCACCCCTGACCTCTACCCACTACATTTTAATAGCATTTTCCCTGTTGTGACAACCAAAAAAGGTTCTAGACATGACCAAATTTCCCGGGGGGGGGGGGGGGCTGGAGGATCAGAATATTGGGGGGGGGGGGTGCAAAGCTACCCCTATTTGAAAACCACTGTCCTAAGGAAATGCCATCTCTGCCCTGTGTTTCTAGAAAAGTATGCCTTTCTCAATCGATCTTTTGTTTCTCCACATCGCATAAAGACAGGAACATAAGAAGTATATTATGTTTTATTTACCACTCCTCTGCACTAGGAAAAAAAATAAATAAACAACCCACAAGAGCATAAAGCAAGCGCAGGCCTACCTGGTCGCTGGCACCTGGCCCCCGGGGTCGGGAGCTTGGGACGGAGCAACTGCCCTTCGGACCAAAGGGAAGCAGATGTGCCAGCTAAAGGGGCGTGGCTGTCTGGCTGTGGTTGATTGCTGTCCTATTAGAATGCCAGGCTGCTGCTGTCTGTTACCCATCTTCTGGTTTTCCAAAGAGGCCAGGAAACAGAATTTTTAAATGCACTTTCCAATTTATGAATATTAATAACAAACTGCAAGTTTTTGAAACACTGACGATGCCCAGGGAAACACAGGGCCCAGATTCAGGTTGCTTCTGAGTCGGCATGTTTTGCTTGAGAATAACGAAGACAGGCTGAAGCCCCGGTGGGTGGCCTCTCCCCCATCTGCACCCCTGGCGTGGCCAGGACTGCCCGCCGGGCATCGGCTCGGTCTGCCTCCGGTTCTCCCCGCCGCCGGCTCTTTCCCGAATGCCCTTCATTGCCGTTGTTTTGCACACAGAAGATTTTATTTAGATATGGATTACGTTTTGGCAGGCGTTCCCGCGCTCCCAATTATGCTGATGAATGAAAAGATGTTACCAAATAGTCCACCTGCTTAGAATCACAGAGTAGCAGAGCTGGAAGCGCCCTTTAGAGATTGTATTGTCCAGCATTTTTCCAACGTTTATTTTTAGCCAAGAACCAATAAAAAAAAAAAAAAAATCCCATGCTCAATATGTAAATTGGATGAAAGTTGAGCTATTCTCATTGAAATGGGGTCGGGGCCCTGTTGCCCATTATAATAGGGTGCTCCTGAGCTCCCCACGTAGACCCCTTGAGGATTTTCCGGGGAACAATCCTGAAGCACTTCAGATCATAGTTTGAAGTTTCGAGTTCTGATATAACCCGCCATTTTACCAAGGGGGAAACTGAGGCTCCGAGAGGGGAAGAGGTGTGTGTGTACGGGTCACATAGTGGATTAGAGTTTTCATCCTGAAGCATCACAGATGCCTTGCGGTTTCCATATACCTGTAGGATGAATTAACGCCAACTAAAAGACAAACTAGTCAGGGTCTGAGGGTTGCAAGAACCAGACGCTGCCTGTGGCCGCCTTGATCCGTAATTACAGGAAGAATGAGCGGAGCCAGGCTGTGAAGGACGGGGCCAGAGTCACTCTAGGATCCAGGGCAGGTGACACGGCTCTGCCTTCAGGACATCCTATTCCTGCATCAGTCCGCTAAAGATCCAGTCTCCAGGGGACACCAGTCTGTTGGCCGTCCTTGTGTGGTGGCCACCCCACTCCCACTCCCACCAAGCCCGCAACCATCGAGGGAGGCAGAGTTTCCCAGGATAAAATGTTTACGGACATCCAGAGAGGTCACACAAAGCCACAGATGCCCACTGCCGAGAGCATGAGCGAATGACGCTTTTGCAAACATGGCCACCCACCTCCCCACTTGGCTGGACCCCCAGGAAGAGGAACGGAGATCATCAGCCTGAAGGGGTTTTCCTGCTCCTTGTTCATTCCCCGGGCTGCTTCTCCTTGCCCGGTCCCCTCGGGGATAAGAGAACAGGAAGCGGAGACCGGCTGAGTCAGTGGCTGGCTTCCCAAGCCCTCCCCACCCTGCCTTCTGCCAGATGCTCGTATTAGCCTGCTTCCTCCCGGTATGCTAATGAGGTAGCCCTGCTAATGCAAACCAGGACGAATCCGTGTGTACACTGGGGGCCGCTGCCGCGAGAGCCACGCGCTGGGAAATGATAGCGCAGTTTGCAGAGTAGCCACGACACAGTGAAGCTTAGAAGCTGCCCGTGGCCGACGCAGCGGACTGCCCACACCCCAGCCATCCTCCATTCTTCCTGGTTAACTGAGCCCCATTTCTATTTTTTCACGGTCACAATTTGCTCAGCTATCAATGTCATCCGGCAGGTGACAGCCATGTGACCCAACTCTGTCTGATGAGAATCGACAGAAACAAACTTGCTGGGTCTACAGGAAAACATTCCCCCCCCCCCCAGATGAAACAAAAGGGAGTGGGACAGATTCAAGGAGCACAACCCGTAGTCCTTCCCCCTTTCTTTCTGGGAAATAACCAGATGCCCAAATGCACCTGCCCCCTGGAAGCCATGAAGACAAGAGCCACATGGAAGAAGAAAACGAAAGCAGAATTCACCCAGCTCAGCCGTGGAAATCAGACTTCTGTTCATCCATAACTGATACGTCATCTAACTCAACCCCCTGACTACTTTACAGGTGAGGTCCCCAAGGCCCGGAGAGGCACAGGGACATTCCTAAGGTCAACAGCAAATCAGGGTCTAAGCTGAGGAGAAAGAACCTGTCTCTTGACCTCCAACTCCAAGGTCCGAGGTCAAGGTCCTAATCATTCTTTTCAGACTATGCAAATTATCTTCAAAGGCTGGGAGACGGCGAACTTACTGTGTTATTTTTCTTTCCAAAGACAACCGATAATGAGTAGATCATAATGCATGTTAAGTTTTTCAATTTTGTTTTAATGCCCAAAGCAATCAGGGCATCATCACCATGATCATCAGCATCATCATCATCTTCTTCTCATCAGGAGAGATTTGAGCAATGCTGTGATTATAAGATAGCTAATTGCAAAGATAATCTCAGAGATGAAGATTATTTAACATGCTTCAGGGGAAAGTCTAGACTAAGAGAGAAAGAGAGAGAGAGAGAGAGAGAGAGAGATTGTGTGTGTGTGTGTGTGTGTGTACTTTGTGAGAGAGGGTAGGTTCAGGGAAGTCTCAATGGGGCAAAGAACCACACGTTGTTGCCAGGACCCTACCACTAACGGGTTAATGCCATTTGTGTCTTTGGATCCTGGGAAGATGCCAAATGTAATGTACTTTCCCTGATAATGTTGCATCATAATATTTGTTTCTGCTTGGAGTGAAGCGGTACACATTTTGTCAAAATGACTTTTCATTTAACTACTCCAAATTCACTTAGGTTTAACGTCGGGCTGCTCTGTTAACAGCCTTTGCAGGAAAGAAAGATTCCAGCGACTGGCATGATGGCCTCACTTATGGGGCGGTCACTCCTGGCAGAGCTGTGAGAGCAACTGGGTCGCACATTTCAAGCATCTACAGAGAGCCCAGCTCCACGCTGAACTCCAGGGAAGGGTGGGCGGGCGAGTTGGGGAAGCATGAGGCACAGACCCTGCCCGCCAGGAAGAGCCAATCTAGATCTACAAGTAGAACAGACCTAGAGTTAAAGAACAAACCAAGAGTATGTTCTTTAATGCGAAATACATGGTGGAGACTCAGGAGTTCAGGCAAACAGGAGATACCTAAGCGAGGACAATAAGAATGGCTCCATCAGGGGCAATGACTCTTGAATTAGACCTCAAGCTGGCCCATGTCAGGACTGAGAGAAAGGGGGAAAGGCAGGTATTTCGGGAGAGCAACCAGCCTAAGCAAGCATGGCGTCTTTGGCTCGGGAAGAAACTGCTGGGAAGAAATAGGAAAAGCTTGGAGGAGAGGAGCATCCATCCATCCATACATACATCCATCCATACATCCATCCATACATACATACATACATCCATACATCCATCCATCCATACATCCATCCATCCATACATCCATACATCCATACATCCATACATCCATCCATCCATACATACATCCATACATCCATACATCCATCCATACATACATACATACATCCATACATCCATACATCCATCCATACATCCATCCATACATCCATCCATCCATCCATCCACTTATTCATTCAATCACTTAACAAAAATAATAGCTCCCCAGAGATGTCCATTTCCTAATCCGCAGAACCTGTGCACATATTACTATACATGGCCAAGTGGATTCTTCAGGCAGGATTAAGTTAAGGATCTTGATGATGGTGAGGGTATCCTGGACCATCCGGGTGGAACCAATGCAATTAGTGGTGAAAAATGGAGGCAGGGAAGTCAGAGAGATTTTTTTTTAAGAAGCTATGCTGCTGGCTTTGAAGATGGAGGAGGAGGCCATCAGCCAAGGGATGGGAGCAGCCTTTCAAAGCTGGGAAACAGAAGGAAACGGTTTCTTCCTTAGACCCTCCGGAAGGCACACAGCTCTGATCACACGTCGATTTCAGCCCAGTGAAACCCGTTTCAGGCTCCCCGAGTTCCAGAAGTGTGGGATAATAGATCTGGGTTGCGTTAACCGCTCAGGTCGTGGAGAGTCGTAGCAGCAGCAACGGAAACTAAAACAAGCACCCTGCTGGGCATGATGTCAGTGCCTGGGCGGGGCTACGGCTGAAAACAGGTCAGCGGGTCAGTCCCTGACCTCCAACAGTAACCTACTCATTGCAGAGCCGTTCAGTTATGGTCCCGAAAGGGAAGCGGCTGTCGCGCCGAAGCTTGGGGCACCCAGAGAGTCTGTGGAGGACTCCCGCCCAGGGCGCGAGCCGCCCACTCGAAGTTAGAGGCTCCAGCGTCCACATTAAAAAAAAAATAAATGTAAAGGAGGAACAGTGAAATTAATGTCAGTGATACAGTTTATTTTAACCCCATTATTCCAATGTGTTATCATTTTAACATGTAATCCATGCAAGACATTATTGAGATACGGTACATTTTGCCGTTGTTATTTTACAGTATTCATTCTTCGAAATCTAGCGGGTTTCATACACTTTACCGCACGCCTCAACGTGGACTAGCCGTATTTCAAGGGCTCAGAGAGGACACATGTGGCCAGTAGCTTCCGTGTTGGCTAGAATGACCTCAGAGAACGAGTAGGATTTACCTGTGGGGGGCGGGGCATCTGGGGGAGAGGTTCAAAGTGGGGATGGGGTCAAGGAGAGGGAGGGAGGAGCATGGTGGGCAGGGGAGGGTATGTGTGCAGCCCGAGGGAGGGGGAGCAGGAGCGGCGGAGGATGGAGGGAGGGCAGGGGGGTGAGGGGACGAGATGGGGTACAGAGGGGGTGTGTCGGACCAAACTGGCCTGCAGAGAGATCCATCCCATGAGCAGCGGAAGCCACTGAAGGCTTGGAAACTGTGGGTCAGCATGATCAGACTGGGGCTTTTCACATATCCTTCAGGACGGATTATAGAATGTTTAGATGGGGTAGGAGGGTTTGGAGGGTTATGAATGTCAGCCACGGGAGAGAAGATAAATCTATCCTGACCCTCACCCCGGGTCAGCTCATTCCCCAGGAGGTGAAATAAACTGACCAGCTTGAAAGTCAGGAAAAGCTCCAGTGGGCTCCCCGAGGTTGGACCACATCTGCCATGTTGCTTTTTTCCAGAAGCCGGCACAGGCTGAGCTTATCCGACTGACGATCACCAAGATCGTCATCACAACCAATGTCAACACTTCCTGAGCCTCTCTAATGAGCCGGACACTATGCAAAGCCCTCTGTTTATATTAAGTCTTGTAAGCTTCTCAACAACTCGACCAGGCAGGGATTATTATCATCTGCATTTTACAGATGAGGTAGCAGAGGCTCGGGGGAGGTCATTGGCGGGCACCAAGCCGCCCGGCGTGGAGCAGCGGTGGGGGGATGTGACCTGGGTGCTGGGGGCTCAGAGATTCTGCAGGGCCTGGCGGAGAGCCGACGAGCGGTGAGGGGGAGCAGGGATGGGGGCGCTTTCTTCACTTTCTGAACGGAACGATCGACCTTTTCTGAGGAGCCCAGCTTTATTTCCGAGTCCCCACAAGGCTGGCAGGACTCTGCAATCCAGGGGACCCTCGCTTGCCCGTGTTCCTGTTCATTGCAGAGTCTGTGCCAGCCGGTCGGGAGCCACGCCCTCTCAGCTAGAGTGCCCCTTGGCCCCATCTTCCCTGAGGCCAGCGGCTTGCCCCACCTCACTCTCAGCCCAGGTCATGATCATCTCCTGCCTTGCTCCTTCCCTCCCTTCTTTCCAGCCCCCTCTCTTGCTTCCCCGTTTGGCCAGGGCGTCTCCTGAGTGCCCTTCTCACTCATTCCCACAGCCTCCCCCTGAGAGGCATGGCAGGGAGGCCCCGGCACAGGTCAGACCCGGGGCCGAGGACACGGACTGCTCCCCACCCACACCCGAGGCTCCCCCCTGGGCTCCTCACCACCGCAGCCCTTCCCAGAGCCCCTGCCACCCGGCCTTCGGATTCATCCTGCCTTTCAAAGCCTTTTCTAGTTGGTGTCTGTTCCCAGGGAGAGTCGGCTTCCGTTATGGGAAATAGACCCTCTTACCAATTCCCTTTCCTTTTTGTAAGATACAGCAGCAGGTGTGTCTCTTGAATGAGGATGCGTTTTTTTTTTTCCAAATGAGTTTGCATTCAGTTAGCCACAGATATATTCTGTGTGTGTGTGTGTGTGTGTGTGTGCGTGCACACATATGCATCTTAGTATATAAAGACATACACGCACACAGTTGGATTACCTAAACACAACATCCAATGTGCTAAAATTCCATTTCTGATGTGAATGAATAACATTTCTTTATGGGGCACTGTAAGGGCCCTTGAGACCATGTATTTAGAAATCAGCATCTCTCTCTCTCTCCTTTTTTCCCTGTTCTTCCAAACATCAACTGACTGCAAAGGATGCAGGTCAAACGTATCAAAGAAATCCCTGGTCTACGGCATGTCTGTGCTTTATTTTAAACCACCTTAAATATATCCTTATCGTGCCCAGCGCCCTCCAGGATGCTAAAGGCCTCTGTTGCATAAGCAATTTTCCTATTCCGCGGTGGCTTATCTGACAGTTTCCCATTTACCTTCTACTTTATTATTGCACTTGACTTTGAATTTCTAAAACTCCACTGTGGGTTTAAAGGATCCTGAAGGACGAAATCAGAAACCTAGATTAGCAATTACTATAAAACCGCAAGAAAGTGAGATGATTTTTTTTTTCTTTTCTTTTCTATTTGGGCCAAACCAAGCCTTGAAGCTCGAGTGTAATCCAAACGCATCCCCCAAAATGAAGCTGATACCTTGGACAGCGCCCTTATCTTCCACGCCACTCTCTGCCCAACGTCACCACTTCATTCTCTCTGACTATGTTCCTACGGTGATGCCTTTTTTAACCGATTTCTGGGGAAATACTCTGAATTCAAGGCTGAATGAATGAAGAGTCATTTTCTTGCCGCCTTCCCTCTTGTCTGCTTTCCTCCGCTTTAATTGAAAGCAGCGGCACCAGGCTATTACGCCTGCCTGCTGCACCACCCAAGTTCCCCGCGCCCGCCCCGGGAGCTCACTGTCCCAGGCGAAGATCACCAGCATCTGTCCCAGTGCTGGTCAACCTGGTCTCTACCGCCCACTAGTGGGCGTTCCAGCTTTCATGGTGGGCGGTAGCGGAGCAACCAAAGTATAAATAAAAAGATAGATTTCCTTATAGTAAGTTGTTTTATAAAGATTTATTCTGCCAGACTTAGCGAAAATCAGACATAAAATATTTGGTAAGTAACTATGATTATATGCTTTAACTTGCTGTCACTCTGCTTTATAGATTTTATAAAGTAAAGTTACCTCCCTACTTTATAAATCACCATGACTGTGGAACCGGTGGGCGGTTAGAAAATTTTACCTCTAACAGAGATACAAAAGTGGGCGGTAGGTATAAAAAGGTTGCCTACCCCTGATCCGTCCTGACAACGGACAAAACGGGCTTCTTGGCTCCGAAACTCAGAAGGAGGAAGAGGCAGCGGCTGATGAAACGCCCGGGTGTCAGCTGCAATGACAGGGTGGCTCGGATGCGCTTGTCCTCGCTCCCTGGGAGCCCGGCACGTCCCTCGGTGCCCCTCTCCCGTCCCCTTCTCTGCCACAGCTGACGTGTCTGTTCTGGGGAGTCCGCTCAGTTCTGCACAGCGGGGCCGCCCTTTGTAGTCCAGTTTGGCTGAGCACCACAGCGGCAGCCTACATTATCATAAAGTGTGCCGCGTCCCGAGCAATAGACGATACGTAAACATTCACTTGTTCAGAGCAGCGCTCCGAAATATTGATAAATGCCGCTGTTCTCCCGTGTTACGGAGGAGGACACCGAGGCCCCCGGAGGTGAGATCAGCTTCCCCAAAGCTAGTTGATGGTGGAGTCATTGTACAGAACCAGGCGGTCCAGCGCCAGCGCCCTTTAACCACACTGTCCAGGCGCTGGGCACTGAGCCTGCCGGGTGCTGTGCTGAAAGCATACACGCTCATATTTCCACATGGTCTTCTCAACAGGTGGGCGTTGCTATGGCAGTTTTACACGACGCGCCTATCCAGTTCACACAGCCAGTGAGGTTACGAGCTAGACAAAGACATGTCCTCATTCGGCCGACATTTATTGAATATCTATTATGTCTTGTGCTCAGTGCCGTGGACGCGACGGTGAGAACAGACATGGTCTCCACTCTCGGTGGGGGAGGCGCCTGTTTGTCGGGTGATTCCACAGATAAAGACATCGCAAAGCTGGGTGAGAAGACAGAGCACTAGAGGCCAGTGCAGGGTGTCCGACCTAGCTGGGGGTGTGCTGGGCATGTGGTGGGGGCTCTTCGCAGCACTCCCACCCAGTGGGGCCCGTCCGGGGGAAGCCAGGCCATCGTGGGGGCAGTTGTTGGGGCGCAGAAGGGAAAAGTATTGTCAACAAAGGAACAGCGTGTGCACAGGCCTGGCGGTAGGGGAAGCAAGGTGGGCTTGTGACCCCGGAACCAGGTCAGCGTGGCTAGAATGCCCCGGGTGACGGGAGGTGGCCAGAAACCACCTCCACAACGAATGGGAAGCTGTAGTTCATCTGACCCTAAAGCAACGCTCTAACCCCCAGACTCTTCCACTGACCACACTGTTACAGCAAACCGCTAGCAGCCGATTCTCTTGTTCCATGAAACAGTTGATAGAAGCGTGTTTTCTGGATCTCGGGATCACGGTTTGTGTGGCAGACAGGCCTCATTTCTCACATCGCCGTGATTCACCGTTGCGAACACTCTCCATCATGGCCCCGTTGGCAAAGGAGTTCGGGCAGGTGGAACCCCTTGGAAACAGTGACATGCTTTACACCCGGCTGTGTTGCTATCCTAATAAGCGCTCTTCGGGGATGATGCATGTGTCTCCGGCGGGAGTTAATATATGTAAAGTGTTCAAAACGTTCGCCCGGCTCCGGGTAAACAACTAGATCAGTGTTTTAACTCTTGTTTTTGCTGTTCACCTTCCTCTTCTCTTTCTCCCCCGGGGCTTGGCCGGAGGAGGACGTGCCATCGTGAGAACTGTTTTATGTGCTGTGCCTCTCTTCTCTTTCAGGCCAGAACAAAATCTGCTTCATCCCGGGCATGGTGGGACCTATATTAGAAATGACACTTATCCCCGAGGCTGAGCTCCGGAAAGCCACCATACCAATCTTCTTCGACATGATGCTGTGTGAATATCAGAAGAGTGGGGATTTCAAAAAGGTAAAAAAAATAAATAAAAAAAAGAAAGAAAGAAAAGTAAAAAAAAAAAACAAAAAAAAAAAAAACGAGGCTAGAAACTCCTGCCAGCATCCCTAATCCCCAGCCCATTTCCCCATAATAATATCTCCCTTCCATCTGCCGGGCTCCATTCAGGGGCTTGGCGGGAGGATGGGGACATTTCTCCACGCGTCCGGAATGAGCTGGCAGGTCGGATTTGGTCAGTATTTTATCATGCTCTCCTGCCCGAGGCCAAGATTAAAACGGGCTTTTTCGCTGTGTGTCAGCTGGGCCCCTTTCTCAAAAGTGTGGGAATCCTGCTTCCCTACCTAAGTGTCCCCCGAGGTGCAGCCAAAGGCCTACGCCTCCCTTCCCCCCCCCACCCCTGCACCCCACCCCACTCCCCGCCCCCATGTCATCTCACACCTGCCTCTCTGTCTGGAGCCTCCTCTGCCGGGAACACTTGGGAGATCCATATTGTCTAGAAAGGACCGGCCCTGTGAGGTGTCACCCTCAGCCGTGCAGCTAAGGTGACCGTAAAATGGAGCCAGAGGCCCATCACTCGGGCAGGACCTGCGGATCCTCCAATAGGAGGCTTTTCCCAGCACACAGGGAGCGGTGGGCAGCTTGTGGAAGGCCAGGGTCATCGGCCTCCAGGGTTTTCATTGGAAATCCTGTCAGACTTGCACAGGGGGGACCATGTTCTGGACCCGCTCACTCTAGAAGATTCGACAGTGGAATAAGCACCTGTTTCCACAGTGGGCTCCTGGCGGCACTCGGTGGTTTTATCCAGCTCAGGAAGGTGGGCCCTTAAGCCCGCCCAAGGCTTCCCTAGTGGTCCGCCCCCATGCCCTGGTCACTCCCTCCTGTCCTCTCCACCCCGCCTTCTCCCTTGCATTTACTCCTAATGGGGCTCCTTCTGCATCCTCCCCGGAACTTCTGCCTCATTCTGTACCAGGTTTTGCCACCAGATCCTTTTTCTTAAAATGGGTACGTAGAAGGCAGCAGATTCCAGACGGCTTTTCCTACAATTCCTTAGGCATCTGCCCCCGCCTTTGCTCATTGGCTCTCCAGTCCTCACCCAGTAGAGTCCAAACCCATCAGCCTCTTCTCATGCCCTGTGCCCTTCAAAGGTGTGGGCACCGGCTGGCTCAGGCGAAAGCCCTGGGAACAGGTGTGCAAAAGAAACACTCCAGGGGCCCAGAGGTCCTCGAGAGAGCTCCCATCACCGCTGGGTTGGGTCCTGACCGTCGTCTGGTGGCCTCATGTCTTCAGAGGCTTGCCTGCGATGTAATGTTCCTGCCCTAAAGGGTTTCCTTATCACGACATCCCCGTGACGTGTTCCCGCCTGTTCTCCGTGAACGGGGTCGGCTGTGGGCTCTGCACTCTGGGTGTGTGTTCAGAGTAAGCATGCTCCCCATTTGCTTCTCTTCATTTCTCCCTTATCGAAAGAGACAGGACAATCAGGCTGACTAATGGGGCAGCGTCCCTTGTGCAAACCAGCTGGCGTGCTTGGCGGTGGCTCAGCGGTGGGGTGAGCAGAGCCAGACGTGGCCGTTTGGGTCAGAGTAAACGGCCGTGGCAAGTAACACAGGGAAGGGCCAAGGCCAGGACCCCGCGAACCCCACACGGCCCCGATGGCTGGGTCCAGAGGGGACCCCAGAACTGGGGTCTGACATCCAGAAGGCCTTGTTTGCAAATGCATTCGTGCACGATGCTGAAATCAGATTTGAGAAGACCCAGAAGGTGGCACGGCGCCCTTTCTAAAACAGGTTTCTTATAGGAACTGGCAGCGCCCAAAGGCAGCCTTCGCGGGGCCCCCGATCCCAGCTCACGCCGGCCCTCTGGCCTAACCCCGACGGCTTGTTCTCTTGCGTCCTGCCTATACTCGGCTTTTCCTTTGATCTCTACACCTGCAGAGATCCTGGGCACCCTGCAGCTGAGGGTTCCCTTGGGTACAAGAGACAGAGATTTGCTCTAGGAGGACTGAGACTACTCTGAGGGCTCAGGGACAGTCTCGCATTCTGCTCCGAGTTCCCTTTGCAACAACACCAGTGCCAGATTTTCCCGTCTTCCCCGCTGGCCCAAGAAGCTATGGGTTAGCTAGCTGATGCATCTGACTGATAACCTTCATCCATCTGGAGTCCAGTGTTTCAGCCCAGACCACCACCTGCGGACAGGGGAGATTCAGCGAAGATGGCCTTGTTGGCCACACTGTGGCTGACATGACTGTGTCCCAGCTGGGGTGACGCGCCTCTTGTCCTCCTGCCTGGGGCTTAGGCGTTTCACCTGGGCCTCACGGCATGATCATCCGCTCATAGGCCTGTCTCCATCATGAGACTGTGAGCTCTCTGAGGGCCAGGGCTGGGCTCTGCAACCTGAGCCCCTAGCTCCTGTCCCATGTCTGACAGGAATGCGCTGAGCACCACGCCAGGGTTCCCAGGACGAGGGGGAGCAGTTAGACTGCCAGCCTATCACTGTCAGAGGGAGAGCGTCGGCACAGGGGAGGGGACCCTGCAGTGAGTGTGTTTATAACGTAGGGAGGTGAGAGGCTGACCTGCCTGGGCTGTCGTAGAGATTCACTGAGATCACACTGCTATCGAGGAGGACAGTGTCAACAATGCCACGAGGATCGTTGTAACAAGCTTTGAGCGCTTACCGTGTGCCACGGGCCACGCTGGCCTGTGACATGTGTTTTCCCATTAACTGCTCCCAGCCGAGTACTCGATCAAGTAGATGCTGTTTTAAATCTCCATTTGATAGATGATAAATGAGAAAACTGAGACTCGGGTGTATTGGTCCTGGCCGGTTTGCTCAGTGGGTAGAGCATCGGCCCAGCATGCAAAAGTCCTGGGTTTGATCCCCAGTCAGGGCACACATGAGAAGTGACCATCTCCTTTTCTCCCCTTCCCTCTCCCCCTCCTCCTCCCCTCCCCCCTCCCCCCTCCTCCTCCCCTCCCCCCTCCCCCTCCTCCTCCCCTCCCCCCTCCCCCCTCCTCCTCCCCTCCCCCCTCCCCTCTCCTCCTCCCCTCCCCCCTCCTCCTCCCCTCCCCCCTCCCCCCTCCTCCTCCCCCCTCCTCCTCCCCTTCCCCCTCCCCCTCCCCTTCCCCCTCCCCCCTCCTCCTCCCCTTCCCTCTCCCCCCTCCTCCTCCCCTTCCCCCTCCCTTTCTCCCTTCTCTTTCTCTCTTCCCTTCTCGTAGACAGTGGCTTGATTGGTTCAAGCGTTGGCCTCAGGCGCTGAGGATAGCTCAGTTGATTTGACCACCAGCCCCAGAGAGGGGTGCTGGTGGATCCCAGTCAGGGCATATATTGGGGGTCTGTCTCTCTATCTCCCCTCCTCTCATTTAAAAGAAAGATGTATTAACTTGTCCAGGGTTCCACAGCAGAGAAAAAAAAATCAAAGCAAGACTCAAACCAAATCTGTTTGATGCCAAAGGCTGTGGTCATTGCCACACAAAAACACAGCACCTGCCAGGAGCAGGAGGGGCCAGTCTGCCCTGGGCCATGCTTGACTGAGACCCTCACTCTCCGACCCACCCCAGAGGCTCAGGCGCAGCGAGGGGTCACCCTGCTGTGCACATCCCCCAGCACCGTGTCATTTCCCTCCCTGCAGGCTCTTTTGTGACCCTGAGACAAGTGCTTCATTACCCCATTCCCTTCTCTGCTCCAAAGGCAAGGGCCCCTCACGAGGAGGAATCGTGCCAGCATTCACCACTGAGCAGCTCAGACACGGGGGAAAATGCTGTTTTCTCCCCCAAAGCTGCTTTCCAGCACCACGCAGCCATCATAACAATGCCATTAGCAGTCATCGCGAGAGGACGCCCCCGCGCCCAGTGCACACGTGACCTCGTGCACCCTGGTGCTTTATGCACAAGCTCTCCCCCGGCCCCCCCCCCAGGTCCCCCTAGCCACCCTGGGCAGTAGGTACGCGAGTGTATTGATTATATTGCTAGGGGACTAGGGGACGACACACAGGCCAGATCTGTGCTGCCACCTGTTTTCATGAACCGAGTTTCGTTGGAATCCAGCCGGGCCGATCTGTTCCGTGCCGTCTAAGGCTGTGTCCGCGCTGCAGCGGCGGCGTTGAACGGTTGCGGCCGACTGACGCGCGGAGCCTAGAATCTTTACTACCCGGCCCTTCATAGAAAATGCTGGCTGGCCCCTGATATAAACTCTGAAACGGAGGATCAGAGCGACCGACTCGTTTTCTCCAAGTGGAGGAGGGAATGGAGGAGACATGCAGAGCCCGGACAGCCTGACAGCAGAGCCCACTCTGAGAGTCAGTCCCCTGGTTGTATTTCTTGCTGCCCCAGGCTGGACCCAGCTGACACCTAATCAGAGTAGCCCTCACGCTCCGACTTCGGAGAGTACATGATGCACAAAAATGCTTAACAGGATGTGTAGTATCGGGTGTGGTATGAGCGGACCAGCAGCCCGGACCCTCACCGATTGGCCCGCATCTAGACTTCTGTTCTTAGAACCTCCCTCCCTCCCTCCCTCCCTCCCTTCCTTCCTCCCTCCCTCCCTCCCTCCCTTCCTTCCTCCCTCCCTCCCTCCCTCCCTTCCTTCCTCCCTCCCTCCCTCCCTTCCTTCCTCCCTCCCTTCCTTCCTTCCTTCCTGTTTTTTCTTCCTTCCTTTCTTGAACTTTCTGATCCAACTGAACTCCTCTCCTCATTTTTCTCCACATTCCCACCCCCACACCTTCCCCCACTCCTTCCGCCCACCTGGCGCCCCTCCTTTTGGACACCTTCTGGGCTCGGGCATCTCCTTCCACACGTCTTCCCCTAACGGAAACACGCAGGAGATTCTCTCTTCTCTGTGCTGTATCCGCACAAGCCTCCGGTCCTTTGCCTTGGTCCTGAGCCCACAGCAGTGAGGGGACAATGGCAGTGAGGATGATATGTGTGAACCAGGGGGAGAGTAAACCCGGAACCCGCTCCCTGCCTTTCGTCACCTCTGAAGAGCCCGCTAACTAGACCAGGCCTGGCCCTCATGGGCCGGATCGAGCCTGCCGCAAGGTCTCTGCCCTTCGTCTGAGACGGCGCACAAGCCCTGTAAACCGGACCCACTACTGCCTCATCTGTTGTAATAACCGATGCTCACCGAGGGTGCTGCCAGTGGGCCTGGATGCTTTCTGTGCACGGCCACATTGAAAGGCGGTCCTCCACCTGCAGAGCTCCTGGAGTTATTGTGGGGACTTGGTCATTAAGGCTGGGTGAGGAGCCAGGAGCAGCCACGGGCTCCCTTGACCTGGGTGACTGTCACCACGGGCCTCCCTCCCTTTGCCAGGAGCCAGGTTCTCATTTCGAGGTCAAATGGGAAGTGAGTGGACGGCATGACTTGGATGGACTCATCAGCGTGTGATATTGAAACAGGACAAGCCATTTTGCATTACAGTCCTTAGGACCTTCAACATAGTGACTAAGCCACGCACTCAAATGGGTGAAATGCTTCTTGACACTGAAAGTCAGCAGACAGAACACTCCCTGACTTCACTGTTACAAGATTTGGTAGGCCTGTTAGTGCAGACTTACTTTCAGGTCACTTAGCTCTTCTGATCTCTGACCATTAGAGTTGTCGCCAGTTTTGACTTTCTGAGGCATCAGCTTATGTAAATAGTACGGCTTCAGGTATAGCTGGATCCAGGGGCTCAAAAGTGGCATCAGGTTCAGTCTCTCTTTATCTCCTCCTCTCTGCTTTCCTCTGTATTGGTGTCCTTCTCAGATAGGCTCTTTCCCTGTGGTCATTTCCTGTAGTCCCAGGCTTACAACCTTCAATCTTCAAATAGACCAGAAAGACTGTGTGCTAAGAGTTCCAACACAGCCTCATAGGCTTTGTCCGGGCCTGTGTTAATCCTGGGGACTGGGGTAATCACCAAACTATGGAGACAGGGATACGAGGCAGGCAGAAATAACAGCTGCCTGTGACAACATGACACTCCCTGAAGATGCAGTGCTCTGCTACATACCTCCGTGCCTTTGCACATGCTATGCCCTCTGCTCAGAATGCTCGTTCCCTTTTCATTCCCCTGCAAAATTGCAACATGAATGTTGAGAGCAAGCTCAAATGACATGGGCTGTGAGCCTTCCCTGATTCTCTGTTCTCTCTCTGCCTTTCCCTTTCTCTCTCTCCCTTTCCATCTCTCCCTCCATTTCCCTCTCTGTCTCCCTTTCCCTCTCTCCCTCCATTTCCCTCTCTCCCTCCCTTTCTCTCGCTCTTCCTCCCTTTTCCTTTCTCTCTCTTCTTCCCTTTCTCTCTCTTTCCCTCTCTATCCCTCCCTTTCCCTTTCTCTCTCTTCTTCCCTTTCTCTCTCTTTCCCTCTCTATCCCTCCCTTTCCCTTTCTCTCTCTTCTTCCCTTTTTCTCTCTTTCCCTTTCCCTTTCTCTCTCCCTCTCCCTTTCTCTCTCTCCCTCTCCCTTTCTCTCTCTCCCTTTCCCTCTCTCTCCCTCCATATCCTGTTCTCTCTCTCCCCCCTTCCTCCCTCTCTCTCCCCCTTCCTCCCTCTCTCTCCCCCTTCCTCTCTCTCTCTCTCCCTTCCTCTCTCTCTCCCTTCCTCTCTCTCTCCCTTTCTCTCTCTTGCTCTTTCTCTCTCTCCCTTTCTCTCTCTCTTTCTCTCTCTCTTTCTCTCTCTCCCTTTCTCTCTCTCTTTCTCTCTCTCTCCCTTCCTCTCTCTCTCCCTTTCTCTCTCTCTTGCTCTTTCTCTCTCTTTCTCTCTCTTTCTCTCTCTCTCTTTCTCTCTCTCCCTTTCTCTCTCTTTCTCTCTCTCTCCCTTTCTCTCTCTCGCTCTTTCTCTCTCTCTCTCCCTTTCTCTCTCTTTCTCTGTCTCCCTCTCTCTCTCTTTCTCTGCTACAGCACTTACCGTCTGTTTTTCCTCCCCACTCTGAGAACTCCTAAGGAGCACACAGCGTGTCCTGTTCCGTTTTGCCTCCCCAGTTCCCAGCACTAATCCCGGGGTTAACATAATGAACTGACTCATTTCCACATTCATCCTTCTAATGTTGTTGTTGTTGATTTTCATCTCTGACTTCTTCAGTTTGAAAACGAAATCATCCTCAAGCTGGACCACGAGGTGGAAGGGGGCCGAGGGGACGAGCAGTACATGCAGCTGCTGGAGGCCATGTAAGTCCACTGCCCAGTGGGGAAGGTTGGCCCAGGCTGGGGGCTCAGGGCTCCGGGGGGCTCCAGGGCTCTGCCCTTCCCCCGAGAGCAATCTGGAGGCTCATGCATACTGAGGAAACTCCGTTTTTGGAAGAAACCTCACATCTCTTTCTGGAGTGGCTATTTCTTTGATAGCGATGGAATAGGATGGATAAAAGAATCTTCTGGGTTGGGAAGAGAAAAACAACTCACCCAAATGTTCACTTTTGTTTTCTCTTAGCTATGGAATGATTCTTGCTATGTTTTCCTATTTTCTTATTTAATTGATGACAGGTATTGATCATAAGCAACATGAGCGGACACATGCAGGGCCTGGACACCGTGCTGGGAGCCCGTCTGTGTTGTCTTGCTTAGTTGAGTTTACTCATTGATCACGGTTTCACAGAGGTGGCTTCTGAGGCTCAGTCTATTGTTCAAGGACACTAGGACAAGTTAGTGAGTGGACAAGCTGGGGCCCATACCCGGCTCTACCTGACCCCAGCAGTAGATAGTGGACAGCAGCCAAGAACACGAGACTTAGAGTCAAGCCATTGCTTTGGTTTTATTTATATATTTTTTTGTGACAGAGACAGAGAGAGACAGAGAGAGGGACAGACAGACAGGAAGAGAGAGAGAGATGAGAAGCATTAATTCTTCATTGTGGCACCTTAGTTGTTCACTGATTGCTTTCTCATATGTTCCTTGACCAGGGAGCTACAGTAGACTGAGTGACCCCTTGCTCAAGTCAGCGACCTTGGCCTCAAGCTGGTGAGCCTTGCTCAAACTGGCGACCTTAAGGTCTTGAACCTGGTTTCTCCATGTCCCATTTCAACGCTCTATCCACTGCACTACCACCTGGTCAGGCTATTTAAAATTTATTTATTTATATATATTTTTTTGGTTTTAACAGCTTATAATTTGCATACCATGCAAGTCACCTGAAGTGTACAATTCAGTGGCTTTTAGTGTATTCACAGAGCTGTGCAACCATGGCCACAATCAATTTCAGGGCCTTTAGGTTACCTCTTGAAAGAAACCTCGTACCTCTTACCTCGAACCCCTTCTCACCCCTGCCTGCTTTCTGCCTTTCAAGATTTTCTGTCTCCTCTGGCCATTTCATATAAATGAAATGATACAATATATGGCCCCTTGTGGCAGGCTTCTTTCACATAGCATGTTTTCAGAATCCACCATGCCATAGCATGTGTCAATAATTCCTTTTGTTATTATTATTATTATAATTATTTTTGCCAAACACTATTCCACTGTTTTTGATATACACCATTTTGTTTACTCATTCATCTGTTGATGGATTCATTTCCCCTTGTTGACTCTTAGGAATGATGCTACTATAAGCATTCATGCACAGGCTCTTGCATAGATGTATGTTTACAGTTAGTTCTCTTGGCTAAATAAATACCTAGGAACGGAATTGCTGGGCCATGTGGTCAGCTACATCTCACCTTTTAAGGAAACACAAGACTCTTTTCCCGAGTGTCTGTACCAGCAGTGCATGAGGACTCAGTTCCGCCACATCTTCCTCAACACGTGCTCACGGCCGTCTTCCGGATTACAGCCATCCTAGTGGGCGTGCAGTGGTGTCTGGGTGTGGTTTTGATTTGCATTTCCTTGACGGCTAGAGCTGTTGAGCATCTTTTCATTCATGTGGGTGTTGTCCATTTGTATATCTTTGGAGAAAGACTTGGGGTTTCATTCCTGGTTCTACCACTCGGCAGCTGCACAACATTGGGCCAGTCATGTAATGTCTTTGGCTTATTAGCCCCGTGTGTGAAATGGGGCTAAGCCTTCTGTGGTTATTCTGAAGATTGAATAACTATAGGACATCTGCCACATGACTGGTAAAAGTTCAATAAATGGACTCTCAATTTCCGTCGTGATAATGGCTGTCTTCCTACACCCCCCGCCTGCCAAGATGTCCCTCCCTCCCCCCAGGCTCAGGAATGCGGCTCAGACAGCCCAGACTTTCTCCTCATTGTAGATTCTTTGATTTGTATAATTCTCTGATAGAGCTCTGATCTGGGATTCTTCCTCCAACCTTCTCTGAGTATTTTGACTTTAACCACAAAAGCAAACTCAAGGCCTTGCTGTATAACCCTCGCCAAGACCCTCTTGGCCCTGCCCAGCAGGCAGAGTGGAGACCCAGGTATCAGCACCCTGGCCAGCCCCCGGCCCCTCCTGTGACTGCACGGCCTCCACTAATCCCCTGTGCAAACTCCGCTCTGCCGGAAGGAGAAACCTACCACCTGCTCCCCGGACCCTATCGAAGCCGGCTGTCCAGGGGAGAAAGTGACATTTTGCGCGAGTCAATGTTTATCTTCGCGTTGTAGAAAAGAAAATTTAAATATTGACCAGAAGTGGAACCACGTATACTGCTGGCGGTCTCCATTTCTGCAAGCGGGTGGGGCTCTGTGGCCGTCCTCAGATGATCAGCGGACTGTCAGATCCTTCCTGAGAGATTATTTACGAAAGGAGCCCTTAGAGGTTGAGGAAATGAAAAACAGCTCATTATTTTTCTCCTGAGCTAGAGGTGTGAAAGATTTTTTTACAAAAACTAATGAAGCCCAACCCGACGGGTCAGGAACCCACCTGAACCTCCAGTGGCCACATCCCTGCTCCTGCCGTTGAACTTTTCGGAGCCTCGGTGTTCTTATCTGCAGGTTGGGGATAAAACTAATACCCAGCTCTTAGAGTTTCTGTTGAGAATCAGCAAGAAGAGTCACCTGGAATGCTTAGCACCGTCTCTAACACCTCGTAGGTAGTCAGAAATATTCCCTGTTAGTATTATTCACCTCCTGGTGGACAGAGAGGTGCTTATTCGAAGCCAGAAGCTAACCTGTCTCTCCTTGTCCGGGCCAGTCATCCTCGGTTCCTGCAGCAGCCCTTCCGCACCTGTCTGGAAGCGAGGGTCCCACGGTGAGAGGAGAAATGAGACACAGGCCATTCTCCTATGTTCCATCTGCCTGGGAATAGTTCTAGAAGTGGAGAGGGACCTGGAAGGCCAAAGACAATATGTGATCTGGGGCCTGGATCCCACCCAACCGGTTCCATATGTGAAAGAGGACCTGTCACAAGAGGCACTCCATAACATCGTTTTTAAAGGACAGAATGAAAGTCCAGTTCTGTGTGCGCTGACGGGAAGTGTGGGCCTCCTGCTTCTGACGGGCTTCCGTGCTGAACACAAACCTGTTCAGGTGTTCACTCCCTCCTGCCTCGTCTAGCCCCAAGGCGGGGCCAGAGACCCTCCCCCCCTCCTCCCACAGAAAGAGAGCAATGTCTGCGTGGCCTGGAGAGCTCCACAACTCTCTGTCACCGTCACCTAGATTCCACTGTGGATCGCCAAGGAGAGGAGTAGCTGTGTGCCCTTGGCAGGAGCTCACCTGTCAATTCAGAGTTTTAATCTACCCCTAGGAGATTGTGCGAGCATTAGACAATGAAATGGGCTTAGCTCAGCCTCTGGAACACAGGAAGAACTCAATACATGGTCATGCCGTTATATATCCCGGCAAGCTTTCATTTCTATATCTGCTTCCTTTGCCAGATTGTGATCTCCCAGGGGTCAGTGGTTCCCCAGTTTCTAGATCATTACACGTTTAGTGGGTCTACGGATGGGGATGGGATGGTGGATGGGTAGATGACTTCAAACCAATCTGCCCCTTCATTTCACAGTCCTAGGCCATGTGAGCGGCTCTCTTACCTCTTGCCTAAATAATAGAGAAACTAAGAAAGCTAAGACTTGGTTCTTCTAAACCTTTGCTTCTCAAAGGGCCTCACCTGGGAGATTGCTAGAAATGCGGACTCTCAAGTCCCAGCCAGATCTGTTGAACCGGAATCGATGAACACAAGGCCCAGGTACTCCCAGGCACATGGAAGTCCACAAAGCAGTGGACCAAACCAGTGGTTCTTAATGTTGCCTGCACATCGGAAGCACCTGGAGAACTTAAGTAGCAAAATACTGCTCCTGCTGCCCCCCACCACCAGAAAAGATACAAAAGCACTGACTCGGGGTAGGCACTGAGCTTTGTAAAACCCCCCTGGGGAGTCTAACATGTGGCCCGAGAACCAGTGGTCCGGCTCTGAAGTGCGGTCCGCCCTGGGAGGCTGTGGGAGACGACGCCCTCAACACGGGGGTTGCGTTGTTTCCAGCGGGAAGCGGGTCTGGACGTGGCCGTTTCCGAGGGAGCCAGGCACAGCTGTGACTGTGCCAGACAGGCCTCAATCAAAAGGCAATGTGCATCTCTCTCTGAGAGCCAGGGAACAGGTGCTTCTCCGTGCTCCTCCCACTGAGAAGATGGATTTGTCTGATCACAGCCACCGTTCCTTGCAGCCTGGTTTGGCTCTGGAAGGATATGACCCCACCACCACCGCCACCAAATCCTTGCCTTTCTCGCCTCTCCCCTCCCAGGAGCTCTTGGGACTTAAGCTGCCGCGGGAGAGTAGGCAGAAACAGACAGCCTGGGCGATGCCCCTCCACAGCTCCGCCAGACGCCTGAGAACACGCCGCGGTGTTTCTCTGCGGGAAGATATGGAACGGAGAGTGTCTGGATTCCCGAGGTCGCCACTCACTACCTGAGTGATATTGGGAAGTTCATTTAATCTTTCTGAGCCTTGGTTTCCTCAAGTGTAAAATGAGGACAGTATTCTTTATTTATCAGCATTACCTGATGACTTCTTAAGAACGGGATCCGGTACAGAACAAGTGACTAATAAGAGATAGTCATTAATCAAAATTTTAATCCACCTGTCTCTTCCTACCTAGCCTGTGGGCTGACTGAGGGTAGGTAGTGTGTGTGTGTGTGTGTGTGTGTGTGTGTGTGTGTGTGTGTGTGTGTGTGTGTATTCTGTCCATTTCTATCACAACAAGTTTCAACACGTAAGCACGTTTATTTGGCGCATGTGTGCCTCTCTATTTTTATCACTTAATGTATACATACTGACGTAGCAAATTAACTAAAACAAAGTTGATTCACGTTAGTCTTATGTGTGAAGTGATAGTGTACCCATGGCTACTGATAAAGTTCATTTACGCCACTGTATTTTTACGAATTTCAACAAGGAAGAAATGCTACAGAAGCATGTAGAAATTTATTGAAAGTGTTTGGTGAAGGTACAGTTTCTGATAGGACATGCAGAAGATGGTTTAAAAAATTCGAAACAGGTGATTTCGACCTTTCTGATAAGCCACGTTCTGGGCGACCATCTTTGATCAATGACGATGTTGTTAAGACCATGTTGGAGCAAGAACCTTTTCTGACAACATTGGAGATTGCAGAAAGGCTTAATTCAGCTCAGCAAACCATTTCGGACCATATTCGGAAGATAGGATTGGTGTGGAAATATTCAAGATGGGTGCCACATGAATTAAGTCAGAAGAATTTGGATGATCGAGTCGTCATATGCACATCTCTGCTTGCTCGGAACAAAATCGAGCCCTTCTTGAACCGGGTGATAACTGGGGATGAAAAGTGGATTACCTACGAAAACATCGTAAGGAAAAGGGCATATTGTGAACCCGGAAAACCTAGCCCTTCCACCTCTAAACCAAATTTGACTCTGAATAAGAGAATGTTGTGTATATGGTGGAACATTCGAGGGCCAATACATTATGAGCTTTTAAAACCGAATGAAAAGATCAATTCGGAGAAGTATTGTCAGCAACTGGATAATTTAAAGACAGCAGTCCAAGAAAAGAGGCCGGCGATGTTCAATAGGAAGAACATCATACTGCATCATGATAATGCCAGGCCACGTGCTGCTTTGGGGACTCGTCAAAAAATTGCAGAACTAGGCTGGGAAATTCTGTCGCATTCACCATATTCCCCGGACTTAGCACCCTCCGACTATCACTTGTTTTTGTCCTTACAAAATTTTTTAAAGGGCAAACAATTCAAAAATGAAGATGATATCAAACAAGCACTGGTTCAATTTTTCACATCAAAAGATAAAACATTTTTCAAAAATGGGATATACACATTGCCCTCATGCTGGCAAGAAATAATTAATAATAATGGCAATTATATTATTTAATAAAGTTTATTGATGGTAAGAAAAATTTGTATTTTGTTTTATTCCAAAACCGTTTTTAGGTTAAGTTCTGGAACGGTTTTATTCCAAAACCGTTTTTGAAATAAAACAAAATACAAATTTTTCTTACCGTCAATAAACTTTATTAAATAATATATTTCCACACCAATCCTATCTTCCGAATATGGTCCAAAATGGTTTGCTGAGCTGAATTAAGCCTTTCTGCAATCTCCAATGTTGTCAGAAAAGGCTCTTGCTCCAACATGGTTTTAACAACATCATCATTGATCAAAGATGGTCGCCTAGAACGTGGCTTATCAGAAGAGTCGAAATCACCTGTTTTGAACTTTTCGAACCATCTTCTGCATGTCCTATCAGAAACTGTACCTTCACCAGACACTTTCAATAAATTTCTACATGCTTCTGTAGCATTTCTTCCTTGTTGAAATTCATAAAAATACAGTGGCGTAAATGAACTTTATCAGTAGCCATGGGTACACTATCACTTCACATATAAGACTAACGTGAATCAACTTTGTTTTAGTTAATTTGCTACGTCAGTATGTATACATTAAGTGAAAAAAATAGAGAGGCACACATGCGCCAAATAAACATGTGCTTACGTGTCGAAACTTGTTGTGATAGAAACAGACAGAACTTTCCGGTTCTGTCACAGATAGAATATATAGATATATAGATTTGTATATCTATATACAGATATGTATATATATGTATATATATATATTTAATTTTATATCTTTCTCCCATCCTTGCCCCAAGCAATGCCTATCTAGCATAGTGCTTAACAACTAACAGGAGCATAGGGAATGTAACATTTTTTATTTTTTATTTTTAAATTGTAGGCTATTACTTTGACAATGCATGTAAAATTTTTCAAATAATAGATGCACACATTTAGACTGAAAAAACACGCGCTGTCTTCCTCTATTCCCCCACCGAGACCCCTTATCAGAAGCAACCACGATGACGAATTTGGTGTCTATCCTTCCTGACCACGCCCTGCAGGTGTATAAATGCCCAGAGACGCCCAACACGACACAGATGGGCCTTTCCACTTGTAAACAGTGTTTCATAGTTGAAAATGCAGTTGCTAAAGTGCGTTTAAAGCCAGACTGTTGGTAGTTATCAACCGCGTGACCTTGGACAAGTTAGTTGACCTCGCTGTGACTTAGTCTCCCCACCTGCAAACACCCCATCTCACGAGACCACAATGAAAAGTCAAATGAGTTAAGATCTGTGCGACGGTCCCAATAGTGCGTGGGACACGATGGGCTCTGTGTGAGTTGATTAAATAAAAAAACAATTATTATTCAGAGACGTACACTTCTCAACGATATATTTTGTGGAGCTTTTTGAGTCGGAACATATTGATCTCTCGTACTTTTTCATGGCTTTATAGAATTATAGTTTGTGAATGTGCTCAAATTTATTTAACCATTTGCATATTGATGGAAATTTGAAATAGCTCCACTTCACTATGACATAATTTATAAGTATTATAAATATATCCTTGCATACTTTTTTTTTTTTTTTGTATTTTTCTGAAGTTGGAAATGGGGAGGCAGTCAGACAGACTCCCGCATGCGCCTGACTGGGATCCACCTGGCATGCCCACCAGGGGGCGATGCTCCGCCCATCTGGGCCTTTGCTCTGTTGCAACCAGAGCCATTCTAGCGCCTGAGGCAGAGGCCATAGAGCCATCCCCAGCGCCCGGGCCATCTTTGCTTCAATGGAACCTCGGCTGCAGGAGGGGAAGAGAGAGACAGAGAGGAAGGAGAGGGGGAGGGGTGGAGAAGCAGATGGGCGCTTCTCCTGTGTGCCCTGGCCGGGAATCAAACCCGGGACTCCTGCACGCCAGGCCAACGCTCTACCACTGAGCCAACCGGCCAGGGCCAGTCCTTGCATACTTCTGAGACTATGTCTGTAGAACAGATTCCCCGAAGCAGAATTGTTGGGTCAAGGGACGTGTACGTTTGCGATTTTGACACTGTGAAAAATTGCTACCCAAAAAGTTGTCCTGCTTTAACTCCCAATGCAGTGGTATAAAAGTGACCATTTCCCTACACTATTGCCCACACTAGAAATTGATTTTCATTTTTTCCCGTTTTGACGGTGGGGGTGAGTAATTACAGCTGACCCCTAAAGACGTCGCGGATTTGAATTGCGCAGGTCAGTTGAACTGCGGTCCCTTGAGCTGCTGTATGTGGGCAAATAAGTGTATTAAATGAATAAGGGAACAAAGTGAGCCAATGAACCAGGGCCACTGAGACTCACTAGAATATTTGGCTTGCGCTGCACCCACCCTTCCCCGCCCCTTCCCCCCCGGCCGTGAGCTCACTGCCCTCCGTCTGTGCCCGCAGCCTGATGGAGTGTGCCACCCAGCACCCGACCATTTCCAGGTCCGTGGAGAACTTTGTGAACCTGGTCAAAGGCCTCCTGGAGAAGCTGCTGGATTACCGGGGCGTGATGACGGACGAGAGCAGAGACAACCGCATGAGCTGCACGGTGAACCTGCTGGTAGGTGGGGGCCGGCCAGCCGTTCCCGAGGCCCCCGGGGGGGGGCAGGCCTCGCTCTGGGATTCCCGGCCCTTCTTGATCAGAATGCAGCGCGAAAGGCTTTGGACCTCAGACAGGTGTGGCACCGAACCAACGCTCTGCCTGCCGTCTGCTGGCTCACGTCCCCGTTCTGTGCCCCAGTCTCCCGACATCTGACACGTTGGGCGTCAGTATTGCCTTTCGCACTGCACACATCGCATGGAAGGGAGGTGGCAGCAGAGAGCGGTTAAGAGGACGCGCTTTGCAGACACAGAGCGCGGGTCCCCGTGCTGCCTCTGAGGAGTAATACGATAGACATGTCAAGGAAGTTTCCTGAAGGTTTGTTCATTTTCTGGTCGGTGGAGAAAATAATCACAGTGCCTATCTTACAGGCTGTGCAGTCAGCTCATGCTACATGCTCACTGCACATGCCACTTTCCCTCTCGTGTCGAATGAAGGAATACTGGTAACCGGAATCCACAAGAACATTACTGTGGACGCAGGCTCACCAGGGCAGCTAATCCCACACCCAGGCTCGCAACCTCTGCACACAGGCCCTGCCGTGGGCCAGCTCCCAGGTCTCCCTTTCTACGTGGGCATGAGACAGGCAGTAGCAGCCACTGTGCCCCACCGCCCCTGTCCGCCCACCCTAAGTGGTTTAAATGAATAAAGCTGGCAGACGACCGTGTGGCACCCAGCGCAACCAGCCCCCTGCCATGGCCAATGTTCTAGAAACCCTGTGCAGACCCTGCCCCCAAAGTTCTGTTGTGTAACCCCCATTTCCTTTCCGGCAGCCCCGATGGTGCCGTCGATTTCCTAAAACGCTTAGGGGAGTTTAAAAATCCCGCTTATAGCAGAAAGGAATTCATTGCTAATAACTCCACCAGGGCCAATGTACAGACAGAGCGTGAAGAGGGGTTTTCTAGAAGTTTCTCAGTTTGTCTCTATGACGAGGTCAAAGAAACTAACCTTCAACAGTCAGACAGACCAAGGAGAAAGCTTTGACAGACCGTTCTAGAAGCAAACAGACCCTGCTAGCGTTTGGTGTCAGTACGGGATCAGGGAGGAGGCCAGGGCGGTGGGAGGGGGCTGTCAGGAGAGCCGAGGTCTCATATGGCTCTGCCACCCACCGACTACGTGCCCGGAACACATCACCTCCCCCTCTCTGAGCCTCAAGTGCACGTGGGTGCACTGCATTAAATCTGGGTTTCCACGAAGTGTGGCCCACAGGTCAGATCGTGACCTCCTGGCTCAAAAATCAGTAAGAACTTGTTTAAAAATGCATGAGGTCAGGCTCTCTGGTGGTGGAACCCAGAATGACTACTGACCTTAATGACTCCTGAGCGCAAATAGGTATTGCCAGGTTTAGAGGATTTGGGCTGTGGAGTCCCACCCTAATTCCTGATAGTGCTGCACTGTCAGGACTTACGATCTCTTGTTGTCACGGAGACCTGCTAATGATTACTGTGATGATGACTCTCATTACTGCTATTAGTCTGATTCCAACTCAGGTCCACCAGCATACAGGGTCGGAGCATTTACAGATCAGGTGGGCTGCCTCTCACAGCGGCCTGGGTCAGAGTAGACTGCTTCCGCCCTGGCAGCCCAGCTCTGAGTGCAGCAAAATATCCCGACCACACCCCTGGATACGTGCTGGCTGAGATACATCCTCTGTCCCTTTGTGTTCTAAGGATCAGGGAGGTGACTTTCAAGGCAGAATCTCCTAATGAGCCCGTTTGATGCATCCAGGGAAGTAAATGTCTGGCTCCCGTCTCAGGGCGTCCAAGATAATGCAGAGCCATCTTCCTCTCGCCTGTGTCACTGCTCCCCCCACCCCTGCTGCTCAGCAAAGAAAAACACTCACCACTGTTTTCCTTCCCTACCTAGAATTTCTACAAAGATAACAACCGGGAAGAGATGTACATAAGGTAAGATTTTTGTTTTCTAAAGCCCAGACCCGCTGTGTCACTCTCCTGCTCAATATTCATCGATGGCTCCCTACTGTCTTCGGGATAGAATTTAAATTCACCTTCTGGGCACTCAGGGGCCGTCTGTGTTTAGATTCCTATCGCTCCCCCCAGGTTCACCTCTGTCCATCTCCTCTACTCAGCCCCCAAGCCCGCTTGGGGTCCTCTGAGCCGCCCGGCTATGTTGTGATAACCACACACGGTGCATTCCTTACCCACCTGGCAGAGGGAGCTGGTGAATCTCACTTGTACATGCTGCAGAGCTGGTACACGAAGTCCAGGTCCTGGGTCTGTACGGCGTGTGGTCAGATCACTGGCAGCCCAGTTTCAAAGGGAGACAAAAAAAAATGTTGTGATGCACGATGCCACTTTCTTATAGGCATTTAAAAGATGTTATTTGAACATCTCATGAAAGCATTTTGGGGCTCAGATCCTGCCATCAGCATTGCAGAGGAGAGGCAGCCAAGATGGCAGGGTGCTGAAGGAGAAGCCAGTTTGTACAGAGAGAAGGAGATGGGGAACAGGTGAATAAGGCTGGTGGGGCCACTAGGGTGAGTCAGTGGCTTTGGGAGCCCTGAATGGAAAGGGAAGTGTTTTCCCACTGTGTGTATTTCTTGCCTGCGGGGTGCAAGCTAGGATTAAAGGTAATGGTCCACCAAAAAAAAAAGAAAGAAAGCATTTTGGGGAGGGATGTTTCCCCAGAGCAAAGAACTCCCTTGCCAGTTTTTCTCAGAATCTCATTTTTTTTTTCTTCAAAGTTAAAAAAAAAAATCATTCTTATTTTTATTCATTACAGAAATAATACATATCACTACCTTAAAAATACTCATAAAATACAAGCAAAACAAACCGAAAAAAATGAAATAACCTGCCATAATCCATACATGTTCCCTGACCCTTTCACGTCTATATAGAGATTGAATTCTATGCATGCATATTTTTTGCAAAAAAAAAAAAAGTAAGGGATTATATTGCTTATAATTTATCCTTTGCTTGACAAGAATTCCATGTCTTTATGAGCCAAGACCCTGCAGAGCAGAGTTGACCCTCAGGTTAACAAGCGCAGCTCCTTCAAAGCTCTCGACTCAGAGTCTGAACTCGCCACAGTCTGCTGTTACTGCAGACATTTCCACGTGCTCAGTTTAGCATTATTCCAGAAGCAGGAACTATCACTTGGGAAAAGGGTCGTTTCCGTAGGTTGTCCTGAGCTTGAAGCGTATATATAACCTCACTGGACGGGACTTACTGGAGTAGCACAAACCTTGGGGGTTTGTGAGGCCTGGGGTCCTCCCCTTGTTTTTCTGTGACCCGGGCTGTGTCACCCCGTGTCTCCGGGCTGTCGGATGTTTTCATCTTACCTCCTCTTCTGGGGGTTACAAGAGAGGCTGTGGGTCAAGTGCCTGGCACACGGTCCCCTCCCCCTCCCCCTAGCCTCTCCCCTCTGCTCCCCGTTTTAGAAACGCAGACGGCATGGCGGCTCCTGGCTCTCCGTGAGCTTCGGACACTTGAGTCCGATCATAATCTAGGAAAGCCACGTTTGCCTAAACCAGGCATTGTAAACAGGATGTCCTCCGAAAACCTGTTCTGTTTGGCGAGCATCGTGCTGAAAAACATTTTTAGTTGTTCACCAAATTTTTTAAAAATCTAGAGATTTCTTTTTTCACAAAAATCATAATTTCCCGCTTCTCCTTAAAAACTCAGAAGGTAGGGCAGCCCTGGGCCCTCATCCTGTCCTGACAGCTGGTGGTGGCAGCCCGTTTAGACAGGGCAGGAGAGCTGTGGTCACAACGTCGTCTCTGCTCCCCACCGAGCATCACCGGTGCATCTCGCTGAGCTGCCCGCCTGGCATCCGTAGGTGTTTGAGTTTGAATCCCAGGTCGGGCCCATCGGACTGTCTTGCTTTGGGCTCTGTGGCTGATCACCAAACTCCTGAGCTGACGAAGGAGAGGAGAGGGTGTATTGGCGAATTAAGGAGTTGAGAGTAGCAGGGAAGCCCTCCTTCTGGCTGCTCTGTCCAAGGGCTTTGGAGCCAGCCACCAAGAGGCCAGGGATGGGCCGGGCAAGACAAGGTGGGGTTCACACAATTACGTAGGGGTTTCTAAAGGTGGGCCACAGTCTTAGTACTCCCTACCTGCAGTCCGTGCGCAAGTGCACTGATAACTCTCATCAGCAGGAAGTTAAGAGAGGGAAGAGGGTGGAAAGACCATGATTGTAGAAGCAGAAATAGAGTTATTGGGAGAATGAATTGATACACTATATAAAGCACCCACTTGATGAATGAATGAATGAATGAATGAATGATCTCTCTCAGCTGCTCCCCACCCATCCCCCCACCATCAGGTCCCAGCCCGACTGTCACACTATGGACACCCTTCTGGAAGCCCCGCCTGGATGAGCCCTGCTGTCCTAGGGCTGTAGACCCCCCCTTCACAACATCCATCACAGCTAGATTTTGGCAGTTATTTACTTGATTATTTGATTGACATTCGCCCACTTTCCCTAGACTACGAATTCCAGATCCTGAGCACTGTGTCTGCTTTTGTCACCACATGTCTCCAGGGGTGACCCAGGGACAGCCTGTGTGTTCCACGCGACTCTGCTGATTGAGTAAACAAAGGAGCAAAAGGTCACTAGGATGCCCTGACTTGTTAGTTATCCAAAAACCACTGGTTGACCTTTTCCTCCCCCAAACCATTGCCAGGCCCTGCGCTGAGGTCAGGCAGCCTACATCTGGCTCGCCGGCCATGAATTATGTGGCCCAGGGTATTAAAAGGCTAGCCCCTCGTTTGGTGGCGTTCTGTGCCGAAAGATTTCTTCTAACAGGAACCCAAGCCTGAGCATTGAGATCTGCTTTGAGAGCAGGTGCTTCAGAGGTCCCCTCGCGCCCTGTAGTTCGACAGTCAGGGCAGGATCTTGGTCTGACGACAGGCAGCGCCCTTCCTCTCGGAGGAAGGGTCCAAGGACATCGCATCTCAGCATCTTCCCTTTACCACAGTGTTAAGCGTGGCGTGCTCCTGATGACACAAAAGTCAGCAAAGCTGTGGTCCTCTGGCTCTGAGTTCTGTTTCTGGCAGTGGCAGGAGGAAATGTCTTGTAGAAGGACCGAGTCCACATCGATAACAGATAAGGACCACTGTTGCTCAGTGCTGGCTCCGGGCTGATCACTTCCGGTGCAAACTCGCCTTCATCAGCGGCGACGCTAACTGTCCCTTTTTGAGCCTTCACACGTGGTGTGCTTGGTTCTTCGTACGCCCGGAGGTAGTCTATGAGCATTGCCACCTTACAGATGAGCAAAGGAAGACACCAAAAAATTAATTCCCTGAATTCACTGCCCCTTAACACCTAGCAGGTATCAAGTATCTAAGAATTGACCAGAGCTCCCTTCTTTTGTTCCTGTCTTCAACACCCCTCACCTGTAGAGCCGTCCCAGGGATCAGAGCTGGAACTATCACGTTGTGTAGGGACGGAAGGCGAGGATGTGATTATTGTTGAACAGCAGATTCTCCTTACTGGCAGCCCCAGGCCCCGGAGTGACTATCCGGCCTCTAACCCCTGGTCCGCTCCCTCTTCTTAAACGCAGATCCCGTCTACCCAGAGACCACGGGCGAGGGTAGGCGCTGCCCGTTGCCGGGCGGTGGCTTGTTCGTGCTCTTGGAACAGGACAAGGATTAGGACATGGGCTCTAAGGGCGGTTAGCGTGGGGTCACATTTCAGCTCTCCCCTGTATTAGCACGTGACTCTGACAAGTTACCGAGTCCCCCTTACTGAGGTCCCTTGTCCTGTTGCATTGCCCGAGTCTTCACTGTGAGGCTCAGCCGTGCTGGCTGCAAGCAGACCTGACTTTTCCGGGCTGTAACTTTCCCGTCTGAAAATCGGTATCCTCAGTGGATCTATTTGACAGACTTGTCAAGATGAAATGATCTGAGGTGGTGTACCCGTCATGCCCTGAGTGCCCCACAGATGTCAGGGCTGTCGTCGTGACCCACGCGGGGGGGTGGGGGGGTAGGGGGGAGCTGGCTAGCAGGGAGGGAAAACTCCCTCGTGACGCCCGGCGGTACTCAGGTGTTCTGTCTGGCTTCTACCTGGCCCTCCCGCCTGCCTCCCTGTCCCTGCGCCTGGTGACTCAGCACGCTCCCCCCACACAGGTACCTGTACAAACTCCGCGACCTTCACCTGGACTGTGACAATTACACGGAGGCCGCCTACACGCTCCTTCTCCACACCTGGCTTCTCAAGGTACTGCCCCCCTCTCCCCGTGGAGCAGATCCGGGCTGGGACCCCCTCGGGGCCCTCACGGCCAACTGGAGAGTTTAAAACAAAAACAAAAAAAAAAAGAGAAAGAAAGGAAGAGAAGAAATAATTGACCAAACAAATTTTGTTTTGCTCTGAGTCCCAAAACTCTTGACTTGGCTGGCCACTGTCCCGGTGGCTTCGCCTGGTCACAGAAGGCCTCGAGTAAACGTCACATTTAACAGCGGCAGTGGTCCCTGGAGATAAGGTGTTGTTGCAGTTGTATGTAACGTCCAACTGTTTTTCTGTAACACCCAAACATCAGTGACAAAGCACTAGCTGGCCGCGCGAGCTGCCTTCCTCCTCCCGAAGGCGCTGCTGCAGTGGGCAGAGCCTCGGGGACTTCCTTAGGCTCCGGGAGCCCTGGGACCCCGTCTCCTCGGGGTTCAGAGGAAGTCCCTATGAACCACGTACACGAGCTCACGGAGAGCCAAGCGTGACTCGGTAAAAATCAGAAGGCGCTTCCCACGTGGAACCCGCAGACCAGCATCTCTGTGACTCTGACCCAGGGTGGCACGGAGGCAGCTGCTCACCTGCCTTCGGTGGCCTCTGAGCCCCTGCTGACGCCTCGTGTCCTCTCTCCCCAGTGGTCGGATGAGCAGTGCGCGTCACAGGTCATGCAGACAGGCCAGCAGCACCCCCAGACCCACCGGCAGCTAAAGGAGACGCTGTACGAGATCATCATAGGCTACTTTGACAAAGGAAAGGTAATGTGTCCCCGCCTTTCCTCTCTGTGGGGACCCTGCTCTGCTGGGAAGGGTGGCCCCTCCCACACTCCACACCCAGTCCACCTGCAGATCTCCGTCTCAGTCCTAAGTCTGACCTCTTCTCTCCACCTTTCTCCACCTCCAGTCCTACCACCTTCATTCGAGGCACCAGTATTGTGCACCTGGGTACTCAACGAGTCCTAAGCAGTGTCCCTGCTTCCTCTACTGCCCCCAACAGAGCTTCCTTCGTAGAGGAAACAGGGTGATCATAAAACTTATTTTTGGGGCCCTGGTCGGTTGGCTCAGTGGTAGAGCGTCAGCCTGGCATGCGGAAGTCCTGGGTTCGATTCCCGGCCAGGGCACACAGGAGAGGCGCCCATCTGCTTCTCCACCCCTCCCCCTCTCCTTCCTCTCTGCCTCTCTCTTCCCCTCCCACAGCCGAGGCTCCATTGGAGCAAAAGATGGCCCAGGCGCTGGGGATGGCTCCTTGGCCTCTGCCCCAGGTGCTAGAGTGGCCCTGGTCGGGACAGAGTGATGCCCCGGAGGGGCAGAGCATCGCCCCCTGGTGGGCGTGCTGGGTGGATCCCGGTCGGGTGCATGCGGGAGTCTGTCTGACTGCCTCCCTGTTTCCAGCTTCGGAAAAATACAAAAAAAAAACCAACAACTTATTTTTGGATCCCGTCATTCTCCTGTTTACAGTCCCCTTAATGGTTCCCGCCTTCCACTTGGAACAAAGTACACAATCCTCCCCGTGACCTGTGAGCTCTCCTCTGACTGCTCCTTCCATGTCATTCCTTCCAGGCTCCCTCTCTCACATGCTCTAGTCTATGCCAATCTCTTTTCCACCTCAGGGCCTTTGCACTTGCTTTCTCCAGCTTAGAGCATTTCTCCTCCATAGCATTTCATGGCTGGCTCCTTTTCATGGCTCGGGGATTTGCTCTGATATCACATCCTCACGGAGGCCTTCCCTGATCACCCTAGACCAAGCAGCACCCAGCCTCGGGTCACCGTGATTGCTGCTTCAAAGCACTTGTCACCATCAGGCATCCCCTTGTTCATTTCATTTTCTCTTGATCATCTTCTGGCTCCTCACTTACGATGCCATGCATGCAGAGACTTGTCCCCTGCCAAATGACCAGTGACTCGGCATGCAGGGCGCAATAAGTATCTGTTGAATAACTGAATGGATCACAGGTATGAACAGTATGGTGCCACCCTTGATCTCTGAGCAGCAAGGACAGAATGCTCGCTTGGGTTTGGGTAGATCAGCCAGACCAACTGCTGGCCACCCTCCCGTCTGCAGGGGACCTTTAGGAAGCTCCAACCCCACTGCTAGCACTCATCCTGAAGGGGACGTGGCCGGGTGGCCAAGTGCTCAGGCCCTGGAGCCAGTGGGCCCGGGTGTCAAACCCTGCTCCTCTGCCCACAGTCCCCTTGGCCTCCGGGAGACGGCACTCTCTATCGGGGATAGTGAGATGCGAATAGTGCCTGCTTGCTAGCGATTCTGTGAGAACTAGGTGGTCAAACGCATGTAGAGCATCTAGCACAGGCCCTGGTACCTAGTAGTACCTTGGTAAGGTTTCACCGTCACTGTGGTTACCGGACTCTGCCTTCACGGCCCCGGTGGACGGGCCATTTCCTCCATCAGGGCTTTCCCGGCCCTGCCGTTTGTGCACCGCCTCCCCCTGGACTGCAGGGCCTCCTGCTGCTCGTCAGGACATGACTGAACACGAGTTTGGTCCGTCCCGTCACTGTGGTCCATCGTGTCTGTCTCGGTCTGATCTCCCCACCCTCCCTGGACAGACAGGAGTGAGGTGGTGTCTGTGGAGGGTGTCTGAAGCCCCACGAGTGGAGCGGCTGATGAGCCCTGTGTCTGTGACTAACAACTACAACCCTCTCGCGGTCAGAGACCCCGCCACCACTGGAACTTACTGTCCTGTGGGACCTCGGCTGCTCGACTCTGTCACCGCGGGGTGTGGGGGGAACCCCAAACGTGCATGCTGAGCTTTCTCCTCTGCAAGGCGCCCAGCTCAACCCACCCTGTGCTGAGCAGAGAGGAAAAGGGTGTAATTCCCAATCTCAAAGAGGAAAAGGGCATGATCCCCAATCTCAAAGAGGAAAAGGGCGTGATCCCCAATCTCAAAGAGGAAAAGGGCATGATCCCCAATCTCAAAGAGGAAAAGGGCGTGATCACCAATCTCAAAGAGGAAAAGGGCGTGATCCCCAATCTCAAAGAGGAAAAGGGCGTGATCCCCAATCTCAAAGAGGAAAAGGGCGTGATCCCCAATCTCAAAGAGGAACAGGGCGTGATCCCCAATCTCAAAGAGGAAAAGGGCGTGATCCCCAACCTCAAAGAGGAAAAGGGCGTGATCCCCAATCTCAAAGAGGAACAGGGCGTGATCCCCAATCTCAAAGAGGAACAGGGCGTGATCCCCAATCTCAGAGAAAAAGGGCGTGATCCCCAATCTCAAAGAGGAACAGGGCGTGATCCCCAATCTCAAAGAGGAAAAGGGCGTGATCCCCAATCTCAAAGACCTTCCCGCCCAGTTGGTGAAACAGACCTGCGGATCAGGGTCTTTTCTGCACACTGCCCCTTGGCGTTGTGCCACAGAGTGGGAAGAAGGGAGCAGGGCGGTAACTAAGTACTCTGGGAGCAGAGAGGGGGGAGCAGATGGGTACTGCTCACTCTAACAGCCACCGCTGGGGAAGCTTCTAGAATGAAGCCCGAATCCCATAGCAACCCTTCAGCCTTTTCCCCCCACACCTCCCGTCATGGAAGCTCATTGCTCCAGACACACACACAACGGCTTCCTACACCATTAGCCCATCTGTCATCACTTGGTAGACTCCTCTACATCCCTCAAAACCCAACTATTTCATCTATTTTTGTGTATGCTTTACCCACTTACGTTTCGGGAAAGCGG